>NC_133012.1:3334645-3959645 GCF_048564905.1 Vicugna pacos | reverse complement strand
GAGCCTAGCTCCAAAAAAGAAGTTTAGAAGGTCTGAGATTATAGGTCCTCAGAGAGGTCTTTAAATCGTGAGGGAGGGTCTATGTCAGAGGATGCGATGGGATGGAGTGGCAGGGAAAAGAAAACAGAAAACAGGTCCACTGGGGGAGAGAGATCAAAATTCCATGACCAGAGCCTCTGAGGTCGCTGGCTTATGCTAACCCCCGAATTCCACTCCGTGTTGGGCCAAGTACATTAACAGGTCTGGGGACCAAGCTGACAGGGTCCTCAGCCTGTTTTCCTGATGACCTTGAATTTCTGCGAACCTCACCATCTTCTGGATGCAAACCCTCACTCACAACCCGCTGTCCATGGAAACACCCTCAGTCTTCACACTCCCCACACTGAGCACCCCATCAGTTAGACTCCCTTCCCTTCAAGGGAACTGAGTCCCTGTTGACACGAAATTCCACAGGGAATGTGGGGAGCGAGGACTTCCTACCGTGATGAATCCTTCAGATCATTTCACAAGGAAAAGCATCCTTTTAGGAAGAAGGGGAGAAACACGAAGACTTTCCCTAGTACTTCAAAGCCTTTGGAGCCAGCCGAGTGCCCTATGGCAGTTGCTAGACAAGATCCTTTGGCCCATGGAATTTCTCCATGTCCTTCTTCTAGGTCTTTGCTTTGTCAACTGTTAGTAGATGGTGTTCCTACCTCTCCTTGCTCTTCTGGAGAAGCCCCTTCTCTCTTCGGCCCCTTCCCCAACACGAGGCGTTAAGGGCAAAAGCCTCATTGTGTGTTCTGGTTAACTTGCTAATTAACAAACAGCTCCAAAATCTAGTGTTTTAAAACAACTTTTTATTATTATTATCTCTCATGGGTCTGTTGAAGGGTCAGCTGAAGAGTTCTCATTTCAGATCTCTCATGGGGTTGTATTTGGAGAGACGGGGGCCAGAGCTGGAGTCATCTACAGGCTTGAGCAGACTGGACGTCCAGTGAAAAAGTCTCACTCCATGGCTGATCGTTGCTATCAGCTGGAGGTCAGTGGCGGTTGAAGACCAGAGCCACTTCATGTGGCTTCTCTGTATGATTTCTCATAGCCAGTGGCCGGGTCCCAAGAAGGAATGTTCCCAGAAGGAGTGTTCCAAGAAGCAAGTGTTCTAAGATACCCTAGACGGGAACTGCCAAATGCTTATGATCTAGCCTCAGATGTCCCTGAAGGTCACTTCCACCATATCCTACTGTTTGGGCAAGACATTAAGTACAATCTAGATCCAAGAGGAAGGGCTATTCCACCTCCCAATGGGATGAGAAGTGCGCAAGTACCCAGGGGTGGGAATTGATGGCAGTCACACTTGGAAACTCTCCGTGGAGTCGTACCATAATCTTCCCTTGCTCCAAGACTCTAAAAACATTTTATTCACTTCCGATCTCCTGCTGCTTCTGTTCCCTTCCCCTCAAACTCATGATCCCTCTAATTAATGTCTTTTATTAGGAACAGATCTTCTGTAAGTCACTCAAAGCCAGTCTTGAACTGAGCACAGCAAGTTTGGACAACGACCACCTTAAAACCACTGGAGAGCTATTTTTTTTTTAAGTTATTGGGTTTTTAAAACAGTCAGAGAAAGTCCATGGGTCTCAACAGTGCCACACCTGCTACAGAAATTTTCAGCTGTTTCCAACCTTTTCTTTTCTCTCTCTCTCTTTTTTTTTTTTTTGAGAAACCAAATGATACATCATCTTCTGAGGTTCTCCTGTGGACTTAGATTTGAGAGTGAAAAGTCCATAGAAAGGGAGAAAAAGAAAGTGTCCACAGAGGGGAAAAGTGAAAATCCAACTGAAAAGAAAGGATCTTGAGAGTTTGCAGAATCCTAAAACCTTTCTGTCGGAAAGAAAAGGGACTCTCTGGAAGCACCCAAGCTCTGTAGAAAACAAGTGAGGTACAGACTGAAAATCCTCACTCCCCAATCTCAACACCATCCCCCTCTCCCTGAGCCACTGCAGGCTGCAGGAGGAAAGACTCACCCTGTAGGGAAAGTAGAAGGCTTTTTTCCCAGCCCTCCTCTGCCCTGCTCTGGGCTCCCCACTGAACCATCCTGGCATCCCATTCAAGGGTCTCTTCCCTGACTCCCAAGAATGACTGCCTAGGGGTCTGGGGACAGAGCAGGAGGTGTGACAGAGGGAACCGCCTCCCCCCAGTCCATCTATACTTCCATCCATCCATCCATCAGGCTACATATAGTTTGTATGACACACTTCCAGCTCCTTGTAGGATTCCACAGCAGGAAGGAAGGGGAGCTGGGAAGGCAGACATGGACAGTTACTTGTATTTTACTCTCACATAAACTTTTCATGATCTCCCAGGAGGCCCCGTGGTTTGGGGACAAGAATACCAGATGGGGCGTCCCACATCCTGAGTGGCCCTCCACCACCTAATGGTGTTGCCTTCTTGGGGCTCAGCTGGAAAAGGAGATGGATGGTTCTACTACCTACTGACCTCCAGGTCTCTTCCATTCCCTAATTTTCCTTCAGGAAAACCAAGATTAGGAAGAACTGATGACACAGAAAACCTCCCCCCACCCTCCCTCGTCAGGAGAAGCAGTTCTGGAGCTGTTATCCCACTAGGATGCGCCCCCAGCCCCCACAGCTATTTGAAGGGACTCACTCGTCCCCAGCCACCTCTCCTCTGGGACCAGCCAGCCTCCTTTCAGGCCCCTGTGGGCAGCGGATCAGAGGACGAGTTTGCAAACTCGCTACTGTGGAGAAAATTCACAAGCTGTTTTCTTTTAAAAGGCGAGGAACTGGGCTGGGGTGGGGGTGGGGCCAGAGCAGGGTTGGTTCTCAGCTCTGGAGGTCCCTAGATTCTTTAGCTCTTAATCACTAGATAGGAAAAGGAGGGAGGGGGTGAGGCATGGAGGGGGAGGGGGAGGTGAGGGGGAAGGGGAAAAAAAGAAACGCAACACCGACAGAAAAAAGAGACAGCCTCATACTCAGGTCCTCTGGGACGGAGAACTCCATTCAGAATGTTCAGAAGGTAGGGTCAGGCATGGCTTGTGACCTGAGACCCCAGAGCACCTCTGTTCCCCACAATTATCTAAATACAGCACTCTCCCTGCCAAATACAATGAAACAATTTGTCACTTCAATTATCTGTCAGTCAACAGTGAGGCCTTTTCAACAGGCCAGCACATGTGTTTGGAGAGCTTGTCAGGGAGAGATGTCTAGCCAGACCCATAACCATGGAAAATAGAACCTTTGTTAATTCTGGTTCTTAGAAAAGTAAATCCATTCAATTTCTCTCTTCTCGCTCCCTCTTCTTTTCTCAATGCCTTCAGCTTGGAATTTGCACAAGGAGCTGAATTGGTCCGGCTCGGAACCTTCAATGACTGGCCAAAGGATTTGCATGAGGAAGCAGAAATTAATCTTCCTTTCGGGGCTCTTTCCCCCTGGTTTGCTGTAATTCTGTGCTTAGAAGCGAGATTACACCCTGCGTTACAGCTACAGCAGGATGGGGGTGGCGAGGGGACGGGAAGTAGGGGCAAGGGGGAGGGCTGGGGGGCGCTGGGAAGGGTTTGCATTTGGTTAGCACTTCCCCAATTCAGCCCAGCCAGGCACTTCCTGCGTCTCCTTCCCTTCCCTACCTCTTCCCCCGGGAGCTCCCATCTTTGAGAACTCCACACTCTCCCCTTGGAGGGATAAAGGGAAAGGAATCGCCACTTTGGACCAGTCATCCCTTGAGCAACCTGTAATTCCATTTCTACACAGATCTGAAATTGTTACTCCTGCCCGGGGGTCGGGGGGGCTCGGACCTCCTCCCTGCAGTCGGGTGGGAGGGGGGCCCGACCTCCTTCGCTGTGACAGGGAAGCAGATCTGTGGCTGAATCACTGAAGCCTAAGCTGGGGACATCCGTGCCTTCCATGATTTCCCACAATAGTCAGTCTCACTTTAAACACTCCATCTCAGTGCCATACCGGGTACAAAGCTGCGTATTTCCATTATGGGTTGGGAATATAAGGTGACCCTGAGATCGTGGGCCCACAAGGGGACCAAAGACCCTTCCCGGTTCACAGAGAGGCTAGTACGTTTCCAAGATGGCACCTGGCAGTGGGCAGTGGGGCTTCCATACGAGGTAGGTTGGCTTTTCTGTCTTGACTTTTTTTTCATTGAAGTATAGTTGATTTACAATATTGTGTTAATTTCAGGTGTAAAGTGATTCAGTTTTATTTATATAAATATATATATATATCAGATTATTTTCCATTATAGGTTATTACAAGATACTGAATTTCATACCCTCTGCTACCCAGTAAATCCTTGTTGTTTATCTATTTTATGTGTAGTAGTTTATATCTGTTAGTCCCATATTCCTCATTTATCCCTCCCTCCCCTCCTTCTTCCCCTTTGATAACCAAAAGTTAGTTTTCTATGCCTGGGAGTCTGTTTCTGCTTTGTATGTTAGATTCATTTGTATTTATTTTTTAGATTCCATATGTAAGGGACATTATTTAATCTCTGTCTTTCTCTGATAGTCTCCAGGTCCACCTATGTTGCTGCAAGTGGCACTATTTCATTCTTTTTTTTATGTCTAATGTTCCATGATACATACACGCCACATCTTCTTTATCCAGTCATCTGTTGGTGAGCACTTCCATGTCTTGGCTATTGTAAATAGTGCTGCTATGAACATTGGGATCCACGTATGTTTTCGAATTGTAGTTTTCATCTTTTCCAGATGTATTCCCAGAAGTAGGATTACTGAATCATACAGTAGCTCTATTTCTAGCTTTTAAAGGAATCTCCATACTGCTCTCCACAGTAGCTGCAGCAATTTACATTCCCACCAGCAGTGTAGGAGGGCTCCCTTTTCTCCACACCCTCTCCAGCATTTATTATTTGTGGACTTTTTGATGATAGCCATTCTGGCTGGTGTGAGGTGATACCTCATTGTAATTTTAATTTGCATCTCCCTGATAATTAGTGATGTTGAGCATCTTTTCATGTGCTTGTTGGCCATTGATATGTTCTCTTTGGAGAAATGTCTATTCAGTCTTCTGCCTGTTTTTTTGATTAGGTTTTTTTCTTTTTGATATTGAGTTGTATGAGTTGTTTATATATTTTGGATATTAATGCCTTGTTGGTCACATCATTTGCAAATATTGTTTTCCCTGTCTTGTAGGTTTTTTTTTCATTTTGTTGATGGTTTCCTTTGCTGTGGAAAAGCTCTGAAGTTTGAGTGGGTCCCATTTATTTATTTTTCCTTTCATTTCTTTTGCCTTGGGAGACTGATTTAAGAAAATATTGCTATGATTTATGTCAGAAGATGTCTGTGCTCTCCTCTAGGAGTTTTATGGTGTCAAGTATTATATGTAGATCTTTAAACCACTTTGAGTTTATTTTTGTATATGGTGTGAGGGAGTGTTCTAATTTCATTGATTTTCGTGTAGCTGTCCAGTTTTCCCAGCAAGACTTATTGAAGGTACTGTTTTTTCTCCATTTCTATATTCTTGCCTCCTTTGCCGTAGATTAATTGACCATAGGTGCATGGGTTTATTTCTGGGCTCTGTATTCTGTTCCATTGATCTGTATGTCTGTTTTTGTGCCTGTACCATGCTGTTTTGATTACTGTAGCTCTGTAGTATAGTCTGAAGTCTGGAAGAGTTATACCTCCAGCTCTGTTCTTTTTTCTTCATGATTGCTTTGGTAATTCTGGTCTTTTGTGGTTCCATATAAATTGTAGGATTATTTGTTCTATCTTGATGTTTTTTATAGTGACTTTTAAAATACATTGTCCTGAAGCAAATAAAATTTTGTGTTTTAAATTTTATACATATGATTTCATATACATTAGGACTTTAGCCACTTTAGATGCTAACAAATCACCCCCAACCTGAGCATCTGGCCCCTTCCCACCCTCCCTCAGCTTCCTGTCCCCTAAATCTATTACTTTCTGCTTCTGCAGATGGTTTCCTTCCCCTCCACCCAGTTCGAGGACCCAGCACCACAAAACAAACATAATTTGCTGTTTTCCAGGCCTTGGAGTTCTGACCCCAGGATGTCCTAGAAAACAGATCAGATCCCTGAAGATTTCAAACCAGCTCTCACTTGTCTCCCCAGGGGCATTAGGGCTCCTCAGGCTCACCTGCTTCTGGTCTGATGAGAATGTGCTCTCCTGTGCTCTTCTCTCTGCCCCCAGCCCTCCCCTCCACTCTTTGCCTCTCTCCTTTCTCCTTCCTTCTTCTCTTCCTTCTCCCATCCATTTCCTTCCCTACCTGTTTGTCTCCAGCCCTTTCTCTCAGTTGTCTCCCCCTCTTATCCTTCCTTATGACTTTCTATTTCTTCCTCTCTTTTTCCTTTTTGAGCCCAAAGAATTTCACAGTCATCCCTGGAGCACGGAGTTGTGCAGAGAGAGAAAGCATTCCTTTTTGGTTTTATCTTTCTACTTTACAAGTAAGAAAAGAGAAGCCCAAGGAGGAGGTTTTAAATTCAGACAGGAAGTCAAGAGTGAAACTGCCAAGTAAATAAATCACTAAGTAACCACCGGGTAGACCCAATCCCAGCGAGGTCTCCCATTGGCTGACCCTCCTGCATCTTACCCCAGCACAGAGCGCACTATTCCCCAGTGACTTAGGTGGCAGATTCCTCTAAGGAGGGATCCTGGCAACCAACCTGAATGCAGTCCAAGAGGTAACTGGGTCTTTTTTCTCCTGGGCCATGAGTAGAGCCTCTTGAGGAAGGGTTCATCATGGGGGGTGTGACAATAGGGGAAGAAAACAGTCTTTCTTTGTACATGCACACTCTGTAGGCAGACTGGACCCTCCAACATAACCACTCACTGCTAAAAATTAGCAGAATTATTTTGGAATGTTTTTAGTGAAAAAAAAAGTATCACAAAATTGCAATGTGCATTACTTGCTAGTAACCCCATGTTTTCAAGGGAGTTCACGTTCAATAACTCCATGTTTCTTCTCTACCTGTTTCAGATTTTGTTTTAAGTGGATGCAAGGCTTCTTCCAAAAATCAGTCCTGCCATAGGAAAATTAGCCACCATTAGGGCCGTGTGAAAAACTGTACCCCAATACTGAAAATAATTCCCAGTGCAGAGTGTTTCCAGGGGAACCAAAGTCCAGGCAGGATCAGGATAACTTAACAGGCACCTTCTGTGAGCATCCTACGTGTGAGGCTATAGCACTGAGGCAAATGCCAAACCGCGGAACTGAAGGAGGGAGGTAAATGATCCCATTACGACCGCCAACGCACAGATGCAGGGTCTGGAGTCAGGGGAGGGAGGAGAGGCCAGCCTGTTTTTCTCTCAACTCTGGGACAGGCTTGCCATGTGTCTCACCTCCCCCACCTTTCCCCCTAACCGCCCTGCTGACCTAGTCCCCCTCCCCAAATTCCCTTCCACTTTACTGACACCAGTGTTTAACCTCTCACCTCCCGCAACCTCCACTGTTTGCTCCTTGGGAAACACAGTGACACGGGTGCCCTCTCTCCTGGTCCCTCCCCTGAGGAAAGGGGGCAGAAAGAGCCCTGAGCTGAATGGGCATCTATATGCTGCCTCTGGCTGGGCTGTGTCTAGTCCCATCTCAGGTCCTGCAAGGTTTAGAAGCATTTCCCAAGGATGCATTGTAGGCACGGCCAGTTCTGTCTCTTGGGCATGTAATCTTTCCAGCAGACTTTTTGACGCATTCATCCTGCCTTTAGATAGCCCCAACCTTTCCTTCCCACAGCCTAGAAAAGAAAAAAATATATTTGTATTTGGAGGGCATGATAACTGTCTCTTGCAGTGAATTCAAGGGTTCAAGCCAGCCTGTGGAAAAAATGCTTCCATCCAGAAGGAAAAGGAAAGGGGAGTCACTGATGCCCATCATCCCAGCACCCCAGAGATGCTGGGGAATCCAGGGACCTCCAGCCTGAATGCCTGAAAGCCACATTTGTTTGGGTGGTCGAAGCTTTTACATTTTTTTCTCGGACTCTACCCCATTTCGCTTTCTCTATCATCAAAAATGTCCAAAAATGGCCATGTGTACCATTTCTCTTGGGTGACTCCAGAGAGTAAACATTTTCTATACAATTTCCCCAGAAACCCCAAGAATGATGTGCTGAAACCAGCCCAAATGCAAATTTGCCACCCTTCTGAGAAACAGTGACTGAAGCGTCCCGGGTTGTGAAGTTAAGTTGCTTTAAAAGCTCTAAGGCAACATTTTTAAACACAAGCACAACTTTCCTGAACTCAACGAATATAAACCGTTTTAAACTATTTTGACACATTAAGTTAGTATGACCGACACTAACTCAATTTTATCACTGGCTCTGTAATTAGTTATCTGCCTGTTGTTATTGAAATTCAAACTCAATAAAAGTGCTATCCAATCATAGAAAAAGATTGCAGTTTGGAGAAAAATTGCCACTGAGCTGAGAACAAGGAAGGAAAAAAATCAGTAAAAGTCAGAAGTCACAAAGCCTGGGTCTGCTTCCAAGTAGTTGAACGATACAGTAGTTATTCATGCGAAAGATAATCATTCCTTAGAATATGGAAATTAAAATGATCAGAGGTGAGTATCAAATTAATGGATGCAAAAGCATTTTGTAGGTTTACAGGTGAGCCACCCCGGGGTAGACCCGAAGTACAGGTTTTAAAGAACAAAAATGAAAGATAATATTCTTAGTCTTCAATGCATGTAAGTAACCACGAAAGTGTACGTGTTCAAATACATATATAGCCATATATTTATAATAAACATGTATAATGTATGTATCTATCCACATAGACACGTATATCACATATGTATACAACCACACAAGTCAGAGCAAACGTATCTGCTCAGACAGCCTCACCCCACTATTTGGAAGTGGGGTCATTGGACCTACCCAAATGTGGATGAAGTATTTGCAATAGATTTTCATTCATCTCCCTAAATGCGGTGATGTTTTATAGTCTAACCTGAAATAGTGGCACAAGTCACAATACAATCACTTTACATTCATGCGGACTTGAAAGCTGGAGAAATTTTAAATTTCTAAAGCAAATGAAAGAGAGAGAAAAACAGGTGATTTTCATTCTCCCATCCACGTGGCCATCCAGCCTTTTGGGGACAAGGTAGATCTGAGCTCTAAGGGGGATGCAACGGCTTCCTGTTGAACTTGAGGCAGCTACTAATGACTTTTCCAAGAGGAAAAGAAAGTCCAAGCACGTTGCTACCCACAGCCATCTCAGCAAGCAGGGAAGGTCCAGCTCCTGCAAGTAGAAAGCTTTAGGAGTCCCTGAAAACGAACAGGTTTTCTCAACAGCACGTTTGGAGAAGGAAGCTGGAGTCCCGGTTTGGGGAGGAGGTTCTGAAGAACAATGCAGCCATTGGCAAGGACTTGTTGGGGCCACTGGGCTGTGAAAGACCCCTGATAGACATGCAAATGTGGAGGGGCCTGAATAGACTGGGCAAAGCTGGGTTTCCACGGCCTGGGCGGGGAGAGCTTTCGGGAGGTAGCTGAGTATGTGCCCCGAGCCAAAAATAACGTTAGCGCTGTAAGGACGTTTAGGTAGAGCTGAAATGAGCCATTGAACGCTTGTTTTCTTTTTTTAAGTGCCTTTAGATTCTGAAAAGGCAGCCATAATGCCAATTTGAAGTTTGCCTTAGCTAATTGGGTAGAGGATTCACCAATTAATCGCAGAAAGGCAGAAAACTCTTATTTGGGTCCTTTTTTTGTTTTTAAAGAGTCTTCCTAATAAATTTTTTTAATGCTATACTCAAACATCGGAATCTGACAACCAGAAAAAGAAGGAAAGCCTTTCCATAAGCTCTCTAATTCACCTGAGCTACGATTGACTGCTGAAATCAGTCATTTCAGGTTGTTTAAAGCTTAGCACCTTGTTAGACAGCCATCCAGGCACAGGAGGCACATTTTCAGGCACCTCTTCATGGCCTGATCACTGAGGGGGCCGCCCCAGGGGACAGAAAGGGCAGGGCTTGGACCCTCTAGCCCCTTCACAGGCTCAGCCCTGAGAAACACCCCCCAGAAGGGGGTCCCTGAAGGTCCCTTTCACAAGCTAGAGGACTGGCCACTAATCTTAAGTCCAAGGGAGCCGAATCAGGAGAACCTGCCTTCTCAAGCCAGCTTCCGAGTGTCAGGTATTAAACTGATTATCCAGAATCTTGGCTTCCTGCCCAGCAAAATGAAAATTTACAAACTGCGAATGTCTTCTATTATTAATACCATTTGTATTGATACAGAAAACACACCTGGTGCATTTCTCCTGGAGTTTTGTGTTGACACGTGTTGAAATTGTTTCAGTGCTGTGTATTCGTTCCTGTCTCACATGAAGGTGTCAAAGAATTTCCCGCAGAAATAATAACGTGTGGATGAGGAGAGCAGAGGTGAGGCGGAGCTGTGTGAAATGAACGACTCCATTTTTCAACCTGTTTTACACTGAAAGAATTCTTCCTAAAAGGAACAAATTATCAGTTGAAATGTTTAAATAAATATTTTGACTAAAACTATATTCCCCCCCCACACAGATAGTGGTCCATACTTTTACAAAGAACTTCTAGGTTCAGCTTCATAAAATAAAGATCTCTTGTCACCCACATTGTCTTCCTCCTGATTCACTGACATCCAGGAAACATTCAGGAAATGAAACTCTAACTTCCAAGTATGGTCTGTTTTGTCTGGTTGGCTTTTGGATGGATTCTGTTCCCTTCCATCCCAACCCTCCTTTCCCAACTTCCCGTATCCCTGCACAGGGACACCTAGACCCAGGAAGTCAACAGCCCGGGAACCTGGGAGGTGCTCAGTTGCATCCTGGGAGGTGTGATCCCAGTAATCTTTTGCAGTCACAGGGCAGAACAGGAGATGCTCAGCCAGAAGGGCTTGCGGAAGATTGTTTATTTCCAACTACTCTGTTAGTCTAGTCCACCCAAAAACCAGACAGTGGAATGGGAGCCAATCACACTTCAGGAGAGCAAAATCATCCCTTGGGAAAACACGCTAAACTGTGGGGTTGTATTACTTAGCGCTTATAGGTATAGCTGTGGTGGAGTTGACCAGAAATCCCTCTCCTTATCCACTGAAGAACCTAAAAGGTGCCATTTGTAGGTAGCACCGTACCTCCAGGAGAGCAAAGAAAGGGCCATGACAGGTGGCAGGGCGGCTCTTGTAATAGAACCCAGGCTCAGAAAAATTGCACTCCCTTCTTAAACAGAAATTTGCTTTTAACTTCTTTTAAAACAGGGCCTCAGAGAAATCTACACACCTTTGCAATTATTGAAATATTTTTCACAATAACGAAGTCGCCTTAATTCTTAATCTTGGCCACAGAGCTCACCAGGTTGGCTTGCTGAGTACCTGGCCTCTCTCAGAACAAATCACAAGCTTGGTGGCCCTGGTCAAACTCGCCCACATCAATGCTGCCTTCTCACATGTGTCTAAGCCCAGACACACGCACGAGGCGTTCCCTATGGAAGGAGCAATAAACTAGGGGATACGGATCTTCAGGACTTCGGTTCAAAGTGGAAGATTGAACTTATATATTATTTTCCTCTTTCCCTCTCCTAAGACAGAGACGCTGGGGAAAAACAGAACAGCAAAATGTTGGAAGCTGGAAAATGGATGGATGTGTAACTGACTAAGCATTCTGCAGAAAACTGAATACTAAGAAAAAAGTGGAGAAATACAAGCACAACCCAGCTTACATCATGGAACACAAACAGCACAGATAGTTCCAGAAGTAGGGGTAAAGGCAGAGCTAAAATCACGAGAGAAGTCTAAGAGATTCTGAGATCTCTAGGTGCCACTAATGATGGTTCCTTCCCTTATGTTCTAGAAAACTGGAGACTTGCTCCCCAGAGAAGGTAAAACTTAGGTCCCTGGACCATGGAACAGCACAGCACAATGGGGATGGGGTTGGGGGGGAGGGTACCATACGGAAAAATGAGGGGTTACAGTGAGAAGTTAGGTTCTCAGTGCTGAGACCCTTACCCATCTTCCCCGTCTTGGCATCCAGGTCACTGACAAGTAAGCATGTAACTAACTCTTCAGGAAGGAAACTCGAAGAGCCTTCTCTGGGAAGTCCAACCACAGCAAGAGACAAGACCTGAGGAGACTCATTCGAGGTGCTCCTAGCATGAAACCCACGGTGATGGACTTTGCCCTCTCACCCAGGGCTCCCAACAGCCTGTCCGTGGCAGGATAGCTGAGTATGAGATATTTGAGGACCATCTCTAATATGAAAGACACATGCCAAAATACACAAGGGAAAACAACTTAAAGAAAAGAGTTGGGGGCAAGAATTGCAGAAAAAATAAGAGAAACTATTTCATCTATGCAATCAGAACAGGGAACCCTAAAAAGCAACACTCAATGGACCAAAAGGCAGATATTAGGAATTAAAAATATGATGCCAGAAATGAGAAATTCAATATAGGAATTAAAATGCAAACTTGGGGACTTTTCCCTAAAAGGAGACCAAACAGATAAAGAGACCCATGTAGAAGAATTCCAAATAATTTATGCAGACATTCCACCCTTAAAGAGGTGGAACATAATGTCTACTCCGTAAGTGTGGACAATGCTTCGTAACTTCCTTCCAGAGAGTAGTAAGGGTGGGGGCGGTCGGAGTAACTTTGCAGGGAGAAACCTCACAAACTCTACCTCAGCCAGGTGAGCAAGGTCAGAGCCAGGCATTCAAAGGGCGCCTCCTCTAGGTGGCCCCGACAAAAGCGTGAGTGCCAGACATGGGCACACGCTCCTCCCAGGGAGACACGGGTGACCTGGAGCAAACCAAAGGGAGAATGCGGAGTCAGCCCTCGCTTGCCTCCCCAGTCTCTGAGAAAGGTTGCAACTGGCGCCCTTAGAAGTCTGACTCTCATGCAGCAGCTTTTAAAATGTGCAAGTTGACCTCTTCAGGGAAAGAGCGGGAGATGGGCATTTCTGCCTGCTCCTCTCTGCACTGAGCCCTGGGGGATAACCATTGCGGCTCCTAGAAAGCCCATTTAGAAGTGTCTCTTGGTTTGCTTATGGATGCAAATCCATTTGACTTTCAGAGTGTTTGGGGGGCCCCATCGCTCTGTTGGAAGCCTTAAAAGATGATGTTGTATACAAACCCATCACTTTATGTAGAAGCTGTGAGTGGCGGGTTCCCTCCCGATTATATGCCACCATGCCAGGCGTGGGGTCCATGGTGAGGATGTGTCTCAACCGTTCCTACCCATTTCAACATGGGCATTTTCTCATTCACCTGATGTGTGTAGGAGTCTCTCAGCAGGTTTCTGGATTTCTTTCAGAGGGAACTGCTCTGTATGTAGCTGTCGATTCAGTGTGACCATGGAGGAATGTGAGTTCAGGGGCCTCCTGTGTTGCCATCGCGGACTGGAACCAAAAAGTTCCTCTTTAAAAGCAAAGTGGGGTGGGCACATAAAAGTCAAAGAGGAAAAACAAATTTTAATGAAAGTATTAGTCTAAGAGGTCCAGAATCTGACAGACCAGAGAAAACCCAGGAAATGAAAACTTCAAAGAAATGATCCTAGAAAACTGAGTCTTTGTGTTGAAAGTTCGCAGAAAAGTGGTTGAAGGTAGACATACCTTAGGATGTGTCATCATGATGTTTTAGAACACTGAGGCAAAAAATACTAAAAACTTTACAGAGAAAACAGCAGCTTTCATGTAAGGGCCAAACTGACAGTGGCATCAGACTTCTCAAAAGAAACACAGAAGATGATGCCAGAATTCCTTTTAAATTCTGAGAAGTAATCATAGAAATGATACTACTGCCCTTTTTGGTACATCTTACATCACATCAGTAGAAAAACGATCTCGACTTGTCCCAGTGATGCTCATGTTAACCCTCGTGACCTGGTCAAGTTAGCACCTGCTGGCTTTCTGCACTATAAAAATCGCCACATCTCCCTCTGTATTTTGATTAGTATTTTGTTGGCAGATATCCTGACATCACACTCATATTCTGTCTCTCACATCAAGATCCCCCGCCAGCCTTAGGATTCATCGACCACCCCCTACCTGCATCAGCCACCCTTCCCACGTTTGCTAAATGTTATTAACAGAAGAGGCTGCCTTTCTCCTCCATTTATTTGTTGGTTGGTTGGTTGGTTTTCCTATATGAGTACAGACTTACGCTTTCTTTTTTATTCAACAGATTTTAACCCAGTGCTCTTGTTGTTAATTTTATTGCTCCGATTGGCCTAACCTTGGTTAGCGGGAGCCCTTCAAGCTGGCCCCTGTGCTTCTCTCACGGGTCCCTTTACCTCTTTGGGCCCTGCCTTACTTTCTAGCACAATTAGCTGTTTCAGGCTCGTTTTGTACTCCCTGGCCCTTGCCGAAATTGGTTCATTTCTCTGAGGAGAGGCATTCACATACTTCTACAGAATCGTGTCTATATCAGCAGGAAATTGTGTATGTTTCCCATGAGGTCGTGCTGATATTTCCAAACTCCAATAACAGTACCTCAGAGCTCTGTGAGCTCCCCTGTTCCCATACTTATAAGACTCTTCACATCTCCTTTTCTCCCCATTTATCTGCTTTATTCATCTCTTTCTCTCTGGACCAGCTTTGTCCACGCTTCTAGTCCACACGACAGAAAACATGCAAACAGCCCCTAAATTTCATCTTCCAGCTTCAGTGAACCAGAGAGAAACAGACCTCCCCTTGTCCTCCTAAATTTCAAAATTCCTAAGAAAGAGTGAATGGCCTGGTTCCTGCCAGGTGCCCTCAAAGTGGCCTGGAGGTAGGGGAACGTGGTATAAACCCAGCACTGTGGCTGGAGTAGGGGACAGTCGGCCCCCAGAAGAGGGGTTGGGTGGTTCCTAAAAGAAGTGAGCCAATGAGAACAGAAACAATAGACGTTCCCCCGCCCCGCTGAGAACTGACCCCATCAACAGAGCTGAAGAGGGAATGCTGAGAGGGTGGGAGCGGTTCTCAAAAGCTTTGGGCAAGCTCTGCGTCCACACAGCTATTATTCACAGAGATTCCAACAGTAAAGGAAATAAACCAAATGAGGTCTAGGAAAAGATACAGCGCAATGAGAGGAAAGAGAACTCAACCCGAAGATTCAGGGACAGAGCACACTTCCGAAGACAATTTAATGCAAGATACAGGACACTATCCTTTATGGCTGGATTACCGCCTCCTGTTGATTCTTATTTTGTGGTTGGCTGTATTCCTTTGACAACTGTGTAAGTCTAAAAAGCTAAAGCTCTAATCTGTTCTTAGAAACAATGATCAGTACATATATGTAAACTAAAAAAATGTGCAGTGTACTGTATATATGAATTTACATGCGATATAATGTGGATATGCAGATAGACTGTAATAATTCTACCTCATAAAACTGAAAAAGGGAAAAAGATTCAGGACACTAATTTCTAAGACTTTTTTGTTATTGGCAAAAGAATGCAAAAACAGAAGTAAGTATTCTTAGGACTAAAACATGAAAAGATGGAAGGGTAACATAACAAGATAAAGTGAAAAGAAATCTGGTTGAGATAAGAAAGAACTGTAGAGAAACTAAAAGTGTATCGGCAAATCAAACCAGAGTATGGAGGGAAAAAAAAATCGAAGAGAAAATTTATGAAAAAAATGGCACATTATGTGTATGTACTTAGATCAAAGCCCACGGCAGAGTAAACCTCCCTTCAAATATTTGTATTACAAATACATCATCAAGCCTAAGGATTATTCCTCCTGAAAAAAATAGGAACTGAAACTAAAGCAACAGCTTTATATGCATATAAAGTACATATTAATTAAAATACATTAAAAAGCCAGAAAAAATGAGAGAATATTAAAATATTAAAATTAAATATTAAAAGAGTAAACTACATTCTAGGCAAAAATCTATAAGCCATGACCCAAGTATAAGCATATCTTAGAATTTATTTTTTATTTAAAAGAAAAAAATTGGGGGGAGGGCAGGTAATTAGGTTTATTTATTTATTTATTTTTCATGGAGGGACTGGGGAATTGAACCCAGGACCTCGTGCATGCTAAGTATGTGCTCTACCGCTGAGCTAAACCCGCCCCCCCTAGAATTTTTAAATTATCAGATATAGATAAAAATTCTCTAAAGATCCAGGAATAGTATCTATTTTAAAAGAATAGATGATCTTCAAAGAAATAAATATGAGACTGTTTTAGAATTCCATACTGCTGTACTAAATATCACTTGAAAAGTTTTAATGGATTTGAGAAGAAGAGGTTGTGGCCCACGAATGACTCCCAGGAAAATGATATTTCATGTATGAAGGGCAGATATGATCACATAAGCCAGGGACCTGAATATATATCCTCTTCCTTAAATTGTCCTAAAATATAATTCAATGAAATGAGCGCTTAAGAATGGAAGAATTGTGGAATAAATGATGACAGTGAGCAGCCACATCAGACGAACAAAGGGTTAAGTACGCACTGTTAAGGGTTAAGTGTAACTGGTACAAGCCTGGTTCAGTAACCAATTGCAAATGTTAAAAATTTCTTGTGAAACAGAGGATACATCATGTAAAAGTAACAATTTAGAAACAATAATCTGATGGTTTCACAGATGAATTCTTTCAGACTTTCAAGGAACAGATAATTCCCATGCTATTTAAACTTTCTCAGAGCATATGAAAAGATGGAAAACTTCCCAGTTAATTTTACAAAGTCTGCATAACTCGCAAATCAAAACCTAAGAAAGCACACAAAGGGAAACTACAAGCTAATCTCACTTGTTATTTTAATCTAAAAGTCTAAGTAAAATATGAGTAATGGAATCCAGCAGTATATTAAAAGAATAATACTCTGACCAAATAAGGCTTATTCCAGGAGTGAAGGATGATTCAATCTTATGGAATCAATACATATTAGCCCAATAATAAGTCAAAACATATGAATAACTTGAGGGAAACCAAAAGGTATTTAAAAGAATTTTACAGTTGTTTCTGATGTGTTTTAAAGACAGTAAACTAGAAGTAAAAGGATACCCTCTTAACCGAATTAAGATTATTTATTTTGGATCAAGGTCCACTATCATGTTTGATGATGCGACATTAGATAAGTCTTCTTTAAAATCAGAGACAAGACGTGGATTTTAGCTATCACTACTGTTAATTAACATGAAAGTTCTAACCCATGTTATAAAATAAGAAAAGGAAATTTTACGTCATGTCTAAACAAAGAAAGGTGAATTATTTGCAAATTATTTTCCCTTTCACCTACAAAATCAACTGAAAAACCAAGCAGAACTAATCAGAAAGGAAGATGTGTAATTACAAACACATGTGCAAAAATCAGTATCTTTCCTACACACCATGAAGGAACGTATCAAAATTACAAACGCAACAAAACTATAAATAAAATACCTAAGATTCCACTTTAACAAGGTTGTTGATTTCAGGACCAGATGGTTCTGTCAGCTCTTGCTCTGATACAGTCTTGTCAGTGTTGGATCAAACATAAAATAAAATACTAGAAAACTAGAGCTAATTCAAAAATAAGACAAGCATCCCCAGAGATCAGAAACTGTAGAGAAATACAAAGGAATATGTAAAGCTGAAGCCATTAGCCTGCTGGCCTTTTCCCGGAAGCAAGCAGATGACTGCAGAATTCCACTCCTTAAAGATAAAGGGCTGTAAGTGCTCTGCCCAAGACAAGGGACAGGAGCCAGGCTCACTGCTTGAAGGCAAGAGACAATGGAGTGATGTCTTCAAAACCCTAAGGGAAAATGATCATCAGCATAGGATTATAACCAGCTAAACCATTATTCAAGAGTGAGGGTGAAAGAGAACATTTTAGACCTACGAAAAGTTTTAAGATTATACTTAACAGTCCCCTCACTAAAAGAACTACACATGATGTGATTCAACGAAAAAGCTGAGTCCAGAGGGAAGACACGGGATTTAAGAAATAATAATGAGCACTAAAATGGGTAGATTTGTTGGTAAAGTTAACACTAGCCATACAATATATAATTAGTAATTACAGGTAATTTTCACATTTGAAGTAAGGTAAAAATGAAATAAGCTGTAACCTGAGCTGTCCAATCTGGTAGCCACTGGCTCTAGATGAACACTTGAAATGTGGCCGATCTGAATTGGTTATGATGAAGTGTAAAATACACCCTGGATTTTGAAGATTTCATATGAGGTCTTATAGAAATTCCATTGTAGTTATATATTCTAAGGGAACTCTCACACACGTGTGTACACACAGACATACAAAATTATTAATTGCAACAATGTTTATAACAGCAAAAAATCAGGAGAAAATACATTTCCATCAACCCAATGAATGAAAAAATTCATTGTTATATATATTGAATTAATTGCTGCTCCACAGCAGTCAAATTAACTGATGCTACATGTATTGACGTCAGCACTGCTCAAAAAACATAACGCTGATTAACAAAAAAGAATGTTGCAGAATGATCCCACAAAACAAGATTTACATACAATTTGAGAACATGCAGAACAATACATTCTACTGGTACATTCATGTTATGACAGAAGCAAAAGATGCCTGAAAATTGTGAACAGAAAAGTCGGCAGAGGGTTCCTCTAGGGAGAGAGGAAGTGAAATCAGGCGAGAGTACCCAGGAGGCTGCAACCGTGCAGAAATGGTTTAACGTTTCTTAAAACCTGAGGTAAACACCACAGAATGTTAAGGTTTGACGAAGCTAGGTGATGGATGTTTGTATAATATTCTCTACTGTGGTGAGGATGACTTCCGTCCTGAGCGTTTCATCCAAACAGGAAGTGCATGCTGAATTCAACAGAGTGTCATTAAATAGCTATCAAGGCGTAGCCGGAACATACAGAAAGGATCTGTAAAGAATTCAGAGTGGATCTGGGCAGGACATAAATTTATCGGACTTAACCATATTGTGAAACAAACTGGGTGGGAGGCTTCAGACTTCGTATCAGACAGGAGGGTTAAGTAATGGCACATCTTAAACCCAGAAAAGATCAATCCCTTCCAAAGGATGTGGACACAGAGTCCCCGTTTTTAAGTGACTATTATAAACAGAGTGAGTGAGTTGCTAAGGGGCTCCAGAATTAGATCTAGTGTCTGGCAAAAAATTTCTGGCCCATCACCAAATTTATTCTGCTGCAATCTCTCTTCCAATCTGATTGGGGTCATGACTCTTATTGGCTTGGGTTGGTATAAGTTTTGCATTCATGGATGTCTTTTTAACCCTATGAAGGTTTAGAACCAAATACAGAGATGAGTAAATAAGTCAAACTGTTACATTAATACTTTTATGTTATATTCAAATGTTTTATGTTACATTCAAAAATAGGCTTTAGTAATCATTGCAGCAATCTGTGTGTGTTTGGTGTTTACAGAGATTGCAGGGTTTAAGAGTTCTGGCATAGAGAGAATCTAACAGATCAGAGGAGTTGTGATTCCATTTAACAACATGTGATTGAGTAATTGATTTATAGTTGTAAGTGAAAGTATAAGAGACTACAACCAAGGTTTTAAATAGCACTGGAATGTTTGTAAAGATTTGATGTATTTATCAGTTTGTTCTATCAGACTTAATCTACTTGTTCAAGTACTTAGGAGGGCAATGCTTGTCAGAAGCATTTAAAGTGTTGAAAAGGAAATCAACCATGTTAAACTTATAAATACAGCTTTAATGATTGAAGGAATTTAATTAACTGAGCTGTAAGTGGAAGCTTTTGTTTGAGGGGATATGTTCAATTCACCTTGCATTAGTGAAACTTTAATCTAAAGAAAATGTTAAATTTTTGTACTTTACTAATTTTATGACTAGAGTAATGTTTGTAACTTGAACTTAGAAGATTAAGGAAAATCTAGGTTTTTAATTTATAATTTTAATACATCAAGTATTAATGTTAACATTCTGCAAATAATCTTTTTTCTATACACAAAACCTATCCTCAGGAATGCGCAAAAGCTCCACTGATTTCTGCTTCCAATAATGATGGAGTGGACTACTTGGAAAATCCTTTCCTAGATAATAATAATGAAATGTGGACAAATTATTTTTTTTAATAATCAACAATTTGAAGCAACTGGTAAATGCAAGACAGAGAAGAGCTTACTCTTGAGAGACTGTAATTGCTCAGTGGGTCAAGGGAAAAAGTTTAGGCAGAGCAGTGGAAATTTAGGGTTAAAATCCTGGGAGCAAGAGAACTTTGCAAAGTGTGAGACCAAAAATCTGTATGCAAATGATGCTGCAACGTACTGGATGACCACAAAACTATACATGTGTGGGGCGAAAGGGCAAGGCATCTTGGGAAAAACCTCCCCCCACCACCCACTCTCTAGGAGTCTGGATTCAAAAAACCCAGCAACTAGAAACTGGAAGAAATGGGCATGTATATTAGCCACTGCACAGTACAGAGGAAGGAGAGTGTGCAGTTTGAGTCAAGGCAATTAAGTGTCTTCTAGAGCAACAAAACTCTCAGAAGAAGAATATAGTAGAATCTAGAATTGCCACATTTTATCCACTCTATTCAGTTTTCAACCAAAATTGCTAGATCTGCTAAAAAATAGGAAAGTAAAGCAGTCAATAAAAATTGATTATGAGTACAATAACTGAAACAAAAAAATTTACTAGGTAATTTCAACAGTAGAATGAAGATGTAGGAGGAATTAGTGAACTTTCTAGTAAATCAGTAGATATATCCAGTCCAAATAATAGATATAAAATACTAAAGGAAAAAAAAAAACCCTACAAAACGTGGGAAAATAACAAACAGTCTAACATATGTGCAATTGGAATCTGAGAAAGAGAGAAACAAAAACTATTTAAAGAAATAGTGGCAGAGTTCTGCAAATTAGGAGAAAATCATTATTATAAACTCAGGAATCTTGACAACCTGAAGCAGGATATGTACAAAGGAAGCCACACCAAGGTACATCACAGTCAAGGGCTGAAAGCCAAAAACAGAGAAATCTTAAAACAGTACAAATACTTTAGAAAATTTTCAGTTTGATATTTTCTTTAAAAGATTAACATACAAGCCTATAGTTACCATGTGATCCGGAATTCTATTCCTAGGTATTTACCCAAGAGAAATAAAGCATATTTCACACATGTATTACACATGGATGTTTGGGAACAGCAGCCTTATTCATAATAACTAAACACTGGAAACACAAATGCCCATCAATAGGTGAATTGGAAAACAACATTCTGGTATATCCATACAATGGAATATCACTCAGCAATAAAAAAGAACCACTACCTATGGTATACTACAAGATGGATGAGTCACAAAAAGTACATATCATTTGAAATTCTAGAAAAGGAAGACAAATCTCTAATGGCAGAGTAATGAGCTAACCAGCAGAGGCTTGAAGTTGGGGTTGGAAGAGGTTGACTGCCAAGGGTCAGGAAGTATATTGGCTATCTATTGCTTTATAGGAAATGTTAGTACTTAACATTCATGATTTCTCAGTTTCCATGGGTCAGAAATCTGGGCATGCCAACGGAATCCTCTGGCTCTGGGTACCTCTGGGGCTGCAGTCATCTGAAGTCTCAACCAGGATTCTCTTGGCAGGATTCAGTTCCTTGCAGGTTATTGGATGAAGGGCCTCAGTTCTTCATAAGCTGTTGGCCAGAGAAGGCCCTCATTCCTTTGCCATGTGGGCCTCTCCACAGGAATGCTTCTGTTACTGAAGTTGGCTTTGTCAGAGATCACAAGCAAGGAGGCAAGAGAGCCAGGAAACCCCAGAAAGACGGAAGTCACAAGCTTCCGTAACCTAATCTCAGAGGCAATGTCCCAACCCTTGGGCTTGTCCCATTCATTAGAATCAAGTCACCAGGTGCGGCTCACACTCAAGAGGAAGGGTTTACAGAAGGGAACAAATACGAGGAGATGTGAATCTATAGGCTTTTTCTGTAGCTGCCCAGGTCTGGAAGGAAATGAATGGGTTGATGGACACGTATGTCTTGATTGAAGATCAAACTCATCAGAGAGTATGCTCAGAATGCGTGCATTGACCAGGAGGGTATAGCTCAGCAGTAGATCACATGCTTGGCATGCACAAGGTCCTGGGTTCAATCCCCAGTACCTCCATTAAGATAAATAGATAAATAAATCTAATCCCCTCCCCTGCAAAAAAACAAAAAACAAAAAACAAAAAAAAGAGTGTTAAAAAAAAAGAATGGGTGTATTGTATTATATGCATAGAGCTGATTTGTTTAAAGTCAAGTTACTGAAAAAAAAAAACAAGAATATTAGGAGCATAATCTCAAAAAGTTTCTATTAAACATGGAGACGTTCCCCTTTTCTCCCAACTCAACGAAATAGTCACTAAAGGAATTAAACCTTCGAGGCAAAGAGGACAGACAAAAATAGCACTTAAGACATTTTAGGAGAAGTTTAGGAAACTGTGTATGTACAAAGATGTATTGCCTCACTTAGCACAGCAAAGAAAGTGGTACCTTTGAGAAATAAGCCAGTTTCTCCCACCGTCCCCGGAAGTACCAGTGACCAGGAGATGAGGGGCTGAAAGTAAGGGGACCAGTAAGTATAGAGAACCACTGGACCCTCAGATCTATTTCCTTCCCAAACAAGTCCCATACCCGTTCCATTCAAGAAACTGGAAGTTTATCCTCAGGAGAGGGTCCAGATGGAGCAAAATGATACCCAAATGGCAGGGACGAGGCATGACGTTAAAATTCAGAGCACTCCCCTCCGCATCTGCTCCCAGAATACTGGTTGCCGGGCCTATGCCCTCAGGAAAGAGACTTGAAATTTTTTCACTGGAAAAATTGAATTATCACACACACACACGTAAACAAAAAAGACTTTTGCTGAGGAGGGTACAGCTCAGTGGCGGAGCGTGTGCTTAGCATGCACAAGGTCCTGGGTTCCATCCTCAGTACCTCCATCAAATTTAATTAAACAAATTGTTAAATATTTGAGCGCTATGCTGTGCAACGCGCTGTATCATAGAGATAAAATAATGAAGATGGGGAGGTGATGGAGAGAGAAAACCTTAGTAAACAATAAAGCCACACACTTAGTTCTAGGGAAGGCCAAGGGGAAACATGTCAGATGGGAAGAAGGTAAGAGGTCAGTCATTTCATTTTATCCAAGTTACATTTGAGATGCGTATCATTTTAACGGAGTAATCATGCAAGGATTGGAATGTAAACCTGCTGCTTCAAAAGCCAGCAGAGACAAAAATTAAAGAGCAGCAAATAGGTCATTGTTAAAGGAGCTGGACAAGATCACACAGGACAGAAATGCAAAGAAGAAAAAGAGCCCTCAATTGGAGTTTCAAAATGCTCAAACTCACAGAAACACGGAGTAGAATGCTGGTTGTCGGGGGCTGAGAGGTGGGGGAAGCGGGGAGATGTTGGTCAAACAGTACAAAGTTTCAGTTATGCAACATGGATAAATTCTGGAGATCCAACGTACAGCGTGGTGACCATAATTAACAGTACTGTATTGTATCCTTGAACTTGGCTAAGAGGCTAGATCTTAAGAACTCTCCCCACACACACAAAAAGTAACTCTGTGAGGGATGGATATTTCAGCTAGCTTGACTGTGGTGATCACTCACAATATATCCATATATCACAACAATAAGTTGTGATCGTAGATACAATTTCTATCTGCCAATGATACCCTACTAAAGCTGAAATAAAAGAAAATTAATTTGTTAAAAAGGAATCTCCAGTGACAGAAAACCAGGAGACGACAACCTCACGAAAGCCAAGAGGAAGGGTAAATCATGTTGCGTGTGACTTGTCCCGATGGGAGACTTGTCCACGTGTTTGGCTACAGAACGGTGATGGTGACTTTGAGAGCGACAGTTTCAGGGCAGCGGTGAGGTTGGAAACCAAACAGTCTGCGCTCTTTATCTATGCTGAAACTTTGAAAAATCGCAGGGTCTTTCACAGATGGAAGAGAATTCATGCATCTATTCATGCATCTTGCCAAACATCAGAATCAGAGATAGGGATTCATGGGTAAATAGAGATGCTTTCTCTAGGGGCTCCCAGGCTGATCATGCCATTGTAGGTTATACCTAATTGCAAGGCCATTGTAGGGTTACACATAATTGCAGCAGAAAGGAGGGACGGATCAGTGTAGCTTGGGGCATCGGGTTGGGTCTGACACTTGCATTTGAGGTACTTTGGAGACCTCTAGAGGAATACCAAGTAGGCATTTGAACTTGTGGGTCTGAAGGTCCAAAGAGAGATCTGGGTTGATTACACTAATCTGCCTACAGACGGTATCTGTCTGGAGGAAATTGCACAGTGATGCAGTATTTTTTTCTACCTGCTGGATAATTCTCAGCGATATGTAAATATTCTGTAATATCTCTTCATCTTTCAAAATAAATTATTTCTTGACTCCACTTCTCCCCGCATCTATACATCCATTTTTCTATTTCCCTTTATGGCAAAAATTCTTCAAAGAGTGGTCTCCATTATTTCCTGAATCCCCTTGAACAGGGCCTTTGCTCCCACTGCTTCACCAAAACTGCTACTGCCAAGGTGTAATGGTGGATTTTATATTCCAGCTTAGTTGGGCCATGGTGTCCAGAGGTTTGATCAAACATTACCCTGGATGTTTCTGTGAGCATGCTTTTGGATGAAATTCATGTTTCATACTGGACTTTGAATAAAGCAGACTGCTCTCTCTAACATGGGTGGGCCTCATCCTATCAGTTGAAGGCCTGAATAGAACAAAAGAATGACCTCCCCTGAGCAAGACGACTTTCAGACCAGGACCACAGCATCAGTTCTTCCCCGGGTCTCCAGGCCATTGGCCCACCCTGCAGATTTGTACTTGCCAGCTTCCATCATCACAGGAGCCCATTCCTTAAAATAAATCTCCTTGTATGTGTATAGGTCCCTTTCTATTTATATGTCTATTGGTTCTATGTCTCCGAAGGGCCCTGACTAATACACAGGGTCACCGGGGACCTTCACCAAATTCAGAGGTCAATTCTCTTACTTCAACTTTCACCAGCATTTGACACAATTAAATAACATCCTCTCTCTTTAAAAATGTCCTGGGCTTCTGCTGTCTGGTGTGTTTAAAAGTTGCTAAGAGAGGAGATCCTAAAAATTCTCATGACAAGAAAAAAACAAACTTGTATTGTTTTTGGTGTCTATATAAGGTGATAGGCATTGACTGACTAAATTTACAGTGGTAATCATTTCTTGGTAAATGCAGGTCAAGTCATTATACTGTACACCGTAAACTTACACAGTCCTCTGTGTCACATATCTCAACAAAACTGAGAGAAAAATGATTGTTTCCAGGTATTGGTCTCCCCTGGCTTTCCTCTGTGTCACCAGCCACTCCTAAGTCTCCTTGTGGGGTCGCCTCACCTGCCCCAGAGCTCAGTTCCCAGACTCCTTCCTACTTTATTTACACTTCATTTCCCCTGCTATCACCAGAACCTGAAGCTGGTCCTCCCACCACTGCAATTGGAGAAAAGATCAGTCAGGGAAAGAAAACACTAAAATAAGACATTTGCAAGGGCAAATGTCAGCCGGTAGCTGGAAACTCAATTCTAAGGGACTTTGAAAGAGCTTGACATGAGATGACTTCAGGATTCCAAGGTTCTAGCACTGGAACTTCAAGTCCACTATGGTCTCCCACTCCAAACATTTCAATTCATGTTCCATACCGTCCCAGGAAAAGATTTGCTCAGCAGTTGCGACATGGAAGCAACTCATGTGTTAATGTCTAAACAGACCAGTTCATTCTCTTTTTCTTTTTTTCCCCTGTAAAGTATCATCATTCCTGAGCTTAACATTCATACAATGATGTCCAGAGGTCACCCTAACTAGGCTAGAAAATCCAGTGTGAGCCCAGGTTGTATTCAAGAGCATCCTTGCTAAGTCAGGCACAGAAAGACACATAGCATGATACCACTTATATGTGGAATTGAAACCCCCAAAAAAATGATACAAATGAACTTATTTATAAACCAGCAACAGACTCATAGACATAAAAAACAAATTGCAGTGACCAAAAGTGAAAGGGGTAAAGGGAGGGATAAATTAGGAGTCTGGGATTTGCAGATAAACACTACTATATATAAAAGAGATAAACAAGGACTGATTGCAGAGCACAGGGAAATATATTCAATCTCTCATAATAACCTATGATGGAAAAGAATATGAAAAATATATATATATTTATAAGTATAACTGAATCACTTTGCTGTACACGTGAAACTAACACAACATTGGAAATCAACAATACTTCTACATATTTAGTTTTTTTTTTTAAAGAGCATCCTTCTTAGAGACAAGTGGATGCAGACTCCCCTGCGATCTGTCTCTCCTTCCAGAGAGCACCTCCTGTGGGTGGCGGTGGTCCTTTTTTGCAGCTGTTCCATGAACAGGTCCCAGCACAGTAAGACATGGAAGGAAAGTGGAAAAAAAAAAAGTTTCTGGCTTGTTCCCTGGGGAAGAAGTCCTCCTTGTTCAGAGAAGAGACTTTTGACCAATGTACGTTCCAGGAAGACTCTTTCATGGAGTCTCGAACAGCAAAAAAGAATTCTGTTTATAAGATTTTTCTAGGGGGCTTGAGAGGCAGGCAGCTGGGATTCCTAGCAGTTTGAGCTTCTAGGATTCAATCCAGCTGAGAAGAAAACAGAACGTGAACAGGAACATCAAGGCTAGACTCGTCATCACGAGTGCTATAAAAGGCTTTTCATTAGGTCCAACGTTCACCAAACACCCTGAATAAATCCTCGTCCCATTTTCTATCTGTTTTGTACCTGTGACCCTCACTGGCTCATGAGTGCCAACCGTGAAATACTAAGGGATTTTATGATCTCATTGTTAAGGTCAACTTCATGAAAGATAAAGTTATATGATCGTACAGTGATAGAAATGATATCAAAGCAAAGGTAATAAACTGCTCAAAATCCATCACTTCCTAATTATTTTATTGCATTTCTTTTCCACAGCATGATTTACTTCTATTTGACCTGTATGGCAAAAATGCTGCTTTGTGATGTGCCACCATGTAGCTCTTCTGTCTCCTTGATTGGTGACTTGGTGACTTCACATTAGTGCCTTGAAATTGACCATGAAATTAGCCATGGTGGGTGTATGTATACCATGGAAATTGGCCAACAATATAAATTAGATCTTTGATGGGAGTAGGGGAGAACTAGTTGTTGAACTTTTACCAACATACACACACACACACTTTTTCCACATCCCTTCATTGTCAACATTGGGCCACTCCTTTGGACCTTAGCTCAAGTCCTGCCTCCTCCAGGAAGCCTTCCCTGATCACACCCAGCCTACTATGATTCCCTGTGCTGAATTCCCATTGCCTTGTCTGCCTGTAAGCTTCAACCAGCCCTTGGCTAATAGTTCAAGGAAATATGACAAATATTGCTTTTCTTTTACCCTTGCCTAAGTAGGTTGTGTACTCTTTGAGGGCAGAAACTGAAGACACGGTAGGTGTTCAATAGATACTTGCTGAATGCAAACGTCCATATGGAACTTCCTAGATAACAAGACATGGCTCCAGTTCCCAAGAAACCGCCAGCCCCGTGAAGAAAAGATGGATCCTGATCAACTTAAATTTTCTTTTCATATGACAATTTAAATATTACCACTTTGAAATGCAGCGGTCCCTGAACACTTATAAAGTCACTCTGATGCTGCCTCTGATGAGAATCAATTAGGTCAATTGTTTCTTTTTTTCTTTTCTTTTTTTCCTTCCCAAAGGGCTGCTTGGTTCAGAACGTCACAGAGACAGACGTCAAATTGATTTCTAAAAGATGGAAAAGTGGAGGGAAAGAAAGACACCAGGGAGGGGCCAGTCCAGCCTAGTCACCCACCCCACTACAGTTAAGCGGCTTCTGGAAGATGCTGGGACCCCGGGGCTGGAGGCTTCTCCCAGGGGCTGGGCTGCAGGGGGTGCGCGGGCTGGCCCAGCCCACTGACCCCTTGCTGGGGAGCAGCTGGTGGAGAGAGAGGCACAGGAGGAAAGCTGGCTGCGTGAAGGGCAAACAGCTCTCTGGGAAGAAAAGTGACTCCGACCACAAGTGACATTTGGCATTTGCAAAGGAAACGGCCATAGACAGGAGATCACAGCTGGTTTGACTTACAAATAACAAACCCAATCCTGTTTCTTGCAGCTTGTCTTCTATCTGTAAACACAGAAGAAGCTCTCCACAGATGCAGGTTCAAATTACCCCCGTGTTCCGGAGCCCAGCGTGGGGGCCTGGGGGGGAGGGCGGGGTGCTGCGGGAGGGTTACTGGATGGTTCTTCTCCGCGCCTTTCCCCCCACCAACCGCGGGGGATGCACTCGGAGAAGGGACACAGCTGTGAGGAAGGGGGAGACCCAGGTGGGGGTGATGGTCGGCTGGATGGGGACCTGAATCTGATCAAGAGAGTAAAGAAGAACATCGGGAGAGCCTCCCTCCCCCAGGACCTTTTGGGGAATGGAATTCTGGTGAGTTGCTCTGGCCCCAGCAGCGTCTGCGCGGTTCCAGAAAGATGCTTGCTTTGACAGCTTCTTGAGATCTAGTTGCTGCCAAACACATCCCGTAAATCCACTTACTGCCTTTGTTTGGCTCTTTCTTTCTTCCTTCCTTCCTTCCTTCCTTCCTTCCTTTCTTTCTTTCTTTCTTTCTTTCTTTCTTTCTTTCTTTCTTTCTTTCTTTCTTTCTTTCTTTCTTTCTTTCTTTCCTTCCTTCCTTCCTTCCTTTCTTTCTCCCTCCCTCCCTTCCTTTCCTTTCTTTCTTTTTCTTTTTCTTTCTTTTTTCTTTCTCTTTTTTCTTCTTTTTCTTCTTTCTTTTCTTTTTTTTTTTGAATGGGGTGCAAGGAAGGATGGAGTAGACTGAGCTTCAGCCAGAAGGACCCATTCTAGGTAGAAGAAACGAATCAGAAGAGAGTGTCACGAGTGACCAGAACTTGTCTCCTACAAATCACTGCGCCAACAAGCCTGGCCTCCCCATTTTTTCGCTTCTAGGGAGCAGAGCCCCGTTTCCACCAAGTTCGGCTCGTAGGACGGCTGACTGGAGGTTGTACACGTCCGCAGGGAGAGGAACTCTCTCCATTTCCACTCTTCCCACTGCCCCCCCCCCCAATTCTCAAGACCACGGACTTTAAGGAAATGGTGTCACTTCATTGGAAATTCACTCTGGGGACTGCTGGAATCTTGCTGGGGACCCTGGGAATGTTTCAGTCTCCTGAAGGGACTCATCAGATCCCCTGCCCGGGTTCCCCCAGCCGACTCGTGCGCTCCCCGAGGCTGGAAGAGATTTCCACGTTGCGTGTGTTTCTTTTCCAAGTCTCTACAGGTTGCGTTGTCCACGAGCACCCACTCCGGGACCCCAGGGCTGGCCTTGCTAGTGCCCTCCCAGCCTGTGACTCCGGGGGAGGCTGGACTCGAGCCCAGGGGGCCGCCCCTGCCGTCTGGAGCGCCATCTGGTTGGGAGGTTCACTGCCCACTGTTATCTCTGCGTTTCTCAACGCAGCTTAAACCTATTAATTCCTTATCTTGTCATCACAGGCTGAATGAAAGCGCCCTCCAGTGAGCTTCCTCCCTTCGAAACAAAACTCTTTTACCTCTCGCTCACCTCCACGTCCTTTTGGCCTCTGCGTGTTTCCAAGAACTGCTTTTCTAGCTTCCTGTGAAGGACTTTGGTCCAAAGAGCCCCCCCGGGAATGTGCCTCGAGGGGGGAATACCTGGGGAGAATGAAGCTCCAGGGGCTCTCTCCATGTGATGTCCCTGGGGTGGGCGCCTCGCCTAAATGAATCTCCTGAGGCCTCCTGGAGGTCGAAGCATCGTCCATTCCAGTCTCAATGCTGTGGCCAGGCAGATTCTTCCAATTCAGGAGTCTCCTTTATAAACTGCAAAAGTTAGGGACCATAGCCAGAAGAGGGAGGTGATCTAGGACATGAGGGAGTCGGGTGCCTGGAGGGGCAGGAGGACAGAGACCAAGGGGGAGCTGCCGCTGTGCTGGGGTCCCGGGAGGTGATGCCCCCTCGTCTACGGCCCTCATCTACTTGTCTTGCCACCTTCCTGGAGCAGGCTGGGAGGTGAGAGGAGGCAGCGTGGTCAACCTCCCTGTGCTCACGAGGAACAGGACTCCCTCTGCAGGGCTGCATTTGGCGCCGCCCTGTGTCAAGTCCAGAGACGGAGAGAAAGAAGAGCGCCATCTCTTCCAGAAAAGAAACTGGAAGGGTTTTCATGTTTTCTCGGAGTCCCCCCAGCCAGCTTCCCCTCGGGTCTCATTGCCCGGCTCACGTGCCCCTGAAGCTGCGCCCGGCAGGTGGAGTGAGACCGCTGACATGTGACACCACCAAGGACCCACCCCTGGAGCAGGAGTGGGTGGATCCCATCCCGGGAGGGCCCATCCAGAGTTCCTCTTCCAGGGCAGTCCTTCAGCCAAGCCCTCTCTCCTCAAGGTCCTCAGGGATGCTCACCATCCCAAGGCTTCCTCCTTTTTGACCTGTCAGGCAGTCCTGACACAGCTGATCCCTCCCTCCGTTTTGAAACCTCCCTCCCCCATCTCTTTCTCTCTCTCTTCCTCCCTCACCGGCCACTTCATCTTAGTTTTTCTTTGCTGGATCCCACACCTTTCTAGCCCCTAACTGATGTGAGCATCTCAAACTTCAATGGCCAAAACTCCACTCTACCTTCCAGATATGTGCAGAATCTGATCACAGCCTACGTTTCCACCACTTCCAACTCCGTACATCTTTCCCCGAATTGACTACAAGATCCCTCTCTCTCCTTTCACCCCTCCCCCCCTGCAGCCAGTTTTCCTACAGCAACCGGAGTGAGTCTGATAAAACAGAAGTCAGATCATATGGCTCTTTTGCTCAAAACCTCCAAGGGCTTCCCAACCCATACAGAATAAAAGCCAATATTGTTACAAATGACTTCCCAGACCCCACTTCACGCAGAAGGCTTGAAGGAAGTGAGGACGGGGGTGAGCTGAAGAAGGATGCCTCACGGACATCTAGAGGGGGAGGCAGGGGACAGCTATCGCAAAAGCTACCAGGAGAGGATGCGCTTGGCAAGTTTCAGGAACAGGACCCTGCTCTTCGCCCCAACTGTCATTCCTACATCTCACCTGCAGGGGGTTGAAGAGTATCCACCCAAATTCACATCTACCCAGGACCTCAGAATGTGCCCTGGCCTGGAAATAGGCAGAGGTAATAGCTAGGGATGGACATGGGGTCATACTGGGTGAGGGTGGTCCCTAAATCCCGTGACTGGTGTCCTTCTAGGAGGAGGAGAACTGCGTGAGACAGAGAAGGTCAAGGGAAAACAGAGGGGGGCCGAGGTTGGGTAATGCAGCCACAAGTCAAGGGGTGCCCTGGGTGACGCCTGCTGGAGTAAGGGACGAAGAAGGACCCTTTCCTGGAGCCTCAGAGGGAGCATGCCCCTGCTGATGTCTTTTTTGCTTTGTTTTGTTTTACTTATTTTTATTGACGTATAGTCAGTTTACAATGTGTTAATTTCTGGTGTACAGCATAGTGATTCTTATACACATATACATTCCTTTTCAGATTCTTTTCCATTATAGGCTATTACAAGGTATTGGATATAGTTCCCTGAGCTGGACAGTAGGACCTGGCCATTTATCTGTTTTATATATAGTAGTTAGTAATTGCAAATCCCAGACTCCCAATTTATCCCTCCCCACTGATAACCACAAGTTTGCTTTCTATATCTGTGAATCTGCTTCTGGTTTATAAACAAGTTCATTGGTCTCATTTTTTTAGATTCCATATATAAGTGATATCATATGGTATTTTTCTTTCTCTGTCTGACCTACTTCACTTAGTATGACAATCTCCAGGTTTATCCATGTTGCTGCAAATGGCATTATTTCATTATTTTTTATGGCTGAGTAGTATTCCACTATATGTATTTATGTGTGTATGTATGTGTGTGTATGTATCTATATACCACAACTCCATTATCCAGTCATCTGTCAGTGGACATTTAGGTGGCTCCCATGTCTTGGCTATTGTAAATACTGCTGCTGATACCTTGATTTCAGACTTACAGCCTTCAGAACTGTTTTAAGAACAATCTCTACTGTTTTAAGCCACCAAGTTTATGGTAATTTGTTGTGGTGGCCCTCAGACCCTCATACGACTCTCCTTCCCTCATTTGGTTCCAGCCACATGAGTTTCCTCCAACTCTGTACCTGGATACAAGAAGATGCCAGCAAGATTATTTCAAAGTGGTGGGAGTCCCGCCCCAAGACACTGTGACTTTGCCCAAGTCTGTTGACCTCTCCGAGCCTCACACATTTTCCTCGTGTATAAGACAAGACAGCCTCTATGTTTCCTACAGTTCTGAGAGCTGAGACTTCTCCTAATCCATGGTACAGACCCAAACCCGTGCGCTGAGATCGAGTCTCTTTAGATAACCTTGGGTTTGCCCAGAGCTAGGGGACCTGCCTCAGATGTGTGCGATGGAAAAATTTCACTCTCATAAGACATCTGAATGTCACAGAGAAACTGCTGGAGCTGGACCAGTCCCTGGAAGGAATCCGGTCCACATTTGCTTAACAAGACTATTCTTCACCATCCTGCACACGTTCTCACTCTGGTATCAAGAGCTGTTCCAAGCGGGGAGGGTCCAGCTCAAGTGGTAGAGTGCCTGCTTAGCATGCTTGAAGTCCTGGGTTCAATCCCCAGTACCTCCACTGAAAAAATAAATAAGTATGTGCAAAACCTAACTACCTCCCCTCTGCAAAGAAAAAAAAAAGGAGCTATGTTTAATCAACATCTCTGAAGCAAAACAGCTGGTAGAGTTATGAACAATGACACATGGAACCAGAGAGCTGAGCAGCAAGCAAATATCAACTTTATTTTCCAAGAACGAAGCCTTCTGATGGGGGATCAGTTTTGGACATCCTGTAATTCTATGCACATCTCCTTCAGACATGCTGCTAATGGTTGTCTTGTGTTTTCCAGCAGCTTGTAATTAGTTTGGGGCAGAAGCGAGGAGTAGGTAGTCATAGCATGTCAGAGGTAGAAGACGGAGCCTCAAATTCACCCCATCTCTTTTCCTGAGCAAGATGTCAAAGCTCAGACTGCTGATGTTATTTGCCCAGGGACGTGAAGATGAGATGGAAAGAGCTTGTCTCCGTTCCCAGAAGCACCCCCTCACACCCCATCCTCAAGTGTGAGTGTCCCCCATGTCCTGCCCACCTTAGCATTCACGCTGCAAAGGCATCTTCCGATCCGTGCTTTTATTAGCTTTTCACAATGGAGCTGTTTCCTCAGCCCCGCTAATGGGGAATTTGCCTGATTTTATTTTGCAAAGAGCCACCTTATATCTTTTAAACCACAGAAGTTTGCAAGATTCTTTTCCCTTCTTCTTTTTTTTTTTTTAAACGGCTCTTCAAAGACAGAAAACCACCATCATTTCCAATCTGATCCAAGACCACAGGATTGTTTTTAATTCCATTCATCAGTATCTCATTCACCCCAAGAGACTATGGGATGTTTCCATATTTACATAATGGGCCCATCAGTTTCAGCTCCATAGGGCCCTTTCTGACTTGGTGGCCACTGTTTTCCTGCAAGCTTCCAAGATTACTGTAAAGGCCAAAAGGGTCTCAGACACCCCGAAAACATACTTTTTATGTTTTTATAAACCCTCTTCAATTGCAATTGGATCAAACTGCATTCAAAAGCACATTCTTCAGGAATATTTTATATGCACATAAAACATTGAGAAAATGTTAACATTATGATCTTAACTGTTTGCACATTGGAACCAGCTAAAAGTTAGGAAAATGCAATCCATGTGTTCCTGTCTTTGAAACTTGATTATTCTCTGAGCACAAGAGAGGGCCGGTGACACCGGGGTGGGCGGGGAGGTGGTCCCACTGGGAGCAGCCGCTCTTCTGACCTTCTCGCCTAAATAAGGTCCCGCCAATCCAGGAGCCTTGGCTACAGCCTGAGTTGTCTATCAGCCCAGGCAAGGAGAGGCATCTTCCTGTGGTCCCCACCACCAGACTCTGGCCTTAGGGGCCTGGGGAGCTTCTGAGAGTCATTTCACCTGTCCTGGCTAACTCCCCAAGGACACAGGGCCAGGGACACCTGGCTCTGCTCTAGTCCTTAAGGCCTATTTGTTCAAAACTCTCCATTAGGTGTTTCTTAGCCTTCGTGATGAAGTGTTAGCCGCCTAATTAGTTCAAGCTGAGTGGGGGGCGGTGGGGGTGGGGTAGGGTAGGGGGTCTGGGAGCGGAAGTGGGGGAGGGGGGTGAAGCGAGGTGGGGAGGTGATGAGGAAGCTCTAGGAGTAACAGTTGACACTTGCTTTCCCGGCAAGCCCTGCCCCTCGGCTCCCCTGTCTTATCTGTTAGCACACTGGACCCCTCATTATCACAAAGCGTTTGACACACACAGGGAGAAATCACCTGGGTGGCGGGCAGGTGGTGGGGAGGCGGTAGTCAATACTGGAAGAGAGGCTGGATCCCTCCAAAGGAGGTCCTTTCCCCAGAAGAACAAAACCCATCTCTCCATGGTCACACCCACACCTTTTGGGAACCGTCCCACTAGGGCAATGTGGGCCAAAGACAAGAGGATTTCTCTCTGGAGGAAGGGCGTCTCAGTGGGGGAGGATCAGAGAGTGTGCAGAAACTCTTCCGGAAAGGCCAGCAGATACCGATCAGCCTCAGCTGGAAGGTATGCACCGTCTGAGGGATTACGGGACACACGTCTGGACTGCGTTGGTGGCAGCACAGACCCGAAGATGATCACATGTTCTCCATCACCGATTAAATGAGAGCAGGAGTTCTCAGTTTTCCAGGAATTGTTAAAACGCTAGATCCCCAGATCCAGCAATATCTCTGAGTGAGGCCCAGGGAGCTGCATCCTAACACAGTCCACGGGTATTTTGTGAACGACACACTGAGGCTGCTGAGGAATAAAATGTTGCATAAATATTTCATTCACCAAATTGGCTCTGCTGAACGTAGAAGGCACCAGGCAGGCAGCCAGAGGGGACAGACGGGAGGGAGTGGCGGAAATCCAGGGGAGCGCTGGAGGAGAGGTCAAGGAACGTGAAGGCCAGCGGGTTGGAGGACCACAGAGCTGGTGGTCAATGGCCAGTGTGTGAGGGGGAGGCTGGTCAGTGCGGGAAACACACGATTCCCACACACGCCCAAGCGCCACCCCCGCGCAAGGCTGGGCGAGTGGAAACACGTGGGGAGCGCCCACAAATCCGTCTGAGGGGGCCGGGAAGGTCTCCCAGGAAATACAGCATCTCAACGGGAGCTGAAGAGAGAAGTCGGCCAAGCAACGGGCGTCCAGGAGAGAGAGACCAGGCAGCCAAGGGGGCTTGGGCGCAGCTCCGGAAGCAGCGACAAGCCAGTGACGTGGATCCTGAAAATGGTTCAAAACTGTTGACCTGTAACGTGAAGATGGGGGTCGGGAGAAGTGGGGCCGGATGCATTTGTGAGCTGCTCTTCTGGCTCCGGTTTTATCTAAGGGGCGGTGGCAAGTTCCTGAAATAGACAAAAGATCTTTCCAGCTTTGGTTTGGAGAAAGGGTTTGAGAAGAGCGAGCCTGGGGATGGAGAGCCCCGTGGGGCTGCTGTAGCCACGTGTCTCCCCAAACCCCAGTGAGATCTGCGCCCCGGGCCCTGCCACCTCGCTGACCTGCCCGACCCGGGGCAGGTGCTGCAAAGGCACCGGGTTCCCGGGTTCGTCTGGCCCCCTGGACGGGCTGCCGGCCGGCAAGAGCGCCCTCTACTGGTCGGGAGCTTCACACACGTCCCTGCAGGAGGGGTTCTTGGAGAAGGGTCACCTTAATCCTATTGCGCCAAAGTTGTTTTGTTCAGAATGACAAGTTTGCTCTATCAGTTTCAAAGCTACTCTTGATTCAAAAGTCACCCATTTTAGATCTAGTCCTCTTTCCACTGTTTAACCTTTTTATTTCCAACGGAATGACAGTCTACTGATCTTCACGTAAGCTAGACTTCCTTGTTTTGTTTTTCATCGTTTCAACGATGTAGATAATTTCTCTTCCTCTGGCTTTCAAAAACTTCTTAAAAATGGCAAAAACAGCTGTTAGACTTTGGGAAACAGCATCTCTCACAGTATCAAGTAGATTGATAGCGTTAACGCTTTCAAATTCAGAAAGGGAGTTGGGGGACAAAAGAGATGCTATCTTGGAATGATTCCATCTGTAGCGTTAAGTTCATGTTTTGTTGAATGGGTCTCATTTCTCAGGTGTCACTGTCAGCAGTTTCTCTTCCCTGAAGCCTATTTTTTATCCTGTCAATAAGCTTCTGCAAACATTTTTTAAAATCCTAGGTTATTTTGCCTTTATTTCCAGATTATCTGTGAGTATGACAAGCATAGATGAGCTTTTTGCACACAATGCTTTGGACAATCGCAAAGCCGGTGGAAGGAAGATAAGGAGGAAATGAGAGGATGGGACACGCAAAAGCCACGAGGCAGAAAGAACCAGCTCATCAGGACCCCGGGCTTCCCCTAACGTCACTCACATGAAAATGTTCTCAATTCATAAGATGCAGAAATGCCCTCTCCAGTGTTAGAGTCTTGATTTCTAGTCTTGTTGATTGCGGCAGTTTTGGTTAACATAAAATGTTTCTTGGACCCAGCAAAATAAATCATCATCAAATAATTTGTCCTCTTTATTAATCCAGTTCTGTGCCTTTTCTTGTGATTGTAAACAAGGCTACATGTTGGTCTGTGTAGGCAGAAATGCATCTGTTAGTACGGTGCGCAAGAATTTCACCGAGCAGACACTGATAAAAGCAGATACTTCACAATGAAAGGAATTTTTTTAAATTAATACACTTTATTTTTTAAAGCAGTTTCAGGTTCACAGCAGAATTGAGCAGAAAATACAGAGAGTTTGCACATAGCCCTCCCCACCCACACTTATATACTCCCCTACCCTCAGCATCCCTCATCAGTGTGGCATATTTGGTACAATTGATGAACCAACATGGACACATTATTATCAACCAAAGTCCATAGTTTACATTAGGGTTCACTCTTGATTTTGTACATTCTGTGGGTTTTGACAAATTCATAATGACATGTAGCCACCTCTATAGTATCATACAGAATAATTTCATTGCACTAAAAATCTCTTGTGCTCCATCTATTCATTTCTCCCTCCCTCCCTCTCCCCAAACCCATGGAAACCATGATCTTTTTATTGTTTCTGTAGCTGTGCCTTTTTCCAGAATGTCATTTGGTTACAATCATACAGCTTGTAACCTTTTCAGACTGGCTTCTTTTAATGAAAGGAATTAATTTCTGATTATGGAAACGTATAGATTCTGTTACCATGGAGAACCCTGACCAAGATTTTGGTATTGAAATGGTCTGGAGACATAGAATTTTAAGAATGAAGGGTCTTTGTTTGTTTTAATATCATTATAATATAAATTAGAATAATAATAGTAGCTAATGTTTTTAGAGCTTACTCTATGAACAAACATTGTTCTAGGAATTTTAACCCCTGAGATAAGTACTACTATTATTACACCCATTTTACAGAGGAAAAAGTAAGACAGAGGTAAGTAACTTGCTCTAAGGGATGCAATTAGTAAACTGAAAACCAGAATTTGAACTTAGGAAATTCAGCGCCTGAGATAAAATGTCTTATCCACCGAGATAAAGAAATGGGTTCAGTCCAGCAATCCCACTCTTGGGCATATATCCAGAGGAAACCTTAACCCAAAAAGATACATGCACCCCAATGTTCATAGCAGCACTATTTACAATAGCCAAGACATGGAAACAATCTACACGTCCATCGACAGATGGATAAAGAAGTTGTGGTATATTTGCACAATGGAATACTACTCAGCCATAAAAAAGAATAAAATAATGCCATTTGCAGCAACATGGATGGACCTGGAGAACGTCATTCTAAGTGAAGTAAGCCAGAAAGAGAAAGAAAAATACCATATGATATCACTTACATGTGGAATCTTAAAAAAAAAAGATAAACTTATTTACAAAACAGAAACAGACTCACAGACATAGAAAACAAACTTGTGGTTACTGGGGGTGGGTTGGGGGAGGGATAAATTGGGAGTTGAAGATTTGCAGATACTAACTACTATATATAAAATAGGTAAACAGCAAATTTATACTATAACATGGGGAACTATATTCAATATCTTGGAGTAACTTATGGTGAAAATATGAAAACGAATATATGTATGTTCCTATATAACTGAAGTATAGTGCTGTACACCGGAAATTGCCAGAACATTGTAAACTGACTAGACTTCAATTTAAAAAAAAAGAAAGAAAGAAATGAGTTAAGGAACTCAGTCTTCTTTATACTGTATCCAAATCAAATCTCAATACAGCTGGACTCATCTTCTAAGGGAAACACTTATCCAGAGCCATGACTTCTTCGCCTTCACTGGTCTTAAGAATGAGTTTTCTGAACGGGTTCTGGAAGACTATGGAATTAGCGCTGTAATCTGATTAGATTTAGAGATCCTAATGGTTCAGTTTCGGGTAGTAAAGAGCTCCCCATGAGTACAAGGCATGACCTGGCAACAGAGATGCACCAAGTATCTCCATGCAAGGATCTGGGTGACTGCGTATGTGCCACCTTCAAACATTTCTGTCGATTTAATGAATATATTGAGGTTGGCTGGTTGCTACTAATGTCACTGGACAAAGCAGGGAAAGACAAGGGTTTAATTCTCAGCTCAAGAGCCCAAAAAGATCCGAAAGCTTCTACGAGTGTCCTGAAGGAGATGCTTATCTGCTTATCTGCTGTAGCCCCAGGACTGAGCTCGCTGAAAGTCAAACCCTGCATCCCATCCCACGACTGATTTGCAATGCAGGTCTTTAGGATTTGGGAGCAAAACCCAGCCATTCTCCGTGGATAAAAACTCCGCTCTTGAGAAAGAGCTCTCGGCCTGCTCCTTGGGCCTTAATGGAGACTTTAACCGTGAGCCACTGAGATACAGTGAGGCCTAAGCTGTGCATCATGTGTTGGGTGGCATCGCACGCACCATGCCATAAATGGGCGCTGCGCAGCAGCACACCAGCATCCAGTAGAAATGGTCTATTTGTGACTGGGCCTGAGCAGGCAATGGTTCCATTGACTTGGAGGTGAAGTCTACCGTCCAGCCACTTTGAGCTGCTAATGCTTCTGAATCAACGGACAAAGGAGGAAGTGGCTGGGGACTGGGGTGACTGATCCTGAACCCCAAGGAGAACTTGGACTGCCACTCCATAGTGGGGATGAGGGAGAGTGTGTCTGGGGTACAGGGGATCCCTGAGGGCATCTCTTAGTCTTACCATGCCCTGAGATTAGGGTCAATGGAAAACTACCACAACCCCATCCAGGCAGGACTACTAATGGTCCAAAGCTTTCAGGCAGGAGGGTTTGGATCACCCCACCAGGTGAAGTACCATGACCACCTGAGATGCTTGCTGAAGGCAAAGGAAACAGAACGGATGGTGAAAGAGGGGTTATAAATACCAGCCACGACCACGTGACCAGTTACGGAAATGAGGACTGTAATTGTCATGAGTATTGTCTCCTTATTTTGTTATGAATATATTTGTGTGTGTGTGTGTGTGTGTGTGAAGAAGAGGAAACATGACTCAGGTAAACACCACTTGCCTCCTCTCTGGGTAGGGTTAGTATATTTTCAGTTGTACACAAGATAACTGTATCACATGAGACGGCATTGTAACTTTGTTATTGTCTTTATTTGGAGATTAAGCATGGTTGAAGGAGATGCATATGGGTGCCAAGTTGACAAGGAGTGGACTTGTGATGGTTTAATTTTATGTGTCAACCTGACTAGGCCCTAATTTTGTCCAGATATCTGGCCACATATTATTCTGGGTATTTCTGTGAGAGTGTTTTGGGATAAGCTTAGCATTTTTAACAGTTTATTTTTTACTGAAGGGTAGTTCACTTACAATGTTAGTTTCAGGTGTACAGCAAAGGGATTCAGTTATACATATACATACATATATTTTTTTCAGATTCTTTTCCATTATATATTATTATAAGAAATTGAATATAGTTCCCTGTACTATACCGCAGCCCTTGCTGCTTATCAGTTTTATATATAATAGTGTGTATCTGGTAAGATTACCATTTTACTGCTCGCTTTTGGTTTTGGTTTTGTTTTGGGGGGGAGGGGGAAGGAGAGGTAATTAGTTGTTTTTTGTTTTAAATGGAGGTACTGGATATTGAACCCAGACCCTCACGCATGCTTAGCATGTGCTCTACCAGTGAGCTATACCCTCCCTGCAAGATTACCATTTGAATTGGTAGACTGAGTAAAGCGGGTTGTGATGGCTGGTGTGGGTGAGCCTCATCTAATCAGTTGATGGTTTGAATTGAACATAAAGACTGACTGTCTCCCGAGTAAGGGAGAATTTCCACTGCCTCTAACCTGGGACATTGGCTTTTCCCGGCTTTCAGACTGAAGCTACACCATCTGCTGTTCTGGTTCTCAGACCTCTGGGCTCAGACTGAAACTGCACCATCACTCTTCTGTCTCCAGCTTGCCGATTCACCCTCCAGATCTTGGGACATGTCAGCCTCCATGACTGTGTGAGCCAGCTAATATATATGTTCATATCGATGTCTGTATCTATATCTCCTATTGGTCCTATTTCTCTGGAAGACCCTGCTTTAAATACCCTAGAGCAGAAAGATAAAAAGATGGACTCATGAAGGAAAAGACAAGAGACATGATGGATAGAACCAGAAAATCTACTTTTAAAATAGTAAATATTCTAGAAGGAGAAACTGGAACAGAATGAGGGGAGGGCATGACTAGACAATTTCATAGAAGAATATTCCCTGAGCTAAGGAAGGAACTGACTTTGAAAGGTCACCTAGTTCCAGACACAATTCTTAAATCATTAGAACAAAAGAGAGAGTCTTAGGAGTATTAAAAGCAGAAAGAACAAACTAACTCCAATGGAAAAAATAAGACTAACATCATACTTGCTATATGCAACCCTGGGGGTTAGAAGACACTGGAACAGCATCTATAACCACTGAGGAAAAAATAAAAAGACTGCAAAGAAAAAGGTTGCAGGGTATTGAAGAACTCAGTGTATCAGTCATATATCTTATCTGAAGAATACAGAAAATATTTGAGAAAAGACCACTTAGAGGGGAGGGTATAGTGCAAGTGGTAGAGCGCAGGCTTAGCAGGCATGAGGTCCTGGGTTCAATCCACCCCCCTCCCTGACCCCATACCTCCATTAAAAAAAAAAAAGACTAATCAAATGTAAATGAATGAGAGCAGAAATTTCAAATACAAGAAGATAAAGAAAAGTGGGCAGAGTAGAGAGTAATTGTCCTGGATATATATGTGTTTAATGGATAAGGATAGCTATTTGGGGGGATATGTATTATGAGAGATAAATGAGGAATTTTGAGACAAAAGAGAAATACTGAAAAAAAATTCCAAATGCATTCTAAGTGATTTCAGCCCAACCCAGAAGCTGGGGTGGGGGGAGGAGGGTTAGAGTAGGGGGAGGACCAAAAACTCATAGGGAGACAGAAAAAGAATGCAGGGAGCTTGTGGGGGGTTCCTACTATTCCACAGCACAGGCTGGGGCCAGATACCTGGGGCAGCACAGTCAGTGGGCTCCATGTGTCCCCCCCCCAACCCCGGAGCACTCCAGGAGAGACCAAGCACCGCCTTCACACCACATTCCAAATTGATGGCTTAGCCGAAGAGAGGCTAGGAAACCTGAATTCTCCAAGCAACTAGAACCACATCTAGGGATCTTCTGGGCCCCAGGTTAGTGCCTGGGGTTTGCTCAGGGAGGGCTCTGGGCACAGCCTCGCACGCCAGGAGCGGTGACAACCACCTGTCTCCCAGCAGGTTGGCTCAGCCCAATAGAGGCAGATCTCAAGAGGGGGAAAAAGAAGAAAGTGAGCCTTCAGGGCATCTGTATTTGTCTCTCATTCATTCGCGTCTCAGTAGTAGATTTTAAAAGAAAATAGAAAAACTGAATAATAATATCAATAACCTTGGTACAATCAGCACATGACCTTGAATCTTTTCAATAAAATATGTATTATATATACACACATATATATACACATTTATTGAAGTATAGTTAATTACAATGTTGTGTTAGTTTCAGGCGTACAGCAAAGTGATGCAGATGTATCTCTGTCTATCTATATATTCTTTTTCAGATCCTTTTGTATCATAGGTGATGACACGATATTGAATATAGTTCCCTGTGCTAGACAGTAGGTCCTTGTTGTTTATCTAGTTTATATATAGTAGTGTGTACCTGTTAATCCCAAACTCCTACTTTATCCCCACATTCTTTCCCCTTTGGTAACCATATTTTGTTCTCTACGTCTGTGAGTCTGTTTCTGTCTTGTAAACAAATTTACTCATATCATTTTTTTTAAGATTCCACATATAAAACAACAAGTTTATACTGTATAGCACAGGGAACTATATTCAATATCTTGTAGTAACTTACAGTGAAAGAATATGAAAACAAATATGTGTATGTTCCTATATGACTGAAGCATTGTGCTGTACACCAAAAATTGACACAACACTGTAAACTGACTATACTTCAATTAAATATATATATATAAAAATTCCACTCATAAGTGATATTATATAATATTTGTCTTTCTCTGTCTGACTTATTTCACTCATGATCATCTTTAGGTCCATCCATGTTGCTGCAGTATTTTTTTTAAAAGGTATAAAGGCACAGAACAGTTTCAGGTGTACAATATAATGATTTGATATCTGTATACATTGTGATGTGATTACAGCTGTGAGTCTTGTTAGCATCCATTGAGACACATAGCTATAATTTTTTTCTGTGATGAGAACTTTAAGATTTACTATCTTAGCAATCTTCAAATATACAATAGAGTATTATTACTGTGGCCCCCATGTTGTACGTTATACCCCCAGGACTTATTTATTTTTATTTTATAACTGGATGTTTGTATCTTGACTTTCTTCACCCATTTTGCCCACTTTTCCCCACCCACGTCTGGCAACCACCAGTTTGTTCTTTGTATCTGTGAGTTTGGGTTTTTTTTTTTCAGATGCCACCTGTAAGTGAGATCACACAGTATTTATCTTTCTCGAGCTGACTCGTTTCGCTTAGCATAATGCCCTCAAGGTCCACCCATGTTGTGGCACATGGTAGGATTCCCATTTTTATGGCTGGATTGTGTCCAGTGTGTGTGTGTGTGTGTGTGTGTGTGTGTGTATATACACCACATTTTCTATATCCATTCATCTATTGATGGACACAAGTTGTTTCCCATACTTTACTTTTTATATGTGCATAAAAACTTTCATAAAAATTGACCAAAATAAAAACTTTTTTGGAACTTTTATAGGACATTTTAATTTTCTAGTCATCAGCCAATAAAATTAGAAATAAGCAATTTAAAGGGGACTAACAAATGTTAATTACTTGGAAATAAGAAACATAGTCCTAGCTAAGACCAGGATCAAAGAGAAATTTTTAAAGAAATTACTAGCTAGAAACAAAGAAAATGAGAATTACTGAAAGCAGAATAGCAAACAAACTCATCAAATTAAAAGACAAAAACCTTCTGAACACAACAGTAAGTGTCAAAAAGCATTGGACTAACTGTATCAGTCATTCTCAATATAAACAGGACTAGAAAGAAGAAAATCTTAACTCTTAGGGCTACCAAAATCCAACAGCAATATCATCCTAAAGTAAAGACACTAAGACAATTTAAATGACAATGAAAACTCTAGACAGAGGAATGCCTACAGTCGCCATTATTATTTCATGTTATTTTGGAGGTTTTAGCAAATGTAATAAGACAAGAGAATTAAATAACAGGGGCAAGTATTGGAAAGAATGGATAAAACCATCTCTTCTTGATCCTAAGAAGACTGTGTGTTATGAAAATCTAAGAACTCTTGGGAAAAAAAAAACCTACTGGATTTGATAAATGAATTTGAATGCAAAATAATTATATAGAAAAATCAAAATATTTTTACTATCTAACAATGAGCATCTAGTAACAAAAGTGAAGAGATTATATAATTTAAGACAGTGCCAAAATTATTTAACAGTAAAGACCCAGAGTCCATGTAAAAATATCTTACTAAGAGATATTTAGATCCAAACAGACACATTATGTTCTTGGATGTGAGGCTAATATAATCAAAATGATAATCCTCCCAACTTGATATTGCAATTTTTGCAATTTCTGTTTAAATTTTTTATTGTTTTTTCTTAGAGCGGGGTGAAAAGCTCTTAAATTTCATATGGTAGAGTGTTCAAGAACAACTGAGAATATTATGAGAAAGGAGAACAAGGAGGGGTGAACTGCCTCACGTGCCACAAACATAAGGAACCTCTGTGATAAAACCAATATGGTGCACTTGGAGGGATGGACAAATGGGCCGTTGAAACAGAATTAACAATCCAGAATTAGATGTCAGAATAAATGACACTTTAACCTAAGACAAGTGTGGTGGTCGTTCGATTCAGAGGGAAAATAATGGACTCTTTAATAAATGGCCCTGGTACAACTGGATGTCCATTTGGAAGGAAAAAAATGGACCCCATTCTTATATCAAACACAAAAGTAATTCCAGATGGGTTTTAAACAAATGTGAGACCAATGTAAAAGAAATAAAAAACTGAATTTTACGTTAAAAAAAATGTAGATTATGCAGTTAAGGAGATCCTACCAACCAAGATTGGAAACCCAGAAGTAATCAGAGAAAAGCAAGACTTACTTGGCTATGTAATTATTTAAAGTTTTTGTACAGAACACATTTCTGTATGCAAAGTCTATAGATTGATAATCTGGGAAAGTATTTGCAACACAGATGTCAAAGAGATAGTTTCTACAAAACACAAAGAGCTCTAAGAAATTGATGAAAAGCAAACCAAACAGTAGAAAACTAGGCAGTGTGTTTGAATAGACAATTTACAGAACAAATAGTAAAAGACTATATGGAAGGATGCTGGGGTTCACTCATAATCAGGGAAATGCACAGTGAAGCAACAAAAAAGTTTCAATTTAGACCTATGAGACGTGCAAGAGTCAAAAGAACTCAGGCTCTACCTTCAAAAATTGTGAGTCACTCTATTGTACACCTGTAACTTACATAGTATTAGATATCAACCATACTTCAATAAATTTTTTTAATTTATAAAAAGAACTCAATCGAGATTTGCAGATACTGACTGATATATATAAAATAGGTGAACAAGTTGATACTGTATAGCACAGGGAAATATATTCAATATCTTGTAGCAGCTTACAGTGAAAAAGAATATGAAAACGAATATATGCACGTTCATGTATGACTGAAGCATTGTGCTGTGCACCAGAAATTGACACAATGTTGTAGACTGACTATAACTCAATATAAATGAATGAATGAATGAATGAATGAATGAATAAAACAAACAAAAAAGAACTCAAGGCCTCTATTATCAGAAGTGTGTATGGAAGAGCCATACTTATAAAATGAGAAGTGTTACATCCTTTTTGGAAAGCAGCTAGGAATGTCTGTTAAAATTTTAAGTATCGTATACCCTTTAAGAGCCAGCATTATGCTTCCAGGGATTTATTGCATAAAAACAAACACACACAATTCATGAGGGCATATATGTTTACTGCACCATTCTTGTAGTGGCCAAGAACTGGAAAAAAAAAAGTAAATTCCTTGTCAATAGGGAAATGGCTGAATAAATAATAATACATCCACACCATGAAATATTGTGTAACCGTTAAAAAAAGAGGAAGAATTAGAGCCATACCGGATGACTCAGAGTGATTTCCCCAAGGAAATTTCTGAGTGAGTAATGTGAGATGGAGAAAAGTGTGTGTAAACAAATGGTAGCAGATTAAAGTTCTGCGTGTACTTATGTTCTTGTGGGCATGCTTGTGTGTGTGTGGGTAGGATTATTTGATTATGGAGAAAAATATGGAAGGATACCCATAAGGGTTTTTTTTCCCTCTTTTGATGGAGGTAGCCCAGGGATTGAATCCAGGACCTCATGCAAGCTAAGCATGTGCTCTACCACTGAGATATACCTTCCCCCTCCCTCTAAGTTTCTAAACTTGGCTTCTCTGGGTCTTGCAGAGAATGGGACGTAAGATGCTGAGAAGGTGGGAGAGGGGGCTGGGAAAGGTGTCAAGAAAACTGATATGTATATTATTTTCCTAATTATGTAAAATTAACTAAGGTTTCACAACAACATATCAAAGTGAGGACGTGGTTCTGAAATGCGTGAGTTTCACATATGTATGTACATTTAAAAAAAAAGGAAATGTTCCTCCAAGAAACAGAAAGCAACAAGTAGCCTAGAAACTCAGGAAGAAAATGTTTTAAGTCTAAAAAACAAAAACAAAGCAAAGGCCACACCAGGTCGATGCTGGCGGTCATTTTTCTGCACAACACGTGGCATCCCGCTTTCATTCTGTATTTGCTGAATGAATATTGTCAAACCCAACAAAAACTACAATTGGGATTACCATTATTTTTGCCTCCCCAGTTGGTAATGATTAAAAATGACAGTATTCAGAGCTGGGAGAGCATGGGGAGAGGCTGGTGGACATGTAAGTTGGTGCAAATTGATGAATGCTTCTGAAGGGGGAGTTCTTTCAAACTTTCAAGAACAGAAAATCCCCCTTACGTAGTCCCCAAAGCTTAGAAAATGTATCCACTAACTTGATGAAATGCCGATTTTGGAAGCCTTTCTTTCTTATAAGACCTGTTCCTTTCTTTCCTGGTTTTTATGACACTTTGTAACTTTATTTAAAATGTCTATATACATTGTACTGTACACCAGAAATTGACACATTGTAATTGACTGTACTTCAATTTAAAAAAAAAGTCTATGTGCCACACTGTACTATTCCATATTATCCGTGTTCCATGTTGTCTCATTTAGAGATCTGTGATGTGATTATTTGTTTGTGTGCATCTCCTGCACTTAGTATGATGAGGGCTGGGTTTGTCTTTGACTTCCTTCTACAGGTTCTGCTGTCCCATCACCTGGTCCTGACCCATAATATGTACTCAATAAACATTTGTTACATGAACGAATATGACTCCAAATTATGACATGCAGCTAGGGCAGGGCAACAAATTTAGCTAGAAATCAAGACAGCTTCCGGGGTGCCTTAAATAGACATTGCGATGTATTTTTCTTCCAGTGGAGGCCCATAGGATGGAGAAGAAAGACTCTGTCCTCCCCAGTGAACTCATCTACAAAACAGAAACAGACTCACAGGCAAAGCCAACAATCATGGTTACCAGGGAAAGGGGGTGAGAAGGGACATACTTGGGAATTTGAGATTTACAAATGTTAGCCACTATATATAAAAATAGATTTTTAAGAAAGTTTCTTCTGTATAGCAGAGGGAACTATATTCAATATCTTGTAATAACCTTTAATAAAAAAAGAATACAAAAATGAATATATGTATATATATGCATGACTGGGACATTGTGTTGTACACCAGAAATTGACACATCGTAACTGAATGTACTTGAATTAAAAAAAAAGAAAGAAAGTCTCTGTCCTCATCACCAGATTGAGATCCCCTGGAGAAGAGGGATCTCGTCTTCATCATCTTCACATCCCTCCCCAGGTGGCATCTTTGTCGGCCGGTAATTGAACACGATGTTCATAGCAGTATTGATGTAAATGCTGTTGGTTGTCAGATTGTCGAGTTGTCAAAGCATAGAAGATGGAGGTGTGGCTGCCAGGCAGACGGGGCAGCCCTCTCTGTCAATTCAAGTCAGAGGCATCTGATCAAAGGTGGAACGTGGGTGAGCCTGGAGAGGGATGGGTGTCCACTTGCTCCCTGCACAAACATCAAGGCAAGAGATACTGTTGAGTGTGGATGGGACAAGAAGCAGAAGTTTACATTATTCAAAGAGACAAAGGAAACCAATAAAGAATAAAAATCATAGTGTAAATATCTAACATTGGGAGGAGATGACTGGAGACAATGAGGGTACGTGAGTTAAAGCCTCCTGGTTCACATGGTTGTAATGGGTCTTCAGTACTTAACAAGTGAAGGAAAGGGTATGGCTCAAGTAGTAGAGCACATGCTTAGCATGCATAAGTTCCTGGGTTCAATCTGTGGTCCTTCCTCTAAAAGTAAATAAATAAACCTAATTACCCTCCCCCCCAAAATTAAAGAGAACACATAGTTGATCTACTGTATAGCACAAGGAACTATATTCAATTTCTTGTAATGGCATATAATGGAAAAGAATCTGAAAAGAAAAAAATGTACATGTCAAATAATTTTTTTAAATAAAGGACTAAAAATATTTTTAATAGTTAACAGTTGATATAGTGAGACATCCTATCTTAATGAAGCATCTTCTTTCGCTTTGTAAGAAGGAAAAAAAAAAACCAAAAAAACTAGAAACTTTAAAAGAGATTGTCTCAGGCAGTGGCAGCTTGAGTGATACAGGGTGGAAAGAGATGTGTGACTTCTGGTCCTTTAAGCTCTTTCACGCTGTTTACCGTTACCCACGTGCACATGTTTTGGTAAGAAGCCCCCACTCTGTTTTGTCACAGGCGGTTTACGGTAAACCCGAGTTTGGCAATCCCCCGGGAAGTAGCCGATGCTCTTGGCTGTCCAGTCACTGTCAGCTTCCCTCCGGGGTCCAAGAGTCACAGCATCTTCTCACAAAGTGACAGCCCCGCTCCCTAACCTTCCCTCAGGGTCTGAGAGGACGCCCTCACCGGGATCAGGTGGGAATACGGGAAGAAAACCTTGAAGGAATGTACAGGAAAATTCCTTTAAGATCTAAAAAGGATCTTAGTATTACCGTTTCAAAACTTCTTTGTACTCTCAACGCGTTTTATCCTGGATTAAATACTCCTATCATTTAGAGCCTCGCTTTCTTTGTCTTACACAGCGTTACGCACAAATAGGAATCTGATTAATAACAATTATATACATACATCCCACACAGTGTGTTTCCACGTGTGTTACCTATTTGTCCTTCACAAACCAATGAAACAGAATAGATGAATACATTTCTCTGTTTCTTGAATGAGAAAACTGAGGTTTACAAAGAGTTAATGACATATGGAAATTTCACACTCACTTTTTTCCTCCTAATTTCCTGTCATCTCATTGCTATAACAGGCCAAAAATATGGTTACAGTTTTTATCCTCACAATACCTATGGGGAAACTGAGGCCAGAGAGATGAAGGGCCTTGATGAGGTCACAGACTCGCAGGTGGAGAGGGGATTTGGACTTAGGTTTCTCTGACTCCAGAGCCCAATGGCTCCTCCTACACTGTCTGCCTGGTGTTGCTGAAGCCTTGGGCAGTGTGGCTGGAGGAGCCAGAAGAGGTGAGATCTGACTCCCACTCCCCTTGACTCCCAGACAAACCAGAAGATGTGTCTGTGGTGCTGGGGTGGTGGGGAGCCAGGGTGTTGACTGTGTATGGGGCTTCCCGGGACACTCCCCACCCACCCACCACCACTGTGTCCTCTGCCTGCCTCTTGTTTGTAGAAAAACTTTAGTCTCCTAGGCCTTCCCTGAGCTCCAAGAATAAATATAATCAGAGAAGTGAGAAAATGCAGAAACAAAGGAAAACGGTCGAGCAAGACAAATTAATCATTGCTTAGCCATTAAACAAAGTCAAGGACCTCTAGTTCCTCCTCAGGGGCTAGAGATAATATTGTGAGCCATGTCCTTTGGGGCTGTTTTGCAGGCACTGAAACCCCCACCAGGTGGAAGAAATTAACTGCACGCTGACCACAAGCACGTAGACCCGGGACCTTTTGGAACCAGAATAAGTTTGCAGCCCAGCCAGGAGCTGGCAGGAATGAGGTGGGAGGGTGACCAGGGCCAGCCTCTATCCCCAGAGAAAAATGTTCAGAGCCACACAAAACCAGGCTGCCAGCTTGGCCATGGCCATGGAGTTCACCGGGGTTCCCGGGGTCCCAGGGCCCCCCAAAAACCAGCCGGAGGGCCAGAGCCCACAGTTCCCCTTATACCTGGGGAAGGACTTCAGAATGAACCCTTGAGTGACAACTCTGAACCCGGGTGGAACTGACACCAGATTATTTGGGAAGACTAGACAATTCAGCATAAGACAGCTGGAGAGCAATCTGAAACAGCAGAATTAAGAGCCAAAACACGGGGTGCAGAGGACTGCTCTCTGCTACACGGACGGGCAGAGACCAGGAGATGCCGGCTTGACTGAGATGGCTGCAAATCACTCCCTTCATCTCAAAGTTTCTATTTCTTGCTTTAGGGAGGAAACATGATTATGGAATTTCTGGGGTCACTGGTGCATAACATTCTTGAAACTACACTTCTGGAAGGTTTGTTTGTTTGTTTTCCAGGACCCACGTTTCATTGCTGAGCTCTGCCCCCCCTGGTCCCTGGTGGCCGGGGCTGGGGCTGGGGCTGGGGGCGTCTTTTGCACAATTTCCAGAGCTTCTTCCCCAGGGAATTCCCTTCTCCCTTTCTTAGAAAGCAGACTTGGTTAGCTCGATGTGTTCACAGTCTGAGGCGGACAACGGGCTCTCCCCTCCGAGGTCCTGTCCCTGACCCCCGAGCAGGCAGGCAGTCACTGCACAAACAAAACATGGGCCACTGACCCAACCAAGACCAGGCTGGCCGTCCCGAGCATCTTCTCCCTCCAACAGGGTGGATTAGAAGCCACATTTCAACATCAACATCTGGCATTTCCGATGCCCCTGAAATAGGTCCTGGATTGAACCCTGGACCTTCGTTAATAAATAAATAAATATACCTAATTACCGCCCCCCCACCAAAAAAAAAAACCACTTTGAGAATGGATTGCGTATGCAGTCATCTCTTCTCTCAGGAGGAAGAGGTCTGATTGGAGAACAGGGAGCAGAAGTCCAGGACATGCAAAGAGTTACTTCCAAAAGTCAAGGGAAAAACTTGAGATTTTTCAGCCAAAGCCTCATCCTTCAGTACCTTCTGGAATGCGATGAAATTATTTCTGAGGATAGATCTGCAAAAAGGCATGACCGTTTAAATTATGAATATATTTATTTCATACCTGTAATGAATATTAATACATAAATATATGTATGAGGGTAGAGAGAGGGTCAGAGAGTAATTAACAGACGTGTTTGTTTCCTCCACTCTTAAGAGACCGGAGGCTTTGGGCTCAGCCTCCGGCCAGCGGTGACACCCCAGGACCTCCACAGCCGGCTGTCTGGACAACAAGGGCTTTCTGCTCCCGGCGGTGGCCGTCTTCCCCATCCCCTTCTCCGGCTACCAGCCTCCGTCCACCACTCTGAAGCCCCACAGAGACTTTCCGAATGATCACCGTTCTTTTCAGCCCACTAAGACCACCAGGCTTTTCTTTCCACTCCTCCATTCCCTTCAGGAACTTCAGAAAAGTCCCCAGGGATTTTTTTTCTACTGCCAGCAAGTATTCACACACTGCCTTTCAGCCCTCTCCAAAGTCAGCATTCATCCACGACTTCCCAATTACTTTTTCCTTCCCCTCTTCTTTCTCCCAATAAAGCTCGGGAAAGCCATAGTTTCTTTGGTTTTTTAAGAAGTTGTTAAGCCCGGGACCCCCAGGCCAGACCGACAGCTCTTGACTGTCTCCCTGGGGGCCCCTGTACCCTCATGAGAGCTGAACTCCTGAGCGGGTGCAGGGATGAAACCCAGATCACTGAGGAGGGTGGGCAGACCCGCTATGTGAACAACCCAGCACACAATTTTGCTTACACACAAATACAGGGCACACGTGTACATGTTTACTCACTCATTAAAGACTCATCGAGGGCTTATAGTGCCAGCAATACAGACACACAGCGGAAATGCCCAGACCCACATAATAGAAATAAAGAAAGAGAGCGTAACTGTGGCACCAGCAAGGAAACAAAAGTGAACCCTCTCCAGCCCCATCACACAGCCAGCTCCCGCGGCTCCGAATCCAGAAAAGCCCGTATCAGTGCCCTCCCATCTCCCCTCTCAGGCTGTTCCACCCCCAACACCCGCCCACGAAGCTCACCTCTTTATCCTCTGCCCCGAGCCTTGCCCAGCTAGCTCTTGTCTGTCCCCCGCAACAAGGTACGCTATTCCTTTCTAGGGCAATGCTATTTTCATGAGACTCTGGAGGGATCCAGGAGTCTCTGGCACCAGGGAACCTCCAGGACCTCTCCTCCAGCCGGGCAGGCTCTCTGAGTCCTCTCCTCGGCCACAGGCTCATCCCCGCTTTCTCTCCCCCACCGCCCCTGCCATCCACACCTCCACTTGAATCCCACCTGCTTCGGGGTGGGACGCAATCTCTCCCCTGCTTCACCATCCCTGAATGTGAACACTTAAGGACCACATGCTAGTCATGGGAAACAGAGACTAGCAAAACAACAGTGGCGGGACAGGGTCCTAAACGTCTAAGAACTGTATGATGTTCTCATGCCTGCATCCTCACTCGTTATCTCTCCATCGCAAAGTAAAGACCCACGAGCTGTTCCTGGCCTGAACCTTGGTTTGTTGGTTTCACTCTTCTATGATAATTTTCTTTAAGTAGTTGCCAGGATCAAGAAAGTGAGGGAGTTCACATTTTTAAAAAATCTGAATTTTGAGCTTCTCTTGAAAAAACTATGAACTCTGGCCAGGCTGGACCCACGTTTCCATGCTGCAGTGATTGGCAGGGGAGGCGCCTCTGTCCTTTGGGAATGGAAGTGTCACTTTTGTGTCTCATCAGTTCTAGACCGCCCACCCAGATCACCCCACCTGCCGAGGTCCTCTCCCTGCCATTGCGAGCTCACAGCTCCTACCTGGACTCTCAGGCCAGCAGCCCCACCCCTTCTCATGGGAGAGTGACTTAGATTAAATGAGGTTCTCTGCTGTCAGGGCAGAGCCTGGTGCGTGGGGACAGGACAGACCTCAACCCGACCCCAGGAAGACCATCTTAACAATGAGGGAGGCCTGCAGGAAAATGAGTTCTTTTCTTAGTGGAGATTCCAGGCTCAGGCACGATATTAAGTCCCTTCTGATCTTGAAGCCTCCATTGTCATCAGACACGTACTCCAGAAGATGGAGACACTGCTGAGGGCCAGAGGAGCAGGGAGAACCCCTTCTGGGTCTACAATAGCAGGTGATAATTTCTATTTGATTGTGGAATTGATTAGGGAAGAGTTTGATTTAACTGAATGTTCACAGCTAATGTGCTGTGAACTCACTCTCCTGATGCCAAGTCAGGGGTGCCCTGGAGCAGAGGCCCCGCCCACTCAGTGCCCTCCTCCATCCCCCCCACCCTCCATGGGGCAGCAAATATAGACTGAACTTCCTTCTGACTCCCAATGACAACTAGAGAGAGCTGGAGGTGTCCTTTGCAGACAGCAGAATCCAAGTGGGAAAAAATTACAAGGCAACTTTCCTGGTTTCAACTTACCCCCTACAGAAAGGAAATAGATTGTAATATAAGATCTAAGAGGCAACATGTTTAATAAACTGCAAAAAAAAATGTACTTTTGGCTAGATGCTAGCATGATGAGCTTTGGGATAAAAAGAGAGGGTTTTCTTTTTTCTTAGAAATAAAAAAAGTTAGACATAGGTCCAAAAAGGGGACTGGAATTCAACTCCCACCATCCCACCAAAATGCTCTCTCAGCAGTTGGGAGCGGTGACCCCCAATCCCATCAGAGATCCCACGTAAAAGGCAAGATTAAAGGCTTTTCCTGCTCCCTCTTCACCCAAATGGAAGAGTTTATTGCAAAAACCCCTTTGGGACCATCACGGAGACACTGACGAATCCCATTCCCCACGCTGTGGGGCCTCTAGCTGACTGTGAGGGGGTCGGTCCGGGAGGTCAGGCACGGAAATATTTCATCGTGTCCACCTCCACCCCCACCCCCAAGTGAAGAAATATTTCATTCTCATTGGCCTCAGCCCAGCTGGAACCTAAAGTCTAGACAGTTTTCAGATAACAACCATTAGAGACAGCAAAGGGGGTGCCAGCGATAAGGGCTCTGGGCTCCTCTCGTAAGTTTTCTGGAAAGCTCTCAGAAGGCCCCGCTGACAAGCAAACAAGGGCAGAGTGTTGGTAATAAATACATCCCCAGATGCTGGGGCGCATTTGACTCATCCCTGGAACCCTCTCCCGGTTCCTAAAGACATGGCAGAAGGAGGTCATCCTCTCCCCAAAACTTACTCAGAAATGACCACAGAGGCAGGGGACCGTCCACCAGCATCCACCTCGGTGTCTCCCTAACACCTTCACGTAGCAGATATTTATCAAGTGTCTCCCATGCCCCAGGCACTTCACTGGACACGACAGACTTGGGTGTGAATAAGCCCAGTAAAGACCTTGTTCTCCTGAAACTGAAATTCCTGCTAGAAAGTCTGGCAAACCTTCATTCAGAGTTGGGATATGTGTAGGGTGTACCCAATTAGAATAAAACTTTGAGGAATGGTAGGTCTCACTTTACGGCTTGTACCCTCAAGCCACCAGGTCCCCTACCCTCTTTCCCACGTCCATTGTGGTCTGGGGTTCACAGTCCCTCAATGTCTCCCTCCAGACAGCAGAGACATTCTGTTCCACTAAACTATAGGTCCTCCAAGGGCAGGGACGACATCCCCCCTCTTTCTCCAGATTTCCTTAGTACCAAGCCTGGTCTTGGGCACCAAACAGGTGCCCAATAACTGCTTGTACAGTTATTGCTTAAACAAAGAGACTGACACCCGATGAAAGGGAAGCACGAGCCTGTCAGCTCAGGGCTGTTGTAAATGCAGACCTTATCTGTCTGCCTTGGGGGAGAGGGGCACTCGTGCTGATCTAAATCCATTCCCTATAAGATGGACCAGTTTCGGTCGAGGTGTAACATCAGTTCCTGGAAAAGCAACAGCAGGGTGACACGGCTGGTCAGATTCCAAGGAAACTTTTTTTTTTTAGTTTGTGATTTTTTTTTAAATTGAAGTAGAGTTGATTTATAATATTGAGTTAGTTTCAAGTGTACAGCAAAGTGATTCAGTTGTACATATATGTGTATATATCTCTATTCTTTTTTTTCAGTTCTTTTCCCTTATAGTTTATTACAAGATACTGAATACGGTTCCCTGTGCTGTACAGTAAATCCTTGTAGTTTATCTATTTTATGTATAGTAGAGTGCATCTGTTAATAACATACTCCCAATTTATTCCTCCCCCTCTTCCCCTTTGGTAACCATAAGTTATGTCTATGAGTTTGTTTCTGTTTTGCAAAAGATTCATTTGTATCCTATTTTAGATTCCACATGTAAGTGATATCATGTGACATTTGTCTTTCTCTGACTTATTTCACGGAGTATGAGCATCTCTAGTTCCCTCCACAAGGCAGCTTTTGAGATGATGACATTGTTGCCACTTTTCTCACAGGAGGAGCTGGAGGCTCCACCAAGCCTCTGATCTGATACCAGAGTCTAATTCTAAAGCCTCCCTGAGTCAGCAGCGAGGACACACATCAGCCCCGGGAAAAGGGAAGAACAGCTTACTGCTGCTGCCTTGAAGCTGGAAAGAATTACATGCCTCGATTCCAGGGCTTCTGCGCCTCTGATGAAAAGACTCAACCCTGAATTCCGGCGTGATCGCCTGGAGCACAAGCCAGAGTAAGATTTCACCTCTTCTCGTGCTGAGATGTGGCTTCTAGAGCCTGAGCTGCTGAGGAAATGCCAGCGATGTTCCCCTGAAGAGGGAGAGGCTCCTTCACTCACACAGAGCATCAGCATGCCGATACAGAACAATGGTGGTCCCTGCGCAGAGAGAGGGGACATACCTCCCTTCCCCGATCGAGAGGTCCGGTGTGACCACTAAGTGTGTCTGCTCCAGAGGGCTGTGTAGGGAGCGGAAGCACAGGCAGGTGTGCCCTCCGCCTCCCACAGGGGTCCTTACAGGAGGCAGCTGGTCTTGGTCCCATATTCCGAGTCTCTTCTGCAGCCACGGAATCTTGGGATCCAGGTTTGGAATCTGACCCCCTTCCGAGATCGAAACAGGCATTTGCAAATCAAACTTGGTTCCAAAGGGCAACCAATGGGACTAACCCCGAAACGCCAAAGATCCAAATGATCAGAATTGACTAGAGGGAGGGGCATGTCGCCGTGGGTCTAGTGAACTCTAAGCCCAAGACTCACAAGTTAAAATGCAAATGAATGATTTAGAGCCCCAGGACTTTGTTGCCAGATCTTGATTAAGAAAGAGCTGGTGAGACTCGGTTACTGAAGGTGCCGGGGTGGCCGAGGGACGAGGGAACCGGCTTCGCAGTGACTCCACAGAAAGAGTAGACACCTGTAACAGACGGAGCTGTACATCCACAGGCTCACAGACTTCTCTCATCGAGTGGTTTCCAAGCCACTGTGAGAGCGTATTCCCAAGTGTTCTCCGGGGCCACCTCCCAGCCCTGCTTTACTGAAGCAGCTCCACCTGCATCTGGAGAACAAGATTCGGTTCTGAGTAAGATTTTGCTTAAACCAGTGGTTTCCCCACTTGTGTTGGTAGGATTCTCTTTAATTGCAAAAGAGAAAGACACTGATTTACACAAAAATAAATTTCAGCCAGAATAGCGATGCCCATAACTGAAAAGTCAAGGGCTGTGGGCTTCAAGTGCAGTGATACACAATGGCCTGACTATGTCAGAGAATGGGAGCATTCTCTGTTTCTCACCCTGCTCCCCTCTGTGTTGGCTTCATTCAGGTAACCCTTCCCACGCAGCAGCAAGGGTCTATCACCTCCCACCTTCAAGTGTGAGTTACAGCTCTGTTGGTTTTGAGTTCAGTGTTAATGAATCTACCATATAAAGTAAGTGAGGTGTCTTTAAACAGAAACACACATAAAAGAAGGTTGTATATTGATTGGTTGATGAAAATGTTGCTACGAGAGGTCACGAGAACCTCCCCCTTTATTTCTCCACCACCATCCTGTTGACTTCCCCTACCCAGGCAGTGTGGGTCCCACAAACAGACAGACTGGGTACCTGCCACCTCTGTGTTCTCAGCTGACAGGGACCCTGGCTTGTCTCCAGATCCCATCCTCATGTCCTTGCACCATAGGACACTGTGGTTATCCTTTCACTGTGCCTCAGAGGGACAGGCAACAGAGACGGATGCTGCCACCTGAGCCCACCTGGGTCCCCACCACGGCCTCTGCAACTACCTTGCCCACAGGCCCATGTGTGGCCCTGTAGACAAGAGATGCAAACAGAAACTCTGGGCCGCCTTGCCCATGGTCATCCCCAGCCATCAGATGATACTGAACTGAAGGAGCAGACCGCAGGCATTAAAAAGAGACTTTACATGATGCCCAGGCTCTTGGTATATCCGACGTCATGTATTCCCTCCCTGGGGATCACCCCCGCTGTACTCAGCAGGAGATGGAGACAGAGAAGCATTAGTAACTCATCCACTTGGGAGGAAGATTCAAACCCATGTCCACTCTCTACCTGTTCCTGGGCTATTTCCGCCTCATCGTGTTGTCTCTGCTTTGCTCCCACAGAAAAGTCAAGGGATGAGGACTGTGAAAGTGCTCTCTACATTCAGTTCTGCACAAACAGGAAAGGATATTATTGTGCGAAACCCCCAGGGATGGGACGGGCCACATCTTCTGTGTCCCTGCACCTGGTTGTACCAAATGCAGCTGCCTGCAGGGAGAAGACTGGGGTTGGCCTTGCTTTTGGCCAGGGATCCCGGGTGGAACTTCATTTGGAGGCAGGATGTGTGAAAAGCCCTGAAACTCAGCATTTTCCCTTCCCATCCTTGCTTAGCACAGGTTCACAGGACCTGCAAAGTGGAGGCTCAGCCTCGCCCAGGCGTCAACTGCATTCTTTTTCTTTTTCCAAATTCAAGTATAGCCAGTTTACAATGTTGCATCAATTTCTGGTGTGCAGCGTAACTTGGGATTTAGCCAGGTATACAGGATAGATCGTGGGTCCACAGGTCCCCCGAGAGCCACTTTCCCAAAGATAAATGGAGGAGGTTTGTCTGGAATGAAGAGTAACCATCAGAGTGACCAGTAGTCTGTCTGAAAACCTGGACCACCATGATCAAGCTTTAGAGTGCAATCGGTCATGTTAAGATTCCAAGCATCACCATTCAACAGCTGTGTGACCCTGGCGCGCTTTGTCAATTCCTCATTTACATCCTTTATCACATACTGGCTTGTATCTGTGTTATCTACATAATTGCATAATAATGAAGCTATCACTCTTTGTACTCCTGTATTATATTACATTACTTCTTTTTCGCTAATATTTAGTTGAAGACACAGATCAGAGAAGTCAAGGGGTAAGTAATTTGCCCTAAGACACGAAGCTCGTAAGTGGTAAAGCTTGGCTGAGGCTCAAGTATTTTGACTGTAAAGCCCGTGGCTTTTCCATTAGCTGTGCTGTCGTCTTTTATTCTTTCCTTTTAAGTTTCTTAAGGGCAGGATGTGTGTCCTTTGTTTTGCACCACAAAGCCAGTGTGAGCTTTTGAAGGAGGAGAGACAGGAGGGATGGGGGGCCCTTACCTTATCCCTCAAAGCGTGGTATCTCTTGTGTATGTTTAATGAGCCTGGTGCGAACCTTGGATGTTTGGAGTTGGGAGGACAGCTCTAGGGCTAAAGCAGGTATAAGTGTTTTGACTGATTTGTCAGGGTGTCTTAGACAACGTGTAGTAGATTTCCATGAATATTAAACCCCTTCACTTGGTCTCCGCTGCTGCCTACCCACCCAGGTCTTCCCTTGGGGACCAGCATCCAGCTGATTCTTACCAGGTGGCACCGTGGAAACAATGCTCCAATTAGGCTAGGTCTTTGGGAGTGAAGTAAGATGAATTTCCTCGTTGAGATGTTTGGGTTAGCAAAAGCATCCCTGAAGGGGATGGGCGGCCCCACCATGGAATCCAGAGGCCTGGATGTGGTCCAGGTGCTTGGGGAGCTAAGCCATTAGTCCCACTGTCTGATTCCTGTCTCTCTGCCTGGCCCCAGTGTCGGGAAAGATTGATGGAGCCCATGCCCTGAGGATGCAGCAGGCGTGGGAGCAGCGAGGGATGAATCAGACAGATAGGGCGTCTCGGGGTTGGCTGACTTGCCTTCATGGAGAGGGAATTTGGAGGGGAAGGGAGCCCGAGGAGAAGGAAGCCTCTGCTGGGCTGACCCCTCCCACAGCGATCACCAGAGGGGCACAGTCTCTCTGATTCCCATGCAGCTGAACGGATGCGATTGTGGACAGCATGCTGGACCACCCTCTTCTCCCAGGGCTCTCATGGGCCCTAACTGGATCCCAGCTTCTCAGCTGCCATAGGGAGGCATCTGCCAGCATCTCAGGCTGTCCCAAGACAAAGAGAGGAGAATGACAAATGGGGCTGTTTTGGAGGGAGCTCCACTTTTCTGAAGCAAACTAGAAAGAAAAAGGCAAAGTTCAGAACCAAAAGTTACCAAAGAAAGTTGTAGAGGCACACACAGTGCAAATGAATATGAGGACACAGGGTCAACATCCTGGTCGTTAGTTAATCAACAGCCACCCTCCTGTGTGCTTCTTCTGGGCCCCGAGAAGAGCTAGATTAGTGGTTCTCAGCTGGCAGAGGGATTTTTTTTTTTTAATTTTGGAAAGTAGGAGGTAGCTTGAAACCAGTCTTCTTCCTCCCATATTCCACTGTGATAGAATACTACTGTTGGAAAAAAGAAAGAGGGAAAAATAAAATAGAAAGAAAAAAAACCTTTTTTTAAAAAAGGAAGGAAAAAAGAAAGAAAACTACTGTTAGATAGAAAAAATAAAGAAAAATAAAACATAAAAAAAGGAAGAAATCTACTGTTAGATTTTGTGAAAGGGAAAATCCTTGAACAGAATCTGACATCTCTAACCTGGAGGAGCTCACATCCTTAGAGAGATGAGACTTTCTCATCCTAAGTCATGAACACACAAGGGTAGAAAAACCTTAAGTCCAGAGAAGGGAAGAGACTTGCTGAAAACCCAAGGTCAGCTTTGCTTATGAGAAAAAAAAATAGACGTTTACTGTAAAACAGAAGGGAGCCTAGTCCTGAACTGGTCACCTCTACAGAGTGTGCGTGTGGGGGGGGGGTTGTGTGTGTCTGTGTGTTTTGTGCAGCAGAACAGTTACGGGTCAGGGGACTATGACACGGTGGTGCATGGCCAACCTTCAAGCTATTGCAAGCAATTCTGAATCAGCAAGGAAAATGTATTTTTGCAGCAGCAGTCCCTGTTGGATGGGACATGGAGCTGAAAGGGTCATGAAACATGGCTTAGAGCCAAGGACAGTCTCAAGTTGAGTAAGAGTCTGTTTACTGGCCCTTACAAGATCTATCATCTCATGGATAATTCCAAGGGCACAGTGGATGCAGGAAACAGTTCTGTTGAAACAGCAACATGGTACCAAAGGATGTCCAAAAGGCCAAGCCATTAAGAGTGAATATGGAGGGAGGGTATAGCTCAAGTGGCAGAGAGCATGCTTAGCATGCCTGAGGTCCTGGGTTTAATCCCCAGTACCTCATCTAAAAATAAAGAAAGAAATAAACCTAATTACCACCCCCACTAAAAAAACACACACACACACACACAAAGGAGAGTGAATACAATTTAATCCCTCCAAGAGGGCTACAAAAATTCTAGAATTCACAAGTGAACCAAAGACATGAAAGACTTATTGACAAAGGACATGCAAGACTGAACCACTGGACCTCATCCCAAAGGCCTTGAGACACAGCCAGAGCAGAGACTGAGAATGGAGATTACCCTTAAGACCAACGGTCCTAAAACTGTGAGGTCTCTCGGGCCCATTTTTTCAGCCACCCTCTCCCCCAGTGCCCTGGTCCACCTCGGCTGTCATCTGTCATAGCAGGCTCTCCCCCAGCTGTCTTTTCCTCCTCCATCCAAACCTGCTCCTCCCAGCTGTCAATCAGGAAGCGTTCACGTACCTTTTTACCCTAAGATGTTTATTGCAGTGCTTACATTTCAAGTTTATGATCTCAGGAAAAACTTCTCATACTGACACGTAATAATGAAATTTCAGACCTAGGTGCTGAGCCTTCCCAAGTGCCCCTCAAATCCTCACTGAAGAAGTCACTTTCTCGGTCCTGTGTGTGAACACAGACCCCTGGCTCCAGAGCAGTTGTGATGTCGTGTGTTTTTGTAATGACCTCCCCGAGGCCCTATACCATTCACTGAACTTGTGGCCTGAGTTTATGCCTTTAGTGTCTCTCTAAATTGGAACCATATTCCAAGACCTGGTTTCCTTCCTTCTTTTTTAAAAATAATAGCTTTGGGGAGGTACAAATTAGGAGTATGGAATTAACAGATACAACCTACTATACATAAAAGAGATAAGCAACAAGAATTTATGGTATAACCCAGGGAACAATATTTAATATCTTATAATAACCTACAATGGAAACTAATCTGAACATATATATAAAAACTGAATCACTTTGCTGTACACCTGAAACTGACACAATACTGTAAACCAACTATACCTCAATAAAAATTTATTAAAATAACAGCTTTATTGAGTTATAATTCACATACTATAAAGTTCACTCATCAGAAGTATTCAGTGCAATAGATTTGAGTGTATTCACAGAGTTATGCAACCAACACCCACCATGATTGATTTTAGAACATTTTCTTTACCCTAAAAAGAAATCCTTTAATCATTAGCAGACATGGCCCATTTCTCTCCGACCTCCTCAGTCCCAGGCAACCCATAATCTACTTTCTGCCTCCATGAGTTTGCCTATTCTAGACATTTCATATAATGAGATCGTATGATATATGATCCTTTGTGACTGGCTTCTTTCACTGAGCATATTTGCAAGGTTCATGCATGTTGCAGCACGTGTCAGTACTTCGTTTCTTGTTGCTGCCCAGTAATGTTTCATTGTAGGGCTAGGACACACTGTATTAGCTCACTCATCAGTTAATAGGCATTTGGATTGTTTCCACTTTTAGGCTATCAGCAATAATGCTGCTAGGAACATTTTTGTACAAGGTTTGGTGTGGACATATGTTTTCATTTCTCTTGGGTTTATACCTAGGAGTGGAATTGCTGGGTCACATGGTAACCCTATGTTTAATTGTTAAAGGAATTGCCAGATTGTCTTCCAAAGTAATGGCACCATTTTACACTCCTGTCAGCAGTGTATAAGGATTCCAAATTGTCTGCATCCTTTCCAACACTTGTGATGATCTGTCTCTTTGACTCCTAGCTGTCCTAATGGATATGAATCAGTACTTCACTGTGGATTTGATGTGAATTTCCCCGATGGTTAATGATGTTGAGCGTCTTTTCATGGATTTACTGGCCATCTGTGTATCTCCTTCGGATAAATGTTTTTTCAGATCCCTTGGCTCTGTCTTTCTTTTGAGATAATATTTAGAATTAGCAGGAAATAGGTCTCTGGCTGGAATACAATTCATATGGCATGAAAATCAAGAAATTCCTCGGGAGATGGATAATAAACTTACTGGCTTATTCAATTCTATTCCACAAACTCTTCTTGAACTCCCACAATGTATGGTCGTTTAGACCCTGTAGAAACAAAGAAATAATAGGTCATAGATTCTGCACTGAAGGAACCTAAGCTTTCACGAGAAAGGCACTTGTTATCCTGGTGCGGATTAAAGTTTAACTACTTTCAGTATCTACACATCCGATGAGCTACCTCTGAATTAATGCAGGTGGTGGGGTTTCTTTCTACTTAATATTGTTTTAATTTCTTTGAAGAAATCTTTCCTTCCCCTACACTCAACATTTTCATTTTCTTTCCTAAATTATAATTTAGGTAGCTGACGACTCATGTAAAAATACATGTCTTGTGGATAATTCTTTAACATGATAAAGAATATCTGTATCACGCCTAGATTGATGGCATAACAGAAAAACACATTTAATTGGAATCAAACCCCACCCCCCTTCAGGATGGGCTGGACTTAGTGGCTTGCTTCCCAGGAAAAAAAACTATGAAAGGAGATAAAAGTAATTTACAAGATAGAAATCCAGCCAACACAACCTTGGCCAGGGGGCCACGTTTCTCATTGCCAGTGGTGTCAGGTTGGCAGCGTGGATCCCACCCCTGACATGATGTGATGAGAAAGAAATGCCCTCTCTATAGTCTTCTTCCCCCAAACTCATCATCACAGTCTAATCATGAGAAAGCTTCAGACCAATCCCCATTGAGGAGCATCTGACTCAGCACTTGACTGATACGCCATCAAAACAAGAGAAGACTAAGAAATTGGAGACTAATGAGACCGTGACTACTAAACGCAACATGCTATCCTGGGCTGGATGCTGAAATAGAAAGGGAATATTGGCGGGAAAAATAGTGAAATTCAAATGAAGTCTAGAATTTACTTAATAGTCATGTACCAATGTGGGTTTCTTGGTTTTGGTGGTTATGAAAGATGTTAACAACAGAGGAAATTGAGTGTGGGGTCTACAGGAACTCTCTGTACATATCTTTCCAGCTTTTTGGTAAATCTACAGTTATTCCAGACTAAAAACTTTTCTTTTTTTTCAAGAAAATGCAGCTTTAGGGAACAATTCAATGTCTTTCGTGTCCCCAACCGGGGGACAAAAATAAAGTCAAAACAAATATGCCCCTTTAACCACTATTATTTCATATTGTTCTAGAGTTTCAACCTTTGTAATAAGAAAAGGAAAATAAATAAGTAACAAAATCATTGTCATTTCTGTGTAGATGGTCCATGAGTAGTTGTTATAACTTGTACTTTTCCACATCATAATAAAATCAGAAAAAAGAAAGAATAGTTTATATAGACAGTATGATTGTAAACACAAGAGAAATAGTTAAAATTCTCATAATTTCAAATAGAATTGAGTAATGTGGCTAGTCATAAAATAAATATACTGAAATGCAGTGGTTTATTTCTTTGCCAGGCATAACTGGTTAGAAAATATAACAGGAAGTAATACCATTCTAAAATCTAATAAAAGATAAAATAAAACTCCAAGGAATAAATGTACTAAAATTGTGAAAGCTCTATTTGAAAAGACTTACAAAATTTTACTGAGGAACATAAAAAAATACTCACAAAGAGGGAAGGATGTGGTTTATTCTTGGATGGACAGATTCGAAAATAATACAGATGGTAATCCTTCTATAAATTATTTCATAAATTTAAAGGAGTTCCAATTTTTAAAATAGGGGGAGAAAATGATCCAAAGTTCAGCAGGAAAAAAGTGAACAATTATTTGGGCTAACAAAAAACTGAAAGTAATTTAAGTAGCCTTCAATCAAGGGCTAGCCAAACTAATTATATTATATCTGCTCAATGGATGCTCATCAAGCAGGTAAAATAAGTGATTTAGAACTTTGTGTATGGATATGGATACTCAGATGTAAAAATACATCTGAGTATTTTTAAATGAAAAAGCTAATCATAAAGAATTCTGCATAACATGATTCCACTTGTGTAAATATGCATACACACATGTAATTTTTAATACGTGTTTTCTAAAGACACAGAAAAAACTATTGGGGGGAGGGTGTAGCTCAGTGGTAGAGCACATGCCTAGCAGGCATGAGGTCCTGGGTTCAATCCCCAGTCCCTCCATCAAAAAAATAAATAAATAAATAAGAAAACCTAACTACCTCCCCCAGGCCAAAAAAAAAATAAATCATGAGAAGAAACTATTAATAGTTTTCGCCTGTTGGGAGTAGAACTGGAAAGCTGAAAAGAGAGAGAAAGTGGGCTTTTACTCTTCTTTTTTGTTTTTTTCTAGGTGGGGAGGGAGGTAATTAGGTTTATTTATTTCTTTATTTTTGGAGGAGGGACTGGGGATTGAACCCAGGACCTTGTGCATGCTAAGCAGACGCTCTACCACTAAGCTATACCCTAGCTGCTACTTTTCAATTTGTATACTTACATATATGAAACTATTGGTCACAAGCATGTATTGCTTTTATTTTTTCAATATAAAATATTTATGTACTGGCTTTCAGAATAAAAACTACCTAAGATACACAATAATAATTATGAAAAATTAAAACCATATTGCCATATCACAAGTTATTAAAATATATAATGAAATTTAAATTGTCAAAAAGTTATAATAATTGGCATATGAATGTGATACACTGTAAAAGGACAGATCAATGCCATAGACTAGTGAGACCCAAAACAAATTCAAGTACATGTAAGTGTTGATATAAGATACAAATAGCATCTGAGAAAGTGATGGATGACCAATAACATCAAGACAGATGAATAAATGATGATAAAACAATGAAGTTAGAACTCTGCCCCATAACTTATCCAAAATTCTAACTATACTAAAAACTTAAATGTGAAAGTGACTGAAGAAAGAAAATAGATTTGTATCATCTATTATAAAATAATAGATTGACCCTATAAAATGGATTTACATGATCTTAAGATAAAGGGAGTTTTTCTAAGCTTAGCACCAAAACAAAAGGCACAAAGAAGACCAATAGATTTGACCAAATAAAACGTTTACACTTCTGTTTGAAAAAAAAAGAAACAAAATTGAAAGGTAAACAGATAAATGAAAATAACAATTTTAACAAGCATAACAAGAAAGAGCGATTAGAAATCGACACCAAAATAGTAACATTCTAACATGAAATGGAGCAAAGAAGCCAAGTGATCCGTTCACAAAACACTTTCAAGGGTCCACAGACATATGATTAAATTTTCACCTTAGAACAACTTTATTCTGTAATTTATATGAAAATGAAAGGGCCTAGAATAGTCAAGACCATCTTGAAGATGAGCAGTTGGAGTGATTATATTTAGAACTCTCTATTTCTCTTTTTAAAGAAATTTCTAGAATAAATATAACAGAAGACTCACACTGGGTAAATACGCACGGTAAGACAATGAGTGTCACATTATTTTCTGCATTTTTGTATGTTTCAAATATTGCCCAATTTCTTGAAGCCTGGAGGAAAGTAGACTGGTTCTCTGGGTAACCACTTCAAGGACCAAAAATGGTACCAATCACTCGTCAGGTAATGGACATCCAGACATTCACCTATCATCAGTTGGTTGCTGCAGATGGAATGAATGGGCCTGACGACCAGCAAGGTCCCTTCCAACATTAAAAATCCTGATTTCAGTGATAATAAAAATGGAATTCTTGAAACTGAAAAATTATTTAAGGTAACAAATCTAATTATTGAGGGACGATGGTAAACCTGTGCTCATGCATCTTACAAATATTTCAAGAGATACCCAAGCTTGATCTAGACGATAAGAAGGATTGTAAGCGGGAAGCAAAAACAGGGAGAATAGACCCAGAAAAACATGAGCAAAGCCACCCAAAGGAGCTGCAGCGGATATGGGGAAGAGGTGAGCGTTACCCAAGAGCAAGGGTTGGGTCCAGGCTTTGAAGCGCTCCATCGCCCATCATGAAACAAGATGTTTCATTTACTTTGAGTGAAATAATCTCGGCAGTCAAAGTGCTACAGATCAATTGGCCTTGCTTGATTGAAGTGTTTTCCCCAGGCAACCACATACACTGCTGATGAGAAGTTAAATCTGCTCCATCAGTCTGGAAGACAATTTAGCAATATGTGTAAGAAACTTTAAAATCATACATAACCTTTGACCCAGTAATTCTGTCTATAAATTTTTTTCCGTAAGAAATGATCAAAAATGTCCTCAAAAATTCATACATGCTGTACACCAGAAACTGACACAACATTGTAAACTGACTGTACTTTCATTTTTGAAAAGGTGAACAGCAAATTAAATAAAAAAGATTTATGTATAAGGATTTTCATTGCTGAGAACAATGATCATTTAGAAAAATCAGAGAAAACAACTAGTAATATAGGATTGCCTGATTGGATTAGGACATAACCAAACAACAGAATACTAAGCAGCCATTTAAAAACAAATCACATTCTTGAAGAATATTTAAGAATGTGGATAATATAATGAGTGATCGTGGCACATGAAGAAGGCAGATTGTGAAATAGTATATATACTCGTATTTCATTTTGTAAAAAAGAAAGAAAAGTAAAAAACAAGAAGAAAAGAAAGTGGAGGAGTCTCCACTCATTCCGTAACCTTGGATGAGTGGCATAACTTCTCTAAATGTAAGCTACCTCTTCTATAAACAATGACTTAATTTTCTGCCTTATAAAAATTAGGTGAAGAATATGTAGGCGGGGCTCCTTGTAAAGTTCAGTGATCGTGTAAAGGGGTGGGAGATGATGGGGAAAGAACAAAAGTTAAAAACAATTAGAGGTGCTCCCTTGGGCAGCATATATACTAAAATTGGATGGATACAGAGAAGATTAGCATGGTCCCTGTTTAAGGATGCCATGCACATTCGTGAAGCGTTCCATTAGAAAAAAAAGAAAAGAAAAGAAGCAATAAGAAGGCACACGCACTCTGCCTGGAGGACTTTACCTGGGAAAGAGAGAATATAAACACGTGGAAAGATACTGAAGCATTTACAAGCCAGCGGACACCGCATCCCCCAAGAGGCCCCGCCCCTCCTCCCTCTTGGTACCCGCCCCGCCTCTTTCTGCTCCTCCAGTCCACAAGCTCCTCCCTTTTTCAGGCTTTGGCACGGGCGTTCCCTCCACCTGGAACATTCTCCCCCAACTTCTTTTCCTAGAAAATCCTGACTTTCAGAATGCTGTTCCAATGTCTCTTCTTCAAGGATGCCCTCTTCAGTCGGGTTGGTCCCCATAATATCGGGTCCCCAAAACTCTTACAGGATCTTGTCCTTCACCTTTATAGCGCGTGATCACCATGGAAATTTATAAATCCACAATGACTTGTTTTCCATCAAGTTCCATGATAACTTGCCCTCCACCTGAATAGAAGCCCTCCTGTTCTGTCAAATCCCCTGCGCTGAACACAGCGCCTCACGCGTGGTCAGGACTATGAACACGGACCCGATATGCCTCCTATAACTGGGAGATCCAGAGAACCTGTGAAGCATCCCCAGGGCACACTGAAATCATCAGAGCAGAGTTAAGGCAGACCGTTGCTCAAGCCTCACCCCAGAAAAACTGTTTTAATGGGCCTTTCGAGGGCCTGGGCGTTGACGTCACTGGACATCCCCAGGTGACCCTAAAACCCTGCCATTGGTGAAAATCACTGCTGAGAATCCAGGACCCGTCCTGGAGACTTTACATCCTGGCCGCTGCTGTTTTGGCATGTTGGTTTGCTGCAAGGGCGCTGTCCATCCAGAGGTCTCCAGGAGGCCGTATGAATGCTTGTTATACTAAGCAGAGGCCTTCCGGGACCCGGGGCAGGGCACACACAGGGCTGGATGCTCACTTCCGTTGAGCTAAACTGTTTCTAAACAGTGTCATGTGAGTCCGAGTCCGTTTATCAGCAGCAGACGGATTCACCTCCAAACTGAACCTTCTCGCAGAAAAAGCTATTTCCTGTTACAGATGTTGCTTCTCCCTCACTCCATCACAGACTAGAAACCTTCCACAGCAGGAAGTGAATCTGATGATGTAAGAGCTTGGGAAGGTGTTGCGAGGTCACGCAGTGTGGCCTGGAAACTCGTTAGAAATGCAGAGTATTAGGCCCTCCCCAAGCTTGCTGAATGGAAATCTGCATTTTCACAAAATCCTCCTCCCACACCCTGAGATTCCACCCCACCCTCAGCCTGGTGATCCACATGCACATGTAAAGCTGAGAAGCACTAGTCTCCAACTCACTGTGCATTGGAATCCCCTGAAGAGTTTGTTCAGTGAGCTAGAGTTGATTTACAGTATTGGTTTCAGGTGTACAACATAGTAACAAAATTTTTATAGCTTATACTGTTTTTAGCTATTATAGAATATTGGCTTTATTCCCTGTACTTTTTTTTTCAATATTAATGACTAAGCCCCACCCCCAAGGGATTCTGATTTAATTGATACGAGATGTGGCCCAGGCAATGAGATTTTTAAATTCTAATGTGAACCAAAATGTGAGAATCTAGGCCAATCATCTCTTTTTCTGCTGAAAAAGAGAAACTGAAGCCAGGTGAGTTGAATGACTTGTCTAAGGCCTCATGGTCAAGACTTAGACTGCACATGATCGCGAAAGACCCCAGGTCCACGGTAGACAGGCAAGCACTGAACTGTACAGTATTATCAGCAGTAGTACTTATAGTGGTTAAATAGCGTCCCCCCAAAAGATATACCCAAGTCCTTTCTGTTGGTAAGTGGGAATGTGACCTTATTTAGAAATAAGATCTTGCAGATCTTGAAATGAGATCACCCTGGATTTAGAGTGGGTCCTAAATCCAATGATGCATGTCCTTATAATAAGATGAGAAAACAGAGATGTAGACCACCTGGTGATGGTGGCAGAGATCAGACGGGGTAATATGTCTAGGAGCTGAGGATCCCTCGGATTGCTGACACCCACCAGCAGCTCACAGAGAGGCGTGGGTCGGCTTCTCTCTCAGAACTCCAAGCTGGAACCAATCCTGAGACACCTTGATTTCAGAATCCTGGCCCCCTGCACTGTGAGAATAAAGTTCTGTCATTTTTAAGCCACTCAGTTTGTGGTGACTTTTTCCGGCAGCCCCCCGTTAAGCTTGCCTGCTCATCTGATGCCAGGCTGGGCACTCCAGAAAATTCTGTCTGCATCCAGCCTCGAACCAAACAGCAGGGCAACCCGGGAAAGGAAAAGTTAGCTCAGAGAGCTTCCCAGAGACATTTGCTTAACTAGTACGTTGGTTCCTGTAGGAGTCTAAGAAGTTCTTATTGGCCATGTCACTTTATTTGGACAGTAAAGGAAAAGATGGCCCTGGGATGACCCAGGCAAAGGTTCATGCGTGGTTCCCTGTGAGCTATAAAGGCGTGGAAAATCGGGTGGAGCGAGCTGGCGTGTATTTTGTATTTCTTGTGGTTATTTCCTTAATGATTTAGATTGGAATGAATGCCTTCTGTAGCCCATATTTATCAAGATGACAGTTTGCTTTTCCCCCCATGTCAAATTCTTCACAGATCTCCACACTGGAATTCTTGCTAGTCATCCTCTGTTGGAGAGATCTTGAAATGTTATAGTTCTCCTCAGTGATCCGTATGAAGGCCCCCGGAGGAATCACCGTAAGGGATAATCATCACTCATTTGTGCTCCCAGACTGACAGCAGAAGGATGCAGACTTCACTCTCGAGGTCCCCTTGAAGACCTCACAGTCTGATGGGGAAATCTCACACTGTGTAGCCATCACTTTGCGTCCACACATCTAAGTGCTGTAAAAGACATAGAAATCGTTAAGTACAAAATACTATGGGAATAGACTCACAGACAGAAAATAAACCAGAGAGGGAGGGGTAAATTAGGAGTTTGGGATGAACAGATACACACTACTATATGTAAAAGAGATAAACAACAAGGACTACTGTGTAGCAGAGGGAACTCTATTTAATATCTTGTAATAATGTATAATGCAAAAGAATCCGAAAAGGAAACTACATATGGATATGTATGTGTATATTGGAATCATTGCACTGTGTGCCAGAAATGAACACAACATTGTAAATTAACTATACTTCAGTAAATAAATAAATCATTTTAAAAATAAAAAATAACCCCTGTATGGATGCACAAAGGAGATAGCAACTCACTTGTTCTCCTTGGATGAATCAATCACATTTTTTCCCCCCTAAAGCAAATATTTGTAGAGGACAGGGAAGTGGCAGATATAGAAGAAGAACACAATTTAGAGATTGGAGCCGTAAATTTTGAGATTTCAAGATGGGGTAACAGTTTATTTCAGAATGTGAGAGTTGTGTGATAGACTTCAGAGGTCTAACCTTGGTCTCAGGATCATGAATATTCTTGATATACGTGAGTAAAGATTAGAGCCTATCAACCCATATCTAAGCAGAGGGATTTTAATTACCAAGAGGTCAGGGAGTTAGCACAGGACGTGATTAAATGCCTGAGCAATGACCCTGGGCAATGAGGGAGTTGCCCAACTCAGTAAAACTTTTTACTCCATTCAGCAGAACTGTGTTTGCATGGAGAATAACCACTATAAGTCAAATTAAAAAAATAAAATAAAATTCAGTGTCTAAGGTGTGGTCAGAATTCAGAAACACAGAACAGCAAAGACCCAAGCATTGGGAGAGAACACAGGCCAAAAAAAGAAGATACGAATTGAAATGATGCTGGACTGTAATTCCCATGTGTAGTCCAGCCCTGAAGACAATTTTAATTGTATGTACAAACTACAAGGTCTACAAATGACTGTGCTGGATGGTGTGTTTTTACGCAGAGTTTATTTTAACATTAAAAAAATCTTCATTCAGTTATTACGTTCACTGGTAATTATCCAAAACCCTCTTCTTTATAGTCCATATTACATTTTGCTTTAATTTTGACACACAAAGCACTTGAAGGAGAAAACAAACAGATATTATCTAAACTAAAAGACAATCTACTGGCCGGGAGAAAATATTTGCAAACTATGTGACTGACTTAACTTCTAGAATATACAAACAGCTAAAACAACTCAATAACAAAAAAATAAACAATCCAATCAAAAAGTGGGCAGAAGACCTAAACAGACATGAAAAGATTCTCAGTATCGCTAATTATCAGAGAGATGCAAATCAAAACGACAATGAGGTATCACCTCACACCAGCAGTTATTGTTCATAGACTTTTTAATGATAGCCATTCTAATTGGTGTGATTCCCAGGCCCACCTGCACATCTACTTATCCCAAATCCCTGACAGTGGTGCACAGGAATCCTTATTTTCAAGAAACTTCCCATCAGATTCTGGTGGGAATTGGGGTTGGGAGCCCAGCTGGTGGGGGGTGCACTGAACAGCCATGCGGAGCCACTGTCAGAGGGTTGAGGGACACCCCCCCCAGCCCCCCGCCTGCCCTGGGACAGGAGATTGACGAGCAAAGACTTGCCCAACGTTGCACAGCTGGGCAGTGATTCACGGTTTCTAATCAGATTCACGCACGTTATCACACTGCAGCCTCCGATCAGCTCTGTAAAGTGAGTGAGGAGCCACCTGTCATACTCTTCCTGGGAGAGAAAGAAGGGTCTCCCGTGTTTTCTAAGCAGCCTCTCCCTGTTCCTGTCCTGGGGTGGCCATAACAAAGTACCGCTGACTGGGTGGCTGAGACCAAGAAATGTATTTCCTCACCGTCCTGGGGGCTGGAAGTCTGGGATCACAGTGTTTACCAAGGTGCAGGCTGGTTTCTCCTGAGGCATCTCTTCTTGGCTTGGGGATGGCCAGCGCCTCCCCGTGTCCTCACACTCTCCTTCCTCTGTCTATGACTGTCCTGTTCTCTTCTGGTAAGAATCCCAGTCCTGTTGGATCACAGCCCACCCGTATGACCCATTTTAACTTAATTTCCTTCAAAGACCCTTAAAGCCCCAAAGACTCCAAATAGAGTCTCATCTAAGGTACTGGGGCTTAGGACTTTAACACATGAACTTGGGATAGGACACAATTCCACCAGTCACACTCTCCCTCCCTACTCCGAAGTGCTGAAATTGCTACTTGATCTAGACTAACATCAAAGCAATTAGGAAAGAAAAACTAAGGCCTTAAGTTTAATACGAATCAAGCACTTTTAATTCTTTTTAAACTCCAAAATATCTTTTGGGTTGGTTATTAACACAGAGACATTTCTGAGAAATACTATTTTTAAGCCCTTAGGCTAAAAATCTGTGTTCAAATTTATTATCAAAGAAGGCAGCAATTCACAAATAATTAATCTTGCCTCTCAAAAAAAAATCTGATGAGTTTTGATTTTAGGAAGGAAAACTCTAAAAATAGATCTAAGTAGGGAAATAAAACATCACATTTTGGAGCAGATGAGTTGGTGGAGTAGCAACCATCCCAGTGTTTCTTTGAACAAAATAATCTTTGGCCTTGCTTGTGCCTTGTAAAGGCAGGATTCTGGAGGTCAAAGGTTAATTGGTCTGGAAATGATAATATGTTTAGCAGCAAAATAAACTGGGAAATAATATGTGAGTAAAGGCCAATCTGTTCTCACTCTCTCAATTTCCTAGGAAAACACAATGAAATTGATGATCCTTGTGGTTCTTTGCACACACAGAAAGGACATTTTTCCTTTTTTGTGGACTGAAGGAGATTGTGCCAATATAAACTTCTGCTTTTCGTCTTCTGAGCAGTTCAGGGCAACAGTGATATCTCTGACCCAGGGGTATGTCTTTAGAAGCACTGGATCCTCTTCACAAAAAATTAATTAATGGTGAATTTTCAGATCTATCCTAAGCGGCCCACTTGGTGATGGCTCAACCCTACCCCACCCACCGCTTGCTAAATAAAGCAGCTCTGTGAGATCGGGAGTGTGGGGGCCACTCCAGTAGAAGTCTGCAATGTGGACTTCTAACCTTGGATTTACCACTTTCTCCGTGTTAAGTCAACTTAATTCAATTCTCTGGGCCTTGGGATTTCTCATCTGTAATGACAGGGTGAGATTCAGTGACCTCTGAAGTCTTTGCAATGATTATTTTTAATTGAGGTAGAGTTGATTTATAATGTTTCAGATGTTCAGCAAAATGATTCAGTTATATATATATATATATATATTCTTTTTCAGATTCTTTTCCATTATAGTCTATTACAAGATCCTAAATATACTTCCCTATGGTAGACAGTAGGTCCTTGTTGTTTATCTCTTTTATGTATAGTAGTGTGTATCTGTTAATCCCAAACTCCTAATTTATCCCCTCCCCCGCTTTCCCCTTTGGTAACCATACATTTGTTTTCTATGTCTGTGAGACTGTTTCTGTTGTACAAATAAGTTCATTTGTCTCATGCTATGATCTTTTTATTCCTTTTTAATTTTTTAAGAAAAAGGTGTGAGATCATGAAAAATATTTTTTCATTTTACCTCTCTGGCAGAAGATGGAAGAGGTGAAAGAGGAAGGAGAAGGGGAGAAACGTTAACAGGAAATGAATGAATTTTCCTCCACATAAGCACTGCTGCCCCAGTGGTGGCTGGGGCACCCCAGGAGGGGAGAAGTTCAGAGGGGGTCCCTGCAAACACACGTCACCTGTTGGGAGCATCCCGAACTGATGGAAACTTAACTGGGACTAGAACTCAGGTCTTCTGACTCAAAGCACAGTGTTGTCACTGTCTAGCTGTGTGACCTTTGGAAACTCACATAAACATCTCTGGCCCCCAGTTTCTTCATCTACAGAAGGAAGGCGTTACATTAGACGGTGTCTCTCTTCTCTGGGATTGCATTAGTGAGACAGCTGGTATTGTTCATTGATAAGGAAGTGGTTCAAAGAAGATCCATCTGTTTTTAATGAAATTCCATTTGAGACACCTTTATAAATACTCTGGGTCTAGGAGATAACATATTAAGAGATACTGAAAGCATACATATTGAAGCCAGATGGCAATATATAAAGCCCAGACCCAATTAAATAGAATTAAACCAGTGACAGTGAGACCTGGGGAAGGCTTTGAGAGATTTGGAGAGGGAGTTAAAGTTTATGGGGCATCAGAAAAGTAAGAGAGTATTTTCACTGGAAGTTGGATGTTAGCAGAAACATCATTCTAGGAAATTGACATTCCTTGGACTCTGACTGAGTGAAAGGAACTAAGGAAAGTAAGGAAACAGGAGCCAGAGGTGAAATAGAAGAAACGGTTGGGAATGCTATCCATGGGGATGTTCAGCGGGAGAAAGAGGCACAAAACCTGGAGAGATGACAGTTCCCACACACAACTCAAATTTACCTGTGAGTTTCATTTTGTTGTGTTTTTAAGCCATAAACTTTATTGTTTAGAGCAGTTTTAGGTTCATAGCAAAATTGAGTGGAAAATAGTGAGTTCCCATATGCCCTCTGTCCCCACACAGGTCCAACTTCCTTGCACCACAGGGTGCATCTGTTAAAATGGATGGGTCTACACTGCTATGTCACCATCACCCACAGTCCACAGTTTACATTAGGGCTCCCTCTTGGTGTTGCACAACCTATGGGTTTTTGACAAATGTGTAACAACAGAGGTCCACCATTGTAGTATCATACAGAATAGCTTCTCTGCCCTAAAACTCTTCTGTGCTTCGCCTGTCATCCCTCCCTGACCCCTCATCCCTGGAAACCGCAGATCTTTTTATTGTCATCATAATTTTGCCTTTTCATAATGCCATATATTTGGAATCATACAGTATATAGCATTTACAGATTGACTTCTTTCACTGAGTAATATACATTTAAGGCCCCTCTGTGTCTTTTCATGACTTAATAGCTTATTTCTTTTTAGTGCTAATACTGCATTGTCTGGATGTAGCACAGTTTATTACACATTCACCTACTGAAGGACATCTTTCGTTGCTTCCAAATTTTGGCATTTCTGAATAAAGCTGCTAGAAATACCCATAGGCAGGGGTAGACATAAGTTCTGAATTCACTTGGGTAAATACCAAGAAGTCTGATTGCTGGATCAGATGGTAAGAGTTGTTTAGTTTTATAAGAAACTGCCAAACTGTCTTCCAAAGTGGCTGTACCGTTTTGCATTCCCGCTGGCAATGAATGAGAGTTCCTGTTGCTCCACATCCTCTTCAGCATTTGGTGTTGTCAGTGTTCTGAATTTTGGCCACTATAATAGGTGTATAGCTCATGGTTGCTTTAATTTGTATGCCCCTGATGATCTGTGATATGCTTGCTTTTAATATGCTTCCTTGCCATCTGTCTATCTTCTTTGGTGACTATTCAGGTCTTTTGCTCATTTCTAAATCAGGTTGTTCCTTTTCCTATGATTGAGTTTTAAGGGTTCTTAGTATATTTTGGATAACATTCCTTTATCAGATGTCTTTTGCAAATCTTTTCTCCCAGTCTGGAGCTTGTCTTCTCATTCTCTTTGCCATGTTATTAAAATAGTTGATATCTGGTTAAAATGAGCAAGGTCAACTTTGAAGGGGAAAAGAAATGACAAAGCCTGCCTCCAAAGGGAGCATGATGGAAAGCTGGCTGGTAGAGGGAAAGCAGAAGGTAGTACATAGCGCAGTTCTGTCTTGGTAGATACGTTCTGGTACCTGTACCCACAGTGTGGACAAAAGTACCAAGAGGGCTTCCTCACACCACATGGGAAAACTCATGCCCAAGAGTATAATCTCAGAGGGCGGCCAGGATGATTTGCAGAATTCACCTTAGTTTCCTCTCTTCTTCCCACTTTCTTCATAGTTCATCTAAAACATTTTGTAGGCAAGGGGGAGTCCTTATCACAACAAGATTCGATGTCGCTTCTTCTGAGAACCTCTCTCTAGCCTTCCAAGTACTGATTTGAGGTCCTGCTTTTGTGTGCTCAGGACCATATGAATCAGAGACCTCTTACCTCTCATTCCGAGGGCCTGGGCACTTGTCATAGCCCTCACCAGAGCATAAGTTCCACGAGGCAAGGACCACCTGTCTTATTTCCAGCCCTATCCCAAGAACCAGCACAGTACCTGCATACGATCAGCTCTTGACACATATGTGTGGCAGGAATAAATGAAGTAAAAGCCCTGGAAGATGGGACTCTCATCGTGTTAGTTTGCTTGGGCTGCCAGCGCAGAGCACCCCAAACTGGGCAGCTCAAACAGCAGAAAATGATTGCTCCCCGTTCTGGAAGCTAGAAGTCTGAGATCAAGGTGTCAGTAGGACTGCGCTCCCTCTGAAGATGCTAGGGAAGGATTTCTCCCAGGCCCCTCTCCTAGCTTCACGTGGTTCCTGGGCTCGTGGCATAACTCCAGTCTTCACATGGCATTTGCCCTGAGGACCTGTCTGTCTCTGTATCCAGTCTCCCCTCTTATAAGAACACCAGCCATATTGGATCAGGGCCCACCGTCATGATCTCATTTTAACTTGATCACCTCTCTGAGAACCTGATCTCCATGTCACCTTCTGAGATACTGGTGGGGGGTAGGAATCCAACATACCTTTTTTGGGGGGAGGGGGTGCAATGCAACCCATAATACTCACCTAGGAACCTTGAAATGTATCATGTAGGCAGATAGGCCCTTTAAACAGGAGTAGGGCACAGTTAAATTTTCATTTTGGAGAGATCATTCTGGGTGGGTGGGTACAGTTCAGTGGTAGAGCACATGCTTCGCATGCATGAGGTCCTGGGTTCAATTTCCCCCCATCCCCCCAAAAATAAACGGATAGATCATTCTGGTAGAGGTGTGACGGTTGGAACAGAAGCACGCGAGGCTGAGGAAGGAAGCTGAGGCAGGTCTATAGGTCCAGCTGATTGGGAATAAGTCCCAGAGCAACACAGGAGTCGTGGGAAAAGAGACAGAACAGTTTCAGAGAGATTTTGGAGACAGACAGGCAAAGATGCAATGACTAATTGAAGGTGACTAATTAGAGAGGAGACACCAGTTTCTCGTTTCGAGAATTCCCGAAAGGGGAGCAGGTCAAAGAAGAGGAGAATTAGCTCAAGTTTTGGAATTGCAGAGTTGAGTGCTCTTTGACCACAATGCCTGCCTCCCCGAATTTCTCCCGATTCATTGAAATCCAGGATAATTTCCAACACCCTCATCCAGCATCACCTAATGACAAAGAGATAAATGCATATGGATTGCTACTTAACAGAGACACCCAATATTTCTTGGAATTTTTAAACTATTCATTCTGAAATAATTACATACAAAATTGTGTTAAAAAAAGGGTCTTATATATCTTTCACTTAGTGTCCTCAAATTCTACCATCTTACAAAACCATAGCGCAATAATCATATTATGAATTGATTGTATTATTATTAATCATACAAATTAATCTGATTAATCATTGTATTATTAGTTGGCTGTATGATTAATTTACACATAACAGGGAACTATATTCAGTACCTTGTACTAGCCTAAAATGAAAAAGAATATGAAAAGGAATATATATATACACATATATGTGTGTATATATTTATATATGTTAACTGAGTCACTATGCTGTATACCAGAAATGAACACATTGTGAATGGATTATACTTCAATTAAAAATAAATAAATACTGACACATAATCTATAAGTGATCTAGTGCTTTAGATTTTTTTCAAGGCAATAATTATTCAAAGAAATTCAGAACAGTACCTGACAGAGTAGGCACTGAATAAATATTTATGGATGAATGAATAAATGAATGAATGAAAGATAATGTCAGAAGGGTAAGCGAGCTCACATCCAGAAGCTGAGTTAGGAACACTTTCCAAGCGATCTCATTTCATCTTTATTGCAACCTGTGAGACCAACAATTAATTACGTTGGATTTCATACAAGGAAATTAAAGGTATAGAGGTTTTGCCCATTAAAATAGCCTGGGTGGATTGAAAAATCAAAGAAAGACCAATCTCAAGGAATAGGTAGGGCTTAGAGACAGACCTGGGGGAGGACTCACCTCATCCTCAGAAGCGTGGGATGAAGGGCCTGTTTTCCACAGGGACACACCTCATCTGGCAGGACGTGCGACGTACCAAAGAACACCCGGGCTTTAACACCCGCAAACCCAGCCACCCCTCCTCAGCTGCATCCAGTCCTGCAGCAGCTGGTTCTGAGGCTTTGCTCATTTCTGAAGGAGCCTTTTTGGTGTGGCAGAACCATGCCAGTTCAACTGCGGAGTAGGAAAAGTTTGTCTTCTCCTGTTCTCCCTTCCCGAGTCCTTCCCCCACCTACCTGTTAGAGAGCATCACACAGAAGCACAGCCTGCTTTAGACTTTCCCTTCTTCCTCTGCCTGGTCCAGGCTCACCTGGCCCTTGTCCTGTTCTCCGTGGCCCTGTCTCGTGACTGACTACTCTGACAGCCACTAAGAGACTGTAGAGAAAGGGAATTTCCCTGCAGATTGGACACAATATAGGGCTGTCTTGTCCTGGACCAGCTCTTAGCAAAACTGTGACTGTCTGATGGCATTCCAGGTAAGTAACCCTACCCTCTAGCTGCGCCCTTTCCCAGGCACCTGCAAATCTAAGGAATAGTTTCAATGAGCCCAGACTCTTTCATCTTCCCACACACAGAAAAGCACTAAAATCACTAATTTGAGATGACCATTTTTTGTGATTAACAATAATCTTTTGATGTTCGACTATATGGTTTTTTTTTTAAACAAAAACTCCTATATATCCTGGCTCATCCCTTACCTCTTCAGAACAATTCCTCAGAGCTCGCAGAGAGGCCGTCTCCCGAGCTATAGTTCTCAGTAAGTTCCCTGAATAAAACATAACTCAAAACTTGTATGTTGTGCATTTTTCTTTCGTGGCCACATCTACTCAAGATGGTGATGGTGTGTTACCACCAGATGCCCTCTTATTCTTCCCAGGCATGGAACCTCACTGAAGAATTTCACAGCAGAACATTTAGGCAAGGATGGGGTCTTTGTAAGCACAGAGCCCTGGGCAACCACACAGGCTGCAGCCCCATGAAGACAGCCTCGCATCCAGCCTGATGATTCTGCTCTGTGCTGCTGAAGAGAGTCTGAAATCTCCCAACCTGCCACCACCAGCCAAATTCAGAGATGAGAGGGCTGCATGATTAGCCCAAACTACTGGTTAGCCCAAACTATTGTGTTTATTAACACAAAGGACCCCGTTAATGACATTGTTGGACCCACACTTCTCCGCAATGAATGAAACAAAAGGGCAGGCGAGAACAGTTCTTTCAAGAGGACAGGGTTCAGCGTGACTGGCAGGCATGTGTTTCGCCTGCTCTCTGAAACTGGGGCACATGTTGCTTTGGATGCTGGGAAGGAACAGATGCTGTCAATTCAGGTAGGCTAAAGATGCTATCTCAAAATGCAGTCAAGACACGCACGCTTCTGAAACAGAAGCTGATTTGAAATTAGCAACAAATGCACAAACACAAAGAGGCGCTGATGCTTAAGGGTTCTGTCCATGGTCCGAGCGCACCCTGGAAACCAGCAATGAGAAGTCGGACCATCTAGTTCTGTCACAATGCTTCAGAAGGAGGCAACAACCGTAAAAGCAAAGCTGGATGAAACAAGGGGGCTCGGTTAGCAACGTGAGCAGGGCAAGGGATGCAGTATCACATTACTTTAGTATAAGGACATCTTTCAATTCGACTCAGAGCTTTATGAAGGACCTCGGGGAAAGCGGTTGGCCACAAAGAGAACAAAGCTCAGGAGGGATGGTAGCTGAAGACAGGAAATACACGGCAGCACAGAAAGCTGTTTGGAAGCAGGGCGGAAAATAATCCCTGGGTCAAAAGTTGAACATGAGTCAGTGACACAGAATAAGATCCCATATTGAAAAGCTTGCCTTGTTCTGATCAGAAAAAAAAAATAGAATTTGCAACGAAAGGACTAAAGGCTGTTCTCTGATCATCGTCAGCACAGATTAATGCTATTATTGGAGTTCTGTGTGTAGTTCTAGACACCAGAAGGTTCTGAGTGTCATACCAAAAGACTGAAGCTTTGGAAAATAGATCCTACCGTACAAGACAGTCTCGATTCTCAATTTGCCAATGCTCTGGAATGCATATTATTATGGGAACTGGTTCATTTACCTTGAATAAAAGACAATAAAGAGGCATGTTGAAAAGGATGTAAGAGTTTTACCACTGTCTCTCTTCTCTATTAAAAATCTTTTACCCCTACTCCCACCTTGCCCTCTCCCAGGCAGCCATCAAACTCTGGTCGCTCCAGGTGTATTAGTCAGGGCTCTTTAGAGAAAGTATAGAGAGAGAGAGAGAAAGAGAGAGACAGACAGAGAGACAGATACAGAGAGAGAGAAAGAGAGAGACAGCCCAAGAGATACAGACAGAGACAGAGAGGCAGAGACAGAGAGACAGACCAAGAAAGACAGACAGAGACAGAGAGACAGAGAAACACAGAGAGAGACAAAGAGACAGACAGAGACAGACAGAGAGACAGCGAGACAGATTTCTATAAAAAGAGACACACAATTATGGAGACTGAGAACTTCCACGATCTGCTCTCTGCAAGCTGGAGACCCAGGAAAGCTGGTGGTATCATTTGAAGGCTGGAGAGCTGGGGAACACATGGTATAGACTCCAGTCTGAGTCTGAAGTCCAGAGAACTAGGAAGGCCAAGATCAGGACAAGTCAGTGTTCCAGCCCCATCAGTCAGGCAGCGAGCAAATTCAACCTTCCTCCACCTTCTTGACCTACTCAGGCCCTCAGTGGATCGCGTGGTGGATCGCGTGGTGCCGGTCCACACTGAGGAGGGCCATCGACTGTACTCGGTCCACCAACTCAAATGCTAATCTTTTCTGGAAACACCCTTACAGACAGCTATCTGGGCATCCCTTGGCCCAGTCAAGTTGCCATATAAAATGTCTCATCATTCCCTGGACACAGAAGCTGGGCTATCCTGTTACCTCTCCATCTGTTAAAACTCCTCTCCTCCTTCAAGCTTATCTACCTGCTGTCATCTCCTTCCGCCCACCCTCCTGGCCCCTCAAGAATGTGAGCTTTGGTAGGACTGACTCCCTGCTTTGTTTCCCCTTTCAGCTTCAGCTCTTATGAGTAAGTGCTCAACCAATATTTATTGAATGAATTCATTGAACAAAGCATCTCTCGAGAATTTATCATGGATAGGATAACAAAATAAATACACTGGGCTCAAAGAAACTACACACAGGCAGTGCACTCAGGTTTCAAAAAGGAGAAAAAAATGAAGTTTCAAGACTATAGACCAGCAGCTTGACTACAGCCTCTGAAAACACGTAAACGAATAGTGATCATGTGGAGCCACATAGGTTCACGGGTCATAGATTGTGTCTGATTCATATTACAGCCATCCCCTCTTATTTGCCAGGGATACCTTCCAAGACCCCCGGTGGATCCTGAAACCCAAGATAGTACCAAATCCTATATATGCTGTTTTTTCCTATACGTACATACCTATAATAAGGTTTAATTTATAAATTAGGCTCAGCAAGAGACTAAGAACTATAACTAATGATAAAACAGAACAATTACAACAATATAGGGTAATAAAAGTTATGTGAATCTGGTCTCTCTCTCAAAGTATCTTATTGTTCTGTATCATCACCCTTCTTGTGATAATGTGATATGATAAAATGCCTACCCGATGAGATGAAGTAAGGGGAGTGACATCTGCATTGTGACTAGACTTAGGCTTTTGTTGACCTTCTGACAATAGGTCAGAAGGAGGATCAGCAAGAGATATCATCATGCTGCTCAGAACAGGTGCACAAGTTAAAGCATGAGTTGTTTATTTCTGTAATTGTCCATGTAATATGCCTGACAATGAAGCCCATGCAGGTTGCCCCTCCTCCCCGCCCCACCAGCCTGCTTTCTACTTCTAAATTGGTTTTATACAGTTGGGTGGTGCCCCCGTGTAAGGTGAGACTTCTAACCAAGAGTGACAATAACCCTTACAATCAGTGATCAGAAACTACGTCACCACGATCAACAAGGGAAGGAAATGACACACCCGGGAAATCCCCACTGGAACCCCACCCCCACCCCGCAGCCTCTGGCGGGCTTGGTCTCCGCGATTCTCCCGGCCCGCCTTCCAGCCCCGCCCCGCCAGGTCGTCCCGCAGCCCCGCCCGGCCTTCTCCTTCCGGATGGACTCCTCCGGGCCGGGCGAGGGGCGGAGTCGCCCCGGGCCCCGCCCACGGCGCGCGCCCTCGGACCGCAGCGCGCAGCCTCGGCAGGGTCGCTTTACGGCCGGAGGAGACGGTGTATCCTAGACTTGAGGTAGGAAGCCGAGCTGAGGGGCGTGGAAAGAGGCCTTTTGCGGCAGGACGTAAGTGACGGCGTAGGCGGTGCGACAGCAGCTGGAGGGCAGAGGAGGCGGGTTCGTGTTTCCCGGGCCGAACCGGGCTGTGGGGGGTTTGGGGCCTGGGCCGGGGAGGTAGCTGAAGGCCCGCGGTGACAGCATGGGTGAAGGGGAGTGGGGCGGGGAGGCCTTGGGCTGCTTTGGGCGGTGGGTGGGGCTGAGGGGCTGGCGGGCTGGAGTCTTGGGTCCAGGCCGGGGATCTGACCGTGGTTGGTGTCCCCCGAACCCGCAGCGCGGCCCGTCTTGTCCTCGCCATGAGGCCGCAGCAGGCGCCGGTGTCCGGGAAGGTCTTCATTCAGCGAGACTACAGTAGTGGCACGCGCTGCCAGTTCCAGACCAAGTTCCCCGCGGAGCTGGAGAACCGGGTACGCAGCCTGGCTCCCCGCACCTGCCCCGGGGCGAGGGTGGGAGCCTTCCCGGGGCGCCTGGGAGTGCGGGCCAACAGCCGGCCTGCGGAGCCTCTCGCGGCTCTGGGAGGGGCAGGCACGGAAGGGGTCGGGGCCACGGGGATACGAAGAGGGCCACTAAGCAAGACCTGGTTGGAGGAGGAAGAATAAGGCCAAGCGCCCGGGTCTGCTGCCCTTCTGGAGCTATGGTACCCAGTGCCGGGAATTCGTATGCCGCGGCCTTCCCCGGCCGTCCCCCACCCCACCCCACCCCACTCCAGCTTGTTGACAGCAGTGATGAGGAACTAATTCCTGACGCTCCAGACCACCTACCTCAGCGTGTCGCAAGCTTTATCTTCCAACCTCACGCAAGAGACATCATCACCATTCTCGTGACTGGCGTTTGTGGCCACTGTGCCGGCCGCGCTGCTAGGCAGAAAGGGTTCATTTAAGTGCTGTGCTAGGCAGTGCAGAGAGGCCTTCTTGAAACTTGAAAAACGCAGAGTATTAGACGGGCCCGGACAGAGAACTGTCTCAGAACCAGGCCTTAAACTTGTCTCTCAGAGTTACGATCACTGGAAGCCACCTGTGTTGTGTTGGCTTTCATATCAGAACTGTCATCAGGATGTGGGTCCTTTGGGCAACCCTGCACACAGAAAGGTGTACTTAAAAGGTGCAGCGAAGCGAGCTTAGGTGAGTGGGCGTGTTTTTGTGGGCCCACATGCGTTCACACACCCAAACAAAGACTGTTTTGGTCTTGATCTATAAAAGGTAAACCTTACTGTGTGTTTCCTGTTCAGAGGATGAGAGCAGGTTTTGTGGCTTTTTCTTCTTAGATGAGGAAGGTGAGAGACTGAGAGGTGATTCGGCATGGGTGTGGGTCTAAGGCACGCTGGTCGTGGAATGAGTAGGTGTATTTGGGTCTGCACTGGAGCAGTCGTTTAAGATTAGCTTGTAGGGAGGCAGGTTGTCCTACCTGACCGCCAAGGTTGGAAAATAAACAGTGATCAATTACAGTGTCCTTCGGCTTGACTTAAACCCTCAGCAGGTTAGTGGCCCAAGTACATCTCTTTAAATGCCAGGTAAAGATCAGGCATGCCTTATAAAGACGGCTTGTAGATTAGGTTGTTTGTGAAATGCCGTAGAAATGCTGCAGTTTGGTGTCACCATGTGAAGAGTTACCTCAGCCTGACACTAGGTGGACGTGTCCACAGTGGTTTAAAGAGAGAAATTAAACAAAGTTGCCTGTTGGCTAGAGCTACTCAGTGTTTCTAAAGTAATTTAACATCACAGTTAATATGTTTTACCTGTTAGGCCTTATATGAAATGAATCAAATGTTTTCTTTTTAAACCTCTTAGGGAAACTCTGACTTAACACTGTTTATGTACTTTCAAATCAGAAGATAAACTGTTCTTTTTCACTGCACTTATTTGGATGTCGCATGATTCATTTGTTCAAAGGGTTTAAAGTCAAACTTTCAACTTATAATTGAGCCAGATATATGTATGCAGAGTCAGACGCCAATTAGCCTTGCTCTCTGTGTGTGGTGGAATCTTGTAGTTTGTGTTAGTTTGTGTCACAGAAACACAACATAGTCACAGGACTCCACTGGTTCTTACAGGAAATTGATGTTTCTAAATCCTGGAGTCCTTTTACTTTGACTTCCATCGCCCAGAACTGCCTGTGATTCTTGTACTATATGGAATGTTATTTGGTGTTATTCAATTGTGCCTTTGAATTTTTTTTTCCTTTGTAAATGTTTGGGTTAAAACACTAGCTTATACTTTAAACTGCTTGGAAAAGCTTTGACTTTTTTTTTTTAATGTGTCGAGATTAAATTTAAATTACAGGTTTAAATTTTCCCCGCTTTGTTTGATAGAAAATTGAAAGGTTTCGTTGCTTCTCTACTACTTACCCTAGAAATTGTACTGATTGCTCTGCCATTCGGGCTGATTTTCCTCTTGTGAGAACATTGCACTTGGCAACTTAATAGAGGAAGAAATAAACATACAAATGTTTGGTATGATTTTAAAACATTAAAGACACACACATTTGTACTCTTTAATGTGGGAGTGAGGACAAGTTCTGTCTGTTAACAAGTTTACTTTCTCCAGTGCCTGTTAGAATGTAACACTTTGATGTTTAAGTGCTTTGTTGCCAGGACAGAAAGCTTTATTCTCACTTTAGCCAAAATACAGACATCTTGGGCACCCTTGGGCTGGGCAAAAGAGAAATGAGTGAGCTATTACTGAGACATTGGTTCCCCCCATACTTTTAAAAATAACATCTCTGCATCTGGTCAGTAGAGGTAGTTCAACAAGAAACAAAAATTCTGGGAAAATGGGCCTGATCCCTATTTCCATTCTGACTTTCAGTGTTGGCTGGTCCACATTTGTATTTAGCCCCAACATCACGTATCTCCAGGTTTTGGTATAGCTGCTGTATCAGTGTCCAGGTCCCCAGGGCCGAACCGGGACAGCTGTTCCTCATGGCGCCTGAGGGTGTGAGAAAAGTCCCCCGTGCTGTTGAGGTGCTATTGAGGCCTTCGTGTGTCCTTTGTCTTTTCTGCTACCAACATGCCCCCCCCCTTCTTTAACGTTGTAGAGTAACTTGACTTTCTTTAAACCTTTTGTTCTTTTTCATTAAACTTTAAAAAAAAATTCTTCACCTTGGGTGGGTTTTGGTTGTTTTGTTTTTTTATGATGTCTGATTTGCCTCCATCCTTTAAAGCCCTGCAGTCTTGAAATAACTTTCAAGAATTAGTGTTTCTGGTGTGGTCAGTAATTCTTATCGGAAAGAAAGAAAATGTTTCTGGGTTGGATCCCCAAGTTTTGAATCACATTATGTCCAAAGAAACGTACATAATTTGAAGAACTTTCTTTCTCGGATCCTAACACTGTAGGTAAATCAAATGGGAATGTTTGAAATTACTTAGACTTTTGTGGATTTCCTGATAGGTAAACTTGAAGGCCTTAACTCAGGCATAACTAGGTGGAGATAGCAAGCACATTAATGTTTGTCCACTGAGCTGTTCTCCTGAGTGTGTTCTCTGGGAAGGAGAACTCTGACTCAGGTTGCCCAGGGGACGTTCTTGACCCCCCCACCCCCCTACATCTACAGTGGAGGCTCAATGAAGGTTGCTGGCCTGGTTCTCAGTGCCTCCGTGAGAAACACTCATGTTCTGGGAAACTGAAAGCAGCTCCTTTTAAAACACAAGTCGAGTCACCGCAGCTGTAAAGCTTTGGGTGCCTTTGGTTCATTGAGTCCTCGATTTTCCATGTAAAGGACAAAACAACTGCTTGCCACCTAAAGGGTTTTAATACCTTATAAGTGATGCTCTTCAATCATCAGACAGTTCTGTCTGTTAGCAAAAAGCATGTTATGGGGAATAGTTGTCTCAAACTGTAAACTGCGGTTCTTTGAGTTTTTTCTGTGTCAATTTCTATATAAAGACTTCATAAAGGAGAATTCATATGTATAGTTACTCGTTTTAGGAATGAAGGAGATAGTGTGTGAGAGAAGGCTAGAATGAGGACAGGTGATCTGCGCTTTGTTCCCCACCGAGAATGGTAGGCTTGGACAAAGCAGGCTACTACTGGGCCGTGAGACGCCCAGGGGAGCGCGTTGGGGTTTGAAATCTACAAAGTACTGTTGGAAGGAGGGAGTAAAATGATATTGGAAGAAGACAGTAAAAGCAGATGGAATGACGGGGGGTGAAAGTGGCAGCAGTAGTGTGCATGGCAGCCAGTGTGTCACTGAACCGAAGAAGGAAATAGGACCCCTCGAGGTGAGGAGTTGTGTGGGAGCTTGAGATTTTGCTTTGTTCCATGTGATCTCTTAGTAACTTTCCTTTTCCTTTTTTTTTTTAATGGAGGGACTGGGGACTGAATGCAGGACCTTGTGCATGCTAGGCATGTGCTCTACCACTGAGCTGTACCCTCCCCCAGATTTTATTTATTTATTTGCGGGTTGGGTAATTAGGTTTACTTATTTATTTTTTTGATGGAAGTACTGGAGGTTGAACCCAGGACCTCGTGCATGCTAAGCATATGCTCTACCACTGAGCTCTACCCTCCCCCGCAGCTCTTAGTAACTTTAAAAGAGTTGGGAGATGGGGTTACTTTACTTGAAAAGAGAGGGAGACTGAGGAAACAATACAGAACTTGTACCTTTTGATCTACTTAAAATGTCCTTCCCTTTTTTTGTCTAGTAAATTCCAGTGTTTTGGGGCCTCAATTTAAGATTACCTGCTCGTTCCAGAGAAAGGGAACATGCATCTCCTCTTGCGCCCTGGCCATGCTTTATACGTGCCTCTGTTAGAGTGCTCTGTCAGTTTGTTGTGTTTTTACGTGCACATGTCTCTTCTGCTCAAGACTGTAAACTCCTTGAGGTCTAGACGGTGTCTTACTCGTCTTTCTCTAAGACCTGTCATGGTATCTGGTGGTAGGTGCTCAGTGAACGTGTCTATTCAAAGACTGTGCATATCCAGAGGACGTAAGGGTGGAAGGATTGTGTGATTTAATTAAGTTACTTAAAATTCAGTATAGAGAATAAAGACACACCATTTTGAGCCTTGAGGTTACCCAGTGTCCACAAGAAGGCTAAAACTAAACACACACTAACCTGTTTCAGTAACTTAGGTCGAGATTCAATCACTTCAAAGAAAATCGTTTGCTGACTATGAGATAGGAATGTTGATAAAACAGCAAAACCTAAATGAGTGATCATAAGCCAAAGTGACTGATCATTTTTTTTCCCCAAACTTACTTTAAAATTCTTTTTTTCATCCAGATTGATAGGCAACAATTTGAAGAAACTGTTCGAACTCTCAATAACCTTTATGCAGAAGCAGAGAAGCTTGGGGGCCAGTCCTACCTGGAAGGCTGTTTGGCTTGCCTTACGGCCTACACCATCTTCCTATGCATGGAAACTCATTACGAGAAGGTACGGCTACCTCTGTTTTCACAGTCTCTTAAAATCGTAAAGAAGGTGAGTTGATTACGTGTTTACATTTATACGGTGACAATTGCCGTAAAATTTAAAGAGGCATTTATTATCACAATAGTAACCCGAGTTGTGTTGCTCCTATGACCGGAGCACACTGAAGAGGTCCGGAGTCTTTCAGAAACAAGTCAGAATTGTCATGTCACCTTGGGAGTTGGCACATCAGCATTCAAGCTGGCTCACACTTAAGGAGAATATAAAAAGTCTGTGTTCTCTTTCCACCCAGCTTTCTGAGAAGCCTTTTACTTTATTTCCCCAAATGTCTCTCCTCTGTCTCCTCCTCCCACCTGAGTTCTTGTCTTCTCTTTGAACTGTCTGCTAGACCCCAGAGTTGCTGGCTTCTCAACTTAGACATACAGAGGGCAAACCTCACACCTGCCCATTGTGTTCAGAAGCACTCTTGTCTTTTTCAGGACCATCTTTAGGTAGGGAGTGAGGAAGATGGGGAAAGTGATCAGTTTCAGACTGAAATATTTCCCATTTTCCCATTCATTCAATTTTCGTGATTTCTCCACCACTCTGCTAATTTGTCCCCTGTTCCCTCTCCCCTAGACTAATGAAGCAGTCTGTGAGTCTCACGCCACCCCTTCCTTTCCCTTTCCAGACTGCCGCCACTTCCCCTCCCACTCCTGCGAGGTCAGAGACCTTCCCTGGTTCCACTTCGGGCCCCTGAGTGAAGTTCAGACCCTTCTCAAGCCCCCCTCCTGCTGGCCTTTCCAGCTCTGCCTCCCGCCCTTCCTCGCTGGTCAGCAGACACACCCTCCGTGGTCCCCTCCCCCCACCACAGTGCCGGTGTTCCCCCCGTCCCGTCTCCCCAGTCCCACGGTCCCACGTGCAGCCGACTCTTCAGCTGCTCTTGCAATCAGAACTCCTCCTCTCCTGTAAAGCTCACATCACTTGAGTCTGTTTGCTGCCACTCAGCACTCTCCACTTGGGGATGGGACAGTTTGTGCTCTTGTCTTATTTGCCTTTCAAGCCCGTATGTGTTTTTCTCGAGGTTGAGAACGGGGCATCCCTCTTCATCTCCAGCACCGCGCCTTGAGGGTATCAGGCACCCATCGAATGTGTGTTAGGTGAATGAATTTACATTCGTCACAGCAAACCTCTAGTACGTGGTTAACGTCCTGATGATGTTTGGAAAATGAAGGGCTGTAAGGATGTCTTATTTTACCCCTCCCGAGGGAAGTGTCCCTAGGGTCGTCTCGCACTGCATGTGGTGGGGAGCAGACACACTGCAGCTAAAATATTTTGAGCTTCTGGCTGAAAATGCTGCTGTATCCCTCCTTAGCATCCAGTTCCCCTGGTGGTACTGAAAGGGAACATTTAAATAACTAAGTTAGGAGTTTTAGTGTCCTTGTCCATGTCATACAGAGAAGCAGCTCACCTTCATTCCTGCTTAACATTCAAAATCAGAAGCTGTAAAGGGTCCGTATCAGTGTTCAGTCTGTTTTGTCGTAGCAGCTTCTCTTCTGTAATACACTGAGGGAGTGAAGGGACTGGGGATTCATTCATTGGATAAATACTTATTGAGAGCCTACTGTGTGCTAAGCGATGTGCAGGGGCTATCACTGCAGGGGACAAACATGGTTGCCAACATTGTGGGGTTTATAATTCAGTGGTAAAAACTAATAATCAGGAAACAAAACCAACAGAATCGTTAGTTGTGATAAGTGCCTTGAAGAGAACAAACATTGCTATGATAGGAAAGAAGAGAAGAGAACTGATTTGTATGGTGTGGTCAGAAAAGGCCTCTGCGGTGGTACGCCGCCCTGTGAAGGGCGGGAAGCCTGGGGCCCTTCGAATGAGAGATCAGTGAGTGCAGAGGCCCAGAGAGCACCGTGAGTCCCGGGCGGAAGGAGGGGCGGGGGTGAGGTCTGGAGAGGTGAGGGGAGCTGCGTCCTGCAGGAGTGTGTGCCCCATGGAGACAGGCTTAGATTTTATTCTCAGTGCAGGGAGAAGCCACCCGAAGGTTTCAGCAGGATAGTGATACGATCAGATTTTCAGTTTAAAGAGATTTCTTGACTCGGTGAAAAAAGGCATAAAAGTGGAAGTAAGATCCTTCATAGACGTCCAGGCGAGAGACGGCGGTAGCTTGGACCAGGAGCGGAGAGGCAGAGGTGGCCGGAGGTGAATCCGTTCAAGGGAAGTGTTGGTGGGAGGCTCCCTGAGGACAGGGTCCGGCTGCACTCGTGTGGATAAAGACAGTCATCCGGGGGTGGCCATTTAAAGACGTATATAAATTGTCAATTTAAAGTAGAAATACATCCCCCGGAGTATTTTATTCCCAATTAGTGGAGCAGTAGATGCTTGAATTGTCATTTCACTATTACAGCTTTTAAATTTGTTAATGAGATTTTAATTAACTTTTATTTATTCATGTACAGTTGCTTAAATAGATACAGATAACCTCCTTCTGACGTCAGCTGTAAAATGAAATTAGTAATTGGGTGCCAGCCAAGTCATTTACTAACTGTGAGATCATGGACAAGTTAATCTCTCCAAGTCTGAGTTCTCTGAGCTATAAAATAGGTCTTAGAATTAATAAATTGCCTCACATATGGTAGATGCTTAATAAAGGGTGTTTTCTTAAGATAGATTTAAAAATTAAGTTAGTGTGTAATATATATATGTATGTTTTAATCAGCTATTTGTGAACTCATGTATACAATTTTTAAATTTCAAGTGTACAGTCTTTTTTAGCAGCTGCTAGTTTTTTTTAGCTACTCAAACATCTAGCAGCTCTTAAAATCTTTTTGATTATTAATCTTGGAAGGCAGTTCTCAGTATCAGAAATATAATGGAAATTGATTGGTTCCCAATATATGTTTTAACTCAGGTTCATAGACAATATATAAAGTACTACTTTATAACTCTAATTAAAATTGCTTTCTTTTTACAGAGTATTATAAAGCAAGTAAAGACCAGATAATATTAGTTAAGAAACCAGAATTTTAGGCATGGCCACTTTCTATAAATACGTGATTTTATTTGAAGAACTGGATGTGAGTAACTTAGATCATACAAAGTAAATAACTGGAGTGGTCATAATTAAGATCTCATGTACCTGCCCTTTTAAAAGGAAATATTTAAAGTGCGTGTTGATAATCTTGACGAGATGATACAAGTTTGAGAACAGTCAGCCTCTCCCTCTCTCCAGTTTGCCCCTTAGGAATTTCTGTGCTATGATTTTCTGCTTTATGAGAGGACAGGATTCAGTCATGTGGTCTTCATTGTTTTAAACAGTGAAATTTCTAGTCTGCAAACAGTAAGCCGAATATAATAGAGCTTACACTTTGTCACGTGGGTTACATTTTTTGAAATTGTAAATAGGCCCTTTAAAGCCCACTAGAACAATCACGCATTTTTTTCCCTAGAATGTCCTATTTATTGATTTAAAATGAAGATAAAGGCTTCAGTGTTCCTTCTCTCGGGTTGCTGCCCATTATAATTAGGGAACAAACGGACTTGCAGGGGTTCTCCTCTAGGGAGCTGTCTGGCGTGTTCACCGGCTGTGAGACATCTCTCCTGCCCGGGTGCTGGTTATCTGTGAGAAGGAACTTAGACCTTTCTGAAAGTTCTGAGATCCTGGGGTTCTCACCCAGCCTCACTTAGAATATCTTTCCTTGAGGGTCTAGCAGGCTTTCTCCACTTCAGTTTTCTCAGAGAACATAATAGCCTTTCTAAGATTTGAGTATTTGGCTTTGTAAATATTAATACAAATTGAGGTTTTATTGAGGGTTTGATGATAACAGATAATTTCATTCAATATTATATAGTCTGTTTTTACATTGATTTACCAAAAATAATACAGTGTATGAGGAATATCGGTGCTTTGTCCTGTCTGGGATGCAGTATAAGTTTAGTCATTAATGCTTTCCTATTTCTAACGAGACTGCGAGTTTAAAGGCATCTTGTTCAGGACAGAGCTGCCTTCACCCAAATACTGTAAGAGGACATGGAGCTTCTACACAGAGAAAACTAATTGTTTTTCTTTCTGAATCGATACCCAAGTGCCCATGAATGTTGTTAGAGTTTAAATAAAAAACCCTGCACAACAAAGTTATGCTTGAATCCAATAAAGGAACGCTCTCTCTTTGCTAGTGACCTGTACCCAAGGAGAGAGCGAGGAGAGCTGTTCTGAATGAATCCTTTCTTTGAAACCAGCCATGCAAGCATTTTTCTGAGTGTCCCCCCCTCCCCACCTCCCAAGTATAAATGGACTTGGGTGAGGGGAGACCGACCCTCTAGTTTCCAGCTCTGGCTGGTGAGCTGAGAAGGAAACTGGAGAAAAGCCCTAGGTCAGGCACCTTTATAGGCTGCTTCCTTCCCTTTATCAGTTTAGCATGATGGACGAACTCTGATAGAAAGACAGCGCCTAAGTTTGTTTTTTTTTTTTCCATTAAAACCATGTACCACTCAAATTCTTGAAAAGTTGAAAACAGGAGAGTGATATATATGTATCATTTCAGGTAATTAGGTGAAAAAAAATTGTTCTTAGAAATAGTATTCTTAATTTGCTACATAAAGAACCCTGCAGATTGCTCTTTTAATATCATGATCTTTTTTAAAAAGCAGAAAACATGAGATTGTATTATTCCCAAAAGATGTACTTAAATTATTTTCCTTCAGTGAGAAAGTTCATTATACCAACCACATGGAGCTTTAAATTTTAAATCAGTTTTTGCCAAATCACCTAAATTTTAACAATCCTGATTTGTTAGTTTGGCCTGGTACATTCCAGACCCACACTTAAATCATTTCTTAATTTCCAACTTTACTTCCATACAGTTCTTTCTTCCCTGTATGTTGTGATCACATTTATCTGTGACTTTATCATATTCTCCTAGTGTGAATTTAAGAAAATATATAGTAATTACAGAACTGGATCAAAGCCTCTTTGAACATTCGAGCCAGAAAAGGATTATAATGACTTTGAACCTGAAATAAAACATGGAACTCTTTGATTTCGTACACAGCCATTAAGATTTATTTTCTCCCGGGTTATCTGGCTCAGAATTGCCCTTATTAAAGCTGGAGATTTGGCAATTTCCAGAAGTTCCTTTGTATCCTATCTGGTTTTTGTCTGCATTTGCTTTGACTTTTACAACCTTAATACTAAACTTATAAAGGGAGGTTCGCGTCTAGGACACAGGAGCGAACTTGAGTCTTGGAAATGATAAGAGACACTTGTCACCCGGAGCTCCAGGGCACATCCCACTCAACGTGCTTTACAAAGGAAAAGAGCTGCGCGGTTTTAACTCCCTGGTTCCCTTCATTATCAGCTTCCTTTGCATCATGACTTAGAATTGATGAAAATGGGCAAAAGAGAGAAGAAGCAGTTCCTGAGTGTTAGAGGGGAAGGCCAGAAACATCCTTGATGGTAGAAGGTGTCCCCGTGACCACACAACATGAGTAGGGAAGGGGAGAGCGTAGCTGGCGTTGTGTACACGATCGCCTCTGTATGTCACCGTCCAGGCCCAGGGTGGCTCTCAGGCTTCTGTGCGCATCTGTGCTTCACAGCCCGCGGGAGAGGCTGGTGACGTGAAAGGTCGGTCACGCCGCGCACTGTGCAGACCAGACAGAGCTGCGTCCCTCCACGGGAACATCCATGTCCCGCCTTGAAAATGCATTCCCCTGCCTGAGTATTTTGAAATCCAGCCAACACTCAAAAGGGAAATCTGATGACATTTGTAAAAAGCTGTGGTGTTTCTTTGTCAGGTTCTGAAGAAAGTCTCCAAATACATTCAAGAGCAGAATGAGAAGATATACGCGCCCCAGGGCCTCCTCCTGACAGACCCCATCGAGAGAGGACTGCGAGTTGTATCTTTTCAGTCTCGACCGTAAGGTCTAAATAGCTGTGAACAGTACATTTCGATGGTACCGTTTGGCACTGGCCGGAGAGAATTTACCTCCCCTCTCTGGCACGTGCCCTCGGACTCTCCTGTGGGAGCTGCATCCCTGCCACGAGCCTCGGAGCTCCAGCAGCTTATCTTAAAGCAGGTCTCCTCCCTTTGCGCCGTGCTGGGCTCTGCGGCTTATGTGGTATTCTGGCCGCCTCGTCCTGGTGGCTCTGAGGGCATCTTGTAGTAATAACGGGAGTGGTGTGAGTAATGCATTTCAGCTGCAGGACCGAACCTCCAGCCCCTTTGAAATGCACGAACTGGTAATGTGTGGTGAGACTTGTCGTCCAAATGAATCACAGCTCCGTGGGTTCATCGGACTCCCTGAAATCAGTTACAGCTGCCAGATGTATCAGTTCATTACCTTTGACATACGGAGCATATTTTTAGAGGCAGTAAGCTTTGAAAATCACTAAGTGAATCCACTAAATAAAATGGCGAAAAAAAAAACTAATTTAGCTTGATAACTGGAGTAAGGGGTAAAATAAACTTTTTTTAAAAAACCTAGGTCAGATGATCCCAGGCCTTCCGGCTGATCATAATTTCAGCAGTTTTATTATGCTCCGCAGCAATGATTCCTAAGCTTTTAGAGGGTCATGAACCCTCTCCTAAGAAAAAGTTTGCATATCATTTCAGGGCATTTTGAACCTCTGAATTCATGACCTCCTCGGGTGCTCAGTTACGACCACCACCACCACCCCTGAGTTTTATAGTAAAGCATCCTTTTCTAGAATTTTTTGTTTGTTTGTTTCAAAAAATAATCAATGTTTGGGGAGGAACTGTATGTGGAGTACTACAAGCAGTTACATTTCTCACATTTTCCCGGCAGGTGTAGAAAGCATTGTGTTTTTAAGCAGGAGAAAGAAAGGTCCACACAGGTCACATCCATCATCTGGCCTCTTCGTGTGCTCTGTTCTGTAGTGTGTTTTCTTAACAGCCATGCTGTTTAGATTGAAATTACCATTTATGAAGACAGAGGCATGAGCAGTGGAAGATAAACCACAGGATTAAAGGTAAATATGAAATTATGTCATTTATATGCAGTTTCTGGAACTTTGTAGGATGCATGAATTTTCTTCCCTGTATCATAAATAGATTGTTGAATAGTGACATAGTCTATTGGCTTTAATATTTAAAATGTGCATTTAACCCAAGTTCCATAACCTAAGTGATACAGAATTTAATCCTAATATTTTTCCCCCGTATTGTTTTTGGACTGGTTTTGTTGTTTCTTTGGTTTGGGGATTTGGGGGTTTTTTTTGTGGCAGTGAGGGGGGTGGTAGTTAATTTTAATATTTCAAAACTATCCTAGGCATTTTAATAGTTGGATTTTACACTAAGAGTCAGTTCAGAAATACCCCTGCCAAGAAAACAAATGGTTTTAGTAACAAAAGAAACATTTCAGAGTGGAGTACGGAGATTCTGACTATTTCACGTACTTAAGTGGCTGCATAGCCCTGTAGAAGCCTTACCTCCAGTGGGTAGAACAGGAAATTTAATTCTTTTCAAAATGTTTATGTTCTTATATATCCGTGTAATGACCTTGAATAAGTGAGAAACAAATCAGTTAATCTTGGTAGGAACCTAGAGGAGGAATCGTGTGGAAGCCGCGGTGCGGCAGCCCGGCCGTCTGGGTGACACAAAAATCACACTTCCCTGTTTCTGCCGATCTCAGTCCTGCCCTCTTCGTCCCGGCAGTGCTCCGCTGTGCTTTCCTGGTGGCCTTTGTCTGCAGGTTCTGTCACTGACTCACCTACCAAAGCAGACTCCTCCCCGGGGCACCAGCAGCAGTAATCACGGGAGCTGCCTTTGTGAGGGCGCCTGTGGGTGCTGCGTGTCAGACCAGCGGTATTTCTGATTCTCACAAGAACTCTGCAAAGTGTTTCCCTCATCTGACAGATAAGCAAACCAGGGTACAAACAGCTTAATGATGCTCTCAGAGACACACAGCTGAGTGCTGGGATACGAGCCCAAGTCTGACCGACCACAGAGATCCATGTTTCACATCGCACTTCCTGGAAGTACTTCTGGCAGCAGAAATGTGGAGACAAAAAAAAGAGTTCCTCCGATTATTCTAAGTGTTTATCCCCTCCTCTTCCAGTACCTTTTAAAAATTAATTTTGTCTGCTCCCGTACCATCTGTCGAATCCTAAAGACCAACCAACCTTCCCAAGCTGCCTCCTTTTAGCGCTAGAGAACATGTCGCCGGAATTCTTGAAAGCCACAGGCCCAGATAATGACATCGTCCGCCATGGGTTTTATTCCTCACAGAGGCTTTGTTTCAGAGCACTTGGTGTTACCGGTCTGCGCACTTTCTCACGTCCAGTTTCCAAACTGACATTTCCCAAACGGGCAGCCAGGAACCCTCTGTGCGGTTTTTGTTCGGTGCGGTTGGGACACGTTTGTTTGATGGGTTACAGCTGCGCTGACTTGGCACCACCCCTTTGTCATGACTCACTTTGCAGCTCTTATTGCTAATATAATGCTTTTCTGAGGTGGTGCGGGGTTTTGAGCAATTACACACCAGAGACTAATCTATCAGTATTCAACAACGGTGAGATTTTGAAATAAGATTTACGTTAGGAACTTGTGGTAATTTCATGAACGTAAATATTTTTGTTCAGTGCAATTTAGTTTTCAGAGCTATGTGTTCCTCGGGCCCAGGATCCTGTGTGGGCTGAGGTCTTGGACAAGGGGAAAACTCTAAGAATAATTAATTCAACTGTCTAATTTTGCTTAAGTGTCAGCAGGTTGAAGCATTATATGGGATTTAAATTAATTTAACAGGAGAGGACACAAATCATGGAGATGGCCTTTATTTTTAAAAAGAGCTTTAAACAAAATATTTTGCTCCTCTTAAAAAGTTTTCATTTTTTTGGATACCTTTAGTGTTAAATACACTGATGGTATTTTCTCTCTTTGGATTAAGATTGTCTTCTTAAAAAATGGAATATATCACTATTCTATCATGATAAATTAGTGATAATATAAATGACCAACATTCATCAGCACCAACTATTCTAAATGCTCTTAATGGTCGCAACACCCCTATGAGGTAGATGATACTATCCCTGATTGCAGATGAGGAAACCTAGGTGACTTGTCCAAGGCTGAAAGTTAGTGATGGAGGCAGCCACTTACCCCTGGGGTGTACTAGCTCCCGTGACACGGTGGGTCAGAGGTCTCAGGACGCGGGGCCTGGGTTTCTCGGCTGTTGAGCTGTGTGCTCACTCCAGCAAGGGGTGCAGATCCAGGTATGTTATTAGCTAGAACGTGGGTTGGTAACCTGTACCCCGCATATTAGGAGCTCACATCAGTTGCTGTTTTTGAGGCTCGTCTGGAGTCCCTGTCTAAACCCTCTCCTTCTCCCCTCTAATTACAGATCCCATCTCCAGCTGGGACCCTCATCTCCCCACTGGCCGACCGCAGAGTGTCCCCTACCTCCTCTCCAGAGCATCATTCCTTCGTATCTGCTGCCAGAGCCACGGTGCCATTCACTCCAAGGACTGACTTTCTAAATTCCGCACCTGGAGTGACCTCTAGTCGCTCAGCATCCACTGTGTGTCTCCAAATTGTGTAGGACTCTGTAATCTTCTGATTAGTTCCTGAGAAAACACAATGAAGCATTTCACTTTTTCTTTTATTCAAAGCCATTAATAAAATATGCAGTTGGTCAGCCCAACACAGTTTCTTTCTTACCTGCCCCCAGTTCCGGTGGCTCCCGACATTCCCTGGGCCACTCTGGCAGGTCCCATCCTCACCAGGGTCCAGCCTCAGCCCCAAGTTAATGAAACGCTCTTCTCTGGGACTTCGCTGAAGGATGGGCTGTGTCTGTGGTTTTGCTAATGCATCTCCCAGATGTCAGAGAACTACCAGTTTTGCCATTTGACTCGAATCCCAAAGCCCTAATTCTGCTGTCCAGTTTCTCAAACTGAAGCTCACTGGGAAAAAAATGTATCATGTGACTGGTTTTATTATAGCAGTTCCTAATTAAAGCAGTATTTAATGCAATTTCCAAGGTTTTTTTTTTTTCTTTTGAAAATTTTGTTATTATAGCATTTCCTTGAATGTTGGGAAGATATATGTGTTGCCTGTTCCCTCCAAAACTCAGCAAGCACAATAAAGTGGATGCTAAACCATCAAACACATAAATGTCCCTGCTGTGTCCCTGAATGTGTAATAAACAAGTGTAATAAATATTTTAATTCTAGTTTTGTTATAAATATAACTTATGAGAAAAAAATTTGATAGGAATAATACTGTATATTGCTAATTTTTAACTATCCCTTACGATTCATAGATGTTCCTCATATACAGTATTCACTGCATAGAAATCTTACGATTGGTTCAAGTTCAGTAAGTTAAGGGATTTCCAACTAAAACTCTCAAGTCGGAGTCAACATTTCTGGTTCTTTTGGCTGTGCGTTCTTAGTGTTGGGGCTTCTCAGGTCCTTCGTTGCCTTGGGGCTCGAGAGCACTGTATTGTATCTGGAAGAAAGTTAAGAAATACATTAGGAGAGAATGAAACAGTTAAAAGTGATACTTTCAGAGAGATTGTAGGTGCTAATACTGGATTTAACCTTTCAGATTTAATTTCTTTTGTGGGTCTGTTAGTTATTTCAACACGTCCCATAGGTCTGTGTAATATTTTAATTGTATAAAAGTTGTTAGTTTATGGCCTATAATAGTGTGTCTGTCTGCCTTTTAAACCCTTTGCAATAACTTTGCTGAAATATTAACACATGAGTAAAACTTTTCTTAAACAAATTGTCTCTGTGTCATATTTGGTGTGATTTGTAGAGCGGTCACTGATGTGGTATTAAGTTTGGCAGATAGACAATACCACCAGAAACACTGGTTCAGTGTAGCTTAGTATTTTTAAGCAAACATCTTACATTTATACAGCTTGCCATACTTCTCAGTTTTTTACATGCTTCATCTCTTAAGAGCAGATATGTTAGCCGAATAGGTAAAAACCAAGAAATAGTCCTTAATATTCAAAAAGGTATTCAGTTAAAGACATAAGAGATTGCAGTGTTTCAGTAGGAAAAAAGTATCACCGTGTTGTCACTGTCTTGGATCATGTGATGACTTCGTTTCTTGAAAGGCATTTGCTGACACAACATTGTAAAATGATTATAAATCAATAAAAAATGTTAAAAAAAAAAAGAAAGGCATTTGCAGAGAATAACAGTTTATAGAATAGTCTATTTTCTAACTTTAGTTCCTTCCGTATTGCACTCGGTCCTGCTCCTAGACGAGTCATCGCTTCTCAAGAGCGGCCTGCTTTGTTTCTTGTTGTATTTGTTTTAATCTATAAAGGCGGTCAGAGTAGCCATGCCATGTTTGATTCACACACTTCTCTCGCCTTCCCCACTCAGCCTCTCACAGTCCCAGAGAGTGTAGTTTGTCTCTTAACCCTTGGATCTGTCCCTAAGTCCAAGCATCATACCCAGTGCTGCACAGACTCAGCACTCAGATATCTGCAAAGTGTGTAAGTGAAAGAGGTCTAAGTTGACAGGTCATTCACAGAATTAACTTCACTGCGTCTTAATTAGCAAGCTGTTTGACTTGTTAAGATACAGACTTGTCAACCACCCTTAGAAAGTCTTGTTCTAAGACCAGAAGGAGGCGATATCTGTGGCTCGAACTCCACTAGTGTGGACCTTTGCCTGGAGATAACTAGTCAGGATTCCAGCAGCCTTTCTCCAGATCAGGAATTCCCAGGGAAAGGGAAGGAATTGCATTCGAAACGTCTGAAATAGGAATAACGAACAAGCCTCCTACTCATAATCTGTCCATTTGTTACACTATCTTATCATCGGCAGTGCCAGTATGTTAGGTTAAACCTAGCTATGGTTAAAACGAGAACATTTTAAAGTATTTTTCTCCTTAATTCTTTAAACTTCTTTAATCTTCCAATAAAAGTTCACTTTTAGAAAGTTTTTGCTTTTCATAGTTTTCTAGGACTTCAAAAAGCAGGAATGATACTTTGTCTTCATTTAAGTCCTTACTAATGTACGGAATTACAAGAAATTATGAAGAATGGGCTTGTCCCTCATTAAGCAGCTAAAGCGAATCAAGCAGGCTTGCAATCGAATACCACCAGAGACTCCTCAATGCTCCAGATACTGAGATAGGTCAAGGTGATCTTCATCCTCATTTGTGCTCGGTTGGAGGATAACATCAATAAATATAAACATACATTATACACATTCCTGATCAAAATAAAGCTTACAGCTCTTCTGTATTGTAACCTAAGTTCTTTCCATAAAACTCGAGTGGTAGGAAGTTCTGAGAAATTCTGCCTAAAACCAGGAAGCTCTAGCGAAACTTTATGCCTACTTTAAAATGTTTTAAGCTTCTATTTTGCAAAAAGAAATAACTTTATAAAGCAGACATGACCAAAGATCTTTGGTTACAGGTCACCGTCAAGCTAAAGCAAGTTTATGCAGGCAGAATTTTCAGATTTTTCAAAAATAGTACCTGAGTAATGTAAGTATTGGTGGACCTTGTTAAGAATTTATTTCATTTTGTGCAGTCATTTTTTACCTTGGTAGTGAAATCTTTCATCTTCAGGTTAATAACTCATTTTGTCTTTGAAAATTTTTTTTGTTTTGCTTATAAAGGAATTCTTTTTTTAAAAAGGCAGGTGGGGGCAAGGGAGGTGCCTAAAAGTCACTGGTCGCCATCAGATCTGTTGTTCTTAATGTTACATCTGCTCATGTACATATTCTGTTCCTTCACATTTTCACAGTCCAGTTTATTGCCAGGAAATGAACATCATAATTTGTATTCAAAATATTTTGGCAATTAGTCTTCTGGGAGCAATCAAATAAATGCCAGTGTAATTGTAGAAGCTCAGATTCTGTGGTACCCAAGGGCTCAAAAACACAGCTGTAATGTGACCTTTTCTTTCCAATTAAAGGGCTGATACACACAGCTTTTGCACATCTTACTGGGTACAAATGCCTTATTTAGACCAATTCCTAATTTCTTAGTTATTTGATGGATTATGTGCTTGAAAACGCAACATTATGGTCGGTGCTACTGTAATTTTAAAATGAAGAATGCTTCAAGTAAACAATTCGGGAAGGAAAGGCCTTACAGCATGTATAGGGCAGATAAAAATCCTCACTTAATATCTAATGATATGGAGGGACTATCTGAAGATAGAAAAATCATCTCTCAAGGAACCAGAATTCCCAACAGCAATCACACTGACAATAGAAACTTTACCAACGTCTGCCAACAAGAGCAACAAATTAAAAATAATCTGATCCCCAAAAACAAATTTCTTCTGTAGAGCATAGGGAACTATATTCAATATCTTGTCATAACCTTTAATGAAAACGAATATATATGTGTATGTGCATGGCTGGGACATTGTGCTGTACACCAGAAATTGACACATTGTAACTGACTATGTGTCAATTTAAAAAAAGTTTAATTAAAAAAAAGAAATTAGAACAAAGGCAAAATAAAGATAGGTAAAAGCAATTAAAAATAATAATCAAATCCATGACAGAGACTAAGAAAATTTCGAGGAAAAGAAAAAGTTGGCTTGTTTAAACAAAAAAAAGTTGGCTTATGTATCTTGTCTTCTACTCTCCCAGGTTCTACATAGCTTTGGAAGTGAACCCAGTTTCTCTATTTATCAAGGAAATGTGGGGTGTCAGAATGAAACACAGCTGCCTGTGAACCACATGGAACAGTTAGAGGCAGAGGGGCTGGAGGAGGCATTAGTCTCCTAGGGTAAAATTTAATCTAGTCAGTTCACTTAACAGACAAGCTTATTAAGAACTTACTGGCCTGACAATCAAGGTCCCAGTAAGGTTTTTTTAGGGAACCTGACATCTGACTCTAAGACAGGTGAAGACACACGCCCTGTAACTAACTAGGTTCACTGAGCTGTACAGATGAGACGCGGCTTTGGAACCAGGACAGGCTCAGCACCCATGGGTCCGAATGGAGAGCTGGCCGCAGACCCACATGTGCGCAGTGGGCCGGACAGTCTCCTTTTGCCCCTCCGATCCTTCCTCCTTCTGTGGTGTCCCCAGTCTCCTTCCAGTGGGAGGGATGAGCAGGACCCGGTGCTGGGGGTTGGGAGCGGGGTGGGCCGGAGGCTGGTGAGGAGGGGGAGGGGGAGAGGAACAGGGTGGAAGGACCTCTAGGAGCGGCCAGGAGCGCAAAGAAACTCACAGGTCAAGCCAGCGCCCCGTTGGAGAGCATCCCCGCCAACAGGTTCTCACTGCGCTGGTGGAGAGTCCTTTGACGTCTGCCAGCCCCTTCTCAGCTCCCTGGTGCTTGCTCAGTGGGACCCTGTGAAGCGGTCATGGCAGTGAGGGGGTGCCTAGCACGTGGCTCGACATCACGGACCTTGCCAGAGTCGATCTGGCCACGGCCAAGTCTGAGTACCCCGTCGGCCATCAGCCATCGGAGGCCAGTGCCAAAATCCAGGGTGGCCCATTCTCCGGAGAGGGTTTTGATAACAAAACATTTAAATGGCTGAATGGGGACTAGGTATTGTGACTTAAAGAGATCGTGGGGCCTTTTTTTTTCCATCCAGAGAGTGACAAGAGCCATCACACACCTTCCTCGGTTTTCATCCAGCTACAGGGAAGAATTATTTGCAACAAATAAATGTAAAGGGACAAAAATAAAGTTGCTTTATGACTACATTCCATGAGTTTTCCCAACTGATCTACATACACACATATACACACAATTTTTATGTTGTTACATATTATTATTTTTTCATACACACAAATGTAGTAAAATACGTCAAGATGTCTGGGTACCATAGACGCCAGGTTGCGGTCACCTCTGGGGACAGCGGGAGGTGGGGGAGGAGCACAGGGCCTAAATTGAATTTGCAGTGTCAAATAGCTCGTTATTTTCCATACTTTATCAAATGCCTAAAAATTGTTTATTACAAAAATGGCTACATGTATATGTCCATATAAATGACCATATCCTAAATATTACGCACACTAGGTAACATCTCCAGTATCAGGGTGGACTTTGATAATTTTACACAATACCCCAACCACGTCCCCCATCCCCCATCCCCCACCAAGGGATTTCACTCAGATCTCGATTTGCAATTTCCTCCAAGCCTTCAAGCCTGTTTGTCTTATGGATGGTCAAGAAGCCTCTGAGTTCTGCTAGTTCTAATTATACCAAAAAAAAAAAAAGTGAGACATATGGACCAATGACTCTTTCCTGCTTACAGGTAGGCCTGTAAAAGGAATGAATTAAACTTCCAGCCTAGAAGCAGCCAATAGCCAAGGGTAAAGTTCAGGGCTAAGCTGAAATTCTCTCTTAGAGTAAACATGTCCAAGATGAAACAAAGAGAAGGTGATGGGGAAACATGATCCACTTCCCCACAAACAGGGAAAAGCCCAAAGTAATTTCAGCCTCCACAAACCTCCACGGGTCACATCCAAATCTTATTGATTCTAATGAGTTAGCAACTTACGGGGTGACAGCTGCTCACAGCAAGATCAGCTGGGAGAGACCGAATGACCCAAGGGCTCTGGTTCTTGTTTCCAAAAAAATAACCCACAGTTGATGAAATTTCATGACTACATTTCAGTGTTTTCAGCTGAAAATATTTTTATAACTGACTGAACATATAGCATAAATTGAAAAAAAAATCTAATTTTTTTTATCACTTTGGGATACGCTCAAGGTGGAATTATCACAGTCTCTGTTCTAGTTAATTTCATATGAAATGCCCAGGGACCTGGAACATGATTAATTACCCCCATTCTTTAGCTTCCTGATAGAGGATGAATACTGAACTCAATTAAAATGTTTAGTTTCACCAGTGAGAAACCTGTAAGAAGTGTTTCAATGAATAAATGTAGACATACGGCCAGAAGTTTCTAAGATGTCAAACATGTTTAAGGTTCACATTTTTATATTAACCCAGGCCTCTTATTCCTTATTATTTCAAGTACTGACGCCTCAGGAGATTATAATTTATAGACGCTCCATGTAGAAATGGAAACAAAATGGTAACAATTACAATACAATTCCATCTCTGAAACTCTGATCAGAAAGTTTGGAACTTCAGAAAAAATTTTTTTAAATTTTGTATTGATTTATAATCATTTTACAATGTTGTGTCAAGTTCCAGTGCAGAGCACAATTTTTCAGTCATACATGAACATATATATATTCATTGTCACATTCCTTTCTCTGTGAGCTACCATAAGATCTTGTGTATATATATGTTCCCTGTGCTATACAGTCTAATCTTGTTTACCTATTCTACAGTTTTGAAATCCCAGTCTATCTCTTCCCACCCTCTGTCCCCTTGGCAACCACAAGCTTGTATTCTATGTCTGTGAGTCTATTTCTGTTTTGTATTTATACTTTGTTTGTTTGTTTTAGATTCCACATATGAGTGATCTCATATGGTATTTTTCCTTCTCTTTCTGGCTTACTTCACTTAGAATGACATTCTCCAGGAGCATCCATGTTGCTGCAAATGGCGTTATGTTGTCTGTTTTCATGGCTGAGTAGTATTCCATTGTATAAATAGACCACATCTTCTTTATCCAGTCACCTGTCGATGGACATTTAGGCTGTTTCCACGTCTTGGCTATTGTAAATAGTGCGGCTATGAACACTGGGGTGCAGGTGTCATCCTGAGGAACCTCAGAAAATTTTAAAGTAAATCATACTGTGTACTGTCATCTCAGGGAAACCACTCCCTATATACCAATGAAGCTGATGGTTTTTTAAGAGTTGTCCTTAACACAGAAAAATTATTTTAATAAACTTTAGCCCAAAGTGGAATGACTCTTTTCCTGTGAATCTGGTCAAAGCTTGTCCTCTGACCACATATTTAAAAAAAAAAATAAGAGCAGTGTCCTGAGCTGTAAGCATTTAGAAATACTGAGCTTGGCCAGATTTTCATTTAGACCTAGAGACAATTCCCTGAAGTAAATTACAGGGACCCCCAATAAACACAAGGACCTGCCCAGCACATAGACATATGAGCTTTTCATCAGATTCTTGATACAAAGCCTTGTGGATTTCTTGATGGAAAGGTCACATTTCTCATTGCTTGACTCTTATCCAGAAGACCATTAAGAAAACCATTTTTCTTAGACTCATAAATTCTATTTGGCAAATATTTTTTCAGAAGATACATTTAATTTTTTTTTACAAAAGGCAAATTCACGTCATTGTCTACTCTGCAATAAGCAAATAACCCTGCAGCTTTGTTGCTCCTCTGGGCTGCACACCCACCTCCTTGCAACTGACTCAATCCTCCTGCAAACTGTGCTCATATGTCACCTCCTCAGGGAGTCTGCTGAATGTCTGTGGCCCCCCCCCCAAATTCCTATGTTGAGATCTAACCTCCAAGCGCCACAGCTGGCAATGGTCACAATGGTATTAGGAGGTCACAATGGTATTAGGAGGTGGGGGCCTTTGGGAGGCGATTCAGTCATGAAGGTGGAGCTCTCCTGAATGAGATTAGTGCCCTTATAAAAGCAGCCCATTTTGCTCCTCAGTCCTGGATAGACAATAGCTTAAAGAGGGCTGACAACATTTTTCCTTTTCTGGATCGCCCCAGGACATTTGACATGTGCTCACTGGAGAGTTCACGCATCCACGTAATGAGAGCTGAAAATGATTCGATTAAAGATCAGTCTTCACTGTTTCCAATGGAAGATGGATTCTTGGATGATGGCCGTGGAGCTGAACCTCTTCATAGCGACCTGGATTCACCTCACTGCTTCACTCACCAGAATGGAGAAAGTGGAACAATATTCTCATAAGGTGTTTGTTTGCAGGTTACCTCCTGACATCGATGGAGATGAGATCACAGTAATCCTCATCATTTTGGCCCAACTGGTGGGCAGACTAGCATTTCCTCTCCTAAAGAACAAATTATACATTTTATTTTTTATGTCGTATATAAACTCCATATCCTAATTTACTAACCCTCATCAGGTTGAGATCCTAAATTCACATGTTGAGAGCTAACCCTCAAGGGGATGGTACTAGGAGGTGGGGGCCTCTGGGAGGTGATTCAGTCTTGTGGGTGGAGCCCTCCTGAATGAGATTAGTGCCCTTATAAAAGCAGCCCAGAAAGTGCCCCCGCCCTCCTCCCATAATGCAAGGCTACAGTGAAAAGACAGTCACTGGAGGCGAGCCCTCCCTCACCAGGCGCTGACTCTGTCTGCACCATGACCTTGGCCATCCCCGCCTCCAGACTTGTAAGAGAGAAATTCCTGTTCTTTGGAAGAACATAATATAACCTATGGGATTTTGCTACAGCATCCCGATGGGACTAAGGTGTCTACCCCAACCCTCTACACCGACCTCACCCTCCAGGGTCTCTCTGCGTCACCCAGCTCTGTTCTCTCACCATCTGACAAACCACTGTTATTATCTCTGTATCTCCCATTTATCTACTGTATCTCCCATCACCAGGTCTGTGTTTTCTGTTCACTGTTTTACCTGTAACACCTGCAGAGGGCCTGGAAGCAGACACTCACACATCACTGGATGTTCAGAAATATTTGTGCTTTGTTTTCGGAGGGAGATAAGTAGTTTGTTTATTTACTTATTTTCATTTAATATAGGGACTGGGGATTGAACCCAGGACCTTGTGCATGCTAAGCATGTGCTCTACCACTGAGCTAGACCCTCCCTGCTCAGAAATATTTGTTGAATGAAGAAATGAATGGGTGCAGGGATGATGGGCACCGCGCCAGATCTGGGGATACCTTCAGGGAATTCACAGCCTAACAGGAGAAACGGACAGGTGGAAACTGCAATACAGCGTTGTAAACGCTGCATCAGAATAGCATTTGGTGTACTGGTGACCGGCATGTTAGGGATGGTTTCACAGAGGAAGAGGTACCTTGGCTGGGTCCTGGAGGATGCAGAGGAGTTCGTGAGGGGCTTAAATGCCAACAGTGAAGCTTAGAGAGAGGGAAGGGCAAGTGCAAACAAAGGAGACAGAATCCCTAGTGTCCCTGAGCAGTTCAACATGAACGGAGCAAAGAGGGTGTAAGGGGGAGGCCCCGAACGGCAAGAAAATCAACAGTGCTGCGTTCAGAGAGCAATTAAGATCACTTAGAGAGCCTCCCCACTCCTCTCGAGGGAGTTGCCTCCATCCCCCGCAACAGCCTGCTTCCGTGCAGGGTCTCAGCCTAAGACGATGAGGTGCTAGCCTAGAGGCGTTGTTCACACCCCTCCAAGGAAAGGTCCAAGAGTGTGAAACAGCGATGCTGGGACGAGAGAACAGCCTCTCACTCTCTGAGCGGGGAGGCAGCAGCCTTGGCTGGTACCTGCTGACAGAGCGGAGGCAAAGTGGGCAGGCGGCATCTACAGTTTGCCCAGGGCTGGGAAGCCTTGGCCAGCGCTGACGTCAAAGCCGAATGTTCTATTTCCCGGGCTGGCTTTCTCTGCAGGAGATGGGTACCCCTCTGTAGCAAACTGGCCCTTTATTTCGCTCCTAAGGCTGATTCTGCGCTCAGGAGGGAAAAAAAGCATTCTTCCCTTAAACATGAGAAAGCAAAACATGGAGGTGGAGGACAGGAGTGTGTGTCTATTTCGGAAACTAGGAATACATGAAGCCCCAACTAAGGAAGGGAGGGTCACACCACACTCCGACCAGGGAGCGGGTAGGCAAAACAGAGACTAGAGCACTCGAAGTTTGGACACATGCTTTTTTTTTTAAATTGAAGTACAGTCAATTACAGTGTGTACAGCACAACGAACATGCTTTTTCCGGTTAAACAACATTACAAAGCCACATAATTCTCAACAGCGTGATCGCAAAATTTAGAAGAGATTTGAGACGTTTATGTCTTTATTGGAAACATATATGGGTCGATTTAATGTGCTTGCAGTCAAGATGGGATTTGAGTAAGGGATGAGGAGCTGAAATCTGGGGGTGGGGGGAGGAATTAGAGATATCAGGCATTGCCCTCATGTTACATTTTTCAGGGTCCTGGCTTCCCAAGTTTTCCAGCATCTCAGCCATACAAGTGGACGTGGGGTTTTACTATCGGCCAGAAAAACACTTATGAATTCACCAGCCAACGGCTTTCCTTGTGAGGCTAGAAGGACATATTCTAAGAGGACTTTTCTGCATTCTTTAAAAATACAAGTTGCTCTCTTACTTTCCTATCCTTAGTCCAAATCTTCATTCATTCAGAACAACACGGGGGTTAAACTTCGCTTAACTAATACATTCCCCAAGGCTTAGTGCTTTGCTTCTCAGGGGAGTGAGATCAAGAATGCGATGGACTTCAGAGGAAGGAAACATGGAGAAGCAGCTGTGGACCAAATGCACACGGGCAGTGATGCTATACGAACAATGACAACGGTATGACCTTGCATTTAGCAAGCATCTTTCTCCAAAAAGGCTCACGGTGCTGTCAAGACATGTACGCCTTGTCTTCTGTCCTTAGCGATGGAGAAAAATTAGGTCCATTCTTATTAATGCATATTTCCGGAGCTGTCCACAAAGACGTTGGCTGTTTCCATTTGCTGTGTGTTTAACCGCCATTAATTTCTTTATTGAACAATGCTTGGAAATTGCACTGACTTTCACTTTCTTCAAACGGCATAGGGTCCTGTTTTCTGTGTGCTCTTCACCTCTGGGCAGTAGCTTCCTCCTTCTTTTGCTATGTTGGTAGCTTCACGTTTTCCTCATCTGAGTTCATGCATGTGTGTTCATCTTGCTCTTTTCATCACACGTCATCCGCCTGCTATGACAACCTATGTAATTCTTTTTTTCACGTGATCGTTTTAATGACTGGCTTTCCATCTGCATGGCTCTGTAATTATTTTTTTTTAAAACATCTTGAACTAAGTCAAAACAGAGAAAGAGAAATATAAAATATCACTTATATGTGAAACCTAAAAAAAATGATACAAATTCTATCTACAAAATAGATTAAAAATTTTCTTCTGTGTAGAACAGGGAATTACAGTCAATATTTTGTAATAATCTTTAATGCAAAAGAATATGAAAATGAATATATGCATGTGTATGTATGACTGGGACATTGTGCTGTACACCAGAAACTGACACATTGTAACTGACTGTACTTCAATTTTAAAAAAACTCTATTTATAAACCAAAAACAGACTCACTGACATAGAAAACAGACTATAGTTACCCCAGGAGAAAGGGTGGGGAGGGATAAATTAGGGGTTGGGGATTAACAGACACATATTACTATATATAAAAGAGATAAACAACAAGGACCTACTGTATAGCACAGGGAACTATATTCAATTTCTTTTAATAACCTATAATGAAAAAGAATCTGAAAAGAAAACATATACATATGTATGCATATGTATAACGGAATCGCTTTGCTGTAAACTGAAACTAACATTGTAAATCAACTACACGTCAAAAAAATTTTTTTAAGAAAATACATTGTAAATCAACTACACTTCAAGAAAAAATTTTTTTAAAGAAAATATGACTTAAAAAAGAAAATTTCTTTACGGTGGGGACACATCCATCAAGTGTTCTTGATTTTTCTCTTTGTTCTACATAATGTAACGAAGACGTCTTCTCTCCCACCTTCTGAAACGTCACGAGGGCCGAAGTTTTCACCCAAAGCTTGTGCTACTTCTCCCCGGGGGCTCTGTGTACTCTCTTTGGATGTCTCCTTCAATGCCCCTTCTTTACATAGTAGAAATCTCTCTCTACAAACTCATTTTACTCTAAAGTGGTTTTGTCTGATGAGTATCAGTTGGAAAAAAAGAACTTAGAAGTGAAAGGGGGCCCTGCTTTTTTTTTCTTAATTGATCCCTCTGCCTTCAGGAAGACACCTACTGTTCTCGTTTAACAGGCGGGATAACCAGACCTAGCCCAGAGAAGTGCCCTGTCCCGGGCCACAGCTCTGTGCAGTAAGGACTCAGGAGCTGGGCTCCAGATCCTCGGCTGAGGAGCAGTGGGAGACTGGAGAGGCAGCTGACACCAGAGAAGGGAAGTCTTTGAGTCAGTAAACTAAGTTCTTGGTACTTGTGGGAAGAAGTTATCGGTGTTTGGACTCAAATCTTTAACACTTAAGCAGTATTAATAAAGACTGATGAAAAACTATGCAGTAATGAGAATTATGGAAGAATGGGATTGTGCCTGAAGACGAACCTTCAAGTCATCTAATGCTGATGAACACACCACCCAAACTGCAGGGGTTTAAAACCCCCCATGTTTCGCTCACAGTTCTGCAATCTGGGCAAAGTTCTGCAGGGACGGCTGGTCCCTGCTGCCTCCGAGTCAGCTGGGATGGCTCAAAGTCTGAGAGCTAGAACTGTCTGAAAGCTCATTCAACTCAGACATCTGGAGGGTACAACAGCTGGGGCTCCCTGGACGTGGCTCTCCAGATCTACATGACCTTTCCACGGGGACCTTCCATGGCAGCTGCAGGGTAGCCAGCCATCTCACCTGTCTGCTCACGACTGCCAAGGGATGCGGCTCAAGAAAGACAGCAGGTTGAGGCTGCACGGTCTGTCCTGACGTGGCTCCGGAAGTCAGGCAGCATCACTTCTGCTGCATTCTCTTGGCCCAGGCAGTCACAAAGGGCTTTCTGGATCTAAAAGGAGAGATCATAGACCCCACTTCTGGATGGAGGTGTGTCAGCATCACACTGCTGAAGGAAGAGCTCATGATGAGATCAGTATCAGAGCAGCTCTCTCGGGAAAACACGACCTGCCACAACGAAAAACCACTGGATCACCAAACCATTGAAACACAGAGTCAAAACGGACATTTTTTAAGGCCATCCGTCTGTCATTAACAAAACTTGTGCTTCAAGACACAGCTCAAATGTCCCTTCCTTTCAGAATCCCTCTTTGCTGTCCCCCCATCCCTTCCACATTGCTTTGTAAATAAGCCCACTGTCTCACTCGGTGTGGTTATTTTGATAACGCAATTGTAATCAGGCAGGGACTATCAAGCTGTCAATTCGCCAAATTCTTTTTCCTAATCAATCAACATGGCATAGGAAACATCACAGTCTTCAGATTGATAGGGAAGGGGCACTTCTAGGGCAGCCAAAAGTGAGGCTTTGCACAGAAAACAAAAGAGAGGGAGGGTATAGCTCAAGTGGTAGAGTGCATGCTTAGCATGCACAAGGTCCTGGGTTCAGTCGCCAGTCCCTCCTCCAAGTATAAATAAATAAAGACATCTATCTCCCCCTCATATAAATAAATAAATAAAAAGGAGAGCAGACAGAAAAGCATCAACAATTCAGAGATGAAAAACTAATCACACAAAGAAAAAAATACATATATATATGCTTTTGCCCTCCAGTAAAGGCAGCAGGCGTAATCAGTAAACGTGAAAATAAGCTAGAGCATCAGTCAGCTGGGATGGAAGCTTTGCCGAAAGCAGTGGTTCAGCCTTGCCTGCATCAGGGTCACCCGATGAGCCAGATCTGCTGAACCCCCGACCCCGCATTGTTTCTGATTCAGCAGGTCTGGGTGGGGCCTGAGAACCGGCCTTTCTCCCGGGGCGCAGACGACGTTGCTGCCGGTGTTCTGGCACCACGCTTCAAGAACCACTCGCCCGAAGGCTTTCAGAAGCTGGGCTTAGTGGCCGGGGCTGATGTCCAGGCAGAGGGAACCAGAAGGGCCATAAGAGCGCGGGGTGGAGAAGATGATCCAAGAGGTGGAAGCGGCCTGACTTTAACACAGCCCACCTCTCTGCGGACCCAGCTACGGGCCAGTGCACACAGGGCGGTTGTACCCAGGGGTGGGGCGGGGTGGGGTCGCAGGGAGGCCCGCATCGCTCGGGTCGTCAGCCGCGGTGGCCAGGCGCCCCCTGCCGACCGGCCCTGAGAAGTGTCAGTCGGGACCACACGCCCGAGGGCCGGCCGAGGTGGGCGGGGCTAGCCTGGGCCCGCCTCCCGCTGCCTCCCGCCTCCGAAAGTCGCTGGGAGAGCGTAATCCCTGCCCCCGAGGTGGGCGTGGCCCTGGGCCTTGATTGGTCAACACCGCCAGTGCGCGGTGACGTTAGGCCCGGACCGGAAGTTTCGAGAGGAGCGCGGGAGCTGCGAAGTGAAGGTCGGCTCCGTCCCGGAAAGGCCTTGTGCGGACCGCTCTGCCGCCGGTGGTCTTTGGGCGAACTTCCCGCGAGTGTCCGGGCCTCGCCGCCTGCCAGCCCGGAGTGTCTCGCAGCGTGCCGCCGGCCCAGGTGAGCATCCGGCGTGTGTGTGCGCGCGCGTTTGGGGAGGCAATGACCCTGTGCTCATGGCCCCGGGAGAGGAGAGGAGCGGGAGGAACGTGCTTTCGGTGACCCTGAGGCTCCGGGGACGTGCCCTCGGCCCCACCACCCGCTTTCCTAAGCCCTTCGGGTCACTGACCGGCCTGCTGTTGCTGGGCCGTGTGGCTCCAGGGATCATAAATTGGTTCTCCCAGCAATTTTGAGTGCCTGCTGTGAGTTAGGCCCCGTGCTCAGCGCAGGGGCTGCACAGGTCCTTTTGACCCCAGAACATAGAGGTGCCAGGATTCATGTTAGAACTGAACTGAGCGCAGTCCCCGAGGAACGGCCTTCTTCCTGGAAGGCGAACAAAGAATTACTGCACGGTGTGATAGATGCTCAATTCAGTGTGTACATGGAAACGTTTATAACGTTTATAACGTTCCCGCTTTGGGAAACTGATCCCTGACCTAAGATTTTGAAGGAAGAGGCAAGGAATTACAAAACCAAAGTCTGAAGTCTCTAGCCACTGCCAATAAGCCTCATTGTAAACCTGTCCATTTTCCAGATATGTACTTGCCTATTCTTGCATGTAAACGGAAGACACGTTGCAGAGTATGGGTTCTTTTATTTATTAGGTTCCTGGTTTCAGAGATGATGACAGAGGAACTGGATGTCTCGGGACAGGACTCTGACGGGGGCAGTGAGGAGGTGGTCCTGACGCCTGCAGAGCTCATTGACAGGCTGGAGCAGGTGAGCAGCCCAAATAGAATCCCCTTGCTTAGAGCGTAGCCTTTTTATTTGGTTCAGCTGTGCAAATTTTACAACTCAGAAAATGAGGACATGGAATTCAAGGCTTATTTCAGGAGAGGGGTGACATGGAACACACCAGGGCCCTGCAAGTGCCTCAGATCCCCACCCTTTGCCCCCTGGGACAGCGAGGGCCCTGGACTGCTTGTGGCTTCTGGGTGTCACCAGGGGCTCCAAGGATGATGGCGTCTGTCCCCGCAGGCTCTGCTTGGCAGTGAGTGAGCAGGAGTTCTACCTGGGGCCCAGTGCTCTCCTGCACTGATGCCCTGAGTGCAGCCAACCACCCGGGCAGCTGCTGCAGCTGGACCCAGACTCTTGGGCCGTGTAGCATGGCCTCAGGGTGGCCTAACAGGGTCTTGAAGAGGGCCACTGATGAAACCAGTTCCTGGAGCACATGTAGGGTGCTCTTGAATGCCTGTAAAGACCGTATTACTGTACTACTGACAGTGCAGTTTCTCATTTCAGTGATTGTATCAGTTTGCTATGGCTGCATAACAAAGTACCACAGACTGGGTGACTTAACAGAAATTTGTTTTTTCAATTTGGGAGCCTAGCAGTCTGCGATGGGGTCGAGGTGCTGACATGGTTGGTTCCTCCTGAGGCCTCTCTCCTGGGCTTGTTGAGAGCTCTCTTCTGTGTCCTCCCATGGCCTTTCCTCTGTGGGTGTCTGTGTCCTGTTCTCTTACGGGGACACTAGCCAGGTTGGATTAGGGCCTATCCTAATGACTGCATTTTAACCTGCTTACCTCTTTAAAGACGTGTCTCCGAATACAGTCACATCCTGAGGTGCTAGGAGTTCGCACTTTAACATAAGAATTGGGAGGTGGAGGGGGACACAGTTTCGCCCGCACAGTGATAAACATTTAAATGTTTGATCAGGAACCAGGTATAGTCATTTCAAGCATAGAATGTGATTATTTAAAAAACAAATCAAAAACTGTGGATTTTAAACACAAGTTTCTCAAAATTTGGAAAAGGTGGCATTTGAACATGTTGTACATTTGCACTTTTCCCCTAATGTAATATGTTTTATTACTACGATTTCATAATTTTGTTTGTTTTTTTTATTGAGTTATAGTCATCTTACAATGTGGTGTCAAATTCCAGTGTAGAGCACAATTTTTCAGTTATACATGAACATACATATATTCATTGTCACATTTTTTTTTACTGTGAGCTACCACAAGATCTTGTATATATTTCCCTGTGCTATACAGTATAATTTTGTTTATCTGTTCTACATTTTGAAATCCCAGTCTGTCCCTTCCCACCCCCCACACGATTTCATAATGTAAATGAGAATCCTGCCCCCACTGCATCTCTTCCTTTTTACCCAATATGCCTGCCGTACAAATGGAATCATTTTCTTTGAGTGCCCTGTCCTAAGAAGGTCGAGAAGCATCATGCAGAAATACAAATGAATGTAGTGAAACTGAATAGAATATTAAACACTAAATTCAGGCTGGTGATTACCTCTGAAGAGGGAGGGGTACATGGGGACTTATAAAATCATGAGAATATTCTTTAATGATGTTATGTGCACCCCAGTGTTTATATCACTGTTCTTCATGTTAATATGTACTTAAGAAATTTTTTACCTATTCAGTATTTTAATATATTTTTAATCTTTAATCTTGAAGCTGTCTACTTTTTTTTTTTTGCAGGAGGGGTAATTAGGTTTATTTATTTATTTAAATAGGGGGAGTGGGGATTGAACCCAGGACCTCGTGCATGCTAAGCACACGCTCTCACCACTGAGCTATACCTCCCCTCCCCCCGTTCAATATTTAATAAAATCAGTTGAAAAGAAAAACTCCCGCTCTATAAATTCTCTGACAGTCTGGTCTTCTCTCATTCATTATGCTACTTGAAAATACAGCTTGTCTTTTTGAGTAATTTTATGTATCTGCAACACTATTCTGTAAGCTCCGGCACCTGAAAAAAAACTTTTTTTGTGATAGTAGCAACATCCGGTGTTTAATGATTAGTCTGGATGGTGGTGATCGGAGAAGCAGTCTCAGGGATGTCAGAATGAGCAAACTGAGCCTTCTTGGCACGTAATTCTGAGCTGTGCGGAAACTAGGTTTCCTGTAATTGAAGCATAAGTATGGTTTCCCCAGTCACCCGTGGACATTTCATTTCTGTGCACCTTGGTGACTCCTGAAACGCACCAAGCATCGGCCTGAGTCATCAATTAGGGGTTTAACTTCTTGTTCCAAAACTGTTTAACAGGTGAATCTCCATTTCTTTCATAATCTTTTATGCTGTTGGGCAGTTCGTAAATAACTTAATCTGTGTTTTCTCATCAGGATAAGGATAACTATATCCAGTTTTTCTCAGATATTCTAGTGATGAATGAAAACATACTGGTTAAGTGTTCTGAGCTCCGGGAAGGAAGGGAGGGGAGATTTGTGCCTGGTCACTTCATCTCTCAGGCGAGAGGGGCGCTGGTGCCCCCTGGTGGACGGTGACAGGTGATGGAGTGGAAATGTGTTGCTGCTGCCTGGAGGGAGGTTCGGTGTGGACACCAGGTGGGGTTGCTCTCAGCAGTACTTTGGGGACATTTTTGAAGTGAACGGGGATTTCTTTTTTTCATAATGTTGGTTTTCTTGGCACTTGTAAGGTTGTGAACACAGCCTTCCCACTAAGAGAAATAAAAAAGCCATCATTAACCATAACTTGTCTTCAGAGCATTTTCCGTATTCCCACCCGATAGACAGACGGTGTTGTTGGCCTGCAGTAGCTGTGATTTCAGGGCTGTGTCCTGACTCGCAGGACTGTTTCCTTCCGCGGTAGTGACACTTACACTCTTGCTTTTCTCTTGGCGTCGCTTTTAGGCCTGGATGAATGAAAAGTTTGCCCCTGAGCTGCTGGAAACCAAGTCTGAAATCGTCGAGTGTGTCATAGAACAGCTGGATCACATGGTAAGTGGCGCCTGTCTCGGGGCTCAAAGAGGGGACCCTTCGAGGTGTGTCAGAGGTCGTGGTCTGATAGCAAGTCTGTTTTGTTGGGCCCAGTCTAGTTTTTGTTTGTTTTTGTTTTTAGTTGAAGTACCATCAGTTAGTGTGTCAATTTCTGGTATACAGCAGTGTCCCAATCATGCATATACATACATATATTCATTTTCATATTTTTTTTAATGTTGAATTAGTTATCTACATTTACAAAGCATGAGAGCTCCTATGAGTATGCGGATCTCAGCTTCTAAAAACCTGCCCTCCCCTTTCCCACGTTTGTAAGCAACAACAGCTGATCAGAGCAGAGTAAGGGCTTCCTTCAATGTGCTGCCCTGGAGCTTTCAAGTATGTGGCCCTGCGCTTGGATGCTCTGGGTTTCAGTCTCTTGACAGCCTCAAAATACCTTTAAAACATTGGTATTTTAGTTTCTCAACTCGTGTTTTAACACTGTTTTTTACCACCCTCTAGACATTTATTTCTTCTGTCTGCTGTGTTCGCTCCTTTCACAGGTTAGAGTTCTTCTGGGCCCTTCTGACCGGCCAGATTCAGATTCTATTCAAATGGTCATTTTTGAAAAGGAAAGAAGACTGTTTGAACTTGATGTGATGAGACTGTAGCCGTGTATGACGACTTGTGTAGTTAAGAAACTGAAAGAAAATGAGGACTCTTATGTGATGAGTTTCTTTGTCCTCCTTTAACCTAAGTGTAGCTTGGGAGTTCTCAACATTGCCAGTGATGATGGCCACATGGAGGTGGAACAAAAAGGTCCTTAGTCTTTGTCCTGTTTTTCAACAAACTTCTTTTTCTGTTGGTAGGAAGAAAATCTCAGGAGAGCCAAGAAAGGGGACCTGAAGGTCAGTATACATCAGATGGAGATGGAGAGGATCCGCTACGTCCTCAGCAGTTACTTGCGGTGTCGGCTCATGAAGGTTTGACTTGAGGGGGGGGGTCCCACAGTCTGTCCTGCAGACTGAGCATCTTGGGGAGAAGTTGGGGGAGGTCTGGGGCCTGAAGATGCTGCCGAGGCCCCACATCAGGGTAGCCAAGGTGTGAGAGGGCTGGAGATTGTTTTGGAGAAACATAGATGGTGTGGGTCCACCTCTGGGGACTGTTTTCAGTCTGCTGTGCGCAGCGGTGCTTGGGGTAGAGTCATTTGCATTGGTTGAATGGGGAACCTGGTTTTAAAAACTGTTCTGCAGAGTGGAGGGGATAGCTCAGTAGTAGAGCATGTGCTTAGCATGCATGAGGTCCTGGGTTCAATCCCCAGTACTGCTATTAAAAAAAAAATGAAATGAAATTAATGACCGCTCACACACATACAAAAAGCCTTAAGAATTTAAGGTTCAATTTAAAAAACTTGAAAAGAACTGTTTTGTGTCCATCACACAGTCACTGTTTTCACCCTGGAAAGTTCTTACTTCCCTGACATTTCTTCTCATTTCGTTCCACTTGTCCTCTTAGTTAGCACAGAACAAATACAGTTGATTCTCGAACAGCATGGGTTTGAGCCACACGGGTCCACTGACATGGATTTTTTTCAATAAATACGTCCAGCAGTACATCAGGATGCAGGGATGGTTCAATCTGTGGAGACGGAACCTTGGATATGGAGAGCTGGCAGTAAAGTTATCCCTGGAATTTTGACTGGGCAGGGGGGTTGGTGTCCCCAACCCTGAATTGTTCAAGGGTCAGCTCTACACTCTTCCCCGTGAGAGCACTTCAGATATCTGAAGACAGCTCACTGCCACCTGCAGTGGGCCAGGATCTCCTAGTTGTGGTCTGGTCACTCTCGTGAAAATCAGGATGGTCACCTCCCTTCTCCTGGATGTTAAACTGATAGTAATGCCACCCAGCATCACATAGACAGACAGACGTGCACCCGACAGACACATCACGCCGGGTTCATTCCGCACTCAGCAGGAACTCTAACCCTTCCTGAAGTTTTTAAGTTCATCCTGTCACTATCCTGTATTTGTGTGGGTTGGTTTTTGACCTCTAAGAGTAAGGCCTGAGACTTACCCACTTAGACCTCGTATTAAATTGGGCCATTTCCCTGGTCTCTGGATCCTGATCTTGTCACCTCATAGGTTAGTTACCTCAGCGGGTTTGGTGGGTGTGTGGTCAGAGGTCTTATCTGGTCTGTTAGGACTGGACCAGCAGCCGATGTCCCCTCTTCCCTGCAGGTCGGCATGTGCCTGGGAACCGGTGTTCTTTGTTCCCTCCTTGATGAGTCTCCCTGTCTGTACGATCACCCAGCCCCCAGGCCGTAGTTTGTCCGCAAAGACGTCATAAAGACATTGTCACTTGTTTCGAAAAAATTGGGTCACCCAGTACGCCTCTCCCCATCCTCAACTACCAGACCGCTCAGGAGAGTTTTGGTGGTTGGGTAAATCCTCTTCATGGTCGCCACTTACTTTCCTTTGAGTTCATGGACCGTCTCTTCCAGTATTTATTCCCATATAATGCCACGTGCAACGTGGCAGGCACTGATCCGAGTTTGAAGATTCCCTGCCTTCTTTGTAGTTTTGAAAATCAGGAAACATGCCTACCTCTAGCCTTTCACAGCTCTCCTAAATTTAGTAACTGGAGATCCTGAGGTTGCATTTGTGTTTAGTACACAGTGATACAGCAGTGCCATATAGTTAGAGCAGGAGAGAATGCTTCACCCACTGAAATGCCTCACAGATGGGGATGTAACTTATTCTGGAACTCAAGCCCTTGCTGCCTATCCATGGATGAGGGCTCCTTTACCTTGGCCTCCAGCTGGCTGCTCCTCTCCATCTTCTCATCCCCGCTGGCAGAGAGCACTTCCCCCACGGACATGATCCTGACCCACGGACTCCATACAGCAGGCCACCCTTTTGGTTTCCCAACCACGCACCTTTTGACAGCTTTTAGCTTATTTGTTGGTGGTTTTTTTGTTTCTGACCATTCTCAGCATGTTTCCCAAGCCTCCTCACGGGCTCTGTCTTTGCTGGTTATAATCTGGTAACTGAGCATCCCTCTTATATATCCTGTGTCTTTCCAGCCTTGGGTATATTTCATCTCACAGAAGAGCACCTTGTACAGTTACATAAAAACGTGGAGTGATACCCCGCCTCTTCCCTTAAATACCACTTCCAGTTGTATCTCCAGAGTTTGTTTCGTGGAAGCCTCTCACCCTTTTTAAAACTGCCTTCCTTTTCAGAGCTCTTGTCTTTCCTCCGAATTCTTGGAAACCTGCCTTCTTGAAGTCTAGAGTGTGGGTCTTATGGTTAGAAAGAGTCTCCACCGCGAAGACTCACCATTTTTAGTCACTTTCTAGATAAACCTCGACCTATGTCAGAAAACTGGCGTGGGTGACGCTTGAATCAGATAAGACCTTTGGTGACACACTCATCAAGCTTGCTGATGGCCTAGAGTTGACCAATGTTTTCTCTCCCCACAGATAGAGAAGTTTTTCCCTCACATCCTTGAGAAAGAGAAGACACGCCGTGAGGGGGAGCCTTCCAGCCTCTCCCCAGAAGAGTTTGCCTTTGCCAAAGAGTGAGTAAGTGTAGGACCCGTGTTTATCCCCGGGCTCGTGAGCCTGAGCCTGGTGGGTGCGTCCCCGAGGGCCATCACAGAGCCATGGTCGTCAGTCTGACAGTCCTTCCGGTTGCGTTGTTGTCTCAGGGGTTTGAATCTGTGTGTTCCAGGTACGTGACCAACACAGAGACCTACCTAAAGAACGTTGCCCTAAAGCACATGCCTCCTAATTTGCAGAAGGTGGACCTCTTGAAGGCCGGTAAGCAGGACGCTCTCTTTCCAGACATCCCGAGGGGCCCGGGTCACAGCCCACGTGTCCTCAGGTGCCTGAGAGCAGCGTCCCCATCTCCACTCTTCTCTCTCAAACCTGGGAAGCTAAGTACACAGAAAAGCAGAAGAGGAAAAGTCCTGGGTTACAAACAAAAAGTCATTAAAAGCAGGTACGGGGGTCGTTTTGGAGTTCCTTGTTCTTCAAATTGGGGTGACTTCTGGTGGCCGCCCCTGTTAAGTGTCAGCTTGATTGTGTGTTCAGCTGTCCCTGCCGTGCTGGGCTCTTCTGAGCGAGGAAGGTACCGAGGTCCCTGCTCCCCAGGGGCGGGCCATCTCCCCTCACAGATCCAGCCGGGCCAGGCCTGTCTGCTCCTTGATGGGCGGCCTGGAGACCCTCAGTGACTCCCCTTACCTCCGGGAAGGGCTCCTGACCTTCGGGTGTGAGCAGTTGTCCGGCTGTGGGACGGGTTGCAGGACTGAGTGCGGGAGGAGGTGGGGAGGGAAGCGCCCCCCACTTCAGTTCCCTCAAAGGTCTGCTGAGCCGAGGGACTGGAGTCTGGGCAGTCACGCCAACCTCGCATCAGCCAGCGGGGGCCCCTGGTGTGTGGGCTCAAGTCCACCTCAGTCTCTCCCAGCTCGCCATGTCCATGCAGGGCCGAGTCCACTGTGTTCACAAGCTGAGTCCAGGGCAGCTGCGCCCTGGGAGTCCCTCTCCCGCCCAGCCTGTGTGGGGCTGTGAGCCCTGTGGCGGTTGGAGGGGCTCACAGGACCGGCAGGCCGTGGTTCACCTGATGCCTGGGTCTGTCCAGGCTGCTATGACGTAAGTACCACCACCCAGGGGCGCTAAAACAGCGGACGCGTCCTGTCACAGAGGGGAGGCTGGAAGTCTGGTCAGGATGCTGACAGGGTCAGTTTCCTCCAAGGCCTCTCCCCTTGGCTGGAGATGGCCGTCCCCCTGGTGTCTCTCCCTCTTCTTACAAGGACACCAGTCAGATTGGATTGAATCCTCACCCTTGCAGCTTCATCTTAATTTAATTGTCTCTTTAGAGGCACCATCTCCAAATTCATTCCCATTCTGAAGTCCTGGGTGGCTAGGGCTTCAATGTATGAACTTGGGGGGACACAACACCAGGAGCAAGCCAGACCCATGTGAGACTTGTGGGACCCTGAACTGGCCATTTTGGTGAACCTGCCCGAGGGACACAAAGGGCCCTGTCCACGTGCAGCCCAGCCACTTCTGTCTGCACTTAGGAAGAGAGAAGTGGGGCAAGGACCCCATCCCTAATCACTGCCCCACGCTGTGGATCGTACCCGCTTGATTAAAGCAGCCAAGCACCACTGGTGGGTGTGCATCGGGTCCCTGGGCTGAGTCTGAGCCACTGCCCTAGAGCTGAGCTGTATGCTGGCCGACACTTCCTTATGGTGATGTGCCGCTTGCCCTGGGTCCCCTCCAGGGACTAGACCAGGCTCCTAGGACTGGAGCTGTCGAGGGGAGGGGGTGTGGAGGGGCAGCTGGTCCTCGAGAGATTGGAGCCTTCCTTACTTAGCCTGATGTCCTAGTGCCCCCTCAGGCCCCTGGAGCACATAGACCCCGACCACTGGGTGGGGGCGGATGCACTGTAACCTAAGTGGGGCCTGCTGGCCCTGGTCAAGTTGGAGTCCCTTTGGCAGCCCCAGATCCCTGGAGCTGCCCAAGAACCCCCCTCAGACTGTCGGAGCTAGTTATCCCACAGGTGAGGGGACCGAGAGCAGTCCTACACCTGAGCTGGGCTCAGAACTGAGTGGTCCAGGAGGTCCTCTGGCCCCTGCAGGTGATGGGTCCTCCAGGTACAAGTGAATGAAGGGCCAGAGGAGGGATGGTAGCATCTTCACCTGTAATCAACCAGTGAGGGACGCTGACAGCTCAGAGCCTGTATTCTTTAGTCCGACATCAAGACCGTCACCGCCTGACCCAGTCCTCCTAATGTCCTCTCCTCTCAGGCCCCTGTGTAGAAATGCTTCCTCACCGATTTACACACTGTCCTCCTGAAACGTGGGGCATATTTCTCCCGTGGCCCGGCTCTTACCTTCCAGGCTCTGTGCACTTGAAGTCCTCAACACTTGTCGAATGTGTCAAACCGTGGTGGGAAGGACGCTGTTTCCAGAAGGAGCCAGATCTCTCCTCAGACCCCTCCCTGCAAGACACTTTCACATCTGGGGTCCCTCTCTGTTGGAGACGGTTAATCACAGCAGCTTTTCCGGATGGATCTTGTTAGCTGAGCACTTTCTGATCGCATTACTGTTTTTCTGGCAGTTCCCAAACCAGATCTGGATTCATACGTGTTTTTGAGAGTGAAAGAGCGACAGGAGAACATACTGGTGGAACCAGAAACAGACGAGCAGAGGTGAGTGGCGTCCGCATCGTGGACGTGGAGGGTGGGAAATGCCCCTCCCTCGGGGGTGGCAGCTGAGCCCTCTTCTGCAGGGACTACGTGATCGACCTGGAGGAGGGCTCACAGCACCTGATCCGATACAAGACCATCGCACCCCTGGTTGCTTCCGGAGCAGTACAGCTGATTTAAAACGGGAAGCAACTTACCCCCAACAAAGACATGGAACCTCGGAGAACGTATCTGGAAACCCCCACCCCATCACTCTGTGCCCGAGAATGGCAGACTTTTCTCAGCAGTGCGGTGGATCACTGGGACGTGAAGAGGGGCTCAGGGGAGACCCCCTCTCTTGGCACTGATTCTCTGCCTTTTAGCCAGAATTGGCAGATGGGGCCATCGCTCTTGATTCTGCAACGGGGCAAGTACGTGGAAATTTCCTGTGTGCGCCATCTCACTAAAGAAGGAAAGTGAGGCAGAGGTCATTCGTGAAAAGGTATCCCCACCTGTGATCAAGGGCCTGTTCTCGACCTGACCCGGCAGTGGTTGGGGAGTGCACTTAACCTTCCTGGGAGAAAGAATGAAATGGATTCCACCGTGGTGGCTGTCTTCTGTGATGTCACTCAGTTGTGTCAACTAGCCTTCTGGAACCTCTGCTGTTGGACTTACAGCCAAGGAGCTATTAGGTTTCAGGTCCATGGCAGAAGGAGCCTGCAGGCAGGTCCCAGCGCGCGGTCTAATGCAGCGCATCCTCCCCGCGGGGAGACCCTGTGGCCTCGCTGAGTGCCCCAGTCCGGCAGCCTCCCAGCCAGCCCTGGGCCATGGGCCATCTGCCAGCCCCGGCGGGATCCCAGCTCTCCGATACCTTGACCTCAGCGGCAGCTTTTCCTTTGTCGGCTCCCACTTCCTCAAGGAAATGGATGGAATGAATGGAAGTGAGTGGAGAGTGTCGCGGGGACACCGGAAGGAGGAGCGTGCGGACAGCATGAACTGTCTTCCCTTGAAACGCAGTGAAGAGCACCTGCCTTCCCGCCCCTCTTGCTTGGTGAAGAGGCGGCAGGTCTTCATTCCACGGTGTGGGCTGTCAGAGGATCAGTGTGATACTGCTGTTGTTTCCAGGAGAAATCACTAAGTGAAGGCAAGACAGGTTTTATTCATTAATAAAAGCTTTTCTGCTTCACATAGTGCTTGATTTTTTTTCCAGCGTGTTTTTACCCCCATCAGCCATTCATTAAACAAATGTGTATTGAGCACACTGTGCCCAGCACAGCCCAAGGCCCTGGGGCTCCCACCCAGGAGAGTCACTGTCTCTGCTCAGATGTGGTAAGTGCCTTGCAGAGAATTAGAACAGGGTGACTTTCCAGAGTGACTAGATGGGTGGGCTGAGAGGGTCTTACTGATGTCCAGGAATCTCGCTGAATTAGGCTGAGAGCTGAATAACAAGAAAGGAGCAGATGCACAGCTCAAAACAAAGGGCTTTCCCAGCAAAAAAAAAAAAAGGCAGCTGGTGCAAAAGCCCTGGGGCAGAAACAGTTCTGCCTGCGCTCAGTGTGGCTAGAAGTCAGCAGGCACCATGGAAAATGGTGCAGGGTGAGGTCTGAGATCATCTAACGGCTTTGTTGGCAAGGACCCCACAAGTCCTCGCAGCATCCTGAGAAGCAGGCAGGCTGGGAATAGGTAACAGATGGGAAACAGTGGGCGTTTAATGATAAATCTGAACCCAAGGAGTCCTCTTGGTCACACGTGTGCTCCTCTCACCCTTGCCTCCACTGTGGTGCGGAGCAGCCGAGCGAGGGCTGGGCTGTTACTCTAGCATCTAGAACAGTGCTTCCCAAGTCTTAATCTGCACCCCAATTGCCTTGTTAAGATGCAGGCTCCGATTCTGGATATCTGGGGTGGGGCCCAGGATTCTACATTTCTGAGGAACCCCTCTGCCATCTTCCCAGAATCCTCTAGGAATTGATTTTTCAAATGTATCTAATCAAAGAGCTCTGAAAATACTCTCATCTTGTCAAAAAAAAAAAACCCACAGTTTTTAAAAAGCAAAATCAATATTCTTTACTTATTTAACAGACTTGATTTCAAATAACTTGGCCATTTCAGAAAAATTGAATATCCCTTCCATGAACAGAAAAACAACTGAGGGTATGTACTATAGATAATGAAGGCAGTAATTTTAAAAATCTAACGTTTATCATTTATTTACTATGAATCAAACTCTTCTATGCTTTAAACAGATAAACCTGTAAGTCTACAACAACCCTATGCAAGAAAATCCTTCAGATTTTTGGGATGAGCAAAAGAGATGACCGGATATCATTTCAGTGGAGTCTTTGATCCTTGAGGTGTACGCCCATGTCTTTGAATAGGCTACTTTACAACTCTGTAGAGGTAAAAGTTACTTTACAGAAGATTGAGAATAATGCAAATATTTCCTAACTTGCTATGCAGGTGATTTCTATTCATGGCAATGCAAATGAGTTTTGTAGAGAACTAAGCCACATCCTCATCTGAACTGGTTTTAACATTTTCCCCGGTTACTATTTAATGGGAGCATTAAAGTGTAAGTTAAATAAAATCTTTGGCACATGTTCATTTTGTATCTGTCTGAGAGTCAACACTTCCTACTGCTAAATAATTTTTTTTTAATTTTTGTGTATCTGTAAGGTAGGTAATGTTGATATCCCCATTTTATAGATGAGAGAACAGATTAATCCACTGAAGGCCACACAGCTACAAGGCTGAGGAGATGGATTCAAACCCCTGTGAGCCCAGAACTGCAATGTCTCTTCCTTACCTTGTACTGTCTCCACAAATGGAAAGAAGGGGGAGGGTAGAGCTCAGTGGTAGTGCGCATGCGTAGCAAGCGCAAGGTCCTGGGTTCAATCCCCAGTCCCTCCGTATAAATAAACAAACAAACGTAATTACCTTCCCTCCCCAAGACAAAACAAAAAAGGAAAGATGATCCAAAAACATTCCGAGCAATGATAGCTTCACGGGAGTAAGTTCAAGTCTTTGAAAAAGGCTCCTTTTGGGGGAATAACCACCACCATTGAAGTTACTTTAGAGGAGGTGGCATTTTTGTTCACGTGGAAGTATTTTTCCTGCTCTAAGCAGATCAAGTTCTGCATGCCACAGTGCCTACAAATTCTCCCGGCTTGTTAAAACGAGGAAAAACACTCAATATCAATTCAGCACACAATTACCTTATCTCCACTCCTCTTCCAGTTCTGTTTGGCTCTACTAGAGTAAAGACAAAAGTAAATGACTGCTTCTGCCCCCGAGGAATTTACGGTGAATCCTAAGAAGACTTCCTAAGTAAATCTGAAAACAGGAGATGGTTTGGCTCAGGAAAAAGAGTCTTAAATTCCAGGATTAAAAAGATGGAAAGGAAATGATTTTCTTGGGTTCAGAGCTTTGTGTACGAGAGAATGTTTTAAGCCTCTTAAGCGGGTCAGTGCTTGGGACCCAAAGTTGTTCCCAACTCAAACGTAAATTTTTAAAACCTTCTGTTATCTCCAAAACTGCAAGTTTGCTCAATTTTAGCCATTTCGTTGCCTCTCTTCAAAAACTTCAATGGTTACTCATTGCCTACAGAAAAGGAAGAGGGTAAAGGAGATTAATACATGGACAGCGGACTCATTTCTCTCCACAAATTACCTTATTTAATCCTCGTAACAACCCTATAAGGTAAGCACTAGTCTCACCACCTTATCCCAGCTTCCTGATTATACTGGCCTTTCATTTTCCCTAAATGGTTTCTAATCTTTTTATACTTCGTTTTATAATCATATCTTTATTAAAATCCCAGCAATATTCTTTGGGAAATTTAAATAAGCTTTAGATAATTTCATGTTAGTAACACTGGTGCCAACAAGATAATTGGGCATGGCTGCGATCTAATTTCCAGAACAGGTCATGAAAAATAACATAGTGAACAATGGCAGGTGCCACCTCTGACTTCATTTGTTAACAAGTGTCCACTTGGCTTCGTTGGCAGGCTGCCCTCAACCTCCCGACAAGTGGGTTGGCCTTCAGTCTGAGTAAGACTGTGGTCCGCCTCCTTCATTTTGACAACAGGTCATCAACTTTGCCATCTCCTGGAATCTAAAGCTTTCTGATCCCCAGTCAACCATCACAGGTCTGCTCCTTAGTGAGCTCAGTCGCGAACAGCATGTCAACAGTTTAATAAGCAAAATGAAACAGATACCAAGGGCAGTATCATCAGTCTGTTCCTCTTAGTTTCCCAAGTTTTATTTCTGTATCAGACTTGATCCCAGAAAGCACTTTCCCTGGGCTAGTGTATGACTTCCTTGCTGTTAGCAAAGAAACATCCATGTGAGTAACGTCTTCCTGTCTCCCCAAAATTACAATGGAAGACATCGATGACATTTCCTATTTTCTTTTCTGTTTGTTTGGGGGGTTTTTTGCTTTGCTTTGTTTTAAGGGGAGAGGTAATTAGGTTTCTTTATTTATTTTAAGTGGCAGGACTGGGGATTGAGCCCAGGGCCTCGTGCATGCTAAGCACGCGCTCTACCACTGAGCTATACCCTCTCCCCTCCCATTATTTCCGTAAAAGGATCCACATGAATAAATTTTTCTCAGAATTCAGTGCAAGTAAAAGTTTGCCTCTTCAAACTTCTATGATTCATTTTATCATTTTACGAGTCATGTCCCTTCCTCCTTCTCAGCCTTCCTACCAGGGGGGCTCAGAGTCAATTACTGTATTCACTGTCTCACCACAGATTTCACCCCAGCTTCCTGGAACATGGCCCTGGATCTTAAACCATCTCTGACCTCCTTTTTTATACCTACAATTTTTCTATTTTATTTTGTCTCGATTTAAAAAGCTCCCCCAATTTGGGGGAGAATTAAGTAAAGAATAAATAATAGGAGAAACTTGGGCATGTATGAGTCACCTGGAGTTCATGGTTTTTAAGACCCATATGAGGAAGAGCCATTTCACAGAACACAAATTCCTAAGTGAGGCGCAGAAGCAAAAGTGGTAATAAAGCAAGAGTTGCAGTGACCTGTCACTCTAGAACTCTAAAAAGTGGGAATCGGTCAGGTAAATGATGCAGTAAAACCGGTAGCTGTCAAATGTAACTCCACTCAATTGGTACGTGAACAGAGAGGGTCAGACACTGTGGCATGTAACCTGCTGGTGACCTATGGGTTCAGAGGAAGGATGCTCCTGAACTTGAAACAGCATGGAGTCTACTGCGGGAGATCAACCAGAACACAAGTCACAGAATAATGTGCTTTTATAAAAGTAGGAATGAGCACGGAGTGTCATAAAAGAGCCTGGGATGGACTCCAAAGATGAAGAAATCACAACAGCTTCCCAGAAAGGGCGGTGTCTGAGCCAGGACTTGAAACACTAGAGGAGTCAGCCAGGCCAAGGAGGGGAGAGGCGATGGCTATTTTGAGTAGAAATGCCATGTGCAAGGGCACCAGCATCCGGGGTACTCCAGGGAGCTGGGCAGAGCAAGAGCATGGGATAAGAGTGGGGGTGGAGCCGGAGAACAGCCCCACATCTCACAGGGTCTCATAGGAAGCTTACAAGACACATACGACATGTAAGTCTTACTGGAGTCTGACTTCCTGTGCCAAAAATTTGGATTTTGCACTAATATGTTTGGATGCCTCTGAAGGACTTTCAGCTAAGATATGATATGATCAGATTTACATTTTAGGAATCTGAGTTGAGAGGGGAGGATACAGCTCAGTGGTAGAGTGTGCACTTAGCATGCACAAGGTCCCGAGTTCAATCCCAGGACCTCCATTAAAAATGAATAAACCTAATTACCCTCCACAAAATAAATTAAAGAAATGAAAAAAAATTCTTTAGAAAGAGAGAAATCTGACTTGCATTAGGAAAAATCCCTCTGGTGACTAGGATCAGCTTTCACACTGAAGACAATTTAAATATTGGATAAATGATAAAAAGCATTTTTCTAAAGACATCACATTGTGAATCAGCTAGTGAGGAATTATTGCACAAGATCTAGGAAAAAACAGTAGGATGGGTTAGTCCTTCGTTGCTCTGGCTCAGTGACAGTGATGGAGCAGCAGCGCTTCCAACAGCCAAATGCAGGGACCCTGAATCTGGGGTTCATAGATCGGTCAACCCAGGAGTCCGTGAACGTGGTTAAGAAAAAAATAACATCTTTCTTTTTACCCTAGCCACACAGAATTTCTCCTATCCCCAAATTATGCAAATAACTTCCTATAATTTTTATAATTTATAGTTTTAAAAATTAAATTCTTCAGTTATTTTTGGTGTGAGGTAGGGGTCTACCTTTGTCTTCCTCCAGATACATAGCCCACTGTGCCAATATCATTTATTAACCTAAGATCTACGAGTACCTAATTTAAAACCATACAACTGGCTTACTATAAAATTTGGCCAAAGGTTGGAGTATGCATTTCATTGAGGAAAAAAAATGGAAATGGCCAGGAAAGATGTGAAAAAAATACTACATACCATTTTTGTTTAAAAATATAACCCAAGCAATCATAAGATACTGTTTTTCATCTACTATATTGGCAAATAGTTAAAGTTTGATCTTTTTTTAGTGATGGGGAAGATATGGAAAAAGGGCAATTCTTAAAGGTTATTGGTGAAATTATAAATTTATACAGCCTTTCTGGAAGCAAGTACAGAATCCGTACTTTCAGAGTTTTAAATGCATACCTTTGGACTAACAGCCCTCATTGTAAATATCGGTCATGGAGAAATTCTTACGTGTGTACACGAATGTATGTGTACATGAATGTTGGTTGAACTACTAGCCAAAACAATTGAGAACCCCTTAAATGTCTGTAGTAGAGTATGGGGAACCTGTGTGATGGAATCCCATGCACTAAGGTGAAAAATGGGCTACAGTATACTAACATGAAAAGATACCCACTATATACTAAGTGGAAACTGCACATTGCCTATGTATATTCTGAGGCCATTTTTATAAGAATAAAATCTCCAAACCACTTTATAATTAATTACCTGCTTGCTATTTTTTTTCCCAGTAAACTTTTGATTGATTGAAGTAAAACATACAGACAGAAAATTACACAAGGAACACATCTGAGTTACCACCCAGGTCAAGAAACAAATTAGGGGGGAAGGGATAGCTCAGTGGTAGAGTACATGCATGCCTAGCATGCATGAGGTCTTGGGTTCAATCCCCAGTCCCTCCACTAAAATAAATTAAATAAATAAACAAACCTAATTACCTCCCCCACCAAAACAAAACAAACAAACAAAAAAAGGAATTAGAAAAAAAGAAATGAATTATTATTTTGGAGTCCAGAGCACAAGAGAAAGGTCCAGGCTACAGACAGTGACTTGAGAGTTAGCATAGGAAAGTAAGTGAATAATTGTCAAAATTGGGCAAGGACATCCATGGAAAAGGTACCAAGTGAAAAACACGAGGGCTGAGGACTTGAGGTATGTGAAGGTTTAAGGGTTAAAGTGAGTATACTGGGTCTCCAAAGGAGACTGAGAAGGATGCCCAAGGTGACAACCTGAGGAAAGCTGTCTGACCCCTGTGACAATCTGATCCTGTCCAGTGCAGGCTCAAAGCGCACGAGTGCCATCCAGGTACCCAGGTGGGCTTCCTTATGGATGTACTTTGTATCCTATGATGCTGCGGCTCCAGCCACAACTGACCTGAGCATCGCCCAGGGATCTGTGCCACCTCTCCGCGTAGGTCAAGGAGTCCTACACCCAACGGCCCTCAGAGGTCGGAAGATGCGTAGCTTGCAGTAGCATAAGGAAAAGCGGAAAGCTGACTCCGCCACAGGAGCCGAGGAGCGTGCAGCGGGAACCCTGGGAAAACGTCTCAGTCCTCGAAGACTGTTTCACAGCTGAAAGGGGTTCAGGCTCGCTCATCGCCCCTATCTCAGGTCAGGTCAGGGCTGGAGTGAGGCTGCCTGAGTCACGCTTCTTGTCATACCTTTTCCTTTTCGTTTTCCCCGCCAAGTGTTTGAGACATGAAAGGCCTTTCTGACCGGCTGCCTCCATCCCGGGGCCAGGGCGTCAGTGCGGCTGGCCCACCAGGGGCATATAACTAGCTCCTGCTGGGGAATCTGGACTCAGATGAGAGGAGCGGCATCTCCGCCACCGCTACTGCCCGCACGCGAGTGGGGTAAGCCTCCTGCCGCCAGGAACTGACGGCTCCCCGCCTGCCCACGCTCTGCCTCTTCCTGGCTGGGCGTCTTTGCATCCAGTTTCATCCCACACCTGTGGGCCGGGGGCCCAGGGGGAGAGAAGTGCAGTGATGGAGCGAGGGGAAGGGGGCAGGCCGGCTACAGTTGAGAATGCCTGGCCCTTCTGCCCTGCCGTCAGAACTCCCTTATCCTTTTGTCAAAGGGCCCGTTGCTGCCAGTGTCGCCCGCGCGCCGCTCCATGCACCTGCGCCTCAGCCCCCTCGCCCGCCGGCCGCGTGGAGCTGCAGCTCCCTCCATCCTTCTGCTCCTGCCTGGCGCCACCTCCCAAGCCCCAGAGACCCAGGAAGCAGGTGGTGTTCGCAGACACGAAGGGGCTCTCGCTGACGTCGGTGCATAGGTTTGAAGATGCTGTGGGCGGAGACCCTGAGCAGGACTCATGCTGTGGGTCCAGCTGCGCCTGCCGTACACCACCCTCGGCTCCAGGCTGCCCTGCCCCAGGTAGGACTCGGGGGTCCCCGGAGGCGCCTGCAGACCCCGCGTGCGCCGGGAGCAGTGAGCGCGGCCCAGGGCCTCCTGCGAGGGGCGGTGCCGGCTCACGCGCTGAGTTTCCAGAAGGCGGTGCAGCTGCACATCCCCCTGGATGCCTGGGGCTCCCTCCTTGAAGCGCCACTTGTCACACCCCGGATCCTGGCGAAACCTACAGCTTCGCCCTCCTCGCGATGTCGTGGCGAGGTCCCCGGGGCCGGCTGGCACCATCCAGTACTGTTTCTCTTAGAGGGTCCTCAGCAGCTTGCCAGGGACAATACTCAAGGGCAAAACTACTGCTTGGCGCCCAGTTCACGGTCCTGCTCATCAGAATGAAACTGAACTTTGCGAGGACCCACAGAAAGGGAGCGCCCTCGGGGGCACTTTTTCTGCAGAGAGAAACCTGGAAAATCCTTTGCCCAGGATGTGCGCCTGCCCTCTCCCCACTGGAGCCCATCTCAGAATCTTTCGGCTCCTGCATTGCAGTGGGAAGACTGGATTGATGCAACTCCCAGCTCTTCAGAAAGCCTTGAATGCCTTGCATTCTTATCTCTCAAGGGCAGCTCACTTCCTGACCAAAGGGATGTGGTTTCCTTTAGGAAGATGCTGCCACGGGCGCCAACCACCCTCTGCGGGGAAGACTTTGGAGCTTGGAAACAGAAGAAAGGAAACAAAGCTTTTATACGTAATTATTTTAAAGACCTGGCTGAGAGTGTCTGTAAGTATGGAGTGGGTGGGTGGGTGGGTGGGTGTGACAAGGGTCCTTGACATTGAAGGGAGGAGGGATTCCGAGCAGAAATGGGCTATTTTACTTCCCTCTCCATTTGGAAAGGGCTTGCTTCCTGGTAACTTGGAATCGTCTTACTTCTTTGACTTTTGCCAAGTGAAATGTTTGTGAAAGCCTTTTCGAGTTGTAAACACTTGACCCTTCCCCTCATCAGCAGTTAAGAGTCTGGGAAAACTTGGTGTACCTTAAAAGAGGTGTACTTAAACAAAAATGAATGGTTGAGTACTTTTTTTTTTTTTACTGTAATTTACCAAGACCCAGAAGGCTGACCTTTGCTCCTACGGCCACCCCCACTTTCCCCATTGTATCTATCACCCGGATTGAGCCTACATTTTGAACTGTTGCCTCTGTAAAATAAAGAATGCTCCCCACCGTCCAGTTCTACAAGAATCAAGTCATTAGCCACTGTTATTCACTGACCTCCAACACACCCTGCAAGGAATTTGTTAGCCAGGAGTGAGACCCTTAAATTAGCCTGCAGGCTAGAAAGAATTCACAGCTGAAGCAGAGGGATAGAGTGAAAACTGCTTTTATTTCTCAAAAGAGGAAAAGGAAGGAAAGTGCTCTATCAGGGAGAAAGAAGGAAAAGTGCTCGAGAGGGGAAAAGATGCTCCAGCCAGGAGCCATCAGCTTAGATGACCAGTAGGGACAGCTCCGGCCCCGGGCTGGGCCACGTGGGCTTTTATGAGAGGCTTCTGCCATCATGTCTTCCTTCCAGGTGCAATGGAACCAATCAGTCCCTGTTCGAGTTTTGCAGTCCTTGCATGGGCTTTTCTGGTTGTTGTCATGGCAACTGTCAACTGTCATGGCTCTGGTGGGCATGTCACTTAGCATGCTAATACATTGCTATAAGCATATAATGAGGCTCAAGATCCACTGGAAGTCAAATTCTCCATCATCTTGGACTCTGTTGGTTCTAACCAGTTCTTATTTCTTCTCTGTAGCTGCCTCCTGAGACTTAGATAAGGGTAATTGGTTTCCAGTCGAAGGCGGGGCAGGGGTATGTTCCTGGGGGCAAAAGCCTTGGAAACAAAAAGAAAAGTTGATTTTAATCAGAATGCCTGCAATCTGGTGGACACAGCACTGCCCCCAAACTATCTCCAAAGATTCTATTCAGCCATGAACATTTTGAAGAGAAATGAGGGAGTAATCTCAGTTAAACGTTGAGATAGGTGGTCAGAGTCTGCAGTTCCCAGTGCCTGTAGGCTTGTCTTAATTGCTGGAGCCTGCTTTTCTATGACCCAGGGAAGCCTGGGACACAAGGCAAGGGTCCGGGGTGGGGGCCCAGAGGGTCCTGCTCCCTTTCAAATTCATGGTGAAGATCAGGATGAGGCACTCTGTGCTCTGGGAAAACAGGCAAAATGAGCCCCTAGATAGTTAGAAATATTTGGGGAGAAATTTTTTATGAACCTGGATTCTTGCATCTTCCCATAGTTAGAAAAACACTAAAATCATTAACTGAGATACCTGGTCCTCATGACTAGCCGCATGAAGTACTAGTTCATGATTTTATTGACTATATAAATAATTTGTCCAGTTTCTGGTAGTTACATCATGTCGCTTTTACTTATTCAATGAACATTGATTGAACAACTGCTGTGTGCCAGACATTGTATTAACTATTAGGGACAGAAAGATGAATTTTCAAAATTCACAGTCCAATCAAGGAAGCCGGACATATAAACAATAAATGAAAAATAAATGTTAGAAGTCCCTGCAGAGTGTTAGGGACACATGGAGAATGAGCCCTAGGGAGAAATCAGAGAAGACTTCCTGTTGGAGTTGACCCTTGGTGTGAATCCCTAAAGGATGAGCCAATGTTTTCCCAGAAATTGCTCTGTGCTGCACTTAAGTGGCCTTATTTATGCATGTGATTTCCACTAGACTTTCTGAATTATTATTAAATCAATTGAAGCTCCCCTCCCTTTCCTTGAGAGTCTCAGGAAGGCAGCTGTTGGTTTAATGGAGGTGCTGATGGCAGGTGGATGCGAATTTTAGAAAATGGAGAGCTGGGGTGAAGCATAGTTTCCCACATTCATCCAAGAGGATGCTCTGCTCAGCCAGTGTTTTTTTCAGCTGCTTGGCAGGTTGAATCCTGTACAAATTGAAGTTGAGGTGTGTCAAATTGCCAGGGCCTTTAGAGCCAAACCAACCTTTCTTTCTTTCTTTCTTTCTTTCTTTCTTTCTTTCTTTCTTTCTTTCTAGTCAACAAACAACATATTGATGCTGATTTGGTTTCCCAAGTAGATTTCCTATGGCTACAGGTGAGAATTGACCCATGGATTCTATTACCCCGGTTACATTGTTCTATTATTCCAGTTAATTTGGCATTTTCAATTATCCACCTACATTAATAAATAATCCTTTCCTTGTTATCCGTGTCTTCTGTATGTTCAATAATTTCAGATCAGTCCCCAGAACCAGGTCATCCCGCTGTGAACTGGCAAAACTGAGTCTGTGTATTTCCAAACTGAGGACCACAGTGTGGATATAAACTGGAAAACCTGTCTTCATTTTGCTCTTAACTGCAAAGTCTCTACTTAAGTCCCAGTGTTCTTATATTAATCTGACCCAGCATGTATATCATTCATATTCTGACGACTTTCAAACTTATATTACTAGCCTGGACCTATTCTGCTAACTCCAGACCATCAAAGTAGAGCATCTCAAATGGCGGTTCCCCCCCAAATTAAAAATAGAATTACGACAGAAGCCAGCAATCCCATTTTGAGGTGTACAACCAAAAGAATCGAAAGCAGGATCTCAGATATTTGTATGTTCACGTCACAGCAGCATTATTCACAACAGCCAAAAGGTGGAAGCAACTCAAATGTCCATCTTGTGGATGAATGGGGAAAGAAAATGTGGTCTATACAGACCATGGACTATTATTCAGCTCTGAAAAGGAAGGAAATTCTGGATGAAGCTGGAGGACATTATGCTGAATGAAGACATATATAGTATGATTTCACTTGTCTGAGGTATAAGAATGAGGTATTGATACAGGAAAGTGGGGTGCAAGAGGATGGCTGTGCCCCAGGTCTCAGGCGAATCCCTGGGATGTGTTCCCGCCAAGTGAGAGTCCTGGGCTTTGCCCAGGAAAGTAGTCAAGAGTGAGCCATAGTTGAGTAAAAGTAGATTTATTCTGAGAGGTCCATACTCCACACACAGAGTGCTGGCTGTCTCAGAAGGCCAGAGAGGCCATGAGGCATGGGGTGAATGGTTTAAAGTAGATACACACTCCATAGACAGAGAGTGGTCACCTCGGAGTGCACTGTTGCTAGTTTCTATGGGTGGTGACTTCATATGCTGCCAAGTGGGAGGATTATTCCAACTGCTTTGGGGAAGGGGCTGGGAGTCCCAGGAACTGGGCCACCACCCACTTTTTGACCTTTTTTGGTCAGCCTTGGAACTGCCGTGGCACCTGTGGCAGCGCCATTTAGCAGCTATTGTATTACAACGAGCACATAATGAAGCTCAAGGTCTACTGGGAGTCAAATCTCCCGCTCTCTTGGACCTCAAGGTCTACCGGGAGTTGAATCTTCCGCCATCTTGGCGCTGACTGCTGTGTCATTTCTTTAAGGGCTGTGCCCTGCCCCCTTCTCTCCTGTCTCAGTATGAGTGGTCAAGCTCATAGAAACAGAAAGTGGAATAGTGGTTGCCTGGGGCTGAGGGGAAGGGGAGTTGGGGAGTTTCTGTTCAACAGATACAGAGTTTTCTCTTTTCAGAATGAAAAATTTCTAGAGATGGGCTGGCCAACAATGTGAATATACTTAACATTACTGAACTGTATACTTAGAAGTGGTTAAGCTGGTACATTTTATCAGTATTTTACCACAATTAACAACGGTTTTAAAAAGAAGACAACTTTTGCTTAATTGGGGTTTTTCTCTTGGGGCTTGGAAATGAGCATCAGTGTTGCTGTTTGTGTAGTAAACAGTTGTGGATTCACCTCTCAATAAATGTCAAAGGCTTTGCCCACATAAAAAGTGACTGGACAGGAGAGCAGTTATACAGCACACTTAGAATATTATACTACCAGGGGAAGGAATCTTTTATCTTTTAAAAGGAGTATCTTCCTGGTTCACAGTACTGTGTGGCACGCACACACACAAACAGCAAACTCGTTGATCGTACAGGTGTATTTTGGGCAATGAGCTCAGTTAGGATATCATGGGAGGTTACTAAACTTCTCACTGAGCACTGTGATCCCTGGCTCTTAATGGACTATCCTTCATCAGGTTTTAAAAATTACTCGTATAGTTTTTGTAGTGTAAGAGTATTTTCATTCTGAAATGTGAAAATATCCTTACCCAGAATCTGAAAGTCTAATTCACAAGACACAAGGAATTTACTGTTTATCTATAGAGAAGGCAACAGACCTTCTTTACAGATAACCCAGCTTTGTGTGGACAAAGAATTTCACCTGCCATATAGTAAACAAAGGATGTTGCCGCCATCAAAGCATCAGCCACCACAGCCACCCCAGCCACCCCAGCCACCCTCTATGGTGCACCCTGAGGGGATTCAGATTGGAGGAAAACAGGATACTGGCCCTGGATAGTTAAGGTGCATATCAAAGGAATAATTTCATTAAGTCCAGACTCTTGCATCTTCCCAAATCTAGAAAAGCTAAATTCATTAACTTGAGATGTCTATTTTGTCTTTAATTAGCACTAGTCTTTTGATGTTCACCTACCTGGTGTTTTGTTTTGTTTGTTTGTTTGCAAAAATTCCTGCATATTCTGGCTCCTCCCTTACCTCTTCAGAACGGTGCCTCAGAGCTACCTGAGAGTCTGTATCCCGGGCTTACATCCCAAGTCTGGTGAATAATTCTTAAATTGTAGAATTGTGTCTAACTCCTCAAGCATTACTTGCTCATTTTCTCTCTCCCATTTGTATTCCTCGAGCTGAGAAATGATCATGACAGAGATATGCCCAAGTCACTGACCTTTGCAAACCAAACTTGGGAGCCTAAGGGAATTATATTAACCCATTTCTTACCGGCTTCCTCTTCATAGGGAAGTCTGATTGCTAATCAGGGCTGATTTCACTCTGTCTGTGTACCCTGAGGGACCTAGACAGTATTCGGCCCCCGCGCAGCTCAGAGGCCTGGAGACCCCTCTTTAGGAAATGCTCCCCTTTTCAGAGCAGGAGTCTCAGAGACGCGCCAGGCGAAGAGCAGGAGACCCAGGGCGCACAATACTGGTCTCTGCAGCAGCTGGCCTGGCCGGGGCAGCAGTTCTCGCCCGCCAGGGGGCGGCTCGACGGGTCCCATGCGCGTCCACCTGGTGCCAGTGACGCGGCGCCCCGCCCCTTGGCGCCCCGCCTTCCCGGCCCGCCCCACGTCGCCCCGCCCCTCGACGACCCGCCTCCCGGACCCACCACTTGGGGCCCCGTCTGCGTGTCTCCCAGGAGCCCCGCCTTCCCATAGCCCCGCCCCTTAATGCCCCGTCTCCCCGCCTACCCGCCTACGCAGCCCACCGATCGGCGCCCCGTATGCTCATCTACCCAGGGCCCCGCCCCTGGCCCCTCCCGGCCCCGCCCCCAGGCCCCCTCCCGGCCTGCCCGGCGCGCGCCGGCGCGAGAGTGCGGGGCGTGAGGTTAAACGGCGGGAGGGAAGGGATGGGACGCGAGGGTCACGTCAAAGCGGCGTAGACAAAGGGCGGGCGCGCGCACGTCCTTACGCACGCCTCGGCCGGCAGCGGCGGCGGCAAGGGCGGGAGGAACGGTCCGCGGAGGGATTTGGCGCCTCGGAGCCTCGCGGTCGGTGAGTACGACCCGGCCGGCCCCTGCCTGAAGGTCACTGGCCGTGGGGGAGCCGGGGGCGGAGCTGGGGTTCGGGGCCCCGCGGCCCGCGAGGGCTGTGGTCCGGGGACACCCTCCCTGTGTGGCCCGGGCACCACTGGCGCTGCCTGGGGTTTCCCGGCGCCGGAACGTGCCGCCCCTGCGCGGTGGAGCGGCCCGCGCGCGACCCTGCCGCGCCCTCCGCCCGCGCCCGGAGGCCGTTCCCTCTCCCGTCGGATCCTCCCGAGTCCCGGTCCCCGCGGCTCGCCCTCCGAGCGTCGGGGAGCGCAGCCTGTGTCAGAGATCGCTGGCAGGCGCCTTCCCCTGAATTGCTTAGGTTCTCTGGCTTCCCTGGGATGCACGTTTTCCTCTCTTGTTCTCCTAAGGAGCCCCATTTTGCTTTCTTAAGGATGTCTGAAGCCGCGAAATCCCTTGCCTTTCCGTTCTGATTTCATGCCTTGCGAAGCATCCTCCCATCAGGGGATCTTGTTTATTTCCTCACTTTCGGATTCACATAGGCCTTTAACTTTTGCAGTTGAAAAGTTAGGGAAAATAAACTGTATGAAACGTACCCTATAGCGCTGGAAGCAAGTTCCACGCTGTACTAGATCTCAGTGCCTCACTGCTCATGGCCTCTGTACCGTGAATCTTCTCGTTGATAACTTTCTTGAGATCAGTTGAAGAATTTCCTTCCTGGTTCGTTGTCCTTAATTTTGGCCGAACCCTGAGTACCCCTGCTTAGTTTCATGGCTTGTAGATTGTATCTCAACCCAAGAGAAGTGGTGTGAAAAGCAATTATCATTATGCCAGAGACAGTAGAAAAGAGCCATGTTTTAATGCCATTTCAGCATTCCTTTCTCACTTTGACAATGATTTTTTTTCCAGCCTTGTATTATGGAGAATTTCAGACATAGAAAAGTAGATAGAATAGTGAACCAGTATGTACCCATTACCCAGCCTCCAGAAATAACTAATCTATGGCTCACCGGGTCTCATCCCTTCCCCACCCCCCAATGCCTCTGAGATAAATCTTTGATGTCAAAAGTAGCTTGAGATTCAAAATAAAAATCTTACTATGGAATGAAGTCATAACGTACTTTTATTGGGACATTGTCTACCATTATACGCCCATCAACTCAGAAACACATAAAAGCGTTGAAGAAGGAGCAGAAAAGGATATCACATGATCAGGCTGCGCTGGTCTAACTTTGTCATTTTTGACACAAGGTCCACAGAGGTTCAGTGACTTGTCCAGATCATCAGGGAATTAGAGGTGGAACCGAGGCTGGAAATGACATCTCCCAGCTCGGCATCTATTCTTTCTCCTGCACAGCGCAGCTTGCCTGTGGTTCCTTTCTTTCGGGAAAGAAATGCTTGGAAGGGCCATGACTGAAAACTCTTGCAGTGAGGGGTCTGGGTGGGTAAATAGGAAGCTTTCCACCAAATTCTGAAGGAATAAAACTAGGGGAGAGGCCTTAAATTTTTCTTAAGCTAGGTCTGGGACAAATCAAGGCGTTCTCATCAGAGCATTTAGGAAACACAGGAAAATGCCGACCTTAGAAGAGGAATACCAAACTGAGACTAAAGGCAAGCTTTCAAAGATTGAAATACATTGACAGCTGTTTAATAAGGAGTTCCTAAGGGAAACTGGAATGGTTCTTTGGAGTGCACCCCTGATGTTTTGGTCTTGGTGGCAGAGAGAACAGTAGCAGCCTCCCATAAAACATCCTTCCTTGCCATGAGCAGTTAAGAATCCTGGACTTTTTTTTTTTTCTTTTTTAAAAAAAAGCTCTTTTTTTTTTGCTTGTTTTTTGGGGGGAGGTAATTAGGTTTATTTTAATGGAGGGACTAGGGATTGAACCCAGGACCTTGTGCATGCTAAGCATGTGCTTTACCATTGAGCTATATATCCTCCCCTCTCCTGGGCTTTTATTTTTTTAGAGAAACCCATGGTCTGCATTTGCTATTATGCTTTCTGCTCTTAAGTTTCCTCATCTCAAGAAAGACAGGTAAATTCTGTACTTGTCCTTGTGCCTGTTTTCTTACCCTTAAAATAGGGATATTCTGCCTCCAGGGGATGCGGTGAGCAAGGGAGCCCTCACATACAGACTTTGAGTTTGCTAGTAAGTTCAGTGTCTCTGGTACACATAATTGTTTATAGATTTACTTTCAGGATGGACTTCCCTTTTGTGAGTTTGTGACCTAAATGTGGCAGTTGCCCTCCACATCCAGTGTGGAAATGCGGCTAACACGAGCAGCTTCTGGGTGTCTTGGAAAATCATTACCCCTGAGGACATAGATGTGGCGGGATTGTGGATTTTGTGTTTGTCGTGTCAGAAGGAGTGCTGTGGTTACTTCGTGCGCCAGGATTCTAGCCTGACTTGCTCAATGGTTTCTGCTAAAGAGTAAGCCACATCTCTGATTTGTGCGCGCATCACTGAAGGTTACTTTCTATGTTAAAAATCTCTTTTGCGGAAGAATATTTGGTCCTGGTAAAGCTTGAGCTGCGCTGCAGAACTGTTTCTTCAGGTAGACTAGAGGTTCATTACTATGGCATGTCATTTACCCCTTCCTGTGGCATTTCGTTCGTGGGGAGGACCTGTCCGCATGCTACCAGTTCCCTGCATGGTAACACTTCCAGTCGCATGATGAATGCTTTCTAAGGGCACAGAGTTTTAGGATGAGGAGGAACATTACAAGCGCTTGGAGTTTTTCCTAACTCTTTTAAGGTACTCTCGCCTTTAAAACACATCCATGGGCAAACAGGCCATCCAGCCACAGAAGCTTGGCCGCTGTCTTTGGATGCTCGTTTCATTTTGTCTTGCAGAATAGTTGTTCGTGTGTTTGGAGTGAGCCTCCTATTAGTTAGCTGAGGGGAAGGGGGGTTTAAGTTTAACGCAGTGGCGGAGCGCGTGCTCAACATGCTTGAGGTCCTGGATTCAATCCCCAGTCCCTCCATTTAAAAAAATAATTAATTAATAGTAAATAAATACATAGATATAATTACCTCCCCACCAAAAAGTTTGTGAAGCATCCTGTAGAACATAATACCAGCCAATGTAATTTTTAAAATTTTGTAGTAGCCACTTAAAAAAATTAAAAGAAACTGTTGTAAATTTAATAATGTATTTTACTTAACCCAGATTATCCAGAATAGCACTTCAACTAATGTACACATTATTGAGATCTTTTACATTCTTTTTTTTAATTGAAGTACAGTCGATTTACAATGTTGCATTAATTTCTGGTGTTAATTTCTGGTTAATTTCATAGTGATTCATTTTTACATATATATTTACATATACATATTTTACATATATATATTCCTTTTCACATTCTTTTTTCATTATTGACCATTATAAAGTATTGAATATAGTTCCCTGTGCTATACAATAGGACCTTGTTTTTTGCATTCATTTTTTTTTTCCACACTGACTCATTGAAATTCCAGTGTCTGTTTTACATTTACAGCACATTTCAGTTTGGACGAGCGGCATTTCAAGTGCTCAAGAGTCACATGGGCTTAGCGGCTGCCTTGTTGGACAGCACAGAACCACTGGCCTTTGAACATGGGGATGAAGGAACATGTAATGTTCTTGGTGATACTCAGTTCTGAGGTTACAGTGGAGTTTGTGGTTTGGGTCTTGGTTTTTTTCTTTCTTGTTTCAGTGATTTTTCTTTGCACAGTTAGGGTTTGTTTCAAGTTTGTGGCAAGCTGAACAAAGAAGTCTGATGTTTCACAAATTTTGTGCCTTTGTGATGAAACACTTTCTCATCTTAAACAAGACTGCTTAGTCATTGGGGGGGGAAGCTTTTTAAAAATGGCTAGTAACAGAGCTCAAAAATAAAATAATAAAAAACAGGCAAAAGATTTGAGCACTTCACCAGAGGAGATACAGAGATGGCAAATAAGCTCATGAAAGAGGCTTAATATCATTGGTTGCGAGGGACAGAGAAGTTAAAATCTTCCAGCCATTAGCACGTCTGAAATTAAAAAGACAGCGTGTCAAGTATTGGTGAGGCTGTAGAGCAAAATGGAACTTACAGGCACAACTGGTGATCAATGCAAGATGGTGCAACCAGTTCAGAAACCCGTTTGGCAGTTTCATAAAGAGTTAAACACACACCTCCCTCATCCCACGCCTAGGTATTTTCCCCAGGAGAAGTGAAAGTGTATGCCGGAACAGGGCTCGGCTTTATCTGTAACAGTCCCAGACTGGACCGACCCCAATGTCATCAGCAGGTGAGTGGCTGGAGAAACTGTGACAGATTCTACCTCGGGGGTTCAGCTCAGCAGCAGCAGCAGGGATCTTGCAGCGGCACGAACGAATCTTAGAGTAATTATGGCGAGTAAAATAAACCAGATACACGTTTCTGAAAAAAGAAGACCAGAAAGTTGCTTCCGGTTGCACATACAACACTCAAATGTAAAAGCACTGATTTTGAAATTGAGCGCAGAGCAGGGTTCAGGTTGGGTAATGAACCATCTTGGGGCTTACAGCCCCAGCAAATCAAACTGTCCTTTCTCAGACGGATGGCCCTGGAGCATCAATCCTTTATCTTAGTCCCTTTTTCTTTCTTTCTTTTTTTTTTCTTTTCCAGCTTTGCAAATTATGTTGCTTTAGGTTGAATTTGGTGCTACGTTCCTTATTACCCAAGTCCAACTCACATTAGGCCTTTCTAGGCAAGGAGAAAGGACTTGAGGGCAGAATGACTGTAGTTAAGACCCAGACCCTGAAACTGACCATACTCCTGTCGTCTTAAGAACCTAGTGGGTTGCGTTATCCTGTGGCCTGTGGTGGCCTGGCTTTGTCCTGGGCCATTTGTTTTATCCAGGATTGCTGTCAGCTCCAAGTGTGCCCCTGGATTTTCAGCAGTCAGGTTCACTTCCCCAGGCAGCTCTGGGCTGCCCCATCTCCCTGGAAACATACGCTTTCCTCCTAAGCAGTAGTGTCCTTCGCAAGCCGATTTCTGATACTCCTCTGCTCCGTACACTGGACCTTAAAGTCACCCCAGCACACATCGCCTTCGTGAGGTGTGTTTATTTAGCATCACATCAGAATGGGGGCATTTGAGGGGTCTATGACCTGGCAGAGGAGACTAGGGGAAATGAATGGCTGTCCTCCGAAGGGTAACCCACCCCAGAGCAAATGAGAGGCCGGTCTGGCTAGCAGAACGGCCACTAGACTGCGGATCAGATCTGAGTTCTAGTTCTGCCTCTGTTACTGGCCAATTTGGTGACTTGTCTCAGTCATTTAACTCTTCCAGGGCTCAATAATTTGAACCATTTAAAGAGCTTGGATTAGAATTCTCAGTGACTGACTGACGAAGTCCAGGTTTGCACCAGCCATCCTGGGTAAGGCTTGTAAACAGGGTGGGGACAGGAGTGGTGTTGAAAACAGATTTCTTACCAGTGTAGTGTCATAACTTATTGGCAAATGCCTTCAAGTGCCTCTTCTCCTTCACAATAACAGGAACTTAGAGTAGTAATAATAATAGTGCATTTTGCACATTAACTTTGTTGTAAGCACTGTGAAAAGTGCCTTACATCGATTATCTCATCATTTAAACAGTCTTTTTAGTACGTGTTTTTGAACAGAAGCTTAAAGAGATTAAGTAATTTACCCAAAGTCACACTCACACTGCTAGTTAAGTGGTAAAGTCAGGATTCAAACCTTGATATGTTTCTTTTGATTTTTGACTCACGAGACCATTTCCTATTCAGAATGATAAATACAGTTTTAAAAGTACCGAAAAGATAAAGTGACCCCTCCCTTCTGTTCCTCGAGGCAGCTCCTTGTAGCCAGTCTCCTGTGTACCTTTCCAGAAATAGGGATCAGTGAAAGTACACATAGAAACCGGATATTTGTCCTTTTCCTCCCTCCCTCAGAGCTGGTGTTTACTGTGGACACTGTTCTGCATCTGACTGGGAGATTGTTTCTCTCTTTTTTTTTTTAATATATATAATCATCTTTATTATAATTCATGAATACATCAGAAACTGACATGAATCTCTTTAATAAGACATCTAGGTTCTCATAGGCAGCTGCTTTCCATTCATGGTTACAAAATCCAGTTGTCTTCAGAATGGTTAAAAAAAAAAAAGGCCAAGCAATGTGTTAGTGTTACTATGACAAGTTTCCAACTTACAGGAAACCTGGAACAAGTCTCTGGGCCTCCCAGGTCAAGAGGCTATGCTGTCTTCACAGACCTGCCCGCACTGAAGTGTCTCCTGGAATTTCTTAAAAACTTCAGTGGGCCCCAGGACAACAGAATATTCTGTTACTCTGCTGGTTTTTAAGGTACAGTTCCAGGGGTAAACACTGTGCCCAAGATTTTCAAACTGTCCAAGCTTAGCTTCCAAAAATAGTGTATTATTCACTTTACCAACTAAGTGTTAACTACAAAGTCAGATGAGTCTCCTCTTCTCTCCCCAAGTCATTTGGAACCCAAGTGATCGCAGGCACCGCACACCTTGGGCAGCGGTCTCTCCCAAAAAGTAGGAGGTTGTTTCTTATCAGCAAGTATGTAGATGTGTCAGTGTCTCTCGTTTAATTTTTTTTAACAGATGACTAGTATTGCATGACAGCCTCTGTTAGTGGACTTGGGTGTTTCTTTTGACATTACAGACGGTGCTGCAGTCAGTAACCGTGCACAGACGTCATTCTGACTATGCTTCAGTGGGGTGAGGGTTTCTCAACCTTCTGCACTGTAGACATGTGGGGCCAGGTAATTCTCTGTGGGAGGAGGTGGCCTGTGCATCTTAGCAGGTTTAGCGGCCTCCCTGTCCTCCGCGCTGGCTGCCGGGAGCACCCCCACCCCAAGTTTTGACAACCAAAAACGTCTGCATGCATTACCCAGTGTTCCCCAAGGAGCTAAAAAACAAAAATCAGCCCTGGTTGAGAACTACTGTCGCAGTTTATCTTTAGGATCAGTTTTTAGAAGTAAGATTTCTGGCCCTGAGGGCGTGTGGATTTACAGCTGAACTGTTCCGCACAGAGGTCGTACCATTGTACGCTCCAGCCCGCAGGCTCGGAGGGTGTTTTCACCCATAGGGAGGTTTCTTTAAAAAAGTGGTTTTTGCCATCTCACTCTAGTTTTAATTCAGATTTCTCCGCTTCACAGCTAACCTTTGTACGAAGCACCGAGTGCTTGCTAGGCACCACGTAGTAGCTTTTGGTTTGTGGGTTTTGTGACATACTTGAGATGCCTTCCTCTCTGTCTAGGCCTCTTAAAGTTTGGTCCTTAGAACTGAGGACACTGCTCTGGGTTTCTTCTGATCAGAATGAAGTGATAATACGTACCATTTACTGAGATCTGATACGTGACTGATGGTGCTTAATGCGCTGCAAGAATGTGTTATCGTGGGGAGTCTAAGCCTGGCCTCTAAGGCAGTGACGTATCTTCTTTTCCTGGAGTTGGTATGTGGCATCCCTCTGGACATGCTCTGGTCGTAGGTATGGTCTCCTGACCTGTAGGATGTGTCACAGGGTCACAAAGAGCTGGCTGAGCCGAAGCGTTTCATTCTGTAACTGGACGTCATGAGTTCCTGCTTGGTGATTGGGCCAGAACTGGTGTAGATGGCCCGATTTAAATTTGTCACTTCCCGCCGTTTTCCCTTCCAGGACTCTCTTGTTGACAGCCATCAAAGTGTGAAATCAGGACTTTGTGTCTGTTTATTTGTTCAGTGCTTGTCTCTGGGCCTGTCTGGTCGGCGCTTGATGCCTAGTGCCTATCATGATGTGTGGCACATAGTTTGTGCCCAGTGAATATTCGTTGAATGATCTAGTCACCCCTGGGAACTGGGGAGCCCTGGGAAGTGGGCTGTGGGGGGCCCAGATCTGCCATTCAGTGGGTTGCAAGTTTTGTTAGTTCCGTGGGGGCTGTCACGTTCCTAGGATGAAGCCACCTTCCCTCCTGAAAGGTTCAGCACTAGTTGGTTCTTTCGTTTTTCTCGGGACCATTTGGGCTCTTGGGGGAACTTTGGTCCAAATGACTCTCAGTGAATTTGGCTGAAAGTTGAGGAAATTAGAAGAAGGAGTAACTATTGTCCTGAGCTGTTGGCTTCCCCTGCCTTGTGCTTAAGGAGTCACAGTTAGATTTACTTGAGGCAGAGGGGTGTCCTCCCCTTCCTGAGCATTTATATAGAAATTCTGGTGTGATTGAGTCCTGATGTGAGCGTTTGCCCCAAATTTCCAGAGATCAGAGTCTGTTAAGGGGCCGTAAGTCACCAGTCCCTCTGGGTGTCCCTGGAGGCTCCGTGATAACTGCAGTTTACTGGCTTTTTCTCTACTTCTAAGAATTCACAGGAGGATTGTTTACTGTTGGCCACGTAACTCGTTTGGCTAGTTACTGTTCAGTGTCTGCAGTCTGGCACACGTAACCAAGAGCGCCAGGGACGCAGGGGCGGAGGACACTGAGGGGACGTTCCCTGCCTCCAAGGGAGGAGGGAGCAGCCGGGTCAGGTTTCAGCAGACTGGCTGTAAAGGGTCAGATAGTAAATAGTGTAGGCTTTGCAAGCCATGGTCTCTGCCATGTGTTATTCTTTTTTTTTCTTTTTTTTTTTTTTGAACAATTCTTTAAAGATGTAGAAACCATTCCTAGGTCACGAACCTTATAAAAACTGGCCCAGATTTGGCCTGTAGGCCTGGTGTGCCAGCCTCTGAACTAGGTGAAGAAATCACTTTATTGCTAAATGTGTTCACTTTCATGTTTTGGGGACATGAACCCAGAGTAACCTTGGGAATTCTCAGTTGATTGTGACCCAAAGAAAGGAGTTGTAAACTCTGGCATGGGAAGTCAGAGTGACCCTCGTGTCCGTCACCTTGGGTCCATGGGACTCAGGGTCACCTTGGCCTGTGTGACAGCAGCTGTCCAGTGGGACAGAGGGGTCTTGCTGCCTCTTTCCCCGAGGGGGGCTGGCCAAGGGGGATGTGGATGGAAGAGGGGCACAGAGGGGTGACCCTGAAATTAGGCTGGAGTTGGACAGGTTTAAGGAATACAGTGACCCAGGGAATTGAACTGATTAAGTCTCAGAAATACATCTAATTTCCTGAACCTCTTTTGGGATGGCCTTAGAAATCTGGCAGGTGCTATCAGTTTGGCCAGTTGGTAAAAATGAAAGAGCACGTTTGTACCTTCAATTCTGAGAACACCAAATTCTGACGCATGAGTCCAGATTTGTCTTGTGGTTTTTCTCGGATCACAAGTTCTGTAGAGTGGGCCTGGCGTGCAGGAATTTTAATTTATTAGTTCAAGGTCGTTTCGAGCTAGGAGGGCAGAGTGACACGCCCCCCGCCCCCGCCCCAACATGGGTGGCCGCCTCTCCTCCGGGTTTGTGTGGCTGATGGTGTTTTTGTCTCCACCTGCAGCTTTGGCAGCATGTGAGGAGCCTTCTGCCCAGAGCCCAGGTCACCGCTGAGAAGGGGGCCCGAGGGAGAAGAGGATCCAGAGGAAACCAGTGCCAGAAGTGTCTGGAATTACAGTCACCGCGGGCGGCATGTGACATTCGGGGCCAGCATCTGTGTCCTCCCGGCGGAGACTGCAGCTCCCCCGGGCAGGAGGGTCCTGGAAGCCGCACGTGCCAGGAGCCCCTCTAGAGGAAGGATGGGGCCAGAGGTGCACTCTCCACAGTGAACACAGTTTTCAGCTTATGAAGGAGTTTTAAGGAAAACAGTTATTTAATTTCTGCATGTTGACATTGACGAGCCTTCTGTGTGCGGTGCCAGTGGTCACCCCCCTCCACGGGGGTTGCCAGGACTTCTCTGGCACCGAGCTGAACTCTTCTTGGTAGTTCTGGCAGTGACAGATCTTCAGGACAGATTTATCTGCTAAATGCTCTGGGGCAGGGAAGAAAGGAAAACTTCTGGGAGCCGCGTGAGGGTCGCCGAGCAGAGACCGCGCCCTCGCCTCTCACTTGCCCAGACGCCCAGCCCGGACTTGGATGCTGGTGCTGAAGGTTGATTTGCCTTGTCCGCCCACGGCCCCTCTCTGCTGGGGCGAGCCGACAGTTTTGGGCCCTTGGTGGCCTCTTTTGCTGTCATTCCACTCCCAAGCCCTCTGCTCCGGGGTCGCGGTTGAGTGATGTGAACTTTGGAATGGAGTTGGCGTCCCTCCCCCGGCTGCCACTGTCCACGGGGACCATCTGAGGCTGGGCTTTGTTCGTGGGGAGGAGGGCGCTGGCCTTGCCTGCATCGTGCACCATGTTCCTGTTGCTGCCTTTTGACAGCCTAATTGTCAACCTCCTGGGCATCTCCCTGACCGTCCTCTTCACCCTCCTCCTCGTCTTCATCATCGTCCCCGCTGTCTTTGGAGTCTCCTTTGGTATCCGAAAGCTCTACATGAAAACCCTGTTAAAGATCTTCGCGGTGAGTATGCGGTTTACAAATGGTGGCTTCATGGAGGAGGGGAGAAGTGCAGTCAGCAGCAGGAGTTGTTCCTGTCTGGGTGATTGTCACCTCTCTGTCGGGGGGTGGGGGAGAAAGGAGATGGGAAGTGGCACTTTGCGTCAAAAGAGTAACTAAACATGTGCTTGTGAGAGCCTTTAGCAGTCTTTTTGAGCCGAAGTATTTGTTCAGTTTGTCTGAGCAAAGGAACCTGTTCTGTGACTCCACATCTTGCCTGTTAATTTCAAAGGGAGGGTCTTAGAATTAAAGAGAAAGTCACTGCCAGACGCCCCTCTTCTTATGTCAGCTCAGAGCTGCCGCGTCACAGAGTCCGTCGCTGGTCAGTAGGGAGAGTCTTTTCTCTCTTTCAGACGTGTTTATCCTAAGCAGGTTCTTTCACTGCAGACAGAAAGGATGAACAGAAAAGGGCATTTGATGAATGGTTTTATTTTCTTAAGGATGGAGGAGAGGAAGAATATATTTCTTAACATATGTCAGAACTTAAGGAAGGAATTAGATCGCTGAGCAGAACTGGTCACAGTGTTAAGGAAATGGGTGAGAAGGGATATTTCCTGGAAGTTGATCTGGGCCACAAGCCTTTTAATATCTGCTTAGAGATTTGATAATTTATTAGCAATATCTGTTTTCAGTAGTCACCGGATTACTTTCTGGTGATCTGAGCTGAGACCATGTATAATTTGAGAAATGCACTCTTAATAGTAAAAATGATACAGTTTTATTTGTTCCTATAGTGTCTTATGGTTCAGAATAATTTCTTTCATTTGCCGTTGGTTCCTGATAGTTCTGCCTTGGACAGAAAGGATATCCATATCTTATCAATGAAGAAGTAGTGACTCAGACGTGAAGTGAGCTATATGAAGTGCTGCGTTACAGTGGGAAATATTTTTTATGTATATTAATGAGCTTTGAGTTTTGGTGTTTAGTATTCGTATAAGAATATGAACTTTTGTATCTAAAAAATCCAGGTGAAATTACATAGCATAACATAAAATTAACCATTTTCAAGGGAAGAATTCAGTGGCATTTCCTGTATTCACAGTGTACAACCACCCGTCTCCCTGTAGTTCCACAGCACGTTTGGTCCTCTCAAAGGTGACCCCATACTCATTAAGCAGTACCCCTCCTGGCTCCGTTTCCCTCCCTCGCCCCCTGGCAACCACAAGTCTGTGTTCTGTCTCTAGATTTATCTTTTCTGGATATTTCATATTAGTGGAATTATATAAAATGTGCTCTTTTGTGACTGTCTCCTTCCATTTAGCCTAACTTGGTCACATGTTTCAACATTTTGGGTTTTTTTTTTTTTTGGCTGAGTGATATTCCGCTGCGTGTCTTTTCCATCATTTGCTGATCTGTCCACCCGTCGGTGGACATGAGTGGGGTGTTTCACCCTCAGGCCGCTGTCCTTGACGCCCCTGTGGTGTCCTTGCACTTGTTGGAGAACCTGTGTTCAGTAACAAGGTTTCTGAGCACGACTTACGGTCTCTGGGGTTGTCTTGCTACTCAGTGCTCGGTGACAATGACACACTCAGTGTGTGTCACCTAAGACTGCTTAGAAGTGGAGGTCTCGGGCCCACTCCAGAGTGCTGAATTCGGGTCCGCATGCCAGCAAGATCCAGGAGCACATTCAAGTGTGAGGAGTGGTAATCTAGTCAGTCTTCAGACTGGCTCCTTCACTAACGCATAGTGTTCATTTCAATTAATCAGGAAATGTAATTTCCTGAAATCTCAGTCCAAGAAAATCTTCAGTAGAATCCAGGATTCCTGTAACCATGGAACTACTGTGCCTTTTTGCCACTGGAAAACGTACACCAGTCTAGAGTCCCTGGAAGAGCCGGTAAACTTCCAGGAGGCAACAATGAGTGCTGGCTAGCTGCCGTTCAAGTCTGTAAGCAAGTGACTAATTCGGAGACCTATGGAAAGCCTTGTTTTTATTTATTTATTTATTTTTAAATGAAGGTACTGGGGATTGAACCTCGGGCCTCATGCCTGCTAAGCACGCGCTCTGCCACTTGGCCATATCCTCCCAGAAAGCCTTATTTTAAAAACATATCAGATCAGAGTTCTTCTGTAGTAGCTAAATTTTAAAAATTTAAGTCACTTTGGGTGGAACAGAAGGCCTGGAATCCACGTGTATTGCCTACTCCATTTTGAAAATGTCCTCCCAATTAATCACATGCATAGTCTATTAAATCTTCATGACTGTATTTTCAAATGTACATTCTTGTGACTTTTAACGTAGATTATAATGATACAGTGGGAAATTCATTGAATACGTCTTGTTGGGCTCATTCACGGGACAGGTAATCCTGAGCCATCAGATACTCCGCTGACCGTATCTTGAAGATCACTGGTTTGGGGCCCAGTGATTTAGAAGTGGTAATGGAAGGGGTGTGTGTGTGTGTATGTGTGTGTGTGTACACCCATTTGTGATCTCAAGGTTTCAAATTTTAAGAACTAGATTTGCACCTTTTGTTACCTAAAGGTGTGTGTGAGGCACCCAGGGCCTTGGGTGTCCTGTGGCTCCTGTCCTGTGGAGCTTCCTGGATAATTACATCTTGGCTATAAGCTGGAATAAGGAGGTGGGCTGGAGAGCACTGGTGTACCCCAGCACAGGGCCCAGGGTGGTTCTGCAGGAGTGTCTGGTCCTTTCTCACCCTCTGGGAAGGGCTTTTGCTCTCAGTTGATCTGGATGGACGTTAAGAACTGAATGCTAGTTTTATTAGCGTAGTATTAGATTCAAGTTAGATTTGGTCAAACTGTTTTTTTTTTAAAGGAGGATTTGCATTATATTTATTCAATCATGCAACCAGGCGGCCCAGAGTACCTATTTACATAACCATCTCATGCATCAGGACAGGCTTAGGCCAGACTGGTTTTAGATCTTGCGAAGTTTACATCTGTGTATCCGTGTATACATCTAAAATACACCTGAACTTGTGGGTTGTTTTTTTTTTAATAAAGAAGAGACTTTTATTTTGCATCTTGATCCTCTTCATCCCTTCCTGAATTGGGGTGCTGTATGTAATTTTGCAGTTGGAAGGAAGCTCAGAGATTGTTGGAATTCCCTGGGTCTCCTTCTAACTACATATCTGAATCGTTCTGGGGAGCATTTTAAAAGAACTTACCTGGGAGCACTAGAATCTCCCCACAAATTCCGATTTAAGTGGTTTGGGTGGGCATTTTTAGAAAGCTCCCCAAGTGGTTCTAACATCTACCATCAGAAGGTGGAGTCTGATTGACCGTCGCAGGAATGGGGACCTGCCTTAGTGACTCATCTCTGACAAACAGGATGTGATGCACGTGACGCTGGGTGACATGCGAGGTTAGGTAAAAACAGCAATAAATCTTCTCTCTGACCCTGGATACTTGGTCCTGGAACCGGCCGCCACGTGTCCCAGCTCACGGTCACAGCGGGCTGTGACAGCTAGCGTCAACTGCTGCACTTGGAGTGAGCAGGCATTCAGGAGGAGTCCAGCCCCTGCCGTCGACCATCCAGCTGATGCCAGACCTCGTGCAATCTGCAGATTCATGAGCAAAATAAATGGTAGTGGTATTCTAAGCCGCTGAGTTATGGGGTGCTTTGTTACACAGCAATAGATTACCAGACAAATAATATGATGTGAAAGAATTTTAAACATTCATTCATGTCTCACAGCTTACAGCACCTTAAAATTTTTTTGTATGTATTACCTTTCAGACTTCGCATTATGCATTCATATTTTGTAGTTGTGTTGAATAGTACATATATATATATTTTTTTTGTGTGTGTGTCTACATTTCCTTTTGAGGTCTTACCAGTCGTTTTTACATTTTACTAGATAATCTTCATAAAGATGATTAAATCTGTCTGATCATCCATGCAGTACATAATACCGGTGCTTTTGGATGACTGAGTCCCACGATCAGCTCACCCTTCTGTATAAAGGAACCTTGGTAAACCTGCCAGAGGGGGTAGAGAGTGTGGGTGGGTCGTGTCTTCTCCTGGAAGAAACTCAGTGCAGATCCTAGTTAAATGCCGAATCGCGGCAGAGGGCAGCATGTTATTTCAAGTATTTTAGTGCTTCGGATTTACCCTCAGTACAGTGTTGATGATTATTAAGGTTCTAGAGTTCCTAGAAGTAGACTTTCAACAGTTGAAAATGATTTGGAAGAGGAGAGAAGAAAGCCTGGATATTAAAGGAGAAAGATGAAAAAAAAAACGACCTGAGTTTCCTTGCCTGCTGCGGAAGGGGTTGATCAGGTCCGGTTAGAGAAGACAGGACAGTTGTCATTGACTGTGATATTAAATGCCACAGTGGAGCTGGCGGGAACCAGCGATGGTGGTGAGCAAGTTGAAGAGACTGGACAGGCAGTGGGATTGTGGTGGGTTAGACCTTTCTTACCACCTCTGAAACTTGACCTAAGTCCTCAGACCGTCCCAGTCTGCCTCCCTCTCTAGAGCGTGGGAGTAGCGATGCCGCCTTCACGTGGGTGCGGACAGAGCGGTCACGCTCTCAAGTAGCCCTCCCTCCCCAGCAGTAAGGGTGATTGTCCCATGACCGTGAGGGGCTTAAAGCACCAGCTCAAGGAGGTGAGCATGTGGTTGTGGCGGAAAGGGTGCTAGGAGGCAGCTTGAGGTGGTCACTCGAGGCCCATCTTTTCATATGAGACCTTGATGAAGAGAAATACTGGGAGCTGACTGATTGAATGCAGCCCTTCCTGACTGCCTGTTTGGAGCGGGGCACACTCTCAGATTCTGCTGGAATGTAGGTCCAGTAGGTTCTGGCCTCGGCCCCTCCGGGTAGTCACAGTTTAGAAGGAAAGACAGATATGTACATAAGTTAACTAATTCAGAACATGATGTCAATTAAGGTACACAGGCAAAGATTATGTGTGACTGCAGGACCTGGATGGGCAACATTTCACGAAAGATTTGGCATTTGAACTGGATCTTAAAAAAAGAAAAAGCATTCTAGAAGCACAGTAGATAAAGGTGAGAAAGTGCAGTCTTGTTTAGAGACTGTACCTGGTTCCAAGGAGTAAGCCTTTGGGTGCACGGAGGGAATGAGGTAGGTTATAAAACCTGTTGTGTCTTTAGGAATTGAGAAGCCTTTGAGGGGTTTTGAGCAGGGGAGTGCACGGAGGTCGTGGCGTGGCCCAGAGGCGGCCGTGGCAGAGATCTGTGGCCGGGTGGCTCAAGAGGACTTGGGGGACAGGAAGCTTGAGGGACCAGGGGGCAGTGATCCCAGGACACAGGAGGAGGGCGGGAAGGAGGGGCGCGCTCAGGGCTTGGGGGCTGTGTGTGTTCTCACCGTGGGCGGCAGTGTGTGATTCATTCCTGACCTTCAGGGACAGAAGAATGGATCACCAGCAGGGATGTGCCGTCGCCCCACCCGCACATCTAAGGGCTGGGCCTGCGCTTCCCCTGCCAAGGGCTGTGTCGAGTATCCTGTTACCCAAGAGTGCAGCATCCTCTGTGCCCCTAACAGTCTCTGTGTGGGAGAGTCTCTGTCCCCGAGAACCTGCAAAGGGAATAATTAAGTAACTGATACTAAGAGCGTGGTAAACGGCATCTCAGATCAAGAGGAGAGGTGGCTTGTGGGAAAATGAGCCCAGAACCTGGGAGTCTCACTTTTCCCCGGGATATCCAAACACGATCATTTTTTTTTTCGGTTTTATTAGGTAAAATTGTCACAATTTGAGTGCACATATCCAATATATTGTATGTAAATACATATATACAATATACTCACATATTTTTAAAAATTTACATCTATGTACTATTCATTGTTTCTAAGGACATTTAGAGCTTTAGCTTTTTAAACTTAGATAGTTATTGGAATAAAGCCAGCCACAAAATAAGAATTAATTCGAAAAGATACATACACGCCCACTATTAACAGCAACATTATTTATAATTGCCAAGATATGGAAGCATCCTAAGTGCACATCAGTAGATGAATGGATAAAGGAGATGCAGCGTATATATGTGATGGAATAAAACTCACCCATAAGAAACGAACACGATACTTCTTGAAGCCATCGGTCACCGGGCATCGCTAACTCCAGCGCCCCTCCCGGGAGGCCCCGGCCCTGGCAGCCCCTTCCCAGCCCCGCCCTCTCCCCTGCTCTGGTGACTTTGGACAGCGTTTTCCTAAACAGACGCATTTTGTGATGTACCTGAAGTGTGACAGAGTCAAGCTGGAAGTACAGAGCAGGCGGGCGGGTGGATGTGTGTGACAGAGCTTTGGTGGAGGGCCCGGGGACTCTCACTGACCAGTACCTTTCCAATTAAAACAGAAAACCACGGCCTTGAATTTTCCATCATGAGGCAGAATCACAGTCGTAGGTGGCAGGTCGTCCCTGCCCATCACAGCCCAAGCCCTGTATCGGAACTGCCAGCAGGGAGCCCCGCTGTGCTGGTTCTGACCGCGCCTGCAGCACCAATGCAGAGTCTTGGTCGAATAGAAAAACCTCAGTTCCAAGTGAGGGACCTGTGTCCGTGTGCCAGGCACGCTGTCCGCTCTCTTGTCCCCTCCTCTTCTCGTCCCAGGGTGCAATTCCCAGGTGGAATTCGCCTTCTTCCACTGCCAGAGTTATGCCTACGTTTTCTTCTAGAGAAAACCACCCTCCATGCCAGAGACATCAAAGCCTAGACATCTGAAGTGGGTTATGTGCATTCTCCTGCCCGAGACCTTGCTCTGAGTGGGTGACGCTGTGAGCCATCTGTGTCCCCGAGACAGTGAACTTTGAAGGCATTTCCAGATGAGATCAGAGCACCGATTAAGCTGGGGGCACCTGGCTGACAGTTCGCACCCTGCCGGCGGAGCCTCAGCACTTGCCTTGGGCCCTGTGGGTTTCGCCGCATCCTGGGATGGTAGGCTCTTCTCCACCTTGCGTGACTCGCGGCTGAAGTTTGAAAAGACACCTTTTCAAACATCCATTCTATTTCCTCAACTACTGTGGTCATAACTTCTGTTCGGGGCCGGGGTGAGCCTGTGTCATCCCCTCCCGTTATTTGGTCCTGGGAGAGACCCAGCCTCTGAGGCTGTTAATACAGTTAAAAGGATGTTAATGAGGGACCGGATGCTCCGGGAAGAACCCCTCTTCCAACTCCGTATGATTTCCGTGGTAATGAGGACAGTTAGGGTGTTTGGAGTCTCCCAAGCGCTATTCCATACATGGTCTCATTTGATCCCGGTGAGGTAGGAGGTTGAATACCATCCATCCCATTTTATAGATGGAAACGAGCAACGTTCAGAGTGTTGGAATGAGTTGTTTAAGGGACATAGCTTGTCAGATTTGAGATTTGAACCTACTTTTGTTTCATCTCCAAAACGGTTTTTTAAATGCTTTTTTTTTTTAACACTTAGCTATTCTCAGGGTTTCTTGTGTCAGGTTGTGGATCTCCTGGTAAAAGGTGACTCAGACGGTGGATGGACAGTCCAGACACGTGTATTATTTAAATCCTTTACTTGAAAACTCAAATTGTTGCTTTCTTGGAATAGTTTGGGAGGTGGCGGCATCAGGAGGTAGCTTAAAGGATGCTTGATTTTGCTGTTGGTGACTTAGCTGCTGTTTGGTAGGAGGGCAGGAACGAACGACGTCCCTGGACTGTTCGCTGGTGAGTTCCTTAAGAACCAGGAGGCCGAGAGATTTAGGCCATGACACGCTAGGCCCGAGAAATAGCCAAGCTCCTTGGTTGCCAGCTCTTTACCGTAGGTGACTCAGCTTTTGGTCCAAGTTGTCGAGGTCGGGTCTGCTCTAGGGGAAGGGGCTGCTCTCCTGGGTGCTGTCCGATGGCAGGTGCCTGGGCTTGAGGCTGCCCTGGAGTGGACGCGGAGGCGCCCCGGGCCAGTCCGCCCTCACCCTGGTGTGTTGCTCTTCCCCCAGTGGGCGACCTTGCGGATGGAGAGAGGAGCCAAGGAGAAGAACCACCAGCTTTACAAGCCCTACACCAATGGTAAGGCCGGGCCCCAGCCCTGCCCGCAAACGTCCCTTCGAAATCCATTCCCTCCTGCCTGCTTTTCCTTCCACCCCTGCTCACCACCAGAGGAAAGGTAGGTCTCTGAGCATCTGTCACACGCGTGCCGCTCGACGGGGCTGTTCTCTTGCAGGAATCATCGCCAAAGATCCCACTTCCCTCGAAGAAGAGATCAAAGAGATTCGCCGCAGCGGCAGCAGCAAGGCCCTGGACAACACCCCGGACTTCGAGCTCTCCGACATCTTCTACTTCTGCCGCAAAGGGATGGAGACCATTATGGACGACGAGGTGACCAAGAGATTCTCAGCGGAGGAGTTGGAGTCCTGGAACTTGCTGAGCAGAACCAACTACAACTTCCAGTACATCAGCCTTCGGCTCACCGTCCTGTGGGGCTTGGGAGTGCTGATTCGGTACTGCTTCCTCCTGCCGCTCAGGTGAGGGCAGGGCCTGTCGGGGACCGAAGACCGAGCGTCTGCCGCCCAGGCTGATGAATGACACCTCTCCCCCGCCTCTCTGCCCTGTTTTCCCACGCGAGGAAGGAGGAGGGTGCCGCTCTTTCCCTGGCCAGGCGTCTGACCCTGGGAAGGGGACACTGGGGATTGTCCTCCAAAGGCCTTTGGATTCTCTGAGTATCAGACAGAAATAGTTGGGTTTCTTAAAGGCAGATCGCTTGTCTGGATGGACTAAGCACAGGGACAGGAACACGGTGTCCTTGCTGGCCACCCGTTCCGGGCATGGCTGGCGCTGTCTGCAGCTTCCTCTCCAGCACAGAGGCGCATTGATCTCCCAGCTTTTCTGGGCCCTGTGCTCTTCTGAGTGCATCTTGCCAGATGCCAGTACCTCTAGGCTCTGTTTCCTCTTAGTTCCCAGAGCGGCTGGGCCCGGCCAGGCTGTGAAGCCAGGGGGAGGGCGAGAAGGCAGGGCGGCAGGTGTCTGAGGGCGGCGCAGCCAGCGTGAGGACTTTCCGTCATCTGGCTGCCTAGTGCCTGGGGGCAAAGCCGTGGTGTCCTGTCATTTTGGAAGCAGAATGATCCCTGGTTCTGACAGGCCTGCTCCCATTTCTCCACGGACCTCCTGTCTGGGTCCCGGTGGGGCCGCTGGGGCCGGTTTCCGAGACGCCCACTGTCATTTTCACACGGTCAGCACCGTGCTTGGTGCAGGGATTAGTCTGCTGCGTTTTAACTTTGTCTTCTCATTACAGGATAGCTCTTGCTTTCACGGGGATTAGCCTCCTGGTGGTGGGCACGACCATGGTGGGATACCTGCCCAACGGGAGGTGAGCAGAGCGCGGGGGCCCAGTCGGCGGGGGCGGGGAAGGGTGTTGGCGGGAGGCTCCGATCTTGAAGGCCAGGCCCCTCCTTTGGGCACAGCCCAGACCTGGCATCTCAGATGGAGATAATAACCAGCGATACCAATGCATCAGCATTTAAGCTGCATTTATTTTTGCCGATCGTGGTCTCTCTGTGTTCTGCGTGCTCTCCAGCCCTCACGCTCTTCCCATTTTAAAGACAAAATGGGGAAACCACAAGACTGCAGCGTCCAGGGCTAGCAGGTTTTCCAGCCCAGTGTTTAACTTGAGCGTTCTACCCTGCTGAATTGGTGAGAGGAAAAATGTAGGCAGGGCTTTTTTGTTTGTTTGCATTTTTAAGTGAAATTTACTCCTGGGAAGTTCTGGGGCTGGTCGACCTCTCTCCTGGCCGGGCTGGTGGGGAGGTTTGACTCTCTGGCCCTTGTACTGCATCTTGGTGTCGACAAGTGAGAAGGAAAGGAATCTGAGAGGCTTAACCTGTGCTGGAAGTTCTAGGGCTGCGAGTTCTGTCCCCATTACCTTGGGTGAAGTCACACGGTTGTCATCGTCCCTTCCTCTATATAGAGACGTCACGATGCCAGTGCAGAGTTTTACCACCTACACCGATACGTGTGAAAATACTTTGCAGTCATAAAGGACTGTCGGCGGTGATGGTCAGATGGTCGGCGTCAGCATTTTTTCCTGTCCTTCTGTATGTGCGTAAACTAAAACCCGGAATCTTTGTCCCGCTGTCGCAGGCTTAAGGAGTTCCTGAGTAAACACGTTCACTTAATGTGCTACCGGATCTGCGTGCGAGCGCTGACGGCCATCATCACCTACCACGACAGGTGAGGGGCTCGGCCTGGGCCGGAGGGGATGGCGCTGGCAGAACACGGCAGCCGGCCAGCGGGCTCTCGCAGCGTCCATCCCGTGGGAGCTGGGAAGCCGCTGAGCCAGGCGTGGGTTCCTGATGAACCGATTCACACTGATGGTTGTTGCCTCGCACGCACTTTTAACGCAGGAAGAACAGGCCCAGAAACGGCGGCATCTGCGTGGCCAATCACACGTCGCCCATCGACGTCATCATTTTGGCCAGTGATGGTTATTACGCCATGGTAAGGCCCCTCTGTCATCTCCGGGCGGGACTTCTTCCTTGAGGCTGGTCAGGGCTGGGAGCTCTTTCTGAGGGTGTAGACAGGTAAGCACAGGCCCCCACCCAGATTGTGCCTTCGTTTGTTTGGGACAGATATTCTAAGCAGGGTGATGGAGTTTGGGGGAGGTCCAGGCGGACGGTGAGGAGGGGTGGAGGTGGGGACTGGGCTCGGGGCCACTGCTGAGTCCCCCGGGGGAGGGCATTCTGACCCAGGTGGACTCTGCTGCAGTGTTCCCTCTTAGAGTTTTCAACTGTATCTTCAATGCCACATCTCTGGTCTCACTAATTAGGAGAATTTAAATTCAGAGTCTAAGAGTGGTTTCTGAATAGAGAGAAACCTATGGTTGCCAGTAAAATACTAGGGGCTGAGAGGTGGGTATTGTCTCGTGGGACCGGGGGGCTCTGTGTGAGGATGACATCACTCCCCTTCCTCCTTTGTCCGGACCAGGTGGGACAGGTGCACGGGGGGCTCATGGGCGTGATTCAGAGAGCCATGGTGAAGGCCTGCCCGCATGTCTGGTTCGAGCGCTCGGAGGTGAAGGATCGCCACCTGGTGGCCAAGAGGTAAACAGCAGGTGCTGCTGCTCTGGGCCGGTTACAGGGTCTGGACCACTGTGAAGGGGATGCTGTGCCCCCACGTCATCTCTGCTGAGCCCACACTGCTTTCGTAATAAGAATTTTTTTCTAAAACACGGAATAGAAAAAGTATTGAAACGTAGCGTTACTTACCAAATTAGTAACGTTTTTAATCTTTTTTATTCCTTGTACCCATTGTAATGAACAACATAAGAACTTTTTTCTTGTACATATATATACATATGAACTTCTAGTGCTATTTAAAGTTGCAAAACGAATTCATTATCAAGAATGAAAGTACACTTAAGGCAATAGAAGAAAGTGCTGCTCGGTTTTCAGGCTTGGATTGAAAAAAAAAAGGTACCCCAGTGCAGGTAATGGCCAGAGCTTTGCCATAAATTGAGAGCAATCCCCAAAGCCTAGCTTCTGCCCACCACTGAAGTCCCTTTGCCGCGTCCCAGGGGGACTCTGGGCCTGGCGCGCCTGTGGGAGGTCCGTGGCCACCGTCCATCGAGGCTGCTCTCTGCCAGGCCCGTGGTGGGCACATCCTTTACGTGGTCCCACTTCTGAGCCATGGCCTATGCACAGACCCTCTGTTTGAAATAGTCATCTGGGGTTCCCTGTCCTGGTAAGTTCTGTCTTCATGAGATTTAGACTGTGGTTCTACGGAGGACAGGGTCATGTCTGTTAACCTGCTTTTGTACAACACGACACCCAGCCTCCCATCTTGATAGGTAACTGTAGATGGATTTTGATGGTGACGGCCGTGAGGCTGTCTGACCCCTCATTCTGTTTTCTCTCCTGAAGGCTGACTGAGCACGTGCAGGATAAAAGCAAGCTGCCCATCCTCATCTTCCCGGAGGGTGAGTCTCTGTGCGGGGGCCATGCGGGAGGGGTGACCCCAGTGTCGTGTGGGAACCCAGGCCCTCGCCCTTTATTGGGGTTTCTGTTTTCACTGAATGACGTGAGGTCCTTTGGAACTCAAGACTCAGAATTGGGAGCAAGAGTGCTGTAGTGTGACCTTCCCCAATGCATGAGCCCCCCCGTAGTATCGCCCATGGGCTCCCTCAGCTCCCTGTGGGTCCTTCCCGTGACCTCCTCTGTCTGTGTGTCTCTGGCCTTTCCCTGGGGCTGGTGTGTTACCCAGGGAAAGCGGCCCTGGGAGAAGAGAAGGGGAGGCATCTCTCTCTCTTCTTTTTTTTTAATTGAAATATAGTCAGTTACAATGTGCCAGTTTCTGGTGTATTACACAATGTCCCAGTCATGTGTATACATAACATATATTCATTTTTGTATTTTTTCCATTAAATGCTATTATAAGATATTGAACATAGTTCCCTGTGCTATACAGAAGAAACTTTTTTTTTAAATCTATATTTATATATGGTGGCCAATATTTGCAAATCTCAAACTCCCAAATTTATCCCCTCCCACCCCCTTTCTGCAGTAACCGTAAGATTGTTTACTATGTCTTCAAGTTTGTTTTGTAGATGAGTTCATAGTGTCCTTTTTTTTTTTAAGATTCCACATACGAGTGATATGGTATTTTTCTTTCTCTTTTAAATGTTCATTCATGAGCTAGGGAGAGCAGAGATTTCTCTGCTTGGAAGAGCCATTAGAATTTTTATTATTACAGTTAACCCTTAGAGTCCCAATCTCTGGGGTAAAGGACCAAAAGAAGTAGCATTTTACTCTCTCCCACATTTTAGGAACCTGCATCAATAATACGTCGGTGATGATGTTCAAAAAGGGAAGTTTTGAAATTGGAGCCACGGTTTACCCTGTTGCTATCAAGGTATGAGACGTCTTCGGACTCTGTGGTCGCTGCTGTGGGCCGGACGCCGGGAGCAGGGGGTACGGGGCCAGGGCCACGTGTCCGCCTCGGGCCAGTCTGCAGGTGCGTCCTGACTGTTGAGAGGAAATCTCAGATCGAGATAGAGGGATTCAGTTTGAGTCCGAGTTCTGCTTAGCATTTCAGCTCCAGACTTTGGCAAGTGTCTCTGTCTGCACAGCCTTCTGCATTTTCCCCTTGCCGGCGCCGCTGGCGCAGTCCTGGAGGAGGTGGCCTCCTGGTCCAGCAGACGCTCCCAGCCACTCCGCTTTTAGCAGGCAGGCAGAGCTCCAGGCAGGGGTGGCGAGTGACTGGCGGCTGCTCGGGGGCTGAGCAGGGAATGGGGCTGCCCAGGTGATGTGTCGGGACCACAGACCCCGTCCTGGTAGCAGTGTCAGCCGCGGGTGTGGGAGTGGGGAGCGGTGTTTGCACCGCACGCCCGCCAGCCCGCATTGTAACGTCCTAGGAGCTGAGTGCTTCACCTGCATGCTTATCAAAAACCAGCTGCTGCCTGGAAGCCCGTACCACTCACTCCAGAGTGTCGGTTCTTTGTAGCTGCGTCAGCATCCCCAGCGGGACCGTGGGCCCCACACGCAGGGTTTCTGAACTTGCGTTTTTGACCCATCCCTCGATGCTTGGATGCCCTGGTCGGGGACCATGCTGAGTGCCCTGCTCTCCGCCAGCTCAGAGCACGGGCCCTTGGTGACTCCTCCCACAAAACGGCCTGTGACTCTTACGTGCTTTGTCCCGCTTGCAGGTTTGTAAAGCTCACGTATGAGGAGGAACTTCTGCTTCTCAGATACTTTTCTAGTTTTTGTGAAGCCTTCGTTGGTACCCAGACTTGGATAACCTTAGCAGTTTTAGAGTTCTTAACCACATTTCCACCAAAATTAAGCCGTTCTCTGATTTTGAGGAATTTATTGCTGTTTTGAACTTTTGCCTTGTTTTTCTGTTGATGGTGTCAGCCCAGCAGGGGCGAGAATCAGCCCCAAACAAAGGCCTCTCACACATGAGATGAGAGTTTCCGTCCAATCCTGCTTTGTAAAATACAGCCGCACTGTCTCCTCACCACACACGTCAGCTCCTGTTTAAAACTCGTTCTTCTCCCTCATTTCCTTCTGCGTTTCTGTAATTAAATAAATCTAAATGTCTTCATTTCTGGAGTCAGGTCTACAATTAGGGATGATTGTCTAAATTTTATTCTGAGAATCAGAAAATTTAAGCTTGAAAGGCCTAAAAAATACTATTCAAACCCAAGCCCCCCCCCCCGCCCCGGGTACCGGAACCCCTGCTCTGGCATCTTGGTCGCTGTCCCTTCCCAGGGTCCCCAGGGAAAGGGCGCTCTCTACACTGGCGGCAGCTCGGCCCCCGGGGTTAGCTCTGGAAGTTCTGTCTCCTCCTGTTTTCATTCTGGTCCTTGGTCTTTGCTTTGCGGTCACGGTCAGTCTGATGTCTGGGGTGAGAACCCTGCAGCCCCTCAGTAACAGTTCAGCCGTGACCCTTTCCAGGCTCTCGCCTCCTGGACTCTGTTCCCTCTGTCACTTCTTACATAACTTCCCCCAGCACCTCCCCCACCGGGCTTACCTGCACTTGCTCTCCTGTTTGGTGAGGATGAGAGTCACAGCTGCGGCCACGTCTCCTACAAAATGCCGCTGAAGGACAATCTTCGCTCCATTAGCGTCGCTGGCGAATGAAAGTGCCTCTTGGCGGGCGGCGCGGCCCCCTCGTGGTGGACCCCTGAGCTGTCGCGGGCGGCCACGCGCTGAGCACACTGCCGCCTACATCAGAGCAGACCCTCCTCCTCACTCAGACACTTAGCTTCATTAGAAGTGCAGATCCAGAAGCAAAGCTTTGTTTTCTCCTTGGTCCTGGCACCAGAAATGATATTAAAAAGTTGGCAGTTAGGTAAGGAAATGTCTCTGTTTGGGGGCGGCACATGGAGAAGAACTGATGAGTGCTTGCGGGGGATATTGGAGGTGGTTTATGAGACCGGGGGCTGATGCAGCAGATGTGGGGAAGTGTTGGTAATTATTGCATCTTGCCGTGGATGTGTGGGGTATGTGATCCTCGCCCCTCTGTTCGCAGATATGCCTGAAAACATAAATGCTAGATTGTAGACACCCCTGAGTGTGTAAGGCGTGACTCATCAGAGACGGAGGACGTTGAGGAAGGCTGTTAGTCCTCGCTAGCGACCTGCAGCAGGACCTTGGTCATTCCGGGATGTTCATGTTATTGGAGCTCAGAACCGCCCGGGGACGGACAGCGTCCATGTAGGGGTCTGGGCGCAGTGTTCTGGGGCTGATCCCACCCCTGGTGGCACTTTCAGAGACGCTGCCGTTGACCCCCACACGTGGCTAGAACTACTGACTTCTTACTGCCCAGCTTCCCGTTGTCTTGCAGTATGACCCTCAGTTCGGTGATGCCTTCTGGAATAGCAGCAAGTACGGGATGGTGACGTACCTGCTGAGAATGATGACCAGCTGGGCCATCGTCTGCAGCGTGTGGTACCTGCCTCCCATGACCAGAGAGGTCGGTACCCACACCACACGGGGGTCTTCCTTCTCCTTGGAGACCGGGGCCTGGGCTGAGTGTTGTCCTCCGTTCCTTCCTCCAGGGAGAGGAAGATGCCGTCCAGTTTGCAAACAGGGTGAAGTCCGCCATCGCCAGGCAGGGAGGACTCGTGGACCTGCTGTGGTGAGTCAGAGCCGGGTCTGATCCCTGAGTCGAGCAGGATGCGAAGTTCTGAAGCAGGTGCTGAATGGTTGACCCCATTTACGAAGAGTCCTGCTCTCCCTGGTGCAGAGAGCAGAGCTCACCAGCCCCGGAGAGTCAGCGGTGGACTCTCAGGTGCCTGGGATGCTTGGGCGAAGCAGCTGATTCTGTGTCCCTTCCCAGGGACAGCCCACCAGAGCACCCCAACAGCCCTGTCCCTGTCGGCACGGGACCTGGACACCTCGTAGGATCACTGACTTCTCTGATCTCAGGTCTTGGGCAGAATTGGGCCATCCTTAGAAAGGCTGGTCTCATTTTTTGTGTTTAGCTTGTTACCTCCCAGAGCAGGACTTAGCAGACTTCCTCTGTTGTCACTCAGCTCTGCCGTTGTGGCATGAAAGCACCAGTGACACCCGTGGGCGTGAGCAGGTCTGTGCGCTCCCAGAAGCAGGTGTCGGGCGGGTTCGGCCCTGGGCCGGAGTTTGCAGACCTTTATCCTGGAGTGTGATGCGGGGTAGTTACATTCCAGGTAGCAGGAGGCTGATAGGATGAACGCCGCGTCAGGAAACGAATCCACCCTCCCAGGGCCCTCAGGTTTAAGTGCAGGGGTCGGCTCTGTGGGGCGACCGACTGGTCGTTTAAACTGACCCTCAGATTCTTCGGGAATACTTTGGCCCTGGATTAGGACCTTTTGAAAAAGGCTACGTGTACGGGGCACGTACTCTGCCGGACACAGTGCTCTGTTGCTCTTGGGATAATCTCATTTCATCCTCAGAGTAACTCCTTGAGTGTGCAGATCGTTACTCCCATCCTTCAGATGAGGCCCCGAGCCTGCAGAGGTTAAGTAGCTGTCTTTCATAGAAACTCAAGCCAGAGCTTGAACCCGGGTCTCGCCGACTTCTAGAGCCTGACTGTTAAATGCTGCCCCATGTTCCGTGTCGGTGAGGCCTAATGAAGACAGAGCGGCTGCCCTCGAAAGGAGGCCTTTGCTGGGGATCTTAAAGGCCGTAGCAGGTGTCCCCGGGACGCCTGGTGCAGGGGCTGTCTGGTGGCAGGGGATGTCCGAGCTCACGGGACGGAGGTCCGCAGAGTTAAGTCCTTGTCTCGGGCCGGCTTCTCCCGTGGTGCGGGGCAACAGGAAGGCTTCTCTGCCCTTACGTGAGGCCCCTCTCTTCCTCCCGTCAGGGACGGCGGTCTGAAGCGGGAGAAGGTGAAGGACACGTTCAAGGAGGAGCAGCAGAAGCTGTACAGCAAGATGATCGTCGGGAACCAGGAGGACAGGAGCCGGTCCTGAGCCCGCGCCTCCCCTTCCTGGACCCGGGACTCAACTCCCTCTGAGCGCCCGGGCCCCACCAGCTGCCATCTGAGGGGAACACTGCTGGTGGCCGCTGCCCAGGACGAGATGCCTTCCTGTTCCTTTTACGCTGTGTCCGTGGGAGGAATGCCATTAAAGTCCCCTCTCCCCCGTGCCCGTGCCGCCTGAGTGCTGGGCAGGTGGCCGTCCCCGCGCCAGGACGGGGGATGCTCGTCTGTGACTGAACCCACGTGCGGGGACCTCTGGGGATGGCGGCCCCGGCCTTGATAAAAAGACAACTGCCGTCTGCCGGAGCTCCGGGCCGGGTGAAGGTCTCCGGGCGGGGCGGGGCGGGGGGCCGCGGTCTGACCCGGTGCCCGGGCGGGAGGGGAGGGGGGCACCTACCTCACAGGGTTGTTGTGGGGCTTCACGTGCTACGCCATCGAGCTCAGTGTGAACACGTGCAGGTCCGAGAGGCGGCGGGATGGGGTCTGAGCTCGGAGCCACTCGCGGGGCTTCGGATTTGTTTTTGTGAGTAAATAAAATTGTCTTCGATGGTGACTGAATCGAGGGGGTTTTCCCTTCGCTCTCTCTGCCCTGGAGGCATTCCGGAGCCACACGTTAGGATCAGAGTTAAGGTTCTTTGCTGGCAGGACTGTGGGGAGCCCACTTGGTTTCTGGATCGAGGACTGGTCTTGTTGGGAAGAAAGGGCACCGCTCCTGTTGGATGTCTGCATATCTGGTTGATTTGGGATTTTCAGTAAGGATGAGCTGTGGATTTCGCCACTGATGGGAGCTGCTGGATTGGAGGGGTGTGAGTAAAGGTAGTGGGTGGTCTGGGTGTAAGGATGGGGAACGAGGAGATAGGGGAAGGGCAGGAGCAAAGGGGTGTGAGAGTGGAGGGGTGTGAGAGTGGAGGGGTGTGAGGGCGGCGGGCCCGGCAGGTGGGTGTTTGTGCACCCAGGGCTCCACACAGCCAGAGGGGCGCTGCCGGCCGCCTGCACCCGCCCAGCTCAGGTCCAAAGCCAGGCTCCATCCCTGGTGACTACTTCCAGGCTCTGCCTATTTCAGACCCCTCGGAGAGAGAGCTGCCTCTCCCACAAGTTACCTGTCTGTCCATCCCTCCTCGCCCCATTCCTGCTCCCTCTTGGTGGTCACCACAGCTGTCAGGATTTGGACCAGCTGTGGGAAGTGTCACCTCTCCAAGCCACCATCTGCGGGGTGATGGAAGTGAACCCTGGCTCCTGAGGCCCCCAAACCAACAGCGTGGTACCTCCCCTGACCGTAGTCGCTCACCCCAACTGCCCGCCTGTTCCCTTACCTCCCTGCATAGCTGCCCACTTCTCCCACCCGCCCCATGCCAACCCACCGGAGATTCTGTTTCTCTTAAATGAAAACACTATCATGGCGATAAGAACAGCCTCTTGTGAACTGTTTTACAAAATGCGCAGGAATAAACAGTGATTTTCAGCCTTTTATAGGCAGTGATGTTTACAGTGTTTAAAAGCTATCTGAGATGATCTTTAAAAACTGGTCTTGAAGATCAAGTTCCCTTTTTGAAAGTACCCTTTTAAAAAATGCTCTGTGCCAGACAGTTTGTTTATTTCATGGTTCTCATAGGTCCTTCTAAATGGTTTTTGTCTTCTCGCGCTCGTCAGCAGATCCGTGTTGCTGATGACACAGAGTATTGCAAGAACCTGGTTTAAATCACTGCTACGTAAAGAAATCCATGTGGAGACTAAGCAGTGACTATTTTACTCTCACCAACTGAGAAGGAATGTGAATTACACCCTTATAAAAGGAAACCTGTAAAATTTTTATTAAGTGCCTGTTACAAGCACACGGACTCATCAGACTGCTCCATCCTCTCCAACTACTGTCCCCAAGTTGTTCGTAATCGGTTTGGGATAACTGAGTTGGTCTTGGGTGTTAAAACCTCGCGACTCTTAGGAATAACAACAGAGCAACTTGTAAGGCGGTGCAATGTGCAAAACGTCCCCTTGGGGCCCCAGCAGCAGTGAGGACGGTCCTGGAATAAAGCCACGTGGCATTAACTCGTGGGATGCGCACTGGCCAGGGCCTAATCCCACCACCAAACCTGCTTCTCGTTTGCTGTTTCGACTGTATTTCTCTGTGTCTGTTTCCTGATCCTTGACTGAGGACTCGGGCTAGAGGAGCCCTTTCCACGCCTGACTTTCCTGTAATGTTTAAACCCACAGTTTCAAACTTTGGCTTTAAGACCTAGTCATCTTGGGTCCAGAATTAAGTTGGTTTGAATCCATTTGCTCCCTGCAGAGCACTGGGCTGGTAAAACTCGGCTCCTCTGGAGGGCGTCTCACGTGTAAAGGAGAGTCTCCGGGGCTTGAGGTGGTGGAGGGTCTGGGTGCATTTGATTGTGAATCTTGGAAAGATTTCTTCCACTCAAACGTGAGATTTCTTTTTCTACTGAGCTAGTTGGAGAAGGAACTTCTTGAAAAGGCTGTTAAAATCCCCCTGATGCGGGGAGCCCCATAGGACGTGATCTCGGCAGTGCTGAGAGCCCTCAGGGTACCATCCCAGCTCAGCCCTTCCCAGTAGCATCTTACCAACAGCAGGCACTAGCCCTGCTGCCCTGCAGACGTCTTCTGGGACCCCTGCTGTCTCCTTCCTGGAATTGACCAAAACCTCAATGGTCTGCAGGAGGGTGCTTCCTCGCAGTCCCTGATGACAAGAGTCCACAGTGTCGCCGGTCCCGTCCACCTGCCATGCACCCTGGGCGGCTGGGCCGCTTGCCTGGGAGGGTGGCTGCGTACACACTGACTCTGGGACAGGTGAAGACACGACCATCCAGCCATCCATCTTCCACCGCGCCCACACCCCTCTCCCCGCCAGTCAATACATCTCTCTCCGAGGGGAAAGTTAATAAATTTTGCTCTAGATTAAAAGTATTGATCATTTCATTTGTAAACGATAAATAAAAAGGGGGAACTTTTCATTGCACCAGGGGTAGCGTCTGGTGTATTTTGCGGGTGAAATTGCGCTGGCTTTTGGGGGCTGGGCTTCTTATATGCATCCCGGCCGGCCAGCAGCATTGATTTCCTATTAGTCTCCCAGCACCACCCAGTAACACATCATTTCGGTACCTGCTATTAATGGTCTTTTGATAAATAATCACTTGTAAGTCAATAAATTTTTATTAAACAGTGTGGCTCTTTGATTTATTAAAATCCGACCGTGTTTGTCTGGGAGAAAAGGGATGCTGAATTGAAGTGGAGGTTTTCATACATCTTCCTGACGCCGAGCAGTCACCACACACTCCGGAGAAAAACAATTGCATTTTAACAGAAACAAAACAGCCGAGTTTGGAACTTGGGCCCAAGGAAACTTTATCTCCGTCAGCCTGAGGCTCACTCTGCAGGGAGCAGCCACGGGTCTGGGGTCGCCCAGTCAAGAACTCTGTGTTTGCTCCCGAGAGTGGTGAGGTGCTGGGCTGGACCCCCGCGATTGCGTGCCGGGCAGCCCAGACCCCTGAGCTGCACACAGCCCGCCGGCCAGCCCTCCTCGGCTGAGAGGTGCCCCCTGGAGTGGGCAGCCCCAACAAACAGATGTCCGGAATCCTTGAGAAAAATTGGACGGCTGGGACCTCTTAGCTTCCTTCCCGGCCAAATCACCACAGTCACATCTGGTGGCAGAAAATGCCAAGAGATGGTTCATGTTTTATGTGGAGCTTTAGCTGTATGGATGACTTTAGAAAGTGGGCCAATAGCTGAAGATTGGAATCTTTTCTGTGAGATTGTCATTGGCAGAAAATTTGCTGTAAAGGATCTGATTTGCTGTAAAGGGTTTGACAAGTTTTCCTGGAGACTAACAGGGCCCCAAACCCTCTTGTATATAGAGAGACCCAACCACTGAGTACTGAACCAGAATTCCCAGCCTGGAGGGAAGTATAAGAATCAGAAATGTTCTCATTAAAACTGGTGGCTGGACTCCATCTCCCTGACCCCACTGTGGTCCAGGCCACCGCTGGTCCCATTTTCCAGTCACACCCAGTGTGACAGGTGTTAACAGAATGGGCTTCCGAAGCGGGACTGGCTAGTTCAGCCAGAGCTTTAATGTTTTTACGTGTTATCAAATATGTAAATCGCATTTTTAAAACCTTTTTTTTTTTACTGAAGTAGAGTCAGTTTACAATGTTGTGTTAATTTCTAGTGAACAGCACAGTGATTCAGTTACATTTATTCCTTTACACATTCTTTTCATTATAGGCTATTACAAGATGTTGAATATAGTTCCCTGTGCTAGACAATGTAAATCACGTTTTTAAATGTTTCTAAAATTTAATGTTTTAAACCTGCTGCAAGTCTTCTCTGTCTTGAGTTTCTCTTCTGTCCTGGTCTTGAGGGTGGCAGCTGGGGCCTCAGGGACCCTGAAGGTAGACGGGAAAAGGGAGCGTACTAAGTACAGAGGACACTGAGTATTAAGGCGGGTCTCCAAGTGCAGGAGGGTGGCCAAGGGGCCCAGCTGCCCTCTAAGGCTTGGCGCCACCCACCCCCAGGGTGGCATGGAGGTGAGCCCAGGCAGGGAAGAGGCAAACAGCTTTCTAGAACATGAGAAACAGTAAGCATACTGTGTACTTTACACCTTCACAGTTCAAGTTCATTTTCAAGGTGAAACGGGAGACATGAGACATGCTTCCCCCTGGGTTCACCTCTAGCCTTTGTTCATTCTCCCGCACATCCCTTCCCCTGTCCTTGTTCGTCCCACTCTGCCCTTAGGACTTTGATAGGGAAACTGGAGAAGACTCAGCGGAGGTTTTTCCACATCCCTTGAATCCACTTCCGGTGACTTGAGTACATGAACTACAGGAGAGGAGTGACTCCTGCTGTGTAGCTTGGTTACAGCTTGGGGGGGGGGGCAAGTTCCGCACAAGGAGTCAGAGGGCATCAGAGGGGCATCTTGGCCAGCCCCCTGCAGGCATCCGCACCACATGGAGATACAGACATGCAGGAGGAGGCAGGGGATGGAGGACGCTGGCAGACTGTCTCCCTTGGGAGGGAGGGTGGAGCCCCGAAGCCTCCAGATGAGGGACCCGGTGATCCCAGAGAACTGTGACCCGCCCCCCCCCCGGGGGTCCCAAACTGCGCTTTCATTGCACGTGACCCTCTACCTACTGCAGACTCAGCCCGAGTGGCGGGGATGGGGTCAGGAGGTGACTGGTGCCTTCCCATCTGATGCTGCCTAAAGCCTTAGGACAATCCGCTCCCTTTTGTCCCCTCTCGCCCTGTTTCCGGGGTCTGGACGGACACTGCTCATCCCTAGCGGAGGAGCGGCTCTGCAGGAGGGCCGGGGCGCCGCGCTCTTGGGGCGCCTGGTTCAGGCGGCGGCGGCGGCCCCGCGCGGGGCTCTGGCTGGGCTGCGAGCGCTCGGATTGATCCACCCGCCGTGATCCGTCATTTCTCCGAGGCAGGCGCTGTTTTCTCTGGCTTCAGGAGCCCCTTCGACACCTGCTTTATTTTTCTTCCTGCGCTGACGTGACGGGAGACAGGTGTTAAACTACTTAATCACTTTAAAATTGTTTTAATTTTCTGTTTTGTATTGATCTCTCCAGCACCAATTAATCAGCTCACTGGACCAGGCAGTTAGTACATTAAAAATTGTCAGGGAGGCCGTGCATCTTGCAAAATGTCTAAAAAATATTCGGCGAGCAAATTTCGTTCTTCTTGGGCGTGCAACAGTCCCGGGCCCAAAGAACTCCCAGTGGCAAGGAGCCTCTGCCTCGGGGGCTTGTGTCCAGGAGTATTTCGGGTGCAGGGGGGCTTCCTGTAAGAAAAATTGAAGCAGCTGCTCTTATCATCACCAGTTGGCATCTTTCCTTCTACTTTTATTCTCGGCTTCCCACACCATATCGGGTCTCTTCTCCCCAAGAGCACTGGGAATTTTCGTGGAAGGGGCACTGACTCTGGACAGCCCTCCCGACCCGCCATGGGCAGGACTTCACCATCTGTAACCGACCAGGCATCCAGCCCGCAGCCTAACTTCCTCTTCCCGGGGACGTCAGCCCTTTTAACTTGTCCTGAAGATGCCAAAGCCACCTCTCTGGGGCAGAGGGGCTGCTAAACTTGGTCAACTCTGTCTGTTGGCAGGTGGCTGCGTGTCACATTGTCCTGTCCCTGGCACCCCCGCGAGGTGCCTGAAGTCCGTCCATGGAATGTTCTGGACAAGCCCCACCCCCACAGTCACCAGGTCCGGTGCGGCAAACTCTTGCCACTGGACTTTTATCACCTCTCTTGAAAATTATTAACTGCTTGGCTGTACTTTCTGAATTAAATACAGCACAGACAGAATAACCAGGGGCATCAATATCACTTCTTCAGGGTAGAAATTGGTTTTCCGGTATTCCTTTTTTTTTTTTTTTGCCATTTTTTCCGATCACTTTCCAAAAGCAAGCCCTTTATTTTTCTGTGGCAAGTTAGCATCAAGCAGCCCGTCTGCGTGGTCTGACTGGTCAGTTCTCTTCCACTGGGGACCACCCTCTGGAGCATCTCTCGCCCACCCTGCCCTCCTCCCCCTGCTCCCAGCTGATGAGAAGCCCTTTTTATCCCCCTCTCCCTAAGCCTTACCGTTCACATGGGTGCCCCCCGGAGACCTCAGGCACAGCCTTCTAGAACTGGGGCCCGCAGTCCCCACCTGAGAGTAGGGGGCAGGCACGGTCAGCCCCTGCCTGCTGGCCGGTGGACTTACTTCCCCCAGCCTCCAGCCCCACCCGCTCTTATTAATTGGTATATGATTGGACTCGGGCATATAATCTCATATTGATTTTCTCTCTGGACGCCTGCAGCTTTATTTGCTCACATCTGCCTCGTGTTTAATTGGTGCTTTGCTCTGGCAACGAGAGATCTTATCGGCCTGTTTGGTTTCTTTTCCTGGGGCACACAGGTACTCAAGTTAGCAGCCAGCCTGGCCTCTCCCTGACCCTCCCTCAGTCAGGCATTCCTGGGGGGGTAGGGGGGTGGAAAATGGCCCAGAAGGGCCTTCTCAGAGCCTTCCTGTCTTTACACTTGACCTCACGTGCTGTGCTTGATCCTGCCTAATACAAAAGAGTGTGTGTGAGGTTTATGGGGGACAGACTGGCTTTGGAGTCAGACCTGGGTTCAAATCCACCTGCTCCTTGTGTGTGGCCTTGGGGCCAACCTATTGCATTTTTCTGCACTGTAGTGTCTTCTTTAGCTGAGAAAAAGGCAGAATGCCTGCTTTGTGGGATTCTCAGGGAATATCTGTCCATCACCACACACAGTGGCAAGGCCCACAGTGCCAGGAACATCTCTGACCCGAGGCCCTGCTGTCACCACCTGCCTTGTCTGAGGCCAGCACCTGGGCTGCGTGGTTTGGTTTTTCTCTTCTGACCACTGGTCCGCCCTGGGCTTTTTGGAGCAAAGGGAAGATGTCAAGGCCAGAGGTAAACACGAATTTCCTATTGACACAGCATTAATTCTCTTGCTTGGACAGGTGAATGCGCTTTCACTCACTTTACCAAGATTAATGGTGTGTGTTTGCCCACTAAGAGAGGCCTAATGAGGGGATCTGAATGTGAGCCTTCCGGGTTGGCTGTGGGGCTGCTCTCCATGGTGGGGGGGGAATCCAGCCCCCTCACCAGCACTTCCAATGGCCATGCCTTCCCCCTGGAAGAAGCAGGAGGAAAGAATTAGTGGGTAAAGAACGTGCCCTGCCCCAGGGGGTGATGACTGACAAGGAGAGCTTCTCACCAGACCTGCACCCTGGGGTCCGGAGGTCAGCCCGCCCCACCCTCGCCTGTCCCTGGAAGCTCGCTTCCCATCTGTGTGAACTGGGTCTTGGCCCCACCTGCACCCAAGGCTGTCGTCCAGGCTGGGGACAGTCTGCGGTTCACTGCTCTGAAAAGTGACAGGCAGTATCGGAGGGGTCAAGCAGAGGCTTCTGTGATGGGGCAGCTGGCAGAAAAGCATCAGGATGTCTGAGGATGTCCTGTGGCCTGAGGATAGGAGGCTCCAGGGCCTGTCAGTGACTCTGTAACAAGACTGGGTCCGAGCAGCCAATGTGCTGTGATTTTGCAGGTTAAGTACGGCTTAAACAGGGCAGGAAGGGGCTGACTGCTGACTTCTTGGCAAAACAGCCCAAGACAGATGTTAGAGAAGGCTGCCCAGGTGGAGTCCGTCCTCCAAGTCCGTGGACCGTCAGGGTACCCTGAGAAGTTCCTCAGTCTTCGGGGCGGGGTGGAGAGACCAAGCCAGCTCTTTCAAGGCTGCCTGAGCTGGCAGATCTCCCCCCAATCCCACTCTCTAGGACCTGAAGTGTCGCTTGTCATGCCCCACAAGAGCCAGGCACTGCTCTCATCAGGAATTTGTCAAAGGCTAGGAACTAATAAACGAGCGAGAGGTGGAGGGGAGGTTTAATCCAGTTTAACCCAGCCCCTTGGGGTCACTATTATGGTCCATTAGTGCCGGTCCAGAGCCCAGAAAGGAGAGCTGGGGGGAAGAGTGTGGGACCAGCTCTCAGAGAAGGGAGGCTGGGACATCCGAACCCAGGGCAGCTCCTGTTCGTCCATCTGTCCCCATGTCCCCATAGTATCCCTTACAGGGCCAGCCTGTAAGCAAACAACAAGGTTCAAAGAGAAAAAAAAAGTTCTTTCTATTAGTGTTCTTTCAACTATAAATTGCAGAAACCCGACTCAACCAGAGTTCAAGACGAAAGGTTGTGTCTTGTCTCCTGAAAAGGCTCAGGGGTGGGGGAAGCAGATGAGGCTTGGCTGAACCAACGTCAACTCAATCCCGCTCTCCCCGGCTCTCGGAGCTACCTTCCCCTGGGTTGGCTCCCTTCTAGGGCGGAGGGCCCCGCGCAGCAGCCCCAGGGGGCTCCAGGTAGAGAAGGAAGGGGGCGCTCCACAGAATAACCTGGTCCTTCGCTCATTGGCTGGGAGTGAGCCGCCGGCCCATCCCTGAGCCAATCCATCACATGACCGGGGTAGTGGCATTTGCTGATTGGCTTAGGATGGTGTCACTCATCTGTGCCCGGAAATGAGGGCGGGGTCAGTCCACCTTGTTATATCAATCAAACCTGGCAGGAGGGTTGTTCCCAGTGGAAAACCAGAGTGGCCTTATCAGAGGCCGCGAGGATCAGCGCCAGGTGAGAACAAACCACAGAGGCGGGCTGCGCCTCTTCACTCCTCGCAGGGAGGAGGCTGCCATTCACTGGGCACTGCGCTGGACTCTACAGTTTCTCCGCAGCTGGGCCGCAGAGCCTTCTGCCCTGTTTCCACCGTGGCACGTAGCGGCCCCAGGCAAAGCAGTACTGGACTGCAAGCCCAGCGCCGCTGCCTCTTCCGACATTCATTAGAGCAGGATCTCTCCCAAGGGCCTGCGGAGGTTTGAGTGTGTCAGACCTCCCCACAGGTGTCACAGCCACAGGGCTGATGCCAGTGACAGCTGGAAACCCGAAGCGTCCTGCCATTTCTTTCTTTGGAAAGATGATCCAGACCCTTTGCTCCTTTGCTCCTTTGCTCGCCCCCCTTCTGCCGTCCCTGACTGTGCGAACCTTTGTCACCTGGGCAGGACAGAGAAGCAGCAGAATACAACGTAGGTCACAGTGGACAACCCCGAAGCGGGCAAGGAGAGCCCACACGTGGGTTTAAATCGAGTTGAGATCCTAAGAGACGATCTGCCAAATCTGCCCAATCACAGTGTCCCGGGCCCTTGTTAACCAGGCACATTCGAATTGGATCCCCACTCGAATATCCCCACTGAGTTGGAATATCCTGGAAGGGCCCTGGGGAGGCGAGCTTGGGGAAATCTGTCTAAATGAACATCTTCCTTGGCTGTGGAGTATCTGCTCCATCCAGGGACACTGGCCAGCAAAGATAAAGCAGCAGAAACCACACCAAGAAAAATGATGTTCGTGCGCTGCAATGTACTTGGTGAGGGGACCTCACCCAGCCCTCTCGTGTCCTCTGTCACTCTCAGGTCTTCAACACTGGAAACTGACACAGCTCTGGACTTAGAGTGAGAGGACAAGGAGTTTTCACCTTGGGTAGGTCTTCTCAGCATCCCAAGCCTCAGTTTCCCCATGTGCAAATTGGGGATAAAACCTGATGGCCAGTCTATCAAATGAAATAATGTACAAGTGCCTAGAATTCCACCATGAGTACAGTATTATTGTTGAAAATAAGGATTTGGTCACTGCTTTTCATTCAAACTATATAAATCCTGAATTTTAGGTGGGACACACCATGATTCCCGCTGCTGGGAGCTCCCTTTATTCTAGTGTCCTTACATGTTAAAGGATGGGATGCTTTTGATGACACATGTTGTGTGGTTCAATTGTGAATTGCGCCTGTGTTTTTTTGTACATTGTCATTAATTAAATTCTCTTTTATTCTTAACCACTGCCTCCCATGGGTCCCTCTGGTCCCTGTGAAGACATTCCTCATAGCACTGAGAGCATGGCCTGCCCTGTCTTTCCTGGAAGCTCGCCTCCATCTTCTAGACTGTGAGCATCAGGAACCTAGAGGGCTTGTCTGTATCCTCAGCAACCAGCATAGCCCAGGCAAAAAGCAGACTTCACTTGCTCAGTACATGGATTTTAATTAATAACACATACAATTGTAAGTTTCTCTTTAAATAGTTCGAAGCTCAGACGTAATTCTAAGGGCCTTCTCTCTTTTCCTTTCATGGTGGTTAAGAGTGGGAGCTCCAAAGTCAGTCTGTCCGGGTTAAGCTGTGTGACCTAAGGTAAGTTACTTAACTTCTCTGTGCTCCAGTTATAAAATGGGTATAATAACAGTGCTTCATTTGTGTGGGTTTGTCGCAAATTAAATGAGATAGATAGAGCCCCTGAACAGTGCAGGACACTGACTATTTCATAAACATTAGCGGGTAGTTTCAGCAGGAGTGGTGATAGACGTGATCATTGCAGGAGCAGTGAGAAGACAAAGCACAGATGCTGGAGTTGAACACTGCTCGCCATGGACCTGAGGTACGTTGTTTCATTTGCTTGCTTCAACTTCCTCATCTGGGAAATGGGGATGCTACATCTTATATGGCTGTTGGAATACAAATGCGTGAATGCGAGTAACGCATTTAAAGGAGCCCCTTTCTGAGAAGGTGCTGGTGTCTTCCCTGCACCCTGGCCTCCTGCATTATAGGGAACAAAAAAATGCCTCTTTGGCATCCTGGCCTGGTGGGCAAGGTCCCTGGGACAAGGTGACCCCAGGGCATCCCTTTGCCTTGTTCCCATGGCTTCTGCCTCCTGGATAGTGCGAATCCTTCCCACCACAGTTACAGGTTCGTATCAGATCCCTCCATAAACTCCCACCCAACCTGAACCAGGTGGCGATGACCTGACCCAATGACCAGAGCAGCGGGATTTTTATTTGGTACCATTTTGTCCGAGCATCATCCAGGAGTGAATTGTTCGAAGCCAAACAGTTCCCAATGAAAAATCCCTTAGTGATATTCTGCTCTTCTAGCCACTGTCTACAGAAGACACAGGACACAGCGCAGTCTTCTGATGGCTCTGGGACATCATTAGAAACACAAGCCACAGTGATGACCTCAAAGACCGCTGACTGCATTTTTCTCTCTCATCACCCAACTCCCACAGGGGGCTGTACTGGTGAAATTTCTCCTTCTCCTTTGCTGGAAGTCCCTGCTCTTCGTCTCAGCTCTGGGCCTCTTTGAGTCTAATCTTGCCCCTAAGGTGGCTGTGGGCCTTGCCTGGGAGAGCAAGGTGTGCAGTGAGTTTCTGGTCCTCAGAGTGGTCTCTTATTTTGCTCTAGTTGGGTGCTGGCTGTGTTTTACGTGATCTCAAATGCTATGAATCTTCCTACACCTCTCTCCAGCTAGCCAACCTTTTTTTTTTTTTGTATTGCCCACCTGATTTGGACCAGGCTCTGTGCTGGGGAACCAGCTGGGGACCTTGTTAAAATGCAGATTCTGATTCGGGAGGGCGGAGCTGGGGCCTGAGAGTGTACCTTTCTACCAAGTTCCCAGGTGAGGCCACTGCAGCCGGTGCACGGACCATGTCTTAGAGGATCAGGCCTTCAGAGCGAGACATATAGACCCAGATGCCTTCAGGGGCCGCAAAGGTGATGGCTGGTGTGGGGCTCAGGTGTGTGGAAGCTCCAGGAAGTGGTGGGGAACGGGCTTCCCCAGCCCACGGGTCAGCTGAAGTTTCTATAAAAGCACTGTTCTGCCCCTGAAGAAACACATCTGCTGAATCCAGCCTCCAGTCCCAGAGCCCAGAATCTTAAGCATTTTGCAGGGAAACAAATCTGGTGACACACAAGCCCTTCTATAATCTCCTGATGGCGGTTGATCTGCCGGGGCTTGAGTATTTCCAGAAGTGGGTAGCTGTGACTTTGGACCTGTCTGTCCCTGTCCCACTGTGAAGACCTGTTTAGAACTGGCCCTGCCCCTCCTAGCAGCATGAAAGTGAGGAAGGAAGAGAGAGAGTGAACACACGAGTGTGTAAACGCCCACACTGTTGTACACAATGTACCTGATTTCAGTTCATCTTCTACTGGAACCCTGTCCCCTCTGCCAGGCTGCAGGCAAAGACTCAGGCTGGCTGATTTCTGGACTCAACTCCTAGGGGTGACTGAGAAGCAGGAGGGGTTGCCAGAAGTGTGATTTCAGGCCCTAATCTCCTCTTTTATTGCTGCCATCAGGAAATGGCCATTCAGAACCTTCACCCCTGTCCAACTCAGGACAGGTCCGTCCAACCCTGGAAGCCACAAATGGGAGGGCTGTGTCCGCCTGTTGGAGGCTTCTGGGCTGATAGGCAGAACACCGCGGCTCTCAAGAGTCCAGGTCTTAATTTCTTTCTCCTTGCTCATCCCTGGAAAGTTTGTGATTTGATAGGGGAGGAATTGCAAGTATCATGAATAGTCCCCCCGCAAAATTATAGTTCTGTTTCTTTGTTTAACTCAGCATATACAAGAAGGCCCTTGGTGACCAGGAATAAAAAGGGGAAGGGAGGGTCTATGTCTTATGATTTCTTTACGATGGAGGAAGCGAAATAGCCTTGAGATCTCCCCACCTAAACATACACACACACACACGCACGCATGCACATACACACTCGAGCACGCATGCGCATCTGCAGAGGGCAAGACGTAACACAAATTGCCCTCAGGAATCTGGGCCATTCACCTTCAGCCCTTCTCCTCCTTCAAACCCAAATCTCGTCTTTTGACGAGGCCTGAGCAGGATTTCGGGAAGAGCGGGAGGCAGTGCCTTCTCTCGCTGGGCGCCTGTGCGCAGGCACAGGGGTGAGGCAGGGGGACGGCTGGGAAGGCTGGTGTCCTTCATCCAGAGGTCCCAGAGGCAGGTGTCCCAGAACTTTGAGATTAGAAGGGGTTCTGTTTAGCTCAGCAAATGTTTCCCAGGGGTTGAGGGGGAAACAACTTTCCCCAGGCTTGATTGATTACTGTCTCCAAACAACGTGAATCAGACGTGCAAGCAGTTAGGATATTAATACGCTTATGAAGAAAGCAAAAGAGCATGGCTTTTCGGTCCGTGGCTTCTTCCTCCAAACCTGCTTCGTGACTTTGCACTTGGATTATGTCGACAGCCTCTGCTGGCTGGCAGGCCCCCAGCTCTCCTCAAAGTGCTCAGGAAGTAAGTCCTGGGCCCTGCCTGGTTCCCAGAGCTCAGAACACCCATGTCAAGCTTGTAGCCACGGGTCTGCAGAGAAGGTGTTTGTTTATTTCCTTCCCATATTACGTGGAGAGAGACCAAGTGTGGTCCTCATCACAGGAGGAGCATCCTTCATCTCGCTGCATCACTCCATCCTCTGGGTCCAGTAGGGTTATGATGAAGGTTGATTGATGCCTCTGTTTCCAAGAGGCTCCAAGCTGGGGTCTCCCTCCCACCCTCGTTCCCACTCCAGGCTGATTCCACAGGCCAGATTCTCTCTCCCTGGGGACCTCAGGGACTGGAGAAGGACTTGCTGGGACAGCAAGGTGGGCAGGCTGCTTATGGCTGAGAGGCCTTGCTGGTATTTGCATAGATGGTTAGGGTTGGAAGGGTCCTGAAAGCACACCTCGTCCCAGCCTCTGGTTTTACAGGAAAGGCTTTGAGGGGCTGCCCCTCGGGATAGACATAAGGGTCTGGGCATCAGCTCAAGTGGCCTTGGCCCACTTTTGGGACTTGGCTTAGGTCCTTTCTGAGCCTCAGTTTTCTCTTCCATGCAATGAGGGACAATCCCTACCTCCTAGGTTTCCGGCAGTGTTACGTGAGATACTCCGGGTCTTCCATGTAGGATGAGTTGGTAGGTGTTTGGTCAATGTTAGAGCTACTTTCTCTGCCCCAGGATCTTTTCCTTAAAGATACTGCCCCCCCCCCCCCGCTGCCCAGGCTATGAACTCCTGGAAGTCAAGAACCCAGTTAAACTCCTCTTGGGTTTCTCAGCACCTATGACAATGCCTGGCGTGTACCAAGAAGACCTCAGATTGACTGATGCCAAGCAGGTTTCTTGACTCCCAGAGCCCTGAACCCTGCTGGGAGCAGAGCCGCTGCCCTCTGGGAAGGCCCCCTGCAGCTGGCATGCTCAGGACCCCAGAGCCAGTTTCACAGAAGCACATAAGCCATAGGGAGCTTTCTGGAGCTTTTATTTTTACTCTTTATTTTTTTTAAAAGCCAGTGAAGATGGGTGAAAGCTTGGTCCCCTTTGGACGATGTTCCTCTGTGGTCACCCCCTCCCGCCTCCCCCCAGCCCCAGACCCTCCCACCAGCTGGGCAGCGCCCTCCTTCCGCAGCACCAGCTTCAGGGCCAGGCCATGGGACATCGCAGGAAAGGGAGGGTCATGGGTTCCATGCAAGCCCCTCCCCCAGCCCCTCCCTCAGGGCCTCTCCCCTCCTGCATGGGTACCCCCATGGGAGGAGCAGGGGTTTCTGAGGTCCCTTCCAGCCCCAGCCAGATGCTCCCTTCTCTCCAGGGGTCCTGTCTTTGCATCAACACCCAAGGAAGCCCAGGCAGGAGGCTCTGGGGGTACAATATGGGGCTAAGAGTCTCTCCTCTTCTCTATGCCTCCAACCTTGATCTTTCCCATCCAGTGGGGGCTTCTAATCTCTTCCTGTTTGGGGGGAGGGAAGTTCCCCTCAAAGGCAGAGAGGAGGAAGGATCACAGGAGGATAGCTCCCTCCAGGGGCCTAATCCTTAAGCTGGGGTGTCGGGGTGTTTCTTCCTCCCTAGGACCCATTTCCCCTCTCTGGGGTGGGTTTCCTCCAGCCTGGGTTAGATTTTGGGCTCTGGCCCCTTAAGTGGGATCCTTCCTGGGCCAAGGTCTGAGGGGAATACCTGGACATGCCAGCTCTTCTGCAGTCCGCTGGTAGCTGACCTGGACCCCGTACCCTGGTCTCTGGACTCCTAGAGCAGAAGGAGACCCCTGCCCCTGCAGCTACCATGGTGGCGTGTCTGGGACCCCAACGGCCTGTTTCCTGGTCTGGTCGTTTTTATCTACCTGTGCACTTCGGAATCTGCAGCGCTGGCAGGGCCAGGCCTGGGACCGCAGAGATGCAAGACGGCGGAGAGAGTGCTTGGTCTCAGGAAAAGTTCAGGTCTCCCTTTTTGCCCCCTCCTCCCCTAGCTAGACCAGGCTCCTCCTCCCCCTCCTCCTCCCTCCATCTCCTCCTCGCCCCCCCCCGTCCTCCATCCTCCCCCTCCCGCGCCCCTTCCTCCTCCTCCTTCGCAGCGCCCCATTAGCGCCCTGCGGGGACCGCGAGGCCGCGGAGGCGGGCGGGCGGCCGGGGTCAGACGCCGTGCGCCCCCAGGCTGAGCACCGAGAAGGCGGCGCGGTGCTTGCGGAGCAGCAGCCGGATCTTCTCGTCGTCCGAGTCGGGATCCAGCGGCTTGTTGTACTCGTCGTCCTCGTTCTCCGAGGCCGCGCGGTCCCCGCCCGCGCCCGTGCCGCCCGGGCCCCGGGGGGTGGAGGACGAGGGCTCCAGGGCGCTCTTCTTCCGCCACTTGGTCCTCCGGTTCTGGAACCACACCTGGGAGGAGAAGGGCTCTGAGGACCGCGCGCGCCGCGCAGGCAGGGCCCCCTTGGGGAGGGTGACCCCTCTCGCTGGCGGGTACCCTCCATCCTTGTGTTTACAGTAAAATAAATGGCTCAGCAATGAACTAAGCTATCACAGTCACACCATTTTTTTTTTTGGAAGCGGGGACAATAAAATAAAAATTAATGTGAGAGCAACAGCCCTTTGGGCTTGGCTGTAACCCTGCCTGCCTGGCATCTTCCTCTCCTTTGCCATCTGGGCACTTGGGTGGAAGAGGCTAAGATGCTTTTACCTTCACAGACCCTCACTGAACTTCAAGAATAAATTTCCTCCCTACTATAAAAATAACATATGCTCATTGCTGGAGACAGAAGAGTGCAGAAAGTACCCCCAAAATCAGAATAATAGGAAGAGGCTCTTAGACTCCGTGCTTCCTCTCCAGCAGAGTTAATATTGCGGGGAGGGGCTGCTGGGGTAGGGGACTGGCTGGGGATGCAGGGCCCTGAGGGAGCCCAGGCTGGGGTCCCAACCTGCTCCTGTATTTCTCTCTCCCCTAAGCCCGTCGTCTTGTAGCAAAGTCAGGCAGCTCCATCAAGGCTCAGAGATTTCTTCTTTGATGTCCGCACGGAATGCCCCTTGGGGCCTCCGAGTTGCCAAAGTGGCCCCCAGGAGCCTGAGGGGGGAGAAGCCGGCTTCCCCACCCAGTTTGGGCCAGAGACGTGCAGTTTGAAAGGGGGAGTCCTCCCTAAGCCTTGCCCCAGGCTGGGCAGTGAGGCTCAGACATCACGGGCAGGCGTGGAGAGGAGTTACCTTCCCTTTAAAGTTTGGTGAATCAAGGTCAGCTCGTTTGGCAGGCTGACGGAATAGCCTGAAGCCAGTTCTGATCTGGCCCAGAGGCTGCCATCGGCTCTTGAAATTTCTAGTGACCGTGCGGAGGAGGGGAAGGCGTGAGGCTGGTGTCATTTAATTCAAGTTTGACTCTCTGTGCTCACTTACCAGCCAGTGATCTGGAGCAAGAGGGTTCGGCTGAGTAATGAGACCCACCTCCAGCTTGCTGTGAGGTTTAAGCGGGTTGTTACACATAAGGCTCTCAGAACAGGGCTCAGTAGATGACGGCCATTTTGATGTTATGGTAATTATGACCATCTCCACGGTTAGGTGGGCAGGTGGTACCTAAACACCAGGATGACCTCCCACTGAGCTGGGAGTGGCCAAGAGAGGGGGCTGCCTCTCTCCCAAGCAGTGGCATCCTGTCATGGCCTGCTCCTCACTGCAAGGCAGATACCTTGCTTCTCCTGCAGACTCACCTTGACCTGCGACTCGGTCATCCCCAGCGAGTATGCCAGTCGCGCCCTCTCAGGGCCAGCCAAGTACTTGGTCTGCTCAAAGGTCTTCTCCAGGGCAAAGATCTGGTGTCCCGTGAAGGTGGGCCGGGTGTGCTTTTTCTTGTGGACGCTGTCGCTCAAGGGGTCTGGGGCTGGCGAAGGAAGTGTGTGGTTAGTGGAATGAATGGGGGTGACAGCTCTGCCCTGCCTCCCCCATAGGGTGAACTCCCTACAGAAGAGCCACTGAGGTGGCCAGGGCATCGTGGCACCTCTCGCCTGAACCCTGCCATGTCTGGGTGCCCCGGGACCCCAAGAGAAGCCTGCCCCAGGTTTTAGCTTATTAGGAGCAGAGGGTGCTTTGAACCAGGTCTCATGCCTCCCTGTGTAACACTCTCACTACTCAATGATGCTGCCATCCCCCGAGGGGGCAATGGAGTTTCCTCCAGGACTCAGGGATGTCCCTTCATGTCACCAAGAAATGGATTTGGTACCTGCCACCAACAATCAAGGCCCCGGGGGCATGGGAATTCCTCCCCACTCCAATCCCTGACTCTTGGGAGCCCATTTTCAGGTTCCTGGGAAAACCAGAGCCCTAAGTTCCAAGTTACTGCTCCCCCTTGTCACCAGGCCTGAAAGTCATGTGGCTTCGACAACACTGGAGAGTCAGGACGTGGAGGCTCAAGACCCGAGCTGGCCCGGCCGGCCAGGGCAGCCGCTCGGGGAGGTGGGGGGTGGGCGGCTCGGGGGAAGCACAAGGCCCAGGTGCTGGGCCCCGTTCAGTGCAGCCCACGACCCACGGCCCGTGTCCTCCTGTTACAGGAGGTGCAGAGAGGAGAAAAGACCTCTGGCGAGGCTGTCACCTCCAGTCCCCTCCCCTCGTGTTAATTCAGCCACTGACTCTCTCTGATATTTCCCTGTGTATGTACGTGCATTCGGGGTTGAAGAGCGGGGTGTGGAGATGGGGTGTGTGTGTTGGGGGGACATGGGGGTGAGAGAGAGAGAGCTTGAGGCCCAAAGCGCCCCCAGAACCAGCTGATAAAATAGGTTTAAGAGGGGTGCCAGGGCCCGGAGCTGTGTAGCGGACGCGAGGCAGGTGTGCTTCAGGATTTCCTCGTTTGGTCCAAGCCCCTGCTGCAGTGGGGGAGCCCGGAGGTCAGACAGGCCCTGCTTGATCTGGGCACAGGGATGGCTTCTGCAGCCACTGTCAATCCTCGTGGCTCCCAGGGACGTCAATGTGCATGTCCTGCCACCTCCTCCAGCCCCTGCCTGGGATCCTGGGGGACCCCGGATCAACTCTGAAAACCACACTTCAGGGATGAGTGAGGTGAGGAGCAACCACCCTCCCCCAACAGCTAGGGCCAAATGGGACTCGGCTCAGCGGCTGCCCCTGGAGGCTGGGCGGTGTGACTGCTACTGTTGACATAAACCCCAAGGACAGAAACAGTCCCCCACAGTGGCAGTGGAACAGCGATGCAGTCAGGGTACATTCTGTGTCCCTGATGTGGCCAGCGCCCGAGGGGGCTTTTTGGGAAGGTGATGCAGTGACCAATTCTTATTGGGGACAGCATTTGTCCCCTCAGATGATGGGGTGACATGGGCTCTGGGGGAGGGGAGAAGTAAGGTGAGTGGGACCCTATAGAGGATGGGGGTGGGCTGTGAGGTCTCCCCAGACTGCAGACCCCATGTTCCCCAGGAGGGCAGCTGGGGAGGGGTGGGACAGGGGTCAAGATGCCCGTCTAAGCCAGCTGGGGTGGGACGGGGAAGGGAGAACCCAGTACTGCCCCAGGAGGAGGGAAGGACCCAGGGGTCTGCCATAGGCTGTCCGATGGTGGCTGAGGCCCCCCTGAGTGTCCCCTCCCCTCCGCCGCCTCCCTGTACTCACTGTTGCCGCACTGCCGCCCGCCTCGCCAATTCTGGCCCGTGTCCGCCCAGCAGTTCCGGGTCCGGGTGGGGTACTCACTCCCCGCCTTGGAGAAATTCCCCACCTGGGGGCCGTAGTAGACCCCTTGGGAGCCGAGTCCACCAAAGCCTGCCACGTGGGGGTAGCTGGAGAGGAGGCTGCTGTTTGGCGTGGCCACAGGCCTGCTGAGGATGTCCGTGATCCCGTGGGGGGTCCCGGCGGGCAGCTGGGGGCCCAGCCCTGGGGGGCTGAGCTTGTAGAAGGAGTTCTGCATGGAGTACTGGCACACAGGGGCCTTCAGCTCCGAGAACTGAGCCAGCGGCGCATTGTTGAGCAGGAACGGGCCCTGCAGGTTGGACTCCATGGCACCCCTGATGGGGTGAGGGGAGGCGGGAAGCCCCAATCCAGGATCCTAGAGCCTGAGACCCCAAGCTCCAGCCCAGAACCCCATGGCAGCCTCGGAGGGTCAAAGCGGCCTGAGCCCCAGGCCGTCCTCCCACCCAGGCATCCGGCCCAGCCCTTGCCGGGAGACCAGCACCACGTCAGCCCGGGAAGTCAGGTGCTCCTGGGGCGGTGAGAGCCCTCTGTCCCTACCTGGCCCGGGGGTGGGGGTGGGGAGAGGCAGCTCCCCACTCCTCAGTGCAGGCCCCTTCTCTGCTTCGGAGTCTGGGGACCCTCCATGAGAAGTTTTAAGTTCAGAGAAGCAACATTTCCCTGATAAAGATGTGGCCCATTAGAATACAGACCCAAGACTGGCTGAGCCGCCCAGAGCCGCGTCGCCATTGGTGGGAACCCTCACGGGCCTCACATCGGCTTTTCCCAGACAAATTGCACTTTGAAAGATTGACTGTAAAATCAGCCAGTGTGTGTGTGTGTGTGTGTGTGTGTGTGAGAGAGAAAGAGAGAGAGAGAGAGAGAGAGAGAGAGAGAAAACGCTCTGGAGGCTCTGTTCATTCTCAGGGGGTCCACCTGCTCCTGGTCCCCCAAGTCCAGCATGCAGGAAAAAGAGGGTAACTGGAAGGGCCATGAGGCAGCTAAAGGGCACAGTTCCTAAAGAGTTGGGCTCAGGGTTGCTGTCTGGAGATGCCCAGATGCCCAAGCCTCCGGGGGAGTGTGCAGTCGGGACACGGATGCTCCCTTGCTGGGACAGGTAAGTGGGGAGGCTGGGCTTTGGGACCTGAACGTCTGGGAGCAGGGAGCCTGCTGGGCAGACTGGGGCAGCAGATGGCAGTGGGGCATCTCTGGGAGTGCTGACTGTGAGCGCTTCCTGGTTCTGCCTCTGCCTCCGCCTCCGGGCAGCCTTCTTTGATCCCGTCTGTCCTCCCTTCCTCCTCTTCCGAGGACTCATCTGAACCACGTTCTGCCTGGCTCGGCACCTGGGTTGGAAATCTTGGGTGGCTGAGATGGCCGTTGATTTCAGCGGCGGGTGCCTGTGCGGGGCTCTTGGTTGCCCCTCAGTGAATATTTGATGGATGAGACTAGACTGAATGGCAGAGCACCTCCATGTCTTTTTTTTTTTCTTTTCCTAATGAATTGTTACAGCATCCAAGGCTCTCCTGGGGTGGGGGTGGGGTGGGGCTTGCTCTCATTTTACAAACAAGGAAATTGTGGTAAATAACTTAGGTTATTTCTGCACGGGACAGCATCCTTCCCTGCAGCTTTTTTTTTTTTTTTATGGCAATCAGCATGTCACTGGTCCAGACCGAGGGACTGCTGTCCCTCCTCTGCCTGCCAGTCCCAAAGCCCTTCCTGATCAGGACGAAGGCTCCTCGGGAGAAGCTCTCCGTGGCTGCCGGCGGGAGGCCGAGTGCCCAGGCCATGATGAGGGCTCCCCTTTTCACAGAGCATGGCTCCCCGACTCCCTGCTGTTGCTGTTCAAGGTGGAACTGGCCATGCTCCCTGTGGCTCCGATAACATTGGTTAACGCAAGAAAGACCTCACAAAGGCTTTGGAGATTGTTTTCCTTGAAGTTTAGTTTAAAAGCAAGTAAAAAGGTTCTTCTCTGAGTTGGCTGTGCTCCCAAGCCAGCAACCTAATTCTGATCCCCAGTATTGCTGCTGGGCCCAACTCGGGCAGTTGTGTTTCTGAATCTGTGCTTTTAAAAGTCCTCTGGGCAATGCTTACACAACCACAGTGGGCCCCTAGGCCTGGGTGTCTTTTTCTGCTACTGAGAGAAAGCTTCAGAGTCAGACTGAGGGCTGGGATGGCTCCGACGACCCTGCCACCATGATTTGATCACCTCCCCTGCAAAGATGGGGACTTTGATTTGATTCTTACTTAACTCCAAGCTTGGCCAAAGCATTTGTGCTCAGGAATCCCAGGATGACAAACTGAAGAGACTTTAACAATCATTTAATCCCTTCCCCCATTTAACAGATGTGGAAACTGAGGCCAGTTTGGTGACCAGCCTTGCATGAAGGGTTAGGAGCTAGTTGGGAACAGAGTGATTTTCTTGTAAGTTCTTGAACTTTAAATGGTATTTTTAAACCATTTTTTTGTTGTTGTTGAGTTATAGTCATTTTACAATGTTGTGAACTTTAAATGGTATTGAGTAGAGGGCCCAGATGCCTTTGGAGGGAGTGCTGGGGGTAGGGGTCCTCCCTTAATGCATGCCCACTGTGGGCTCAGCCATGTACCCTGGTGCTTGTAGTGACCCCTTCCACCCATCTTGGAATTGCCCCCATCTCGTGCTAGTCATTAGGTGGGACAGAAATCTGCTCCAGCATCTGGGGGCAGGGGGACCTCTTGCAAAGTGGGTGGTCCTGATTAAAGGGTTGTCCAGGTTCCCAGAACCTGGGCATCTGGCTGGGCCACAGGCTTCCCTGGGGACAGATGCCACCCCCAGCCTCTTCCCGGCCCCTACTTGGGCTTCTGCCCTGCCCCGGCCCTTCAAACCCTCCAGAGACCAGCCAGGAAGGAGATGGAGGCCTGCGCCATGAGTCGATTTCTTTATTAACTTTGACATTTGTTCAGCTGGTGTAGGGAGAATGGTCTATACATCAGAGTGGGGGGTGGGGAGGACTCCCTCCCGAGAACAGAGCAGGTGGGAGAGTCAAGAAAAGAATCATTTTCATAACAATTTAAAAAATCAAGGTAATTCCAAAACTTCTAAAAAGCGTCTAAGGTGCAGACTGCAGCATTCTCTAGGCATCGTGTGGCGACCCCAAACCCCTCCCCTAAAAGCTCCTACCAGCAGCGGGACGCAGCGTGCCGCCGAGGGCCTGGGGCCGGCGGGCCAAGCAGCCATGCCAGACAGAGCGAGGAGCCAAAGCGCAGCCGGGGCCGGGGCCGCGGCTCTACAGGGGCTACTGGGTCGGCGGAGGCGAGGACAGATCGCAGCGGGAGGCGGCCCTGCGCCTGTCTTCCTTGGTCTTCACCAAGTCCGGCCCCGCCGAGGTCCCGGGGCGGGGCGGAGGGGCCGGCCGGCGGAGCTGCTCTGCGCCCGGACCCCGCGGGGATGCTGTGCGCCCGGACCCCCGCGGAGGCGGAGCTGGGGGCCCGCGGACCGATGCGCAAGGTCGGGCTCCCTCTCCCCGCCCGGACCCACCGGAACACGTGGCGGGGGGGCCCCCAGCCGCGCCACCTGTGAGCTGGTGACGCCACGGGGCCTCGGGGGCTCTGACATCGAGGGAGCTTCTGTGCTACTTGGAAGGTTCGGATGTGTTCTGAGGACACCTCGGAAGAGCGGCGGGGAGGCAGGTGACTGGACATCCGCAAACAGTGGCCCTTGGGAGGGCGAGAAGAGCCTGCAGTCTCTCTCCTGGCCTGGAGAGCGCCGCGCGCACGGGGCGGGCACATTGTGCTGATTCGGGCCTCCCTCTGCCGGGGGCTCTGGTGTAACTTTAAGGCTCTTCCCTGATGGCACCAAGGCGAGGAACAGCCAGCCGTCTGTCTCCTTCCTGCCCTGGCGGGACCCTGGCCTAGGAGGGTCTCCTTCCTGGCAGGGGGGCCACCTGGCGGTCAGCCGTCTCTCCTGCGCTCTCCTCCCCCTGGGCACGTGGTGGTCGGCAGAGGGCCCCTCCGCCGCCTCTCCAGGTGGTGGCAGAGGGGCTTGGTCCATCCCGCGGGCTGCCTTGACTGAGAGCACCAAATTCGCTCTGGGAGACCTCGGGGTGGTGGCTGACCTAAGACCTGGCAGGAGCACTCACTAGCCACCAGCTACAGGCTGTAGCTCCTTCTCCCGCAGCCTGGAGAAGTCCTCAGGAGCTGAGCTGTTAAGTGCTTCGTACATACTGCTAGTTTCTATTGATTTGCATAGTATTTATTGGTTTTCATATACACAAGGCTGATTACTGTACAGTTTACACTTGGAACACAGACTAGGATATAAGTGCTTAAAGATATAGAAAATCTCTTCTCTATTGAACATGCTGGTGCAATCCTGGGACAGCCACCGGCCCTCCCCCAGCTGAGAGAGAAGACCCTTTCAGATGGGGCATTGGCTTCCTCTGAGCCCTACAGCTAAGCGTGGGGGTCCTGGCCTCAGATTCTTAAGTCCCTAACATGAGGAACCCCGACCTCACTCTCAAGGCAATGAGTTTCCATTGGAAGAGGATTAATACTTGAGTTGGCAGAGAGAGAGAGAGAGAGAGACAACATAAAAGAAATTCCAGTTTATCCACCGGAGATTCTAGACAGCTTCGGATGTCACAGTAAAATCTGTGTGTATACTGAGCAGAGAGGAGAGGTGTGTGCACGTGCGTGCGTGTGTGTCCGTGTCCTGAATGCCGCACAGAATGCTCTGGAAGGTGCAGTCCACTGGGGAGCATGGGGTGGAGGGCGGTCACAAATGGAGCATGGAGGTGTGTGGGTGGCGGGGAGGCTGGCTGAGGACAAGGGATTAAGGTGAACTGATTTCACACCTAGTTTTCTTTTTTTTTTTTCCTTCCCTTTCCAGGAAGCCCACATGGATTTCTTATAGATGAGGCTGAAAAAAAAAGTACCCTGTAACAAGTCGAAATTGAAATGATTTTTAAAAAATCTCATCCCAGCCACAAAAGAGCCCTTGGTTACTGTTGCATTCACTCTCCTGCGTCTGTTTTGTGTCCCTCTCTCTCTCTCTCCCCACCCTCCTCTTGCTGCTTTCTGCCCGATTCCCAGTTTCCCACAGATCCACTGTCACCAGAGGCAGGATTGAGGACTGTAGGTCATGCGTCTACAGTCAGCCGTTCATGCGAATAGGTGACTAAAGGAAGTCCCTTACAGAGGTCATGCCGTTAGCCTAGAGGGACGTGTGTGCCGCTTCCGGGGCCTCTGCTCCAGCTCTCCTCTCGTGTGCGTGGCAGAGTGTGTGGAGTTCAAGGGTTAGGTGTCGAGGTATGAGCCTGAGGGACACAGAGAGAGAAGGAGTCACTTAGAATTTCAAGGCGCAACTCCCAGCAAAAGCCCACGATCCTGAGTTTTGTGCTGGCTCCCCTGGGCAGGATTGAGTCAAGATAAGCAGCCTCCCCAAGCAAGACAGGAGCTGAAAGGCGCTGAGCTCAGGTGCCCCTGACTTCCCTGGAATCCCAGCCTTCCTCCTCCCGCTCCCTGACCCAGAGGATGCCACCATGCCCAGTGGAAGAACCTCCCATGAGATGCTCCATGCCTGCGCAGCGATCTGGGGAGAGGTCCCCATGAGCACATCCTGGTACCCAGTACCTAGGAGACGGGCCACGTGTGCCAGCCACGGCTTGTGCCAAGAAAGGGGCCAGGCTGGGCAGCGCTGCCCTGGCTTGTTCACTTCAGTTCAGCCAACATGAACTGATGTCTGCTGTGTGCCAGCCTGGGGATCCAGGGATGGAGCAGACATGGCCTTGGGAGCTCGTGGCCTCAAGGGACCTCAGTGCCTCTTTGCCCCTGGTCCACAAGCTCTTGCTGTGAGGTGCCTCTGGCTGCACCCCCTCCCCCGTCCCATGGATAGACAACCTCTGTTGGGACAAAGAGATCTTTGAACATCCGATGCCTTCTCCCCGGGATATTATGTATCTTGGGCTGAAGACAGCAGCTTTGCCTGCAAAGTGAGGTCCAAATTCTGCGCCCTGGGATTCACAGCAGGACAGCGCTCCCGCCAACCCCTAGTGCCTGCCTCATCTTCCAACCCGGAGTGGAAGACCTGCCACCCGGGATGCTGTCTGCAGGGACTTAAGCTGACAGTCTCCTGGGTGGAACGGGAAGAGACACAGAAAGGCAGAAACTCATTTGAGGCACAGCTGTCCCCAGACAGGGAGCTGTCCTGGGTCTTGCAGGTGCCAGGGGTGAGGAAGAGGCTGGAGATAGCCAAGGTGAACTCAGCCCTGAGCGGTTCTCCAGGGGTGGAGACTGGTGCTACATTCCTCTCCAGAGCCAAAAGCCAGGCTTTCCACTGCTGTGGCTTGAATGAGCCGTCACCCTGGAGGGGACTTTTCCATCACTGCCCACGTCCCTGTCAGCCAAGCCACCTCCTCTGAGTCCTCAAACCCACCTGCCCGCTGATGCCTGCCTTTGTTCTCGGCTCCCCCGTCAAGGACGCCATCCAGTCTTCTCTTCACAGTTCTGCCTACCACCCTCAAGATGCCTCCTCCATGAAGCCTTCCTGAAAACTCCAGCTCCCTCTTATCTCTCCCCTCCCATCCCTGCCTTGCCTTCAGAGCGATCACAGAGTGTAGTTAAGAGCATGAACTCTGAAGCCAAATTGCTTGAGTTCATATCCTGTCTCTGCTGGGTTCCTGCTGTGTGGCCTCAGCTGAGTTACTTACACTCTCTGTGACTCAGTTTCCTCTGCTGTCAAATGAGGGCGGCGGTAGGACGTACCCTGTTAGATTGCTGGACGTGTGAGAGCTAACGATCTATAAGGTGTGCAGGACAGTCAGCAGTAGTGGATGCAGCCGGGACTGCTGGGCTCCTGAATGCTCTGGCCTGTCTGTCCTTTCTCTCGTCTCCTTATTTCCCTGTTAGAGTAGAAACACTCTGGGGGCGAGAACTGGACCTTATCTTCCCCTGTGGTCCCCACTGGAGTGCCTACCCCAGTGCGAAGCACGCCTTAAATAACAGAACTTATCAAATCTTGAGCCTGGAGAGGACAGGCTACAATCTCCCTCCTCCTTTTCTGCCTGGACACGGAGCAGAGGAGGACATCCAAGGGTTAGAGATTATTCTAGGGTAATGGCTCCTCCTCTCTCTGGGGAAGCGGGGGCTCCTGGAGGAGCAGGGACAGGTCCGGTGGGAGTGGCCTGACAGCAGCAGGGGCCCGAACAGAGTTCGAGTCTCCGGCTGGGTCCAGTCTGCCACCATCCCACCCTCTTTACTGCTTAAAAATAGCCCCTTGGTGTTCCTGGTGGCTGCACAATTGGGGGGGGGGGTGTTTCTTTCCCTCTGCTCATCTCGCTGTGCTCTGCCACCTGTCCCCAGCCCTGCCCAGCGTCTGTGGCTCTCTGACTCTGATACACCTGCAGGGGCTGGGGAGTGAGGGCGGACTCTAACTTAAAACAAGACAGCAAAGTTAAACACGCCCCCTGGCCTCCCTGCCCCCTTCCACTGAGATAACAGATTCATTTTCAAACTTACTAAAATATTTTGCTTCGTCAGAGCTAACACAAGTTTTGCAACTGCAGTGTCCGAATGGAAAGTATCTCTTAAAAAAGAAACCAAAAAAAAAAAAAAAAGCAGCTTTCTGAGGCCCAGAAAGCAGAGCTGTCAGGTGCCCGGCAGGTCCTCTCTAACCAGGGGGACACATGGCTGCCGGCTCCAGCCTGTCTTCTGGTGGCACCGGCCCCCTAATTCTTGACCTCTACACTGGGGCCCAGGGCAGAACCCACCAGCTGCTACTGCCCTTGATCAGGCCCAGCTACACAGCAATTTTCTAGCTTCTTGAATACGACCGGAAAGCACTCCTCCACCCATCGTGCCTCATGCAAAATCCTTCCCAAGGTTGGAAGTGACTGTGGGGGCATCAGAACAGGCGACTAGGATTGGGGTGTTCTGTTCTTTGGGGTGCTCCACAGCTTTGGGCAAACTGTAACCATCACTCACTCATCTCAGCTCCCCTTCGTTTAGGGGCAAGTCTACACTCTTGCCCCGTCACCTCTGGGAGGTTTGGGAAGGAAAACTGGAACCCACCCTAACAACCCACTCTTGAGTATTCATCCAGATCGCTCAAGCTTGACGCAGAGTCCCGAGTTCCAGAGATTTAATTCAGTAGGTCTGGGGCAGGGACCAGTCACCTGCATTTTAACCAGCCTCTCGGATGCCTGGATGACATTTTGAGAATCAGTGGATTAGTACTGGACGATTTAGAAATCCCTTTCACACATGAACCCATTGGTCACTGTGGCCACACTACAAGGGAAATACCGGCATTATTGCCACTTCACAGCTAGGACCCCGAGGCTGAAAGAGGTCTAGGGACCCACCCCGGGTGAGACGTGCAGATAGCTGAGCACCAGGAAGCACCTGTTCACCTTACTCTGCACAACCGCTCTCACGGTTACCATGGTTACTTGTAAGCCTTTTGGCAGGAGTGAGACACACATTCAAAGGGACTAGTTCATCCTCCCTCAAGGAGACGGGAGCTCAGGCAGTTAAATGATGTGCAAGGGAACACAACCTGGAAACCGGGGGAGCCAGGCCTCAACCCTGGACCCCAGCCCAGCTTTCACTGTCTCCAAAGCAGTCAGTTCTATTGTTCCCGGTAGTCACGTTCAAAGAAGTCACCAGGAACCTTGAATTAGCCAACCCTGGACCATTGCTCCCAAGGGAAGCACCATACTGGGGTCCTGCCAGCCTCTGGTCACAACATTTTTGTCAACCAGTGAAGCCATAACCTTGTGTTACGTGTGTTTCTGTTCAAAGACAACGTATTTAACGTGCAGCTGACCCTTGAACAACACGGGCTTGAATTGTGCGGGTCCACTCCTACGGGGACTTTTTTCAGTACGTATAGTACCCAAATTTTCATTTTATGGGTCTTTAACTCAGGGTGGGGGAAGGTTTGTGACGGACTAGAGATCAAACACGTAGGATCAAAAGAATTGGGGTTTGAGCCCCGGATTCTGTCCCAACGGTTTTAGCTTCATTAGTTCCTTCATTTCTGAGACAGAGAGAGCAGTGCTCAGACTTTCAACTGCGTCCCAACCCTCTGTTCAAGGGTCAGCTGCCGCTTGTTGCTTTATTAATGCTGAACTCACATCCAACGGTGCCGTAACGAACCCAGGCCTGAACGAAGCTTTTCTAACACACGCATTTCCTGCATCCAGCCCGCACTTGAAGCCTCCACGCTCTTAGCAACCCTGGACGGCACTTCAGCACTAGGCTCGGGGGCTGCTTCAAAGACCAAAATCACCAACGAAATGTGCAAACATGCACAAAACACGGCACTAAGTAGACTGACAATGACGCTTGTTTAGTGCGGGAGCTGAAATGGGGGACAGAGAGGAGGTTGCCTGGTTTGACCTCAGCCAGGAACAAGCCTGCACGGCGATTCAACACTGCTCACCCCTGTGCGCATCCGGGAAGCGTGCTGAGTGCTGGTTTGGGGGTTACGATAAATTTCAGCTAGTAGGCGAATTTGCAAGTTTGCAATTATTTGGAATCCATGAACACAGAGAACTGGCCGTGCCATGCCTGTGAGTGGCAGGTGGTTAGTATGAACGATCAGTGAACGCTCAGCCCTTTCCCTGGCTTGTCTGGTTTTTGTCTTGCTCGGAGGGTAGAGGATTGCAGGCCACCCCTGGGGCTCTGCGGACCAGGGAGGAGCCTCCTCCCCACTGTCACCACTGCACACTTCCCTGGCTTCTTCCCTCCTGGCAGAGGCCCTGTGCTACAGCCCGGCCGCTCTGCTCCGTGTTCCTGACACCCACGCTGGGTGGTCTGGACCCACATCCCCTGTTGGTGGGGGGCGAGGAGGGGGGTAGGTTCAGCCACACTGCAGATCTATAGAAAAAAATTTTTTTAATTCTAGATTCTGTCCTTCCCCTCTGCTTGGCTTCTGGGCTGCCAGGAACATCAGCAGAACACAAGCCAAATAACGTGAAGCCTCTGCTGCTGCCCTAAGGAAAATAAGGCCCAAGAGTGTACTTTTCCTTGCCCTCTCTGCTTTTTCAAATTACTTGCACACCTTTGGATTATTCCCAGGACCGATCTCAGCTGATGTCCTGAACCAGCCACCCAGCGGGCCCCCAGCAGTGCGGGGGTTAAAACGGTGACCTCCTTAAGCTGCTGAGAAGTCAGGTCTAATTTTATCCTCTAACTAGATCGGCCAGACCTCTTTTTGCCCCAGTGCTGAGGGATGTCGGGAAGCCCAGAGTCAGCACTTCTGGGAGCTCGGGAGGCGGCGGCCCTGCTCTTGCCGATCACAGAAAGCGAGCCTGCTGGCCGCCGGGCCCAGAGCCAGGCCCTGGGGGTGTAAACGGCAACAACCGGGTGCGTGCGCCGCGCTGGGGCCACCTGCTTCCTGCTTCCGGCCGACTCCCACCCCGATGCGCCCGGTACTGAGCTGGCCCGAGCTGGGCACAGCAAAGGGCCTCGGGGCAGCTCAGTACAGGACCCCTCAGGGAGGACGGAGGTCCGAGCTGGCCCCGAAGCCCCCAGCACTGCTCAGCCCGCTGGAAAGCCTTCGACGCCCATTATCCCGGCCTCCCTCCCTCCCTGCACATCACACCCCGGCCCCTTAGCCGTGCCGCCCCCCAGCCTCCTGTCAACTTTGTCTCTTCCTAGAAAGCAAAGGAGCCACATGCTTCGAGAAACACCAGGGAGAATGGAAACCTTGGGCTGCCAGGACTTCCGCAACTTCAAGACACAGCGGGGCTCCAGGTGTCCCACCGTTGGGCTCTTTCTGGGCTGAAACAGCACAGCCTAGACAGATTGTCCTGCACTATCCTGGGCCCTGTCCCGCCATCCCCAGACCCCGCTTGCTGGGTTTCCAGGATGATGTTACTACTGAGATGTACGAAGTGCTTGTCACTCGCGGAAGCACTTTTTAAAAAATCTGTATTTTGCATCCCCGCGAGGGGCAGGTCAGCTGATACTGGTGACTGTTTTCTTGACGAGGAGGCGGAGCTCAGAGGCACAGTTAGTAGGCAGGGTCTAGGCTGGGGGACCAGAGCAGTGCCTGTTCCTCTGGCGGCATGCTGGGGGTGGAGGAGAGGCAGGGAGCAGTGCAAGTTGCCGGGAGGGGGCGGAAGTGAGCAGCCACTCAGAGGACCAGGCCAGGCGGAAAAGATGGAGAAGGATGGCATTACCTCCAAAGAGGCCATTTGACAGGGAGGGGCTCGAGATCACTGTTTCCCCCTTTTGAGGCTGGCCCGCTTCACTATCTGAGCCCCCTTCCTGCCCTCTATCAGGTCCGGCTGCAGGCCACTCCCTCTCAGCTCCACCTGGAGACAGCAGGACAGACAGAAGGCGGGACAGATCATACAGAGAGACAGGTGGAAACAGCAAGAGAATAGAGGGCATCCTATGGAGGCGGCAGGAGCACTGCCACCAGGGGAAGGAGGCTCTAGGGGGAGCCTGGAGAGAGGCGAGCAGGTGCAGAGGACAGCAGAGGTCACGGAGCCGGCCACTCGGAAGAGCGAGGACCTGGGAGTACCTTGGTGTGCGGCATAAAGAAATCAATATCAGCCTCCATCTCACTAGGGTCCTCCAGGGGCCCCTCAGAAATCACCTCCCCGTGCTCCTGGGTGTCATCGGCTCCGGATGGCTCTATCTGGCGGACCACTTTGCGAATGATCTGGAAAAGAGAGGGAGGGGAGAAGGGGCTGGGAAAGCCGGCAAGACAGAGCTTGAAAAGGGCAGGTCCTGGAATGAGGTTAGGGGAGAGTCAGCCTTTGTGCCCAGGAGCCCTGCCCTGTGTGGCCAAGATCAGAGATGGTCTCTCACCCCATCGCTGGGTGGGGAGTTCGTACCTCCAGCCTCAGAGGGGCTAGAATTTGCAGGGGGCCTTGGGGGCTCACTGATGATCAGGGTCTGATCCCCACGTGACTTCTCTCTCTAGCCCATAGCGTTCCATACTGCCTCCTGGCGCGATGGGAGTTTATGCCATCTGTCCTTCCCCTTACGACTATGAGCTCCTGGTGGGGAGCGCATTTCTGTCCCATCAATCCACTCATTCCCTTATTCATGCAACCAGATCTTCCAGGACTATTCGCTCTGCACCAACCAATGTGCGAAGAGCGGGAGGTGAGAGCGTAAAGATGGGGCCTCCGCCCCCACGGAGCTCCGGGTGCAGGAGGAAAGACAGGACGTGCGGGGTCCTGCTCTGACTTAGCCGTGAACAGAGGGGCCGCACAAGGTCATCCCTTCGCCCCTTTTTCTCCCGTCTCCCTTCTGCCCACACAGAGCACGATGCGCAACGCTTTTCATCTTAGGAGGCATGGTCATCGGGGGGACCCCCGTACTGCTGTCCTATGGCTGTTTGCGGGGCCAGGCATCACAGGACGAGGCTTGTGCCCGGTCCTTCTGGGACACAGTAGCAGGAGCTGTATTCAAGCTGAATCAGGCACAGTGGCTGCGGGGAATGGCATGTCCAGCCCGCGGAAGGTTCCTGGACCGTCCAGTCCAAGCTGTGTTTGCCCCTCTGTCAGAGCAGCAGCGAGAAGCTGAGTCTGCCAGCCTCTTTCAGCCCACCTGCCCCTGCCCAGCTCAGGGGGTCTCTGCACCCACCTTCTTGGTGACGACGTTGCCCTGCTCATCTGTGAAATGCTCCTCTGTCACCTGCTCTCCTGGAATATTCTGAAGCTCATTCTCCTGGAATTAGAGGAACGGAGAACATGCAGGATTGATAAGTGGGAATTAGGGGGAAGGATGGAGGAGGAGGAGGAAATAAAGCAGTAGCAGTTGCTGCCCCAGTCTGACAAGCCCCCACCGTGGCAGGGAATGCCGACTCAGCAAGTAGCGGCCGCCAAACCAAGGGCTCTCAGAGCCGGAGCACCCGGTGGGGCCCTGCACTGGAGGACAGGACGGAGCCTCGAGTGTGTAGGAAGGTGTGGGCTCGATCCCCGCCTGAGCCCCGGGAGTGGGCAAAGTCGGGGTGATGGTGCAGGTGGTACAAGGAGGTCCTGAGAGGCAGCGAGGCGCCTGATTTATAGTCCTACAGCACTTTACAGGGAAGAACACCCGTCTGCCATTGCCCCGAGGGTGACCTGCCCGCTTCACTGAGCTGGTTGGGACAGCAGCAGGAGGAGGGCCGGCCTCCTAAGTCCCAAAGGCGAGCTTTCCCTGCCATCGCGTGGGGTGGGGGGTCCGAGTGAGTGCCACACAGCTCTGGCTCCCAGCGCCTCCCACCCCCGAGGCCCACCTGGCCCTCCTCTTCCAGCGGGCGTCCCGACTGCGCATCCACGGCCCCACACACCGGGCACGGCGCACTCGCCCCGGCCCGCCCCCGCCTGGGTTACCTTCAGGAGGACCCGGCGCCGGACCACCCTGGTGGAGAAGGTCTCCTCGTCGTCACTCAGGCCCTCGCTCTCCCCCAGCTCCTTGTCCAGCTCCTGGTGGATGCGCTTCAGCACAAAGCACAAGGAGCCCCGCACGATGTGCATGACGTTCTGACAGCTGACCAGGAAGAAGCCCAGGAGCACCAGGGTGACCAGGAGCTGGGTGACGAACGTCCACATCCTCACCTCCTCACCAGCCCGGCCCTCTGGGGCCAGGGGGGGCAGGGGTCCGGCCTCTCATTCTCCTCTGGGACTCCGGAGGCCCCCCGGGACCCCTTGCATTCTCCCCCCGGGGCGGGCAGCTGCAGGGTCCCCACTGGAACTGCTGCCCGAGTGCCCTCCTGCTCAGAGCCCCGGCTCTGCCCTGGCTGAGTGACGTCAGGCTCCAGTAATTTTAGCTTGGAGACCAGCTGCTGGGCTGTCCGACGGCGCCAGAAGGAAGCCGGCAGGTGTGCGTGTCCTGGGCCCCAGAGGCGTGTGTTAAAGTCACTGTGTGACACCCGCCCCCAAGAGCTTGCAGGAGGCCTGCGCGCCCCCGTGCCAACCAGAGGCAGGAAAACTGTCTTGCTTAGGACTCAAGACAGTAAGACGCCTGGAGGACATGGCTACATGTGTGTTCCCTGGGCTGCCACCGCTATGATCAGAATAATGTCACCCGCTCGTGGGGTGGTACCGGCTAACACCCTGGAGGGTTCAGAGTTTGTTTCAAAAATAGCCCCGGGTGAGTGATTTGCTCGGGTCCAGCCAAACGAGCTCCATGGCGTCCAGCACAGGTGGTGAGACCCCTGGACGCCCGTGCAATTCCAACAGCCCCACAGCCCTCGGTCCCCCTCACCCAGCACAGCAACCTTGAACATAACCACGGCACTGGTGTGTCTAGTTAAGGTCTGTCCTTAAAGGCTCTTCTCATGCCCGGCCGTCAACGCCAGGGGCAGGAACCACGGGCATTAAACTCGCCTTTGCAGGGCTGACTCACTAATGCAGCCGCAGCCGCTGCGGCCAAAAGGAATTCCTCTGTTGGGATCAGGCTGTTCCTCTCTGGGCCGCCACCCACGTGGCAGAAAGATCGAGGATCTGGACCCGGCACGCCGACCCTGCAGCCTGCTCGCTGTGCCACTCAGGGAAGTGAGGCACCTTCTCTGGGCCTCGGTTTCTCCATTCATCAAATGGGGGTGGGTTCAGGAGCTGTCCTCCGGTTCCCGAGAGGGCTGGGAGGGTCGCAGGGCTGGTGACCCACCGTTATGGTGGTGACAGCCAATTCCTCCCAGGGGAGGCTCTGTGTGTGTTTCACACAGTTACGCCTGCAGCGACCCAGCCATTGGGTCAACTGTTTTCCCCTTTCCCACAAAGGAAACAGAGGCACAGAGAGGTTGAGACACCTGTCTATGTGAAACAGTAAGGGAGCGAGAGTCACGTTTCCAACTCTGATCACGGCGCAGTTCCACCTCTTCTCAACGAGGTAACACAGAAGCCGCTCATGCAAGGGGGGGCAGGAGAGCATCCCAGCTCAGACACGCCCCACTGGGGCCACACAGAGGGACTGGCCGCCTGGCAGGTTCGGGCCTGCCCCCCAGACCTCAGTCACAAGGCGCCCGCACTTCTCTCTCTGTGTGGTTTTTGAGACTCACTGGAAACACTAGTAAACAGGTGCTTTGCAAACTGTCACCTTAAACAGGCCTCATTATCATCCCCGGGGGGCCGACAGATGGTTAAGAAACGGCTCACCCGCCCTCCCATCCGCTCCTGGACCAGGAGGGTGCGGCGGCCCTGCACACGCACTGGGACTGGGAATCAGAGGTCCTGGACTCCCCCGGCCCTGACGTTGGCCTCCTTGGGCCTCAGTTTCCTCATCTGTAAACAAGGCAGCCAGACCGAACGACCTGCATGGTTTCTCTTGGGATCCCCTGGGGTGATCCTGCGTCCTCTCCCATCCTCCCTGGACCAGAGTTGCCCCCAGAGTCCCTGTCCTTCCCTAGGACTCGGGGCACCGGCCCTGGGGAGGGCATCTGTGTTCTGGGACAAGCGTTGGCTATTGGAATTACCAGAATTGGGTGCCACAGAGAAGCCCGCTGGCCAAGAACATATGGGGTGGCCTGGGGTTAAAAATGGACATGGTCGCCTGGCCGCCCGAGGCACATATTTGGCAGGGAACCTTTCTAAATAAAACCCTGTTTAATTCCTGGCGGCTCTTGTCAGCCAGTAGTGCAGGATCAGCCTGGTCCTGGGGTCTCAGAGGTGCCTGGAGTCTCAGGCTCAGACGGGAGCCTGGGAGGAGGAGAAGGTGGCGGCTGAGGATGAGGGGTGGGGGGAATCGGGGGTGACGGAGGAGAAGAAAGCAGGGATTCACGGAACATGTCGTTATGTCCACGTTAAACCCACCCGCGCACAGGGCAGCAACTCCAACTTTATAAAAACGCACAAATTAAAAAGATGCATTCACAAGATGCCTGGGATTAGCTTCAAGATAATGTGGGGCAGGGTATAGCTCAGTGGTAGAGTGCGTGCTTAGCACGCACGAGGTCCTGGGTTCAATCCCCAGACCCTCCCTTAAAATCAATCAATCGATCAACCTAATTGCCTCCCTCACAAAATTTAAAAAATTTCTTTTAATTCTAAAAGAAAAAAAAGATAATATGGGGAGTAACAGGGGATGGGAGGAGGCAGATGAAACCAGATGGGTGGTGAGTGGGCAGTGGTGGAGGCTGGTCTGTTTTGGTATCTATTTGTAATTTTTCATCATTAAAAAATTTCAAAAAACACATTAAAATGATGTCTATGGGAACAGAGAGTGAGGATAAAAGCGAATAAATAAAATCAGTAAAGTAGAGAGAACTGAAGGGTGGCCGGCGCCAGTGCAGGGATGTGCCCTGTACCTCAGCCTGCGGGAAGCCCCCCCACATGGGCAAGGGGTTCCCGGGCGAGCCCTGGCCAGAACCCATTATCTACCTCGTTTACAAGAGGAAGCCCAGAGGCCAAGAGGACAGTGGCCCATCCTCAGCCCCACAGACCCGGTGGGACCCGAGTGAGCCCAATGCCCAGGTCTGTGCGTTCTAAGCCCTTCTTCCTAAAACACGGTGGAGAAAGAAACAAACAAAACTACGGCTTTGGAGTCGGCCACGCCGAACGCCAAGCCCACCTCCGACCCTGTGACCTTGGACAAGCTGGAGTACCAGCTGAGGGCCGGTCGTGGGGGGTGGGTCGGGGGTGCAGCCTGGAAGTGTCTGGACTCCATCAGTGGGAGCCCCTCCCCTCCATCCGCGGGCATCAAGGAGGCAGATGAGTGGACAGAGAGAAAGAGAAGCCACGGCCACAGTTTTTAAGGATGGAAAACAAGCCCGCTCAGGGCTTGAGTGAGGCAGCGGCTGCCCCGGGCCTGGACCCCGCAGGCTGCAGCCGGCTCAGCGGGGCCTCCCTGCGGCCTCTCACCTGCGCCACGTGGGAGGAGGCGCTGTCAGCCTCCTGCAGCCGCTCTCTGGGGCTCTGTCGGCTCTGTTCCCTGCCAGCCCGGGGGCTGTCGGCCTGGGGCTGCTTCACCCGCACGTGCTCGGTTGCAGACGCCAGGTCCTCCTCGTCCTCCTGGGACCTGCTGGGCTCCAGGCCTCCGACGGCGCTGACCCTTCTCTGGAATGAGTGCGGGCCTCGCGGGACCTCCTCTGGCCAGGAGCCTTGGGTGGCCTCTTGTAGGTAGGAGACGATGGAGCCTTCGGCATCCCAGTCCTGCAGCCTGGGACGCAGGAGGGGAGAAAGGACACCAGTCATTCCCAGCCTCCGCTCTCAGAGTCCTGGCCCATCCACGATGTGGCCTCTACGGCCCACCAGAGGGACAGGAGACTGAGTGACCACACAGTGCCCTGTCCAGAGAGGCACACGTGGGCCTTCCCAGCTGTCCCGGTGAGAGAGCCACGGACACTAGTGCCACTGGTCCCGCCCTTCGAGTGGACAGCTTTGCACTCCGGGCTCCCAATGCACGTGGCTCACACTGATGGTCCAGCCATCCAGGTGCCCACACCATCGCCTCACCCACCTTCCTCCATCCCTCCAGGTCATTCCCACCCAGCAGTCTGCATCCCAGGGCTCAGCTGGGAAGATGATCACCCCGCACACACCGGGAAGCGGCTCTCCCACAGCCACCAGGACACGTCTGCCCGCTTCCCCTCCCTCTCTGGCCACTCCTCCTCAAGGTTCTTTGTGGGCTTCTCCTAATTTCCCTGGCATCTGACACTGGCTCAGTTCTCAGACCTCGTCTCTGTCTGCACCCACTTCCTACGTGAGCTCATTCAATCCAATCCATGGCTTTAACCCATCTACGTGCTCCTCACGCCCAGCTGTGGGCTCCAGCATCTCCTCCTTGAGCTGTCAAGCTCGACCCCAGCTGCATCCTCGACACCTCTACTTGGGATTTCTGATGGGCATCTCAGGGCCAGCACGGTCAAGTCCACACGCAGGGTCTTCTCCCCACACCTGATCCACCCATCTTCCCACTGTAGGACACGGCATCCTCATCAGGTCAAGGGTACCAGGGTCCCCCGGGACTCCTCCATTTCTCTCACCCTCTTATTTGTCAGCAAACCCTTTTGGTTCAACTCTCAAAGATACATCCTGGACAGGAAGGACCACATCTTGCCACCAAACTGCCACCATCTTGGTCCACATTATCATCAACTCCTGCCTCCAGCTCACCTCCCCGCCTCTCCCCCGGGCCAAGCCCGGCAGTGTCCAGATCACCCCGCTCCTCTGCTCAAAACCCTCCAGTGGCCTCTCTGCCCAACCCAGGAAATGCGGAAGTCTTCCTGGGACCCACGGCCTGACCTGTCCAGCCCCATCACCTCCCTGACCATGTCTCCCATGATCACTCTGCTCCAGGCAGAGACCTTCTCGCTGCTCCTCGAATGTGCCCGGCACACTCTGCTTCAAAGCCTTTGCAGTGGGGGGCCTCCTGTTGGCATGTCCCCGCAGGTGCTCGCATAGCCCATCGCCTGAATGCCTTTAAATCTTTCCTCCACAGCACTCTGGCAGGTGCCCCTGGCCACCCACCCCCGTATAATTTCAACCACCCCCTTCCCTGTTTTATTTTTCTATTTAGTACTTATTAATTAGCATTTCTCTTTTAGTTACTTTTAATTCCATTGGTTTTACCTGTTTAATGTCAGTTTCCCCACAAGAACATAAACTTCTCATAGTAGAGACTTGTCCATTGTGCTCAAAGCCACGTCCCCAGCACCGAGGGACCTTATACAGTGGCCTGGAACACAGCATGTGCTCAACATCCACTGCTGAGTGAATAAAATTCGTCTGTCCCCACTGGAGGGCTGACCCAGGTCCCTGAGCGAGCCTGTTCCATCCCCAGGCCCAGCACCCAGGCCTCGGGTACCCATCTAGTGACCTTGCTGTCCCAGTGGTGCAGTGGCCAGCACGCAGAAGCATCCAACCCGTGCCTGGTGCATGAACGGCCATCACAGGTGGTTGGAAGACTCTCCCAGGAAGGCCGGCACTTCACTTTCAATCCTCACAGGCTCAGTCTGCCCAGCTTCCCCTGCCCATCAAAGGGACAGGAAAGGGATCCTGGCTGTCTCGTCTCCCAAGCGACTTCCTTCTCCCTCGTGCTATGGGATTCAGGCCACACTGAGCAGAGCCTGGGGGAGGGCCGGTCTGCCCGGGGTTCTGGGAGGACGACTCGGGTGGGAAGAGGTAATGAGGACAGACTTCCCACGGCCTGGCCTGAGCTCCACGGGTGGCCACGGCCTTCTGGGAGTCCGGAAACTAACCCCTTGCTTTAGGGAACCTGAGGCAGCAAAGCCACACAGAGGAAAGAGCCTGTCATTCACTTCCTGTGCCAGTCCCAGAGGCCAAAGTGATACGTGTCACACGTCTGTCTGTCTGCCTGACCCCAAGCCCTCCTCTGCACTCACAGCGACGGGGCATGGCGGGCGTCCACTGCACGGACGTGTGTCGGGCCTGTGGCCTGGGGGCTCTGTGTCTACAGAGGGGCGTAAGGCCCTTCTGTCTCCCTGCTGCTGGCAGTCCCAGGCCCTCTCGTCCCCGGGAGCATGGGGACGAGCTAGCCGGGAAACAACCACCTTTCACAGCTGAAGTTCTGTGCTGCCCCAGATAAGCCCACCAGCCTCACTCTTGCAAAGACGTATTAGCAGAAAGGACACCCTTATCAGCTCTGTCACACGCGGGTCGTGTGACCGCTTGCCTGAGACCTGAGGCTTCCAGGTTTCCAAATTCAGTCTTCAACACTCAACACACAACAGCCACGAGGCCCAGGGCACCGGGCTCGGGTGCCCTTGAGAGACATGGTTTCCCCCGGCTTTAGAATCTCTCTCCCAAAGATGCTCTCGCCCGTCCCACGCCCTCAGCCTCTCTCCTGCTGGCCGCACCCGGGGAGGGGAGTCCAGCGGAGGGACTCGCCTTTGCAGACACAGCTCTAATCTCACAAGACAGAGGCCTGAGTGCTGGCTGGGCAGAACTACTGAATTTATTTGCTCCTAGGCATTTAGAACGCAGAGTGGACGGGGCGGGGGGCAGCAGCTCCCAGGGGGTCCCGCTGCCCTCCCACTGCCAGGCACAGTCTCACCCGGAGGCCCAGGATGCAAGGCCTCCCGCACGGCAGCCCCGCCCTTACCTGTCCTGGCTCGAGTCCGTCACCCGACTCACGGTGGGGGATTCTGTGATGCGGGCTTGTACCCTCTGCTGCCCTGAAACAAGAGACACTTCATTCTCTGAATCCTGCCCTGCACCTGTCGAGTCCTCCTGCCTCTCATGACTCGGCAGCTTCTCCTCTGACCTCTGACCTTCCTCTTGCTCAAGCAAATCGATAAGGCCATTTGTGGCATCTGAATCCACCGTGTCGTCCTCCACGAGGTCCAGAGAGCCCAGCGCGGGGCCCTGGGGTCCCTCGGAGAGCGCCCCCTCCAGCTTCCACTCGTGGCCAGTGGCGTCCGAGTCCTCGGCCTTGCTGCACTCCAGAGAGGAGTCCTCAGCAGTGACCAGGGAGGGCGTGAGGCCCGCGGACCACACCTGGATGTCAGACATCTCCAGCATGGCGTCATGCTCCGTGGCCGCCAAGGGGATGGCGTCTATGACGGCGGCCACCTCGCTCCAGTACTGGTCTGCGCGCAGCGGAGAGGGAAGCGCGTAGTGCAGGGAGGCGGGGGACAGCAGCTCGTCCTGCAGCGAGGAGTAACCTGGAGGGGCAGACAGAGGGCGACATGCTCCGGCGGCAAGTTCCATCGCACACGCGGACGTGCAGGGCCCCGCAGGCGTGGCCACGGACGGGCATGCACATTCCGGGCCAGGGGCTCCCCAAGCCTTGTGGCTGCTGCCCAGGCACCTGAGCAAGAGAACAAGGCTCTGGGGGTGGGTGGGAGGAAGGTGGGGGGCAGCCAGGGATGGGGGTAGGGAGGGTGTGCCTTGGCTGGACGCCAAGAGAAGAGGTTGGAACGCTTTCTCTTCCAGTCCAGAGCACAGATCAAGGAGCCTTGATCCGAGGGCTTGAGTTCCACCCGTCCACAACCAGGGGAGCGCCCACTGCTGGCGGCCCGGCAGAAGGCAGGCCTGCTCCTTCTTTGCTCTGACATCCCTTAGGCACAGCCCTGGCGGGCTCTGTTAGGGATACACTGCCAAGGAGGGAGCAGCCCCAGAACCGGGGTCGGTGACCAAGCCCTGGGAGGTCTGGCAAGCACACCGCGCATCCGCGGACCTCGGGGCGGCGGTCAAACGGGAAACCGCTAGGTTGCATGAATTTACTTTTCTGCAGGTGGCGTATGGGTTCCAGGAACTGTATGATCTGAAATGGCAGGAGGGAGGGCTCTCAGGGCTCCTAACAGGAGGGAGGCCAGGTCAGAGGGCACGCGAGGACCCAGGCACAACTGCTGTGGCCCATAACTCTGCCTGGACCTCCTGACCCACCGCTCACCCAGCGCCAGGTCAGCCGTGAGGCGGGCGGGGTGGGCTCAGGCCCCTAATGCACAGCCCTGTGGTGGGCACAGCCGGCCCCCACGCCTGTTCCGTGTAGGTGGGCTCGGATGCGAGTCCCTGATGGTTTCCTGGTCGGCTCTGGTGTGCAGACGGGATGAGGGAGCTAAGGGAAGGGCAGGTGTAAGTGCGCGGATCTCTGTGTTACGGGGGGTTCCTCTCCTCCAGAGGCCGGGGTGGGGAGGTGCCTTGCAACAAGGGAAGAGGGCCTCTGCCTCCCCTTCGGAGCAGGTGCCAATCTGTGGGCAGGGGAAGGCCTAGAAGGTCCTCCACTCAGCCCAGCTGCTCTGGGGATCTGGGGCAGGTGCGTGCTCACAACCTCTGAAGACCCAGCAGAGCCCACAGGGCCCCAGGCGTGGGCATGGCTGCCCCTGCAGGGTCCTGAGGGACCTTCCTGCTGTCCAGTGAGGCCCCAGCCCAGCGTCCAGACTTCACCTCTCACTGCCACCCCACCTCCTGGTCCAGACTTCACCTCTCTCCCAGCTGGGCCTCCGCTCCTGCCCTCCCACCTCCTCCACCTTCGACAGGACTCAGCTCTCCTCATGCACGCAGTTCTTCAACCACAAAGTATTCACCGAGGCCCGCTTCTGTGCCAGGTACCGTATGTGCTAAAGGGTGGGGATTACAAACACACACAAATACACACAGACACACAAACACACAAACTCACACAAAACACAAACACAGACATACACAGACACACACAAACTCACACAAACATAGACACTGACACAGACACACGCAGGACAGGTCTCTCCGTCCTTTCACGATGTTTCCCATGACTGCAGCTCGCCTGCGCTCCCCCATCTTTGAGCCTGTCCTATACCCTGAGCTGGTTCACGTGACTATAAAGTCCTAGGACCGGGGTCACGTCTGCCTTCAGGCGTGCAGGGGACACGGAGCCAGATGACCGCCCCTCTGGGTAGTAAGCCCACAGCTGCTAACGATGACCCGCCTTCAGTGTGCCAAGGCACAGGCTGCGTGCTTGACACGCATTCTCCCTCGTAATCTTCCGGGAGAGCTGTCCTCCCGGTGGGTCTCTGCAAGTCCCACAATTAGGGAAAGGAGGAAGAGACCATGGACCCCTTCAGCTCTGGCCAAAGGAGGAGGTACAAAGAGGAGGAGGGAGGGTAGGGAATTGGGTGGATCAGATCTCCGCATGACAGTCACACCAAGTCACTGCGTGTGAAACTGCCCCAACCGGGACCCAGGGCAATGGCTTTCCCACCCTCCACAGAGATCTCTCCAGGTACACGTGAGCAGAGCAGTTTAGAGACACGTAGATCTCCTTCTTTTTGCTAGTATTCTTCAAAGCTTTGGTCTCCGATTTCCATTACTAATTGAGCTCTCTTTTGTATAAAATGTATCCTGCCGGTTGTGTTTAATTGTCACAACGACGTTATTCCTACTTCATACACTAGGAAACTAGAGATTCTGCAGCTCACTCCAGGCACACAGTAAGAGTGGTTCCTTCACTAGATTTTGCCACCAATATCTTTTAAAGGCAGCTTCAGGGAGGTATAGCTGGCGAACAGTGAGTTGCATATATTGAAGGAAGATGATTCGATCAGCTCGGATACAGGTATACACCCGTGAAACCACCACCGCCGTGAAAAAAAGAAGGTCTCTCATCATCCCTGACAGGTTTCCTCACGCTGCTTTGTACTCTGTCTGTCTGACATCCTTATAACTACTCCTGCTTCCTTCTGATTGGTGTCAGCGTGATGTCTGTGTTTCCCGTCCACTTACTTCTCATCTGTATGTGTCTTCATGGTTAAAGTGGGTTTCTTGTAGACAACAGATGGTGGGGTTGTGACTTTTCCATCCACTCTGACGCTCTCTCCACTGGTGCCTTTAGACCATTGATAGAGTTGGATCCATGCCTACCATCCTTGTTACTGTTTTATATTCATTGCCCTGATGCTTTTTTTCCCCCTAAATTCATCTTCCACTCTTTTTCTGCCTTTCGCAGTTTTCACTGAGCATTTTATACGACCGGATGTTTTCTTATTTCTAAGCGTATCAGTTTTGCTTCTTCTTCTCCTTTTTTTAGTGGTTATCCTAGAATTTGCAGTGTACCTGTACAACGAACACAATTCCACTTTTAAATGATACAATGCCACTTGGCAGGTAGTATGAGACCTTATAATAACAGAACAGTCTTAGTTCTTCCCTTCTGTCCCTTCTATCATTATGGTTTGGGGTAGGGCTGGGTGGTGGCTTATATGCCTAAGAATATTTACGCACAGATCCGTAAACATCAGTAACTGAATATATTGTTACTGTTATTCTGGACAAACGCTTATCTGCTGGATCAACTACAGTAAGAAAAATGAAAGTTTTTACTTCACTTAATCCTTCTTCGACACTTCATTTCTTTCTACAGGTTTGACGCTCTGGCCTCCATTATTTTCCCTTCTCTCCGAAGAATTTCTTTCAACACTTCTTGCGAGGTAGGTCTACAAGAAACCGGTGCCCCCAGCTTTTGTTTTTCTGAGAAAGTCTTTATTTCTCCTTCACTTCTGAAGGGTAATTTCACAGGGTACAGAATTCTAGGTTGGTGGGGTTTTTTGGTTTCTTTGTTTGGCACTTTACCTCTTTCATTCCATTTTCTTCTTGCTTGCAGGGTTTCTGAAGTCAGGCATAATTCTTGTTTTTGTTTTTCTACAGGTGAAAAAGCCTCTGGCATTTTTCAGAATGTTTCTCTTTATCTTTGATTTTATGTAATTTGAAAATAATACACGTAGGTATAGGTCAGGTGTTTGTTTTTTACAGGTGTTGGGTATGTTCACTATCTTGGTTGTGGTTACAATCTTTTAAAATATATTTTTGTTGAAATTTTGTCGGTTTACAATGTTGTGTCAATTTCTGGTGTAGGTTTTGTTTGTTTTGCATTTATTCTATTTATCCTACAAGAGTCCCCTGAGTTTTCTGGATCTATGGTTTGGTGTCTGACATTAATTTGGGAGCGATTCTCAGAAGAAAATATTTCTTCTGTTCCTGTAGTTAGAGATTCTTTCCTCAGCCATGTCCAGTCTACTAATGAGTCCATCAAAGGCATTCTTCATTTCTGTCACAGTGTTTCTGATCCCTGGAATCTCTTCCTGGGTCTTAGGGTTTCCATCACTCTGCTTTCTCGCCCACCTATTCTTATATGCTGCCTACTTTATTCATTAGAGATCTCAGCATATGAATTGTTTCAAATTCCTGCTCTGATCATTCCAACATCTCTGCCATGTCTGGTTCTGATGCTTGCTCTGTCTCTTCAAATAGTGTTTTTTACCTTTTGGTGTGCGTTGTAATTTTTTCTTGATACCCAAGACACGATGACCTGGGTAAAAAGAACTGCTGTAAACAGGCCACGATGTGGCACTGAGGCATGCGGGGAGGGGATGCCTTCTGCAGTCCTTCGATCAGGTCTTGGTCTTTCAGTGAGTCTATGTCTCTAGACTGTGAATTTCACAAGTGTTTTAAATTCCCTCCTCCTCTACCTTAGATGGGAGAAGATGATTAGACCAGACTGGAGTTCCCTTCCCCAGGTCAACTGGGCTCTGATAAAACCTCCAGCATTAAGCTCTGGTTAACTAGTTTCTCCAGAGAGCAGGCCTTGGTTAAGAAGAACAGAGTGTTCCAGCACCTTTGTAAATGGTCCTTTTCCTCCTCCGCCTGCCAGAAGCACAAGGAAGTTTTACGCTGATATTTACTGTGGGAACCAGGCTGGGCTCCTGGAAGTAAAGCTCACAAACCTGTGCCCCTCCCCATGACTGGGTCCCCCTGGAACCATTAACTCTCAGATTCGTCCACACTGAGCCTCTAGAAATTTGTCAATTACACATCTGGCTTTTTTACCCCAGCACTGGTTCCTGATACGGTTTCTACGTGTGGGTCTCTGCTCCGGTAAGTTGTTATTCTCTGTATTTACCTCTCGGACTCTCTAACTTGGGGGACAACAGTTTGCCCTGTGTCCTCATTTCTCTTACAGATCCTAGAAGAGTTGTTGATTTTTCTATCTGTTGGGCTTTTTACAACCTGGAGTGGTGACATCCAAGCTCATTTCCTTGCAGAACCAGATGTTGATTTATTTGAGAATATTCAACCATCCTTGCATTCCTTGAACAAACCCCGCTTGATCATGATCCTTTTATACAGTGCTGGATTTGATTTTCTAAAATTTAACTTAGATATTTTTTGGCATAACTTCTCATGAAGGATATGCATCTGTATTTTTCCTGTAATGGCTTTTTTTTTTTTAACCAAAAAGGTAATGCTGGCTTTACAGAATGAATTGGGAAGGATCATGCCTCTAAATGAGTTACTTTTTCCCCCGATGTTCAGTACCATTCACCAGTTAAAACTTTTAGGCTTGGAGTTTTCTTGGTAGGAATGTTTTTAATGATACATTTAATTTCATTAATATATATATAGGTTTATTCAGAGTATCTACTTCTTCCTATGAGGCTGATGGCATTTGTTTTCCAAGGAATTTGTCAATTTCACCTATGCTTTCAAATTTATATGAATAAAAATGTCAGAATGTTCTCTTTAGTGATTCTGTAGATTCTGTGTTCCCTATGCCTTGTTCCTATGAATGATCAGTCTGACTGGTGGGAATAGATGATTAATATTCAACCAAAACTTGTGGGGGACCCTCTGAAGGTCTCTGGAGTCCTCTCTCTGTCCAAATGTCTCTCTAGGGAACTCTGGCTGCCCTGGTCTCCTTTGACTCCCAATGACTTCTTCTTAAACCTGGGAGTCTTCTTGGATTTCTCTTTGTTTTGCCACGACCTAGAAACTCTTTCAAGGCAGTGAGCTAGGCAATTGTGGGGTGCACACTGTTTATTTTCCATGTCTCATAGATCACTGTCCTTTGCTGCCTGATGCCCCATGTCTTGAAAACTGCAGTTTCATATACTTTTGTTCATTTTTTGGTTATTTCAAGTAGGAAGGTATATTCAGTCCCTGTTGCCTCGTCTTGGCCAGAAGTGAAAGGCATGTTAAACAGCCCCTTAGATATGGCCAGGTGAACAGTCTGTCACTCCTGGGAGTTTCAGTAAGACTTGATAAAGACTGGGAGTGGGTACCTCTGCTGGTCACAGAACATCTGAGGCTCATTCTTAGTGACTTTTCTGCCTTGAAACTTCACGGTGTTCATTTTAATGGAATTTCATCCAAATGAAAACGTGTCCACGAAGAGAACCCATGAACACTCTCTCCCAGGACTCCCGTCTTGTGTTTATCCTGGAGCCCCTCTCCTGGTCAGAGTGTTTAGGGGCTATACTTCCCTGTTCCCTCTCAGTCTCCAGAACACCCCACCGATCCACCCACACCCCTACACGTGTGGGTCTGAGGCTGTAGGTGGCCATACTCAGTGGGGTGGGGGTTACTATTGGAGAGGAGGAATGCTCAGCAAGGAATATCTCACAAAGTCTGGCGTGGACTGCTGAGTCTTCTGGGCTGAGTTCCAGAAGTGTCTCTCTAGTGGCCTCGTGTACCCTGCCATACCTGGGCCACCAGCCCATCCCTTATCTAGAGGTTTCCCCTCTGGGGTTGCATTTTTGGGGAAATCAGGTAAAAGGTAATCAAGCACACAGCCCTGGGGCAGAGCACAGTCCAGCAGTGCCTGCCCAGACCTCCCCTCATCTTGGACTATCGCCCTAGTCTCTAACCCAGACACGATGCCGACTCGACTAGTTTAATGTCAGTAGCAAACCGGACAAGGGGTGAACAGACAACCTGACCTCAGACAGGGGCCACACTTCACTGTATTCATTAAGAGCTGATAGAAAGGAAATATATTATGTTTCCAAGTAGACCTACTCATTAAACCAAATGGAGCAGACAGAATGGGATGTGAGATCCATTTTTCCCTCTCATATGAGAAATCCATTTCATCTTTAGGAACGTGTTTCATTTTTGTTCTATGACAACTTTTTCCTTCATGTTTATTCCAAGGGCTTGGGGTGGTTCCCTCCTGTGCAGGAGAATCAAACTGGCCTTTTGACTTAAAGCCCCTTCTGCTCTGGCCAGTCCAGGTATGCTCAGCAAGAAGAGCCAGGAAGGAAGGAAGAGACCTCAGGTTCCTGCCCTGAGGTCCTGCCCTGTTCATGGAGCAACTGATCACTGCCCTTCATCCCCACGGCCCCACAGGGAGGCTCACACAGCAGAGAACGAGAGAAAGCACTAAGGAAGCGTGTACCGCTGGGCCATCAGCGCAGAGGGCTGGGCTGGCCCAGGACAGAAGCCAGAGGAAGCGGAGAAAGGCTGCTCCCCCTACCCACACCGTTCCGCCTCTGACGCCTCCTGCTCCTTCTCTCCAGGCCAGAAGGGCATCCCGGTGTGGGATGGTCTTCCTGGGACAGAGAAGAGGGCAGGAAAAATACACAGAAGCCAACTCTGATGCCCAGAATTGGACCAAGCAGGTGTCTGTTTCTGAGCATCTGCTCGGGCCTGGGGGGAGCATGTACACAGGGCTCACAGCCTGCATCTGCCAGGAGACCTGCTGGAGGATGGGGTTCAGAAGGGCCAGCAGGCGACAGAGCAGCCAAGAAGCATAGCTGAGTTCAGTGTGTGACCGTCTGCAATCCAAGCAGGGGAGGAATCCCTTGTAAACTTGTTAGATCTCGTTACTCTTTCTGCTGCCAACCCACTGCGGCTCTCCACCTCCCTCCCAGTAAAACCAGCGTCCTTAAGATGGCCTGGAAGGGCTGCCCTCCCCTCCTCCCCTCTGGCCCCTCGCTGTTCTGTGGACGCACCCCGCCGGCCTGCTCAGGGCCACTGCCTGGAATGCTCGTCTGGATGCTCCTTCCCCAGTTTACACACCCACCACACCATCTCCCTCCAGCCTTTGTTCAAATGCCACCCACTCCCACCCACTATTTAATCCCCATCCCCAGTGTTCTGAGCCCTTTGCTTGAATCTCTTTTTTTTTTCCCACCACACAGCTGCTAGCATCCTATGTAATTCACCGACACCCTCTATTTTTGTTTGACTCTCCAAATAGATGGTACACTCCAGGAAGGAAGAATCTGGGGGCTTTTCTCTCTTTTTTGTCTGTTTGAGAACTGATTTATCTCCCCTTCCTAGAACAGCCCCCGACATATGGTAGGTGTTTGAAAAACATTTGCCCAGTGAGCTGACCAACTGGACAGCCTTTCCACAGTCACGGAGCACAGAGACCCCGGCCTACAGGGGTGAGAATCCTGCTCAGGCATTAGATTAGAGTCTCTTGGCCCAACTGATCCTGTGGCCAGCGGAGATGTTCACAGATACCTGGGTCCGTAACTGCCTTTTAAAAATTTTTATTGTGATAAGAATTCCTGACATGGGATCTATCTTCTCGACAGGTTTTTAATTGTTGTAAGCCTTGTTAAATTCATGTAATCTACTAGCCTGATGTCCACGGAATTGGGGCACAACCCCCCTCCCAAACTTGCTGATTTGACTTGACCCCAACCAAGTGACCGGTTATCACCTAAAACAGGGAGAAGTGTTTTGTCACGATATCTCGCGGTTTGCAGCACTCCTCACCTGCCCTCCCTCTGTTCCCGTTAAAGGGAGTCGGTCACTGAGCAGTCCCTGCCTGGTCAAGCCAGCACCACTCCCAGCAGGGGCGGGGAGGGGGCGGGCTGGGAGCTCCCTCTGCTGGGTCTGCGGAGTGAGCCTCGTCCGCGGGGGACAGCCGCGAGCGCGCACACACATGCCCCGGCAGGCAGCGCGGACACGCCAGGGGAAGGCCCGGGAGCCCTTGGGGACATGCATCTGCCGGGGCGGACGGGCCCCGAACACCCCGCGGCGCAGGTGAGACAGTGCAGACAGGCAGCGGGAGGCAGTGAGCGGACTAGCGGTCCAGGCGAGGTCAGAGGCAGAAGAGAAAGACCACAGGACGCGATCAACTGACGAGCCCTGCACCCAGGGGCGCCGGACGGCGTGTTCCAGGAGCCACGGGATGCGGGAGAGAGAACCGGGTGAGGGGCGTGGCATCTGCGGGCTGACCCGGCGGGAGGCCCCGCCCAACCTCCACTTGCCACTCGCCGCTCGTGTCCCGGCCACAGGGGCCCACAGGGCGCGCGCACGTGCGCGCGGCCCGGACAGCTGGGGAATTGGGAGCCGGGAGAGGACAGCGGGCGATGAAGCCTGGGGGTGGTGGTCACACCACGCACCAGGGATGCCGGTTCACAGAATCAGATTTTTTCAGGGTCTGTAAGAAAGCTTAGGTCTCTAATTCAACTTGCTGGTTTTTTTTTTTTTTGGGTGGAGGGACTTGAACCCAGGACCTCATGCGTGTTAAGCATGCACTCTACCACCGAGTTATACCCTCCCCACCCGCAACTTGCTGATTTTAAAGAGGTGATGGCTCAGCTGCAGGTGGAGTCAGGAGGAAAGAAGGGTCTAGAACCCTGGCCTCTGCGGATTTCTGTGCCTCCTGGTTAGAGACAGAGGGAGGGGAAGTGGGGGCCCTGGCCCTGCTGCTCACACAGCTGGCTCTCACTGTTGGAAGGAAAAGTGTCCTCAAAGGCCACAAAGGGAGGTTTGGGGGCAAAGGTCAGGGACCCCAGGGGCCTGGTCACACACACCTGGAGGCTCTGGCCAGGCTGAACCACTTCAAGATAAGTGAGGGGAAGGAGATGGGCGAGGAGAAAGGGAGAGAGAGGAAAGGAGAGACCAGCTTGAAGAAGAGAACCCGCTTAGCCTCAGAGAAGGGGTGGCGAGGAGACCTTAAGACAAACCTGCTGGTCCACACCAGATCCCAGGCCGGCACCTCTGAGCCCTTGCTTGGCTTCTCCCCCACTGACTATTTTACAAATGGGCCTGCGCTGGCGCAGAGATGGAGGGCGTCTGCCGCGCGAGGGGGCAGGGGTCCCCCGGCCCCAGCGTCTCCTGTCCCGCACCAGCCCTCTACTCACCAGGCACCTTTCTGAACAGAGCATCCCCTCCCGCCTGGAGGGAGCTGTCCGGACAGACCTCGGGCACCGCCGCCAGGAGAAGAGGCTCTGGGGAAAGAGGTGGCCAGCTCAGCCCTCCTTCCAGAGACACTCACCATTCATCTGGGAGGGAGAGGATGAGTAGTCCCGCTCCGCGTGCCTCCGCTCTGGTTTCAGATTGCGGCTCTGTCGGCTCGAATTCTCCAGCATGTTCACGAGCTCACTGCGGTCGATGCTCCGCAGGGCAGCGTACAGGTTCTCCACTGTGGGGAGAAGGAGGGGGGCATGCTTGTGGAGGGGGGACCTTTAACTACCACGGGGCATGCAGGGCGCTGCCTGGCTCTGAATGGAATGGGGACGATGTATTTCTTCAGCATGTGCTGGCTGGCTCCCCTTTTGTCAGAACCAAAACAAACCACCCCTTTGGAGAATACAGGCAGACCTCAAAGGTATTGCGGGTTTGGTTCCCAACCGCACAATAAATATTGCAATAAAGCAAACATCACAATGAAGCAAATCTAGCAATAAAGCAAGGCATATAAAATTTTTTTTGTTTCCTTGTGCATATAAGAGTTACGTCTGCACTATAGTCTGTTAAGTGTGCAACAGCATTCTGTCTAGAAAAGCAATGCACATATCTTAATTTTAAGACATTGCTAAAAAATGTTACCATCTGAGCCTTCAATGAGTCTTAGCAGTAACATAAGGAGAACTGATCACAGATCACCGTAACAAATACAGTCACAATGAGAAAGTCTGAAATGTTGAAAGAACTACCAAAATGTGACAGACACAAAGTGAGCAGATGTGGTTGGAAATTGGCCTCAATGGACTTGCTCAGTTTGATCTGTAAAAAAAAAGCAATCTTTGCAAAATGCAATAAAGCCAGATATGCCTGTATTTTGTTACCCTTGAAGAGATCTTTTCCAAATCCTAGTGGTCAATTGCAAAGCACAGAAAGACTGATGGGTTTTTGGGGGGGGGTTTCTTTGTAAATTTAGAAAAATACTATAAAAAATGACAGTGAGAGTGACTGGATTCTGTCCTTTGGAAGTCCTTGGTCCTGGCCAGTTGACTGGAGATGCAAATATAAACCCTCAGTTTCCTCTTAGTATTTGTGGGGATGGGAATGGGCTGAGAAGGAGCTGAAAGAGTGAGACAAATCTTCCTTCCAGGCTGGAGAAGGTCCTGGAAGAACAAGAACTTTATCAGAGGGGACTCCTCACCGGCTCTGTCCGTGGGGACAGTCCTCATTTGTCTGAGAAATTCAACAGGGAGGCACACTGTTGAATTCTCACTGTCATCTCATTCTGAGGCTGGGAAGAGATCGCAGCCACGATTCTCTGACACTCTCTCCCGGAAGGCTTCCCCAGGAGACCCAGGGGCCCTGAGAGGCACGTGTGGGACAGACACAGAGACAGAGCATGAGAGACTGAATCCAGAGACCGAGGCCACACGTGGAATGTGGAGGGGGAGCTGGCTGGTGAGAGTAGGTCCTGGCACAGGCTTTGGAAAGAGAAGGTTCCCCAGCTGATGGGTACTGACTCTTTGCGTTCTGGCCTTCACGGACGACCCAGAGGTTCAGCAAGGCTGCGCTCTGCTCCAGCAAGGAGTTGGGGTTCTCCACACGGATCCTGTTAATGTCTTCCACGCTGAACTGCAGCTCCCGGGCCAACTCTGCATGCAAAGGACCAAGAGCAGGTGTGAGGCGGACCCGAGCCCAGCCCCGGCCCGCTTGGCTGGTGTGCAGAGCGGGGCGCCCGGCGGTAGGGATCGGAGGTTGAAGAACGGTCTCCCCTTTATTTCTTCTTCCCAAGAAATACCTAGTGAAATGTCTCCCCATAAAATAGGCCGGGAGTACCAGTGCGTACAGGAGGAAACGGGTATTGATGAAGGAATGAATGAATGCCCTTCCCTTCTTTCATCACTTCAAACACGAGGTGACAAGAAGGAGCCACTTATCCGAGGTCACAGAACCAGCTGGTACCACAGCCAGAGAGTGGCCGAGCCAGGACTTCCTTTCCAGCAAGAAGCTGGAAATCTCCATCCTAATGGAAACGCATCTCTGCATTTACATTTCTTCAGGGAAAGGCGTTACTCACATTTAAGATGAAAATACAAGTTCCCATCTCAGTGCAAGGGAGTAACACAGAATGGCAGCCTTTCCCCTCCTGTTATTTTAATCGTTGTCTCTCAAAGGCTCTTTAGACGGGATCGGAGTCTCATCTCAAGGATGAGGAAGCCCAGAGGGGAGAGTGTGGGGGAGAAGCAGACCTTGTGTGCACCACACCCCACACACCACACACTCACCATGCACACCTCGCAGCACACTCACACACTCCCCCTGTCCCCCCTTCCCGCTCACACACAAGGAGCAACAGCAGACGTGCTTTTTTGGCTTAAAGAATGAAGGGTGTCTGAACTCCGCTGTGAGCCTGTGGCGCTGCCTTTCACAGCTACTGCTGAAGGTCCGGGTGTGTGCACAGCCCTCTCTGCAGGTGCCGAGCTGGGCGCACAGGAAAGGGGGCTCAGGGACGGCTCGATGGGGCTTCAGGGAGGCCTCAGCCATGGCCAGAGACTAGAGAATGAACGCGGTTGAGATGCGCCCTTTCTCCCTGCCTTTCCCTCAACCCAGCGCAGGGGGCCGTGGATGGGGCAGGATGCACACTGTATGTGCTTTGCTCTGGTTTCAGGGCCATTACTAACTCACTACATAACTAAAGCCATTCTAGGTAGCTGGTCTCAGTTTCCCATCTGTAAAATGGGGCGGATGGGGTCCAGTCTAAGGTCTCTTGTGATGTCAGAAGTTGATTCTTTCCAAGAAGGAAAACCAGCAGAAGTGGAGAAGGGGCGGAGCCCCCCATCGGTGCCCACGGGGGTTGGGGGTGGTGCCACAGCTTCACCCATGACAATCCCAAATCAGATGCACAGTGGACAGTGGAAAGAGGTTTCGACAGGCTCTCATCAGCCGTTCTTTAGAGGGGAGGTGGTGTCGAAGCAGGTGGAGACAGGAAAGGTGCTTTTCTGCCCCAATTCTGTGACTCACCTGCCCAGCTGAGGCCCAGGTGTTCTGATATGATTGCCATCTTCATGTCTGCTCGGTCCATGCCACTGAGGACACCTGGGGGAGGCACTGCATGTCACTTCGCGGCCCTGGCGGGACACCTACCCGACCGGCGTGCGTGGGTGACCTCAGAGGGTGTTCAGGTCAGGCTCCATGTCCCCTCGATCAACCTGAAGCCAGTGAGGGTCAGAGGGGGACCCGGGCCGAGGGCTCCCCGTGCAGTGTTCATCCCAGACTGAGCGGATCGTGTGAACGCAGGGCTCTTGGTGGGGCGAGGGGGCCCCATCTCACTCACCGCCCCCACCCCTCCAGAAAGGGAGTGAGTGCGTAGCTCACAAAGAGGTTTGTACCCAGTGTGGACTCGCTGAAAATGCTGTACTTCAGGCCCAGCGGCGTCAGGGTCCTCCTCCGCTCGTCAGCTCCGCTCCCCTGCAGCCGAGAGACCAGGAAAGGGGCTGTGGGTGCAGGTTGGGGGACACCCGTCTCGCGGACGGTGAGCACCTCCACTCTCTGGGGGAGCCTCCACAGGCAGGGTGGGAGAGTGGGAAGAGGGGGTGTGAGGCTGTTGATGGGGTTCACGCACTATAATAATAATAAGAACAACAACAACTGATCGCCAGCCAGGCCCTGCTTGACGGTCACAGCATCCCAGGAGGTAGTACTAACATTGCTCCCATCTCACGGATGCGGAAACTGAGGCACAGACGGTGGAATGACCAGCCCAGGTCACCCAGCTTGGAAGTGGTGGAGCTGGGGTTTGAACTGAAAAGAACCAGCTTTTCCTTCTGGATTCCCTTCTGCTCAAAAGACCTGCTTTTGAGGCCCCGGGCTTCACCCGCCGGGCCTGTGACAGAGCGCCCGGGTGCTTGCTCGCTGGAGGCTGTGGACAATGATCCTCTTGTGAGAGAGAAGTCAGTTCTCCCTCATCCTCGGACAGGAAAGAGAAATCAAGCTTCAAGTGCACGGACGTGACCTTGCTTTTCTCTTTTCTGGTCTGGCGTGAAAGGCTGATGATTAAAACAGGGGAGACGCGATGCCTCCCTGGCCTGGTGCGGCAGAGGCTCCGAGGCTCCCAGGCCCCGGGGAACGGATGTGCATGGTCACCACAGCTCTGCTGAGCTCAGGGCCCCGGGTGTGTGCAGGGCTGAGACGCCAGCTTCCCTTCTCTGAGGGTCTGGCCCCCGGGGGAGCCAAGCAAGTACATGCAAGAGGCTCCGAAAAAGCCAGGATGTGGCTGGGACACCTTGAGCCACTGGCCGCCCAGTTCTCACCCTCAGGCCTCAGCAAGAGATGCCGGGTGCCCTCCAGGCTCCTTCCAAGCTCCTGGAAGGACAGTCGTGGGGAGCTCAGGGCCATGGTGTGAACCCTGATGTAGGTTCCTGAGCTTTGCAGGAAGGGCCGAGCCCAGCCCATGTCAGCAGAGAGCCGAGGGCCCTTCTCTGCTCTCCGACAGGAGGGAGCCACGGTTTCGGCCAAGGGTCCTGACGGGCACTCACCTTGGTGCAGGGTGGCATGGTGATGTTCAGGTGACAAAGAATGTGCTGGGTGTCCTCATATTTCATCGCCTTGCGCAGGAATGACAAGGACCCTCCTGGTTCTCGACTGCTGTCCCTTACCTACACGTGTCACCCGCAAGGAGGAGTCAGGGGCCGCCTCACAGGCCGCCGGCACCTCCTACCTCCCCAGCTTCCAGACCCCGGGCGGAGGTGGGCGGGGAGTCCCGCACCTTGACGGGGATGACCAAACGGTTCTCCCGAAACGACTGGAAGAGGAAACTCCGCTGTTGGGCGGCCTTTTTGACGGGCACCAGGTTCCCAGACAGCTCCGCAAAGAGGGGCATTCCTTCCAAAACCTGCAGGCACGGGGCAGCCAAGGCAGCTGGTCAGGATCCACCTGGCCCGCCTCTCAGCTCCAGGCTCTCCCCATTGACAGCCCCGGGGCTGTGCTCTAAAAAACCCCACCTTGTGCTTTGGAAAGGTTATCAGAATTCTCTAGAACTCCGCTGGGCTAGCATCCTGTGGCTTCCAAAAAAAAAACAAAACAAAAAAAAAAAAAACTTGATCCCTTTTAACAGTTGTCCAAAAATGTTTAGTTTATCTGAAGGACCATGTTGTATTTGAATCTCCCCTATAAGACAGTGATTCCTACTGTGGATGCAATGTTTTCCACTGAGAAGTTATCACGAACCCATTTGACAGATGAGGAAATTGAGGCCCAGAGAGACAAAATGCTTTGCTTAGGGCCCCAAACCGCAGGAGAGGCAGGTCCCAGCCTTGTGCTTCTTCTTCTGGGCCCTCAGCACCCACCAGAGGCACAGAACAGGCTCTGAGGCCAGGCCTTCGGAAAGGTCTTGGCTCATCACACACCATAACGGGAGTGAGGCCCCTGGGACCAGTAACAGGTTCAAGGCTAATTCCCGTTCTTTACTCTTCCCTGAACCTGTCTGGCCCTCTCCCCTGCGTCCTCATCTGGGCATGGCCAAAACCCTGGTGTAGCAGGTGACAAGATGGACTCCACGGTCTGACTCCTGGGACAATTGTGTATTTAGTTCTGCGAACCTGGGCAGGTTACCTGACCTCTCTCAGCCTTGCTTTCCTCAAATCTGAGTAAGAAAAGTACACCCGGTTATGAGAATTGGGTGGGACGATGCTGGCTGAGCACTTTTAATAGCCCCTGGTACCTGAGAACTTTAACAAACGCCAGCTCTTAGCACCACAAACCACTGGGCTGACAGCCTGCTGCCTGCCTAGGGGACCCCAGTGGTGTCCCTCAGCTCTGGGGATGCTTCTGGAAGATGCTTCTCCAGAGGGGAGTCACAGCCACGCAGCCCGGGAGCCCCCCTGCAGAGGCCCCAGGTCCCAGCGCCTGGCCCCACGCCGGGGTGGGGGCTGCGGCCCCGCACCTCGATGTCCCTGCTCCGGGCCACCTCCACGAAGTTCTCGTGCTGCTCCAGCGTCTTGTCCACCTTGTCGTCCGTCATGCAGTAGCAGCGCAGACGCCCCTCCCGGGGGTCGGTCATCTTGGCGAAGATGACAAACCTGGCCGTGTAGGGCACCGCGGTGAGCTCCTTGTACAGGAGGGAGGCGAAGTTCACGGCCTCGGCCGTCCGAGGACAGTCCGACAGCCAGAATCTGGAGAGAGGACAGCTGTGAGCCTGGTCCTGAATGCCCGATGGGCCGCGTCCCCTCCATGCGACAGGACCCCCTGGGTGCCGGGGCAGTGGCCGCTCTGACACCCCCGGTGGTCGGGTGAGGCTTCCAGGTGGAGAGGAGGACCCTTGGGTGCAAGCCTGGGCCGGGCAGGTGGTGGTGTGGGCGTGGCTACCTGCGGGGACAGCCCTGCCCCCTCATGCGGGCCCGGGACCGTGGGGCTGGGCTGGGCGGCATCTCACCTGGCGGAGACGTTGGTGGTGAAGGTGGCGCACTCGTTGGCGTACACGAGTTTGGTGGTTCCTGTTATATCTTCCCACTGGGCCTGGTCCGTTCCTCCTGCACCAGGAGCAGAACCGGGCTGGGGGACAGTCGCCGCAAGGCAGACACGGGGCGCAGCAGGATGGTAAGGGCTGCGCGGGCATCCCCGGCTGTGGCCCCAGTGCACCCACTCCCCATGCCCTCCTCCTGCTCTGGTACCCCCTCCTCTGGGCTCAGAGGGCCCTTCAAGCGACAGGGAGGCTCTGCTCAGACGCACCACCCCTCATCCCCCAGAAGAGCACATCACTTGCTCACCCCACCTTCTCCTGTCCCCAGGTGTGGCCACCAGAGGGCAGATCAGGGCGGGGGGCGCCTCTCACCAATGACGCTGCAGAGCAGCCGCAGGCTGGTGGTGTCTCCCTCCCCACTGTCCCTCGGATTGTCCGTCCAGGAGGGAGGGAGCGGGATCCGAAGCCCTATGGGCCGGTGGAACTTCCGGCGCCGCGGCTCCACAGTGACGATGGGGCTGAACGTGGCCTGGTTGCCCAGGAGTTTGGTGACCAGCTCATCCGGTACAGGCTGGGCCTGCAGGGTGCCAAAGGGGGACCCTCAGCCCTGGAGCGGCAGAGGGGCTCGTGGACGGAGGAAGAGAGAGGCTGTCCATGCAGGTGCAAAGGCTCCCGGGGGCGGGGGTCCCACTACCGTCCTCTCTGAGCCCCGTTTCCCCCAGTTCCCTCTCATTCCCGGGTGCCATGTTTGGCATCAAGTAGCTCTCCAGGAAGCCACGTGGCTTCCCCTCACGCTGAGCATAACGGCCTGTAATGTAACACGGTATCCGGGGCTTTCTGCAACTTAACAGAGCATCTGCCTGATCCCACCCACCCAGCTTTCTTCTGAGCTTTAAGGCCAGGGTCCTAACTGGACTTTCCAGGCCCTTACCACCATGTGGGGTGTCCTGGGGAGAAGGGACGTCTCCCAGGGCCTTCACACCTTCCACCCTTGAACCCGGGCCCGGTGATGGGGCCCTGGCAGGCGAGGAGGGGCTGTGTCACCTGCAGGGCCAGCTTCACCCTCTTGGTGACGGCATTTTCGGGGAAGGTGGCCTGCACCAGGGGGACCAGCTGGCTCTTCAGGGAGCCCCCCTCAGGGCCGATCGTGTCGTAGTCCTGGCAGAGCCGTGACATGACCACGAAGTACAGGGGGAAGTCGGTGGTGATGATGCGGCAGACCCTCCGCTTCTCCAGCTCCTCCAGACTCTCCAGCTCTGTGACCACACATGCACGGTGCCGCCGTCAGCACCGCGGAGTCCCAGCCTCTCATCCCCGCTCCCACCGGCCCCCACCGGCCCCCACCTCTCCAGGAGGCTGAGCCACCTGGAGGGAGCAAGGTCCTGGCCCAGAGGGTCCAGCAGATGGAGACCAGGCTGCAGGGGTCCGGGGAGCCAGAGCTGGACCATCTCCAGACTCTCGGGGCGTCCCACGCTCCAGGAGGCCCCGATGGCCCACCCAGAAACGCAACCTCACCCCCCACCCTCCGGGATCGCAGGGGCTCGGGCACCTTCATCCATCCCGTTGAGGAGCTGATCCAGGTAGCTTTCTCCGTAGCGGCTCTTGTGTTCCTTCCAGACGGAGCCGTTTTCACTCCGCAGCACCACGAGCTCACGGTCCCCGCGGCCGGGGGAAGCAAAGTGGGGGATCTCCACGATCACAGGGCTGAGGGGACCGAGCGGACAGTGGGGAGGTGCATGGAGGCAGGTGTGCGAGCCGTGCGGGCGGGGGGCCGGGGGCTCGGCAGGGAAGGGCAGGCAGGCAGGGGAGCCAGTTCCCGCCTGGAGGGAGACGGTCCCCACTTGCTGGCTGGTCCTGCCAGCTGAACAGACCTGGCTCAGGCTCCTGAGATGCCCCGAGGCCCGCCTCGCTCTCCCCAACCCCCCCTCTCCTCCCACAGCCATGTGGCTGAGACGCAGCAGAAAAGCCTGCCCTTGGACCTGATCCCCAGAACCTGCCTGACGTCCTGAGCCAGGGGACCCCTCTGAGCCTCAGCTCCATCCTTTGCCAATCGGCAACAATGACGTCTCCTTGGGAGGACAACTTTAGGTCCACATTTAAAGGGGAAACCAACATGAAAGTGGTTTGCAGCTGCCTTATAATCAGTGGATGAAAGCTCGGTGGTGGGGGTGGGGGGACGGGCCATGGACAGAGACAGGAGGGCAGGGCCTCTGGGGTAAGGCCTGTCCCAGAACACAGCCCAAGGTGCCTGAAGGCTGCAGGGCTCAAAGGAGAAGCCCAGGTACTGCAGGAAATGTGAGGAGCCGGCCCCTGACCAGCAATCTTGACCTCGGGGGCAGTGCTGCAGGGCTGTCTAATAAGACTGTTTCAGAGCGTAAATAATTAAACCCCGGGGGCCCCCAAAGTTGCTGTCCCCACCCCCCCTCCAGTGTCACACAAGCTCTGAGGGTGTTAAGCCCCATCTGAACAACGCACTCCTTCATGTATCTAGAAAAGGCGGTGGAAGGAACACAGTGGACACAGAGAGAGAGGATGGGGGCTCCAGGCTGGCCTCCTGTCTGCCCTGGGCTGGGCGGGGGCCGGGTGGGCACGGTGGGGCAGGGACAGCTCAGGGACACGGGGAGTGGCCTCTCACCTCAAGAACTGGACCCCCGTGGGCCCCAGCGCGATGACCCTGCTGGCCAGGCCCTCCTCCTCAGCCAGCGGGGGCGGCGTGGGCAGCTTCTGAGGCTTCACGAGGCGGCAGGTGATGCGGGTGGGCGCCGCGCACGTCCGCGGCGGGACCACCACCCGCAGGCCGTTGTGCCGGCTGCCCCGCATGGAGCCCCCGCGGGCGTCCACCATGAAGCTCACCAAGAACCTAGGGCACAGCGGGTCTGTGTCGGCATCTCCCGGGCGAGTGGGGCAGGAGCCACCAGCCCATCCCGGTCCCCGGCCGCTCACCCTGTGTGCACGGGGCTGGCCACCGGGCTGATGTTGTCCGAGGTCTCTGTGGCTGGGCTGCTGGGGATGAGTGAGTCTTCGTCATACTCCTTAGATGCCTGCAGAGGGGAGAAAGGCCGGCTGTCCCACTGTCCCCAGGCCACAGCCGCTGGTCTCAGCCAACAGACATGGAGCAGGGGAGGGAGGCTGGGAGGCTCAATACCAGAAACCAACAGCTCAGAGGCAGTACTCCTGCACTCATCACCAGCCCACTGGGCCAAGGCACACCTGGACCCTAATAGGAGACCCCAGGACAGAGCTTCGGACGATGGAGCAAGTCCTCACTCCCGTCCAGCTTCAGTCTCCTGCATCCCCAGTGCAGCCCCGACAGGCCCACGCACTTCAGCATCCCCTCAACGTGGAACCTGGGCTCCATGCAGCCTGGTTTCACACTAGAGTTGGCGCTGGACCCCCATCCCTCCCCTACGAGCTGTCTGGCACTAGTCCTGGGGTACCGAGGTGCACAAGAGGAACAGAACTGACCCTCGTCCTGGGGGCTCCCTGTTTCCTCATCTCCAATGGGACCGACCCCCACTTGCCGTGATGCTGTAACTTTGGGGCCACGGGACTGCCTTGCCCCAGTCCTCATCCATCACAAGGACTCACGAAGCTAGCAGTTCTGGATCCGGCCCTGGTCCCCTCTGGGTCGATGCTCAACTCTGCTCTCGCCCCTGCTCCCACACCAGTCTAGACGCCCAGGTCCCTCTCCTTCACTGGCTGACCCTACTTGTATTTCACATCTCACCTCCTCTGTGAACCTTTCCCGTTGACTCTGATCTGGAAGAGCTTCCACCACACAGCTGAGCCCTTCTGCATTCACTCTCCCTGCATCCTGGGTTTACTATGTTCACAGGCCCAAGCCCCCTCCCCAGCTGGACCATCTGCTCCCACATCCTCCCACATAAGGCCCCCAGCAGGGTGCACAGCGGGATCCAGGAAACACCTCCTGACTCAAGGGCATGACTTAAGCAAAGGGTCAGAGAGCCAGTGGATCAGGGAGCCAGTGGATCCAGGACTACTCAGTTCATTTCATCACCAGCTCCAGCAGCATCGAGGTGGGGGGATGGGTCACAGCAATCCCAGGGCCATAACTGACCAGATCCCCCAAATGCTGCCCGGGGTGAGACACCTGCATCACACCATTCTGATGTGCCCTGGGGACGGCGTCACAGCCACCTTTTCCCTGCGCCACCTTTGGGCCCAGGGCTACGGCCGCTGCTTTCAGACAAGTGCCCTTCAGTGGCGAGGAGGAGACCAGCTTCAGCTGGAAAACCGACAACCCGGGCTCAGTTATCAGGCCCCCGGGCTGTCATCTGCAACCTCCAAACACCGCATGGCTTTCTTTTCTGTCCTACGAAATCCCTTTGCCTGAAGAAAATAAAAGTACCAAGTGGCATAAAATTAAACCTAGAGAAATTCAGTTGTTTTAAACTATCCTGCCCATGTGGGGGGCAAATTCAGGTGACACCCAGCGAAGCCACAAAATAGGCCACTATAATGAGTCACAGCCCACGCTGGGAAGAGCTCTCTGACACCCCTGTCTTGTCTGTGTGGGTATTTTAAGCTCCCAGTGATCCCTAGATGAAGGTGAGTCAGAAACTGTCCTCTTTTTCCTGGATGGGAAAGAAAAGGAGTTCAGAGTTCCAGGCTTGCCCTCAGCTCCTTTTCTGGCACCGAGGCCCCCATGGGTGCAGACGGCATGTGGTGGTGACAACGTGGGCTTTGGAGCCAGAATGTCTGGCATCAGGTCTCAGCCTCAGTCGTGGCTGGACTCGCGTCAGAGCGTTTCCCACGCCCTCTGAGACACGGACCATTAACAGCTGGAATAATAAGGCCACGGGCAGCGCAGACGCCACAAACAACACGTGGAATCCTGCTCCGCAGGGCTTGGTAAATGCTACACGCTTCCATCCGTTAGGTCCTGTCCTACTGCAGGGCATCCCAGAGCATCACAGTCCCCGGGCACCTGCTCACTGCAAAGAGGAAGTCACAGAAAGGACGCTTCCTACCTGTTCTGGCTCCTCGGGTCTGATCACCACCGTCTCGGGTGTGACGCATGGGATCCGCGGGATGGCTGGGGATTCCACCCTGTGCGCCCGGAACATTGGGAAATCAAGGGGATGCGCCTTCGGAGAAGCCCCCTCATCTTCCACGGGAGGTCTAAGCGAAACACTTCTGTACCCCCAGAATCACCTATCCAGTCCGACCCCCTCACCATCGCCGGAAGCCCCACCGGCAAGCATGGTGCATCTTGGCCTCCATACACTGACCAGCCTCCTCCCTTGGCCTCCATGCCTTTCCCCAGAGCCTGACTGTCCTTCCCAACCTCGCTGAGCAGAAGGACTCGCCTCCTCCAGGAAGTCTTCCCGAGCTCACCACCCCAGTTCTGCAGACTTGGACCCCCTTGTTGAGGGAACCCTCACTCTGACCATAACATCTTATCCTCCATCACAACATGACCGCTTTTGGTGTGTATTTTGATCCTACCTAATGGGTGCTTCGTGGTCAGGGTCTGAGTCTCTGATGTTCAGTAAATACTAATTGTAGTTTCACTTGCCCTTGTCCCACTGCCCTGCTTTGGACAAGCCATGGGACCAGGCTGGCACGTGTCTGTCTTTTCAGAGACCACCGAGGGCTCAGGGTTTCTACAAAGTTGTTGCTTTTAGATTTATGCACAAAATATCCATGAGTGCCATGGACCCGGGTTCGAAGAGCTCAGAGCATCATAGGGAGGAATGAGAAACATGTTCCGGGCAGACCCAAATCCTTCGTGGGTTTTCCCTAATGGATCGGCCAATGGAGGGATGTGGTTGGCATTTGAGCTCAGCCTGGCAACGGTTTCTAGTGGGAACCTCCCTTCATAGATTTTTCTGGTGAGAAGCTGAGAGGGGGAGGGGCGTGGATAGGAGACTGTGAACAAGGAGGGGGAGGAACATGGGAAGCAGGGATGCTGGAGAGGACAGCGTGCCGGAGGGGAGGCCTCTGTCCCCACCTGGCGCTCCGGGTACAGAGCCAGCTTAGCCTAACGTGGCCTTCGTGGGACCTCCCTGGCTCTGAAATCCTTCTGCAATGAGTCCCAGGGGTGGACCTCGGCCTCCCACACCATAAACGCTTCTTACACTTGGTCCAGCTTCGGCACGAAGTCCAGCAGCTCTTTCTCTTCATCTACTTCCCTGGAATCCTGCTTCTCAGCCTTGGAGCTGACAAGTTCTTCCCCTGAAACCACACAAGTTTCCGTAAGTGAGCGGATGGAGATCCCCTCTTTCTTTTGGAAAACGTGCTTTCCCCGCGCCTCCTCTCAATGCTCGTCCCTGAGGAGCGGAGGCAGGTCTCTGGTGCTCGGAGGTGGGACCATGAACAAGGTCTTCCACCAGCCCCGTTCCTCCAGCCCTGGCACCTGGAGCCGGGCAGCCAGCCCTGACATCTCAGTCTGCACCAGGCTTTGTAGGAGAAAAAAAGTAACAACAAAAAAACCAACCAGGAAGCACTTTCTTTGCCTGACAAGTTCCACTTCAAAACACCCTTGTAGGGTGTGCAGTGACACCAAAGAAAGAGGTGTTTCTGTTCTTGCCCACACCACACGCTCCAGAAGAAGAAACCACCGTGGAACGGAACCCATCTATTCTGAAAGGCTCTAGGGACTTCTGTCACCACGGTGGCGGGAAACCTCATGATTTCCTGAACCCATCACAAGGAGGCTCAAACTATGTCTGCAGCCCAGACCTCTGCCTCTCCGTTTCCCTCTCCTTTTCTGAACTGGGGTTGGAGCCCTCGACCTGGCAGGGCTGTTTACTGTCACTCGGCAGGGCGTGTCCCGGGGTGTGATCTGGCGCCGACAGGATGGAATCACGACAGCTCATGCAGCTATGGTCACAGACACGGTGGCAGGGGTACAGACACACACATGGACCCGCGGGAGCTGCCTGCCAGGGCATGGATCTTATGGGTGGACATTTCCTGTTTTAGTCAAGCTCCGATTGTTAGCGGTCAGAGCAGGGTGGAAAGCATGGATGGATTAGTGAGAGCCTGGATCGCTCGGGGTGAAATGCACTCATGAGAAAGGAAGGATCACAGGGAACAGAAAGTGTCTCATACCCATTATAGTTATATGAGCGGTTCCTGGAAAGCAAAGAAGAGTCACGTTTAAGGAAGGACAGGATTGAACTCAGTTCAAGCGAGACACATCTCTAACACAGGAGAGCGCTCACCATCTAGGTGACAAAGCTCTACAGCCACCGAATTACCAGGACGGAAGGGACATAATCCAGTCCAGCTCCCCCTTTTATATGATAAGGCTTCTCTTCCAAGAGGAGACACGCTCACTTGGGGCAGGAAAAATGCTACAAGGACTCGGCGGCTCATGGATGGAGAAACTGTAGCAATTTCATAATGGATTCCTCCCCAAACTTACTGACCCGCTAGGTGGTCAGAACAGCAGCCTATTATTAAAAGGAATTCTTAACAGATTTTAAATATAACAGCACAGGGAACGCATCAGGTGGAATTTTATCACAGTTCCTCATGGCTCTGAGAGCTGATCTGAGTAGAACTGCACTCCACATATGATATATGCAGACACACGTGTCTTTATGAAAATTTGTGGGATTTTATATTTTAACCTCTGAGATGCAGGGTTCCTTCTCCTAAAATTACACTTCAGGGGCATTTCTGATAATGGACCACATCTTTAGAAAGAGGTTCTGTCCGGCTGCACCTCAGATGGCAGGACGTGGGTTACGTGGCAGCGGGGGGAGGTACCCCAGGGTTTTCGGAGCCCTGACTTTACCCCGACGTGACGCTCATCCCAGACTGTACCTTCATCTTCAGAGACATCCAGGATCTCATCCACCGTCTCAGGGAAGCTCATCCGGTGCTTGTCACTGACAGACTAAAATGAGAAAAAGCAGAGAATTCAACCCAGAGTAGTGGGCCCTTCCATGGAAGTAGCACTTAGCTGGCTATGACTATGGAGACAGGAAGGAGATGGGAAAGGAGGTTTGTCCCAAATGAAGAAAATCACAGGGAGGCTGGGGTCCGGAAGGAACCAGAGAGGGACACAGGAACCGCCAGCCTCCAGTTCCCTGTCCCTGCCCCCAACCCCATCTGCTGCGGCCACAACTCCTCCGGCCACTAGGTGGCAGTATAGCTCCGCCTGAGGGAGGAGGACCACCCCTACTCCCCTCCCCCCACACCCCCCTTCCGCCCATCTTTTGGCGACGAGCTCCCTGCAGGAGTCCCAGAACCCCAGAAGGCGCTCGGCTTCCCGGGGTATCTCACGGGGCTCCCTGGCTGTCAGGCTGTGTGTCCCCGATGGGGGGCTGTTCAGGGGAGGAGCGGACGTACCACGACACTGGTTTCATCGGTGACAACCTTGAGCACGTCTGTTACGGAGATGTAGCCCAGGCGCCGGGCTATGGCCAGAGGTGTGGTTCCATTCTGGGGACAACAGCAGACGGAGGGCGCGATCAGACCTACCCCCTGATACAGGCCAACCTCACCTTAATTCCAAAGGGCCTGCATGCAGCCCAGAGCACGACCCCTGCACACATGTGTGAGCCCAGACGTGTGGAGCAATGCTGCCCCCAAAGGCGGGGTGCGGCAGTGAGGAGGTGGCGGTACTTCCCTCTGCAGCGCTGGGTGCGGGGGGGCCTTGACCGAGAGCAGGGGATCTTTCCACCACAAGCCAAGAGCAGCCGGGGGTGGGGGGCAGCAGGAAGGTCGGGGGTCAGGAAGGCACCAGGGGCGCTTGTCGGAACAGGAGGGTCCGAGGGAGTACAGCTCACGGCCCCAGTGCCACTTCTCTGGGTGTCAGTTACTGAGTGTTAAAATCCTTAAAATAATCCACACACTTCGTGACTCTTTTCAGGCCAATCGGGGATCCCAAATCACCAAAAATAGAGGTGGGGCATGTTTCTACCCTGATTTTAAGAGGAAGCGCTAAGTGAAACTAAATTGACGATGAGGCTTTAAGTTCCCCAGATCCAGGATGTGCCCCACGCAGATTCAGCCCCATCCACGGTTAGTTTCAGCAACCACACCGACAGTCAAAGGTCCACGCACTTTCCAAGCGGCCATGGAGAGAACTTAGCAAATCTGACAATCACATCGGCAGGTGAGGAAAGTCACACTCAGCAGTGATCACCGACCCCACTGAAGACCCCAAGTTCCCCCCAACATCATGAACCCCCACCGAAGACATTTGGTTTTGTCCACTCACACCGTACTGAGAGCAGCTTCACAAATTTTAAAAAGGGTTTTGACATCTAACTTTCAGTCTTCCAGAAAGACAGACTGATCACAGCACCCCACGCCCTGGGGAGCCGGGGGCGGCTGGTGCTGCAGCCCGTCCAGGCCCCAGACCCGCAGTAGGATGGGCGGTGCCTCCATCATTCAGGGCTGCCCATGAGAGCCATTCTCCGAAATCAGGAACCAGGTGGGTACTCACCGAGCTGACCTCGTTTGGGGAAGCACCGTTTTTGAGAAGCAGTGTCACGATGTCTGTATGTCCTTGCTGAGCTGCCTGGTGCAAGGGGCTGTATCCTAGCTGTAAAGCGGGGTGAACATCGGTCAGCATCAGTGAGCTGGGAGAGAAAACCCTGCCCACCTGCTGCAGAGCCTGTCCGTCTTCTCCGTGTAACGTAAAAAAAAAAAAAAGGCATTTCCCCATTTCTTCCTCCAGGCTTAAAGTGTGGCCAAGTCCCCAGTGTGCCCAGAGTAACCCCAGCTGACTCCGACTTTGGCCCTCGGGTCAGGTCTCAGGCGTTCCAATACCTTGGTCTTGGCATTGACGTCTGCCTGGTGCTGGAGCAGAAACTTCACCAGCTTGATGTTTCCATAGTGACTGGCCACGTGGAGCGGGGTGTAGCCCATCTGGAAAGGAAGAGATGCGAGTCGGTGACCAGCAGGGCGCCCGCTGGGGACACTGGGAGCCACTCTGAGCTGCACGCGAGTGAAACCCTCATGATCACGGTGGTCAGGGGAGAACGGATGAGGGGGCGCACTGGGAGGTCGGCAGCAGCTGTAAGGATCTGTCACCAGCCAGATCCCCCGGGGGCGGGGAGGGAACAGAGCCGGTGTCGGACAAGCCAAGTATGAAATGATGTGAGAGTTCCCAGGGGAGAGGTCAAGTGGGTGATTGCAAAACTGATCCTGTGTCCCAGAAGGAGGTCAAAGCGAGGCGGCGCCTGTGGGGAGTTTGAAGTCTTGGGGCTGAGCGAGGTCACTTAGGATAAATGCAGAGAGAAAAATGTGGGGCCCACGGACTGAGGCAATACTCTGAGGGAGCAGCAGAGAGGTGGGAGGAGAACCAGGAGAGACCCATGTTCCAGAAGCCGAGAGAGGTGATTCCAAGAAGAGAGAGGCCCGGTGCTGGGCAGGGGCTCCGATGAGGACAGACAGTGGCCCAGAGAGCACTGCCGACCAGGACAAGAGCAGAGACGCAGACTTATTTCCACGGGAGAGGTGAAATCCTATAGGAAACAGCCCCAAAGGCCATCCGGGTTACTGAGCTGTAGCCTAGATGGGATTTATAGGAACTGGTCATTGCCTGGAATGAGTGGACTTTGAGTATCTGTTCGTTTGAGCTCTGGCTGCAAGAGGGTCATTTTCAAGGAAGGGTCATGTTCCGCTGAATAGTTTGATGCTCCCTCTAAAGGCTGACAAGCCAAGGTTCTCAGGCTCCTGAGTGTCCCCGGGGAGCTGGCGCCCGATCCCAGATGCCGTCTTGACCCCAACCCTGCAGGCTGGACCTGGAGTGATGGGGTGGCTTCGGGACCCCCAAGTTCTAACCCACAGCATAGGGTCTCTCAGGGCAGGACCCCAAAAGATGACACCTGGCCCACAAAGAAGCCTCCAAGATCCAGAACATTCTTGGGTTTTAAGCAGATCCCTGTTGAAGCTGCAGGCAGCTGGGGATAAAATATGTCTCTAGGTTTTTCTCAGGGAGGCTTCAACTTCACATTGTTGGCCGATGCTCCTGTGGGACTGTGGAGGCGGCTGGAGCTGGGGCTGGTCACTCTGTCCCTTCTTTTTACCACAGTTGCCTTGCGGTGAAAAGGAACACAATGTCGCTTCTTCCAGGAAGCCTCCTCCTTCCAATGGAAACACCCTCTCCTCTCTCTGTGCTCCGCATGGTTCACCAGTGTCTCCCTAACACCGGACATCACACCCACTCTCCCTTCCTGACTCTTACCTCACCTGCAGGTGCCCGAGACAGATTCCAGTGTGTGCTGTGCACTGGGTTTTCCTCAACCACCCCCCAAGAGCTCCCCGCACACAGAGGGTGCAAAGACCAGCATTTATTTAGCCAAATGCTGGAATAAAAGCAGCTAACCTTTCGAGAGCATCCAGGGAGGCCTGACACTTTAACACCTTGCTCACGTACAACAGGTCTTGGAATCACAATTAAACACGCCTCTGGGTTTCTCACTACAGAGGCTCACAGGTCTGGCCGTCTTTTCAAACTCCCCACTAGGAAGTGGGACCATTGGATTAGCATCTTCCAACGCCCCTGCTACCCCTAGGAAGTGGCAGATAGGAACATGCCCTGTGTCCCCGGGTCCTGGGGGACGAGTGGGGGAGGCCGGCCCCAGGCAGGACTGTGGGTACGGGGGTGGGGTAGGGGGAAGCCCACAGGGACAGACATGCAGGCTGCCCGCCTTACCCGGGTAGTGGCATCCACCGTAACGCCATGTTTGATCAGCACGTCTGCCACTGGAACGTGGCCTTCCTGTGCGACCAGATGGAGGGGAGTGAGTCCACTCTGGAAAGGAAAAGAAGTTCATCGATGTGGAGCCAGGAAAGGGTTCCAGGCCACACGGGAAAAGCAAACCAGCCGTGGGACCTTGGGCAAGCTCTTCCAGCTCTGGGCCTCCATCCCTCTCTAGAACAGGTGGCTGTGAGACTGAATCAGAGGTCAGTGATGGTTTCCGGGAAGGCCCAGACTCAATATTTTAGGCATATATCTCTGTTGCAACTACCCAGCTCTGCCGGTTGTAGTGAGAAAGCAGCTCAGCCAATAGGAAAACGAATGGGCATGACTGCTTTCCAATAAAACTTTATTGACACAAACAAGCGTTGGGCCAGATCTGGCCCGCAGGCCGTAGCTGGCTGACCTCTGAACCAGCTGGACCTTCTGGTACTTCCCAATGATAGAATTTACTATTTCCATGATTTGAGGTGAGCTTCCAAGCTGTGGTTTGTTTATCAAGGAAACAGGGACTATCACTGACCTATCTCAAGGGCAAAGTCAGGCTCTCTTGGGAAAACACCTTATAAAGCGCGCGATGTCCCATTTAAATGCAGGGTGTGGTTAGCACATCACAGCCAGTGCTGGCCTGTGAAGAGGATGGAGAATTCTGCTGGGACTGAAAACACCATGTTCTTGGAGTTCTCATCACAGCTTTCTCATGAGGGACGTTTAGACTGTGTTTGGTATGTGCGCACTCACTCAAAAACGCCAGGAGAGTCTGCTTTCCCCTGCTCCCTACTCAAGACAACTTACTAACCATGGGGGCAAACACGGCTGAGGTCCTTCTGCAGTTGGAGGCAGTGGGCAGGACCTGTCCCCTCCCCAGACACTCCACTCACCCTCCTCTGCCTTCTGCACTTGCCCCCAGGGTTAAGGGGAAGCCAAACCCCTTCCCCGCTGATGCCTGTGCAGGTGGGTGGGCGAGGCTGCCCGTATAAGGACAGGAGGTCCTAGGTCGGTCACAAGCCTCCAGGCACCTGTCTGGGTTGTCTTGTGTGTGGGTCAGTGGAATGTCCCCAGGACAGGGCACCACCGTCCTCGTGGCTCCATACAGAGCTCACTTGAAATGGTACCAGGAAGGAAGCAAGCATCCCACCCAATACAGAGAAGTTCCCTCCCGGGGCCACCTGTCCCAGCTCGTACCAAAAAAGCCAACGCATCCACAGGTTTTCAAGCAATCTTCAGTCACCCTTAAAATGCTTGCCTTTCTGAAACGTATTATGTTCACTTATCACCTGGAGAAGTGGTTCCTCCTGTCATATGATTCCATTCATATAAAATGCCCAGAATAGGCAAATCCATGGTGACAGAGTGTGGATTAGTGTTGCCAGGGGCTGGGGGTTTGCGGGAAGCGGGATATGGCAGCTAATGGAGATAAGCTTTCCTTTCTGGGCAGCGGGGACGGAAATGTTCTGAAGTTAGACAGCCATGGTGTTGGTCTGATTCTGCAAATACACCAACACCATTGATGAAGAGCCCAGTTCAAGAGGGTGAATGTTACGGGATATGAGTTATATTTCGATAAAACTGTTATTTAACCAAAGAAGTGACTCTTCATCTTGCCTGGGTCAGGCATCCCTTTGGAGAAGCTGATGAAAACCATGAGGTCCTCAGCCGGAAGACCACTCAGGCACCCACCCTCACACGCGTGGTGTGCACCGCAGGAGGCTCCCCCGCACACGCCAACAGTCCCTGGATGGAGAACTCCTGGTTTAGTGGATAGGCCGGCATTTTAAAAAAATGCCTTCCCCCCAGAAAAAAATATTTAGTCCCAACTTACTTAATACATTCTGAATGCAGACCTTGGCTTATGTTTCAGAAAGCATGCTGTGGGTTTTAATTTTTGCAGACTCTTGAGTCATTCCAGTAGTCATTTTGGTATCAGGTCTGCTTGGGGCCCATGTGATCTTGGAATAACCTTCCTGAACCTGTTTATTCATTTGCAAAACTCAGATAAAACCTACACTGGGCTCTTGTGAGGTTCACACACGTGCACACACACACACACACACGCATCCCCCCAATTCAGAACCCGGGCGCACAGCAGGACTGAGTCACCAGCACACCTGCAGACACCGAGTTTACCTTGTTACCCAGGTTCCCGTTGGCCTGTCTGGAGAGCAGCAGGGCCACCATCTCCGCGTGGCCCTCCTGGGCAGCCAGGTGGAGGGGTGTCACTCCCTGCACCGACTCTGCGTTCGCCAAGGCCCCGTACTGCAGCAGGCTGCGGGCCACCTCCGTCTGGTTCTGCTTGGCGGCGATGTGCAGAGGGGTGTAGCCGTTCTGAAACAGAAGGAGCCGCCCGGGGCCTGGTCACGGGAGTGCTGTGTTGACAGTCTGGGTGCGCGCCTTACCTTTTAGGTCCTCCTTTGAGGGGAGGGCCAAGCCTGGCTCTTGGGCTGCTGGACACCCACTGAGCAGGGCTGGTGTCACCAGGGATGGCCGCTTAATTAAACCAACCACCCACCTGAGTCCCTCTGCCCTGGAGAGAGCCAGCAAGCGCCATGTACCCATTCTGTCCACCTATGTTCTGTTATCTTGCTCTGCCAACTGCTCTGCCCGAGGTGCTCTGTCCCCAGCAGACGCTAGGATTCAGCGAGGCAGCCGCCGGAACAACCAGCAGGCTGGATGCGTAAGTCAGGCTAGATTCGTAAGTAAATGAAAGGCTCCCACGTCCTCTTTCCTCCAATAAGAAACAGCACCTCCAGGCAGTTCACAGAAGAAAAGGAACAGAGCCAGACTTCTTTCCCTGTGTGGCTGGGCCAATGGCCTCTCCCTCGCCCCGGATCTTGCCGGCTTCCAGCAGGTGGTGTAAAAGGGTGTGGAGTCAGTCTTGGATCCACTGAAACCGGTCGTGTAACTGGGGGCAGGACAGTCAGTGACCTCTAGGCTTCCTTTCATATTTTTTTAAGCCATTAGAAGTGGACAGTCACACCTACTTGCTCTTAAACTTGCTGAATGGATCAAACATGATACGACATGTGAAGGTGCTTTCCAGAGTTAAGATATAAAAGCCACAAGCCTGCGTGTGGCTTTGCACTGGCTCATGAGATGGGCTGAGCCCATGGTGAGGTGACGGGGCTTGGCCCCCGGGTGAACCAGCTCTGTCACACGTGCCGTCCGCCCAGCTGGCTTTCCTTTCCCCGTCGTTTCGGTCAGAAGACTTTCTCGATGAAGGAAGCAGGGTCCGCGTTTGCCTTCGGGAGCGAGCCCCGTATCCCGCTGCGGGCAGGTGACCGTCTACCTTGGTCATCACTGTTGGGAACCACTTCCAGCTACATTATCCCTCTCAAGTTCCACCACAACCACGTATGCGAGAAAGGCAGGCATCTTTATTACTCCCCCCCCCCACCTTGGGGGTAAAGAAGCCAATTCTCTGCAAGGCTTACTGTCTTTTCTAGTGTCAGACAGTCAGTGAAACAGCAGAAAACCCAAGCCTGACCTCGTGCCCCAGATTCCAGGTTCCTTCCTCTGGAGCAGGGCTCCTCGAGTTTCAGTGTGCCTAAAGCCACTCGGGATCTTGTTAAAACGCAGATTCTGACTCAGGAGGCCCAGGACCCTGCATTTCTAGCAAGTGCCCAGGTAATGTTGATGCTGCCAGCTACCCTTTGGGTAACAAGGCCCCAGAGCATTCAGGGCCAAGGGGGATGCCAGGCCTGAGGACCTCTGGGCGGGACTCAGGACTGTCACTGGCCCACCCGGTCCCAGAGCAGATGGCGTAAGACATATGGTGTCCCCACCTTGGCCAGCATTCTTCTGGCCATCCCAGAGAATCGAATCTCCCCTGCCACCAACTGCCTTCCTGTGGAAACCATTCTGATTCTGCCAGGATCCACCGATCAGCAAAAGGAAACAGAAAAAAGGTGGCCAATCCATGCAGTAAATTCCCAGTTTTATAGTATTTGGGGTGCAGGGTGAGATCCAGCCACAAAGTGGATCTTACAGGGAAGCAGAAAGTTACAATTTACCCAAGAATTAAACTGAGTAATAAAAATCATTCTCTTTGAACAATTAGGTTAAGACCATTCATTCCGGTACATCTCCTTTTGAGTTTGCTTTTGTTACGAGAAAACGTTAACCCAACGTGGGTTGTGTTCCCATCACAAGATTGGCATTTCACTGATTATAAAATTAACTCAACACAGTAAGTTTCGTTATTGTATCAAAAGGGAGCAAAGAACAGAGGTGCGGTTCAGTTGATCAAGCCTGAGATCTGGACTCATCTCCAAAGGGAGATGATTTCTGAGTATCAGAGAATCTTCTGACGTCAGAGTCGAGCTTCTTTTTGCCTGAGCAGCACTTTTCAAACTTAAATGTGTGTGAAACCATGTGGGATCCTGTTAAAGTACAAATTCTGATTCGGAAGGTCTAGGGAGGCCCTGGACGCTGCATTTCTAACAAGCTCCAAGTCAGGATGAAATGGGTGGAAGCAGGTGCCCACCTCAGTGCCCAGTGCCTGGCCAATGGAAGCGAGGACTGTTAGGACTTCTTTTCCTGCACAAAGTACAGTACCTTGAGCAATCTGAAGCCTACTCATGTCAGTATAATTGGAAGTCCAGGCCACGTGGGCATGTCCGCGCTGGCAAGGACAGCATCCTGTCTGGGTACCCAGCAAGCTCGCCCTGGAGGTGGCACAGGCTGCCCAGCGAACCCCCAGTTAAAACTTGAGATGCAAGAGCAACTGTCAGTCTCAGAACTGGCGCTGCCCCTCTGAGCTTCCCCGAAACCAGGACTACAGGGAATGAACCACCCTCTGCAGGTGACAAGGGGCAGCTAAGCAGGAGAGTCAGGGAGAGGCTAGGGCAGGACGGAGAGGGACGTGTGCCAGTAAAAGGCTCCTCCTCCCCAAGGAAATGAGCTCACCCAGAGGAACGCACCCGCTGGAGAGAGATCTGCCTAAATGTTAAAACAACATTAGCATCAAAATTAGAAAGGGGCGGGTTTGGTTTGGGTGCAGAGAGATTTGCATGTGAAATTCTACAAAATTGCCAGACGACTTCGGAAACTATTTTTTGCCATGGAAACAAAACCCATCTGTACAGGGTTTGTGCTTGGATAAAGCTCTCTTTAAATACCATGCGCCTGGCTCCGGTCTCTTTTATATAAGGAGGGGGGCGAGGAGGAGGGGAGTCCAGCTTTTTATTTTTAGAGGCAGGAGTAAGTCACGTCCTTAGCAGGGCTACGTGCTGTCTACACAGTGATGTGGGCTCTGGTACAACAGCGCGGGGACTGGAGCCTGGGGAGACAGGGTGTCTGGGAGATGCTGTGTCTGCAGGAAAGTGATGCTGTAAAATTCAGATGAGCATCCGTTCTGGGAAGGGAAGGCAAACTGAAGCCGGCACTGACTCTTCCCTGACTCTGCTGCGTCCCCACTGAAGTCGGCAGGTGCTGGCTGGAATCACACACGGACCCCCTCCCACTGTATGGCTGAGCACTGGGGTTCGCTCTCCCAGAAACTGGTAAATTAGCCTCTGTTTTTTCTGCATCTTGGCTGATCATCTAAAGGTGAGCTCAGGGACCACGTGTGTCCTTTGCATCTCCCCACCCCTCCTCTGCGCAGCCACCAGCCCCCCATGCTCCCCTCCCCTCACAGACCCTGCAGACCCTCTCATCCCACAGGGGGCAGCCTGTCCCAGAAGTGATCCTCGCGACCAGCTTTATCCCCTCCTCCCCCACCCTCCACTCTTACATAAGCCCCATCAACGAGCCCACAGCTCTGAGCACCGCATCCCAGGGGCTGGCGTGAGGCTGGCACTTGGACACACCTCACCGCGTAACGAACGTATGTCAGAAATATCACCATCCCAGAACCTGAGCTCATGAGAGAAACAGATCTGGGGGGAGATTATTCTTGTTTGAGATAAGTTCCTTGTTTTCAGGTTCTGGCAAGCTCACCCCCAGCCCCGAATGTATGTTCTCGAAGTGTGGCCCCTGTCCCGGGATCCACCAACATGTTGCACGTGACATGCTGACACAGCCTAGGGGACACATTCGTGGTGCGAGATGAGGTCCACCTCTGTGAGGTGACCTGTTCAGAAGAAGCGTCCCCCCCTTCCCGCCCGACTCCCCCAGGAGAGGCCCGCACACTGCAGGTCGTGTCTGCAGAAGGGAGGTGAGACTGCCAAGGAGGAAGAAAAATGGAACACAAAACCCTTCGACTGCTTCTGAAACAGCCCTCCCTGCGCAGTGGTGGGCGGCTGGGGGCACGGGGGTCCTGGCGTGGGGACCGGGGAGGCTTACCCAGGCCGGGCTGTGCGGGGAGCCACCCCGGGGCAGCAGCAGCTTAACGATGTCCAGGTGGTTGTGATGCACGGCCACGTGCAGGGGCGTCAGGCCACTCTGCGGGGAAGACGGACAGGAGGCTGGCCATCAATCAGGGGATGTCACCAGACGTCCCCCTGGCTACAGGCAGCACCACTTGGGGACCCGGATCACTCCTTTTACACAACTCAGATCTAGTTAACAGTCATCCCAGGGCCAGCTGTCATCTGAACTCACTGAAGAACACGACAGCCAGACCCGGGGCCACCTCCTCAGTCCGGGGGGCCTGGTGGGGCAGCGTAATCAGTACCCCCATTCAGGGGCCACTGGGTCATTCTAGAAGGGCAAGCTTTCTGTCAGTAAGATCAGTCTTCCCAAAGGCCATTCTCCCTAGGCGGCCGGCAGCTCAAAAGACTGACAAAGTCAGCTGAGGCAAGAGATGCCACCCACTGGTCTACAGGGGACCTTCTGTCCGCGCCTCCCTTCTGAGCGGGGAGGGACAGTCAAACTCACTTTTCCAGCTGCATTTGGATGTGCGTCGTGCTCCAGGAGCAGCTCAGCCACCCGCACCTTCCCGTACTTTGCCGCCACGTGGAGAGGGGTAAATCCTTTCTGAGGAGAAACACAGGCTGTCAGAACCATGGGGAGCCCCAGCTGTCCTCCCCCAAGAAAAGGCCGTGACACAGGAGGTGTCCCACCTCGTCTGGTGTGGGGACACCGGTGGAACAGAGGGGACGAAACCTCTGATCCCTCCAAGGGGCCCAGACCCCAGGAATCAGCAGGCTTCCTCCACCGCTTGCCCCCCACCCCCGCCCCTCTGGTGATGGAGTTAAAACCAACGTGTGTTGCTTTCTGACTGCCAGCTGGCTGAGAGCAGGGGTTGGGTCATAATCCTTCTGTATTCCAGAGCCTGTCTGGTCTGTCCAGAGCAGGTACGGAACAAACAGCTGTTCGGCGGTAAATGGATGAAGGGTGGGGGGCGGGGGGGTGGAGGAGAAATGACAGCCACCACCTTTCTGGGGAAGGACCGGACACACCAGGCTCACAGATGGTGGCCAGTCCTGTGGGTACATCCTCTCACCTGCCGGCAGTGCAGTGCAGTCAAGACAACACAGAGGACCAGGCGGGAGGCCCCTCCCCTGCCCCAGGCCCAGTGGGGACCAGCCCGCTGCTCCAGGAGAACCCAACGAGGAAGGCTGTACCTTGGTCATGCACGCCTGGGATGCGTCCTTTTCCAGAAGGGCCAGCGCCGCTTCCACGTGGCCCTCTCGGGCCGCGATGTGCAGAGGGGTGTGCCCGGCCGTGGTGGCCAGGTTGGGGTTGGCATTATTCTCCAGCAGGAGTTTCACCATGTTCGTGTGGCCGATGCGAGCAGCACAGTGGAGCGGGGTCTGGTCGTCCTGGACCCCGTAGCAAAAACAAAGAACCGGGAACACTGAGGTTACCCGACCCCGCTCTTCATTTTACAAAGAAGGCAGGTGAGGCTCAGAGAGGTTAAGCGACTTTCTCAAAGCCACACAGCTAGTAAGAGGAACAGCTGAGATTCAAAGCAAGTCTCTGAGTTACGGAAACCAACATGTTCTCTCTTATTTAATCCTATAACAAACCCTTCAAGTTAGTTATTATTTCTACTGAATTACCCGAAGGCTCAGGTTTCCCATCTATAAACTGGGAATATGATATTGACTTAACAGGGCTCTCGTTAGGATCAAGCAGATAGCGTAATAAGATGTTTCACACGTGTCTGGCACAAACTACACGTTGTGGTCGCTCTTACAGGCAGACCTTGGAGATACTGAAGGTTCGATTCCAGACAGATCACCACAATAGAGTGAGTATCGCAATAAAGCGAGTCAAACTTTTTTGTTTCCCGGTTTATATAAATGTTACGATTACACAATATTATACTCTATTACGAGTGCAATCACATTACGTCTAAAACATACATACCTTAATTAAAAAATACTTTATTGCTAGAAAATGCTAACCATCTAATGATGCAGGGTCGCCCCAAACCTTTGAATTGTAAAAAACACACTGCAAAGTGCAATAAAACAGGCAGGCTGGACTGTCTCCTGAGTCCTGCCGGAGCGTCCGCCCGTCTCTCTGTCTGAACGTCACTGTGGTTTTCTCTACTCCAGAGGTGGCGGGGAAGTCAGAACTTGGGGAGGGGAACTGAGAGACTTTTCTCCCCACCCCTGCCCTTCCCAGTTTCTGCTGGAAGCTGGTGGCTGTCAGAGGATGGGGTCTCTGTGTTACTGGGCTCTGGTGGGGCCTCCCTCATGTGGCTCAAACACAAAGCCTATCAATTGGCAAACTCGGCAGCTATTCTTTTTAAATTTTTTAAAATTAAAGTATATTTGCTTTACAATGTTGTGTTAGTTTCTGGTGTCCAGAATAGTGATTCAGTTATACATAACATATATACATATATATTTCTTTTCATATTCTTTTCCATTATAGGTTATTACAAGATATTGACTACAGTTCCCTGTGCTACATGGTAGGACCTTGTTGTTTATCTGTTTTATATATAGCAGTGTGTATCTGCAAATCCCAGACTTCTACTTTATTGCTCCAACCCACCTTACCCTACTGGTAACCATAAGTTTGTTTTCTATGTCTGTGAACCTTAAGTTTGTTCTCTATGTCTGTGACTCTGTTTCTATTTTGTAAATAAATTCATTTGTGTCATTTTTTTAGATTCTACATATAACTGATATCATGATATCTATCTTTCTCTATCTGGCTTACTTCACTTGGTATGATAATCTCTAGGTCCATCCATGTTGCTGCAAATGACATTATTTTATTCTTTTTCATGACTGAGTAATATTCCATTGTGTATATACACCACAATTTCTTTATCCAATCATCTATCAACAGACATTTAGGTTGCTTCCATATCTGGGCTGTTGTAAATTGTTTCTATTCTTACACTTTCACTCATCCAGCCCCTCAGAATCACCTTTTACAACGAGGGGGAATCTTCTGTATTTAGAGCAAGTAATTCCTGACTGATTTCACTGGCAACGCTTTCTTCAAAGAGTCATTTCTCTTCTTACACTGTGATTGTACCAACAAGCAACATTTCAGTCCCTAAACACTGCTTCTTGGCCTTTCATTATCCTAAAGACACACAGCTTTAGGATGTAAGTATATCTCTGGCCTCCTCAGAGCCCTGCAAACCAAAAGCTGAGCACCTAGCACAACCACAGGGAGGGGTTATGAGGAATCTTGGCATCACCTGCACTGCAGCCCGGCCTTGGTCGGGATGGATTGCTCCTTCCCGCCTCTGGAACTCACCTTGGCCCTGGCATTGACTTTGGCTTTGTTCTGGAGCAAATATTTGGCCACTTCTGTGTGCCCTGCTCTGGCAGCCATGTGTAGCGGAGTCTCCACTTTCTGTAAAATAACATAATTGGAGAAGTGTTAAGCCACTCTGGGTTTCCAAAAGGGCACTCACAGAGCCCCACAGTGCCAGCCTGGAGTCGCTTGGCAGGTTTTGGTCCAATAGGCGGAGTTGCCCCAGCAAGCAGTGACTTCAGCCTTTAGTCTGCTGATACCTCTGTGTGTGTGTGTGTGTGAGATACACTTAAAAGTAAACCCCAGAGCTAATGAATGCTTAAAGATGTAAATGTTTTCCCAGAGAATGCGTACAGAAGTTCCCAAATCACCGTCCAAGATAAAAACCCCAGGACTTTCAGATGTGTGACAAGTTGAACTGTGAAAGCATCAGAATCTACAGACATTCTCCCCAAGTCTGAAGCCTCGTCTAGTCTGAGAATTCTACCTCTCTCCCCAGAAAGGGAGCTTGGAATCATGGGCTAAAGCTCACCTCTGAGCTCAGTCCCCGGAGGGCCCTGCTCTACCCCCCCGAGGCTTACCACATTGGAGACATTGGGGGACGCCTCCCGCTGCAGCAAGTTCTTCACGATGGGCAGGTGCCCCATGAAGGAGGCCACGTGGAGCGGCGTCAGGCCGGACTGGAAGAGACCAGAGAGGAGTGAGAGAGAGGAGCCTTCCCTGCTCCTCCAAAGACACAGCCAGACGGGTCCCAGGCTTTCCTGCCTCTAGGTGCTCCAGCACAATTTTCCAAGAAGAGGGGGTGAAATGAAACGGATCTGCTTCCAAGAGAACGGCAGGAGGGGGAAAAAGAAAACAACCCACTGCAGGGTGGATTCTGGCCACTTTGACAACTCAAAATATTGCACCTGACCTTGGACAGCTCCGTGAGACCCGACACACGCTCCCAGTCTTATTCACCCTGATTTATGCCCTCGAGTGTTCCAGGCTAGTGCGCACACGTGCACACACACACACACACAGCCACAGAGAACAGCTCTGAAAGTGGCTGAGGGAAGATACCTGCGCAGTCCCTCCTACCTCGGTGACGGCGTCAATGGAGGCTCCGGTCTTGAGCAGCAGCTCCATGACTCGGATGTGGTTCTTCTTGCAGGCGATGTGCAAGGGGGTAAAGCCATTCTGCAGCCCCACACAGCGGGAGACAGACAGGCAGGGGCTTACACGCGAGCCCAAGGAACCCCAGACCACCACCCCGCGCTTAAAAAGGCAGCCTCCGCCCCCGCCTATCAGCAGGTCCCACCGGAACTGTCAGTTGCTACAAATCACAGAACAGGCAGGTGGTTCTCACTGGGCACCAGGCACCGTCCCGAGCATCTTGTCTGTAACCAGTGCTCCCCCACCCCTTTTTTTTTAATGTAGTCATATTTTTGGATGCACTGAAGGAGCCTGCTGTTTAAAGATTCCTTAAGGGGAAATTTACAATAAAGAGAACTTCGGTGAAGCAAATTCTGTGCCTGCTTCCCTGAAGCTGCTGATTGTTTTTAGTGAAATGGATTTCTGCACCTCAGCTCTGCTCTGAAGTGACACACCAGAAAGTTAACTCCACAAGGGCAGGGATTTCTGTCCGATTGCTGGGTTTTGTCTACTTGTTTTTTTCAGTGCTTTCGCCCCTTACGGCAGTGGTTCTCAGAGCTGGGGGAGGGGTTTGTCCCACCCCTTCCTCCCCACACCCATCCCTGGGGGGACATGTGGCAACATCTAGAGGCATTTTTGATTGTCACAACTAGGGGAGACGTGCTATTAGCAGGTGGAGGCCAGGCACGCTGCTAACTTCCCACAACGCACAGGCCAGCCCCCCACAACCAAGAATACTGGGCCCCAAATGTCAGTGGTGCTAAGGGTGAGGATCCCCAACTCCCCCAGACAGTGCCCGGCATGTGGGGCTTGCCCAGCGAAGGCCTTCTGAACGAATGAATGAATGAATGAGCTGCCCTTGCGGCCTTGGAGGCTGTCCTGCCTCCTAAATTCTCCTCCTCTGAGAATGGGCAAGAGGGGGTGGGGTCACGGGCTGGCTTCATATGGTCACACCAGAGCCCCAAAACTTCCCCTGGAGCCCCCGGCCTGGGGCAGGGAGAGGAACCACAGTCCCAGGATGGAACTGACTGTGGGCCTGAACTCACCTTTGCTCCAGCCCCATGACCACTGCCAGCCCCTCTGCAGAGGGACAAGGCTTAGCTGAGCCCATCTCACTTGTCCCTAAAGCACACTGAAAAGCCAGGCACTCTCTAGAAATCATGGTCCCCCAGGGCTGGGCTGGGCTCTGCGTGGCCCCACCAAGCCGTGGACACCCTGGGGCACTGTTTGCAAATCAGATCTCCTGGGCTCAAACCCACCTGGACCTCAGCCTGTTACCGGGGGCCTGGGCATTAGGTTCTGGGATGCGGTGGGAGAGCGAGGTTACGTCTGCCTGTGCGCGGCCACACCCCGTGGACCCCCACAGCACCGAGGCTCTCCCCGCCCTGAACCGCCACGCAGCGCCGGCCCTCGGCGCCTTCTCCAACGGCCTCCCACTCACCAGGGCTCTGGAGTTGGGTTTGGCCCCTTTATCCAGAAGGACCTTGGCCACCCTGTGGTGGCCGCAGTGGGCTGCCACGTGGAGCGGGGTCAGGTGGTCCAGGGTGATGTCGTCTATCTCTGCGTTGTACTGCAGGAGGAGTCGGACACAGTCGAGGTGGTCTCCCTGAGCCGCCATGTGGATTGGGGACAGGCCATTCTGGTGAGGAGGGGAACACAGCAATGGCAGAGGAGATGAACATGGAAATTCAGGCCAACGATCCAACCTCACGTCCCGCCTCCTCCCTACGCGGGCCTTCCGCGGGAGCTCGGTTCATTCTGGCCCCTGACTGCAAACCTCCTTTCATCTCACCACATCCTGCAGGCCAGCTCCAGCCAGGCCCACCTCTTCCACGAAGTCCTCCCTGGCCACCCTCGACTTCTGGGGGCCTCTCTCGTCTGTACCACTCACTCAGACCTCATTCATCTAGTTGCTGAATTGTTTCCATAATTCACATCTCAGGTGCGCGCCTCTTCTCTCTTCCCTTAGAAGCTTCTTAAGAGCAGTGACAGTGCTTAGTAACTCTTAACTCCCTCCCAGTGCCCCACGCCTGCGTGTAACACACACAGTGGTCCTTCATCCATGTGGTTTTGAATGAATGAGAGACAGTAAAATGGAACTTGGATCTAAATCCCTCTGTTCTTTGCCCCTAGTAAGTGCCCATCACTTTAAAAAATTCTGTTAAGGATCCTCACTGTTTCTTAGACAGCAATTTATTTATTTTTTAAATGAAAGACAGAGGAGACTCATGCACTCATTTGTTCAGACATTAATTTAGCAAATATTAAGTGATTCAAGTGCATCTGGTGTTAGGTTAAGGTCTGGGGAAACAGAGGAACAGACATAATCCCGGGCCAAGGAAGGTACCAGTGGATACAAGACAAAGAAACAGATCTGCTGTTGCCATCCTATGTGGTGACGTCAGGAAGGCGTGATACAGCACAGAGGAGCAGGGAGGGTGGAGTCACGATGGGAGGATGTGGGGAGAGAAGGCTTCCCGGGGAGGGGATCCTTGAGCTAGGACCTCACTAGAAAGATGAAACAGAAGAGGATCCCACAAAGGGGACGGCATGTGCGGTGCCGTGGAGGCAGCCACCCCAGGACCCAGGGAGCTCTGAGCAGGTAAACATGTGAGAGGAACGGGTGATGGGGCGTGGAGGTGGGCTGGAGGGGCAGGCGGGAGCTGCATGGTGAAATCCATGAGCTAGGAAACTGGGACCTGAGCTTTCAGGAAGTGACCGCTGAAAGGACTGTCACTGAAGGAGAAGCAGAATCAGGCAGTGTGGCAACTATTGTCAGTGCCTGGATTGAACTAGGTCCCCTCAAAATTCACATGGTGAAGTCCTGACACCTGGGACCTTGGGATGTGAGCGTATTTGGAAATAGTATAAGATGAGGTCGTTGATGTGGACCTTAATCCCATACAACTGCTGTCTTTATAGAAAGGGGGAATTTGAACACACACAGACACACACACAGACACACAGACACACACACACAGACACACACACACACACGGAGAACACAGCACCCCCTCGCAGATCCAGGAATAGCCAACTCTGCCAACACTGATCCAGGACTTCCAGCCTCCCGAGCAGCTGGACAAGACATTTCTGTTGCCGAAGCCACCTGGAGCATGGTACTTCATTACAGCTGCCCCAGACCTGACACCGTCACCAATGACTGCATTTTAGAAAGGTCACACCAGACTTCCCAATTGAAAAATCAGAAGTTTTCCATAAAGAATTTTCATAATCATCCTTTTTAGCCTTATTCTAATAATCTGGATAATATAAAATCCTTAACAACTTAGGACCATTTTTATGTTTAAATATGGAGCCTCTGCGGGAAAATGTTGAGAATGTCCTGACCTAACGGTCTAATTGGGAGGATTCTGCCTTCGCTTATCTGAGGATTTTCACTTTTATACGTACTTTCAAAGATATCATCTCCTGCCTCATGATCATCTCAGCCGTGGATGGAGGACTGAATATGTCCACTCGACACACACACACACGCAGGGCAGCCTGTGCCGTGAATGTGACCCCGATTTCCAAGAGCTCTGTCCGACCTTAACGTGATCATCGGTCAGGGAATAAACCGGCTTTAAGGTGTGGACTGTGCTGCAATTTTATGACAGGGAAGTGCTCACAGGGAACCCCGGGAGTGGCGGCGAGTGGGTCTGGTTTCTGCCTTGCTCTGTTTGATGCACCTGCTAAATTCACCCCAAAGAACGAGGGCCTGGAGGTGGGGTGCAGGCAGCACCAGGCGTTCTGAGCGCTTTAGTCCTGGGAAGACTCAAACCTCACACCAGATCTGAGGGACGGGCTTTTGCTCTAGCCCCCAAAGGACTTTGAAAAGAACCGTTTTTTTTTTTTTTTAACTTCCTCCAGTCCAGCTCGGGGTCTGAAGACTCCCTGAGTGCTTAGTTCCTGTGTTTTCCGGAGCCAAGGGAAAAGAGACAAGGCTTGACGTAGCACCATGTAGACAAATGACAGCCCACGGGCCAAATCTGGCCCACTGCCTGTGTGTGTCAATGAAGTTTTATTAGAACAGGGCCGACAGCCTGAATATTCTCCACGGCTGCTTTCCCGCTACAGTGGCCAAGTTGAATCACTGTGACATTGACCACAGCCTGCAAAGCCTAAAAATATTTAATATCTGGTCCTTTAGAGGGAATGTTTGCTGACCTTGATCTAGATAGTAATTAGAGCTGACTGCCTCCCATGGGACAGACACCGGGTCAACAGCGCACATGCCGGCTGAGTTAGGACCATTAGCATCTCTGTTTCTCAGAAACAGAATGCGACCCCGGGTGGGCCTGCCCTGGAGCCCCGGCTGAAAGATGCTTCTGCAAACAGGAAGCACGAACACACCTTGGTTTTGGCTTGGATGGGCGCTCCGTGGTCCAGCAGGATCTCTGAGATGCGCACGTGCCCATTCCGAGCCGCACAGTGGAGAGGTGTCAATTCATCCTTCAAAAGACAGAGTCAGAAAGAGAAAGCCCCAAAGGGACCCATCAGAGGCCGCTGGAGAGAAGACGGCCCTGCGGCAACGCTCTGGCTGCAGAGGCACGAGCCTTTCTTAAGGACCAGCTCGACACGAGCCCTCTTGTCTCCAGCTGCCCCTGTGGGCTGCTCTGGAGGCAGGACGCCCATCCCTAGCTGGTCATAGAGACCCCACCCCGGTGTGGGGGCCCTGGAAGGTGGCCCTCCCTCCCCTGGCCCTGCCGAGAGCTCGCCAGCACCCACCTTGGTCCTCGTTTCTATCTGGGCTCCGCGGTCCAGCAGGAGCCGCACCATGATCACGTTTCCCCTGCGGGAGGCGATGTGCAGTGGCGTGATGCCGTTCTGGAGGGGAGGAACAGGACCAGTCAGGGCTTGGCAGCCTCCCCTGGGGTGCAGCTGCCCTGCCCCCTGCTCCCCTGTGCCCCAGCCCCAGCCCTGCTCCAGAAGCAGCGTAGGCAGCCGCTCTTAGCCCTTCGTTAGGACATTTCTCACCCCAGAGAGACTTCAAAGCCCCTAAGGACAGGCCAGCATCGTGGTTCATCACGGCAAGCCAGCCAAACCCAGGTCTCCCAGAGTCAACGACACAGGCCAGAAGAAAGCCAGTCCCCGGCCTTCCGGGCTTCCCACCTCCAGAAACCCACCAGCCGGGAGCCTTCATGGACACCAGAGCTGTCTGCAGAGAGGACGTGCCACAGAGACGTGGGAGCACCGGGGTCTGGCCCCCCTGACCCGGCTCCGTGTGGGGGGGGCCTGCCAGAGAGCCTCACCTGGGGCGTGAAGTTGACACTGGCCCCCCGGTTGAGGAGGAGCTGGGCCACGTTGAGGTTCTCGTAGTGAGCTGCGATGTGGAGGGGGGTGAATCCCGTCTGGGGCACAACAGAGGGGGACAACGTGTCACATGCCATGTACCGTCATTTCTACCTCTGAATCAGCCCAGGGACTCTGAAGAAGCCGGCAGGGCCAGAGGACCCCACACGTAAGGCAGATTTGGACTGAGGGGACAGCCGGTGGCAAGTTATACCCAAGCAAGGGGCTAACTCTGGGGGACGCCCAGTCTGTCTGCGGTTCACAAGGACAAACCCTGGACTAGAGTCACCTCAGATGCCGCAGGGAGGGCCCGATCTTCTGCACGGTTACTTGGGAAGAGATTTTATGTAAAGAGTGAGTGTTGTTATGGGGTCCATGACCTTAATTCTCGGGACTGTTTCAGTCCCTAAAGGGGTACAATGACTCAGCCAGGTGGCCAAGGCAGCCCTGTGACCCCTTGGAGGGTCCCTTGTCATCACTCTGTTCCTAACCTCCCGCCACACCTAATCCAGTCAGCAGTTTTCCAGACAAAACCCCATGACCACGGGTTGGGGGACCGTGTGACTGACTCAGTGCAAATCCTCTCCCAGTATAAGAGAGGACATTAATGGTCTAAATTTACAGGTAGTGGACTGGCAGAGTGCTCAGACAGAGGGCCCATCTACACATGGGGACAGCTCCCTCCCTCCCTCCCTCCCTCCACCAGGGGGGCGGCTGGGGGAAGAGATGGAATGAAATTCTAGAAGACCACCCCGGGGGATTCCAAATCCCATTCCGGCCAGAGACCCCTCCCACCCTGCCCGGACACCTTTCTGGATGACAGGAGCAAGGGGCACCTTCCTGCTCCACGCCTGTTCACCGGGGACTTAAAGCGGGGCACCCACGGTGGCTCTCGCGTAGCTGGTGGGGACAGGGGGCCCGGTGGGGCTGGTGCTTGGGGTACACGCAGGGCATCTCTGGTCTAAGCTGGTTCTGGGGAAGTTCCCGGAATTGGTGGAGACCCTGAAGTTCCCGGGCCGGGGCCCCAGGACGCTCCGGCCCCGCCGCTGCCTCACCTTGGAAAGCACGTCGGGGTTGGGGTCATTCTGCAGCAGCACCGCGGCCGTCCGCGTGTCGTCATTGCGGGCCGCGATGTGCAGGGCCGGCAGGCGCACCTTCCCCTTCGTCCCATAGTTGATGAGGTGTGCCACCACGTTCTCGTGGCCCTGCTGCAGAGCCACGGCCAGAGGGGTGAAGCCGTCCTGGCCAGGGGGAGAGGACAGACCCGTCTGCTCTGACCGGACTGACCGCTCCAGTCCTCAGGGCTCTTGCTCGCACCAGGCCCTCCGCCCGAAATGACCTCCCTCCGATTCAAGGTCCCCTTCATCCCGCAGGCTCAGCTTAGGTGCCACCTCCTTTCTTGGCATCCTTTCTTTCTCTGCCATCTCACAGAGCTTACAGTAATTTTCTTTCAGTATTTATTTAACTTTCCTTTATGACTTGCCCCTAATCTCAGGTCTACGAGAGCTTTTTACTCCCTGTCTCTCTGCCTACCCTCCCCCGCCATCACCTGGTGCCAGGGCAGTGCTGTGAACTGACGGCTGACATTCATTCCTTTACTCATTCCACAAATATTACTGAACACCCACCAAATGCTAGCAGCCACGCCAGGCACTGAGGTTTCACTCGTGAGCTACTAAATGTCCTCGGTGCATACTGAGGGGCACAGGACCCGTGAACTGGTGAAGCAATTGACAACAGAGTCATCTAATCATTGGGTCTCAGGATGTTAAGACTCAGGAGACATCTTGGCTCTGACCAGTCCAGTGTCATCATTTCACCAATGACAAAACTCAGGATCAAGTGACTTGTCCAAGGGTGAACAGGGGTTCATGGCAAGAGCCTTTCTCATTAAGGTCCAAGGCATCTGTGAGGTCCCCCATACAGATGTGCGCACGCGCACACACACACACGCCCCCCACCCCTGCCCGGACTTCAGTGCTGGTCGCAGCGGGGATGTCGCGCGGCCCCTGCTGGCATTCCTCACGCATGTGTCTAGGGGTCCCTGGGCCGTGACCTTGTCTCTTTGCCCCCCACCCCGTGGGGGTCTGACGGCACCCAGGACACGGATCACGACAGAGGATGCATCTCAAGCCATGTCCCAGGACGCACGCCCCCACGACCGTGTCCTACCCTGGAAGCTTCCAGCCACGGGGCCATGTTCCCAAGGTACTTACTTCCGTGGCTACATTCTGATTGGCTCCATTTTCCAGCAAAAACTTAACCACCTCCAGGTGATTCTCTTGTGCTGCCATGTACAGGGGGGTAAAGCCTTTCTGTAAACCAAGAGAAAAGGCCACTGGAGTTCACGCATGTCAGGGAGAGATGCTAGAACCCGTGCAAACCCCTCTGAACTCGAGGACAGCTCCCCCTTCATCCTGTGTCCACCCTGTCCTTGGGGCCACACCCCCACCTGTACCTCCAGCTGTAAAAACCTACTGACACTTTGCAAGGGCAGCAGGGTTATTGCAAAAAGCCACCAGGTGGAGGCAATGCGCCCATCCATGTTAGTCTGCTCTGCCCCTCCCAGTATGGTCTGCACAGACACACCTTGCACTATTTCCACCCGCTTCATCATCAACCCCCCACATTCGGCACAGCCCCCCGACACACACAGGAGACACAACCAAACATATTATTTGGCTGGTTTACTAAACAGAGAGGGGTCCACAGTGACCAACCCCATTGTGCTTAAGAATGTCACTGGAGCGTGAGAAAGCAGGAACGTGCTGGAGACATTGCTAGCACACCTGGGCTCGACTGCACCGTGTGTACAGGGGGCAGGGGATGGCAGACCACCCCCCGCCCCACCCCAGAGCATCACCTGTGACTGGGCATTGACGTTGGCGCCATAGTTGACGAGCTCCCGCACCACCTCGTCCTGACCCGCGAGGGCGGCGATGTGCAGCGCCGTGTTCCCCTTCTGAAAGACACGGGGAGGGAAGGGAGGAGGTTCCCAGGGGCCAGCGCAAGGGGTGTCACAGGTACGGGGACAGAGGTGCCGGCCCCAGGGCGCAGACCACACGCACGTGTGTACCGGACCCATCACAAATCCTGAACAGTGCGGACAGCCCAGACAGGGAAATCCTTCCTTTTCTCCTGAAATAATAATGCCCCAGAATAAGACAGCCAACAACACTGATCTGTGGCATGCAGGCCATCTTCAGCGGACAGGCAGTCGGTTTTCCTCGGGACACGTGCTGAAGGTCTGCCAGGCAAGCCGGCTTCCTGGATGTCCAGCCTTTAGGTCTGCAGGACGGTGCAGAGCCTCCGGGAGGCCCCAAGCTCCTGGGAAAAGGAGGCACAGCATCCTTGTGCCATTATGGTAACACTCACTGACGAAAGGCTGGACCACAGGGGACAGCGGGGGATGGGGAGGGGTGGTCAAGCATCCGACAGAAGAGGGAGGTAGAAATCGTGCAGGAGCTGAAGTGGGTAATAAAACCAACCATATAATGGATGTCGGGAAGAGAAGAAAAATATGAGGGGAAGTGGAGGTGGGGGAAGAAACAGAATAACATCTGGCAAGGGAAAAAATACAAAGAAGGAATATTAATAAGTAAAATAGAGTCAGAGTTCACTCATTAAGAGAGGAGAGGAAAGCCAGAGGGAATAAACACGAGAAGAAAATGAGGTTCACGGTGGTTCTGAAGCAAGTTTTTTTAAAGCTGGGAACTGGTAACAGACTGGGAAGCCAGGCAGGCTCTGAGAAGGTGGGGGAAGGTGCAGCGGTCCTGGTCCGGGTCCGTCCTGGTGTTTCGCAGCACTCGTGGGACCAGCTCAGCTCCAGCAGGCTCCTTCCTGCCTCCGGGGGGTCGTCCCCCCGCCCACGTGACCCCACGGGCACCCCTGCTCCGGGAGGGGCAGGCAGGACCGGCCCACTTGACAACGTCGATCAAATAGGAGCCACAGCTGGACCCGTCTGCTCCTCTGCTCCTTCACAGGCAGGGATCTCAAATCACCTCTTTTTTTTTTTTTTCCTAATTCAGATGGCATAGAGTTTTTAACTAAACTGCATGGACACTTGCTAATCCATCTCAGGGCCCTCAAGGCCTGACAAGCAGGGACCTCAAATCCAGTCCATGTGCTGGGATGTCTGTCACCCGGGGCAAAGTGCCTTCCCCGGGGGGGTCTGCACATCACAAGCCTGGGTCCAAGCTCTGGAGCCACCCGGCACCCCGCCCCGCCATCGCCGCCCCAGCGCCCCAGGGCTCAGTCTTTGTTAAAGCGTGACCAGATTCAGGCCGGAGTGTCCTCTCGTTGCCTCCTGGCCTTGTCTTCCTAACCTTTCCTTAAGTCCCATTTGATAAACAAAAGATTTCCTTCTCAAATATCATCAGAGAATCAGTACCAGAAATGAGAATATAGATGTTAATTAATCATTCTTCTTAGAAGACCGAAGAACCTATACTTAGAGGTCTTGGCACCCGGGCCCAACTCACTCGCTGTACCAAAAGGAACAGGGCTGCTGGCACCAGAACCTCCTCTAGGAATCAGGGCCCAGACCTGCATGTCTCCCCACCTAGAAGGAGGCGGGCTGGGACCATCCATCCCTTCATCACACGCTGAGCTGAGTGCGTATGTGTCAGGTACTGGGCCAGCTCAAGAGGTGATGTCACATGTTTCCTTCCATGTGCCCCTTCCTGCCTGAAATCCCACTACAGCAGCTCACCCCATAAACCCACGTGGGGGTGGGAAGCTGGCCAGGGAGGGCTGGGGGTGTCGGCCCGTGACGTCCTAGGGATCTGGGCCAAGGGCACCACAAGCGAGGGAAGGTCCCCTGTCCACACACACATACACCTGCTGCAGGGCTCGGGAAGGACACCCCCGGCCTGGGGGCGGGACTGCCAGAGAGGTGGGCCATGAGCCTCTGTCTTCCCTGCCTCTCTCTCAGCATGAAGGAACATGGCCTCAAAGAAGTAGGAAGAATTACTTAGCTATATTTGGATTCACAAAGACCCAGTTTCTTCATTTCCAGGGAGTCCCAGAGCTCACGGGAGGGAGGGGGCTGCAGTGGGTGCTGAGCGTGAGCTGGGTTGTGGGGGGGATGGGGGAGGGTGGGTACCGCTGCTCTGTTCTCCACTGGCTTGGATGCTGAGCTGGCCTCCGAGGGTGGCGGGTGGGGGAGGCTAGAGAGAGAATACATTTGTCTCACGCTTTTCACATTTCTCTGCACAGTTTTGGAATCTATATTGGTTTTGGCTTTTTCTTCTTCTCTTTTTTTAATCTCGCTCCTGCTTGTGGGAGACCCATCACAGCTCCCCAATCTGTTGTGACTCTTGCTTGGCCCACGTTTTCAGTTTCATCCTTTTTTTCCCCTCCCTCTGTACGGCGCTCAGAAACCACGCTGGCTTATAAAATTGCCTGTAAATCACAAAGACACGCCAAGTGTTCACTTACAAGACAACAATCAAAGGGGGAAATTCAGAGCGAGTAAAAGTGCTGAAGCGTCGTGTTTCTGCAGCTCTTGGGAGGATGCCAGGGGACTGGGGGGTGGACGGCCGCTCTGGCCCCCACGGCCCGTCAGGTGGCACCATGCCTGCGGCCAGGTAGGCAAGAGCATCGGAAGAGAAATAACCGCATTCTCAGAAGAAGCACGGTGGAGACAACCGGTATTTGTGGTGGGGTTAGAAAAAAAAAACGCCCTGCGCATGTTCAGAACCTTCTCTAGGAATCTGTCACTTCACCTGTGAGCTCTTCCCACCTTCGGTAAATGGCATGTAAATTACAGAATATTACCTCCAGAGATGATTCTAACCTCATAATATTTGGGGAGTTCACTTCACAACCATAAATTACATCTGTTCTCTACACCTTGTTCTTCTGGTTCTCTGCTTGCAAGGAGGCAAAAAAAAAAATTTTTTTTGCTGCATGGAACTGAGGTCGAGGCTGTGCCTGAGACCACGTTGCGTCAACAGTAAGCGGAAAATAAGAAGCTGGTGTGTGTGTGGGGTGGGGACCAGCCCAGGAAGAAAACCACAGGACGTGATAAAGGCAGGGAGGGAAGAGGAAACTGTGCTCGTAGTAAGCAGAGGTGATTTGGGGCTTCAGTTTGGTTTGTTTTTAAATGCAGCTGCATGGTGCTTAATAAACAAATCAGACGCATAAGAAAGGAAACTGATTTTGCAACATGCAGATGCCATCAGTTTCGTGACTGCAGATTCTGGACTTAAGTCACTGGTGTTTATAATCTATTGCTGTGGGGAGGAAGTCCCGCTGTGAGATGTGTACCATCAGTCAGCCTCCACCTGGAGTGAGAGAGGACCCTGTGCAAGGGAACCAGGGAGGAGAGGAAGTGGGTTCAGGGCAAACAAGGAAGACCTGCAGGGAAAGGATACACGAGAGAGATCTGGACCCTTCCAGAGCCCTTGGTAGGACAAAGTCACCATTATTCATCGATTTCTTCCTTTATAGGCATTTTATATACACGCCCACGTTTAATTTCCACATGAATCCTGCCACTGACTATTATAATCCCCATTTTGAGGAAGAGTCAGCGGAGGCTTCTCCCTGGCTAGAAACCTGCTTAAGGTCCCAGAGCAGGAAGCATCTCCGCTGGGATTTGGACCCAAGGCACGGACCTGCAGTGTGCTTAGGCTGGGAAGGCACGAAGCCACCAGGAAAAGAGTTTTCGTTCCAGATTTACAGTCTAGTGATGAGGATAAAGTAAAGGCCCCCTGAATCCTTGTGGAAATGGGGGTCTTGTGTTTTTCAGGTGACCCCAGGCACTCACAGAACTAGGTGCCCGGAAGGACCAGAGAAATTCGGAAGCAGGCTTGCATTTCTGTCGTGAAGGGTCAGTTTCTGTGCCCTTGAGGGTTTGGGACAACACGTGAACTTCTGATGGAAAGCTCCCAGAGAGACGTACCTTGGTTGTGGTTTCTAGGATGATCTCTTTGTGCAGAAGTTCCACCACCATCTTCACGTGGCCTTCTTTAGAGGCCAGATGCAATCCATTCAACCCATTCTGTGAAGAGCAGAGAGGCAGGGAGAGCGTGGTCAGAGGGGCTGTGCGCTGGGCGGCTGCGGAGACCCGAGGGGGCCCTGGGTGGGGTCTGCGCAGCAGAGCCAGCCGGGCTCGGGAGCAGCGTTTGTACCGGGGCGTCAGCGAACAGGAGAGCAGGGAGAGGAGGAGGTGGGTGACAAGACCACCACCGCTCCAGGATGTGAACGGAGCACGGGAAGCTCTCGCAAAAGTAATGGGTGACCTTGACATTCAGATCCCGCCTTCAGCCACCACTTAGTTGAAATGGTGTAGCTTCCACCCCCTGGTTAATTTCCACAGCAGCGACTGACAAAAAGCAAATCAGTTTCTTAAAATTTTAAAATGCAACTCCAGTGCATCCTAAACATTTGCAGAGATAGATGTATTTTTAGTAAAATAATACATTTTGAACTAAATACCACCAACTACCCAGCAGTAAGATTTCCTCAACAGAAGAGCCAGTGTTAAAATCATCCCTTGGACCTAGGGCATATCAAATTTAGTAAGTCAGAGAAAAACAAGTATCATATGATATCACTTACATGTGGGGTCTAAAAAAAGTAATACCAATGAATTGATTTACGAAATAGAAACAGACTCGCAGACGTGAAAACAAACTTATGGTTACCGAAGGGGAAGGGGGTGGGGAGGGATAAATTAGGAGTATGGGATTAACAGACACACACTACTACATACAGGACAGATGAACAACAAGGATTTACTGTAGCGCACAGGGACTGTATTCAATATCTTATAATAACGGAAAAGAATCTGAAAAAAATATAAACGTGTATATATCTTTGAATCACTTTGCTGCACACGTGAAACTAACATAATGTTGTAAATCAACTATACTTCAATGAAATAGAATAAAATACCCCATGACACTTTGGTATTTCAAATGTGACCAAAGCGTGTCTAACAGCTAAACTTCAGGGAAAAGAAGACCAAGCGAACATTTCCCACTCCCAGTCACCAGTCCATAAAAGCAGAACTCTCACTAACGGGTTCCTGTTCCAGCCGTGCCTGGTGGAGCCCCTACTGAGCTCTCCATAAAGCAGCCAGGGCAAGTCTCACTTGTGCCGCCCATGCTGCCTGGCCCTCTGACCCTTGTACTTAGATGTCTTGGAACTTCCTGGCAAAAGGCAACTTTCAAGAGGGCTGCTCACTTTCAGTTCCAACAGAGGAGTGGATCTTGGCTCCACACAAAGGATGATTTTCATCAGTCGGTCATCTCCATTCCCTCCTCCTTCCCCCGAAGCAAGTCTCCCCTCTTCCCCTGCTCCTCCCTCCTGTTGCCTCTGCTGGTCAACTCTGTTCTAGCATGTCCCCTTTCAAGGGGTGCCCCAGGGCCACTGCGGGCTTTGGCTGATTAGAAAGACCCTCACCACCAAGATGGAGGAGCTTGACCCCTGATGGGGTGAATGGAAGAGGTCTCCGGCTCATCCATCCCCAAATATCTCTGCAGCCCCACCATGGGGTCTTGAAATCTCCCTCTGTAGCAGGCCATCATTTTCAGGAGATTCCAATTAAAACACAAAGTTTCTACCTGGGAGTGGTAGCGCATTGACCCATTAACGGATTAGTCTTACTGCTTTGCTAAAACCAGCAGAAGAAAGTAAAAAGTAATTACTTGATGAAAGCAACACAGGATGGTGCCTCTTGATGGGAGAATGCGAGGTGTGGGGGCCTTGGAAGGGGCGAATGTGGGTACCAGGCACCTTGGGTATCAGAGAGCAGCCAAGAGTAGGCTTAAAGGGATATGTACCGAATTCTTGTTTCGATCAGACCCGCCCTGCACTCCAAACACAGAGTGCAATTGGCCACATCTTTGTCCATCAGGACAGCCAGCCTGGCCAGGGTGTGTGTGTGGAGGGGGTGGGAGGCGGGTGATGGGGGAGCCTATTGCAACATAACCCTATGCAAATGCCTGAAAATCTCCATTAGATTTCCTCCTCTTGCAGATTCTGAACACCATGAAATGTAGGCTCCAAAGCGGTGTGAATTATCCACATCACAGCATGATGAGTTTATCAGATAAAGGCTAGGTCTTAGCCAGTTTTGATACCAAAAAGGGAGAAAGTGGCAAGACGGCAAGACAGCAGCCTGTTACAGCGGGGATCTGGGGGAGAGGGAAGAGCAGGGGGCTGAAATAAACCAGCTCCCCTCAAATCAGGCTGCAAAACACAAAGTCACAGAAAAGCAATGTGTCAGAAGAACGATCCCCAGAGGTCTGTGTCCTAACACCACCCCGGGGGCGGGTCTACGAGGGAGTTCCCAGCACTGGGATCTGCAAATTCTCTCTTCACACCCAGCAGCCGACTTGTCTGGAAGGTTCTGGGCGCTGAGCGCTGGCATCCTGTGACTACAGGGGAATCCAGGGTGGCGCGTGTGGCTGTCTGCTCACCGCAGGGGACTCAGCTGTGGCTGCTGGATTGTGCATGGTGCTGACTGCTGAGGTCTTGGTGCCTACGTGGGTACCAGTCATGCTCCAGGAGCCTTCATGAGTCCTGAAAATCTCAAAGCTGGGGAAGTGGCAAGTTGACTAACAAAACATCTATTGTTTGCTGCAAATGCCCCAGGGTGGCTGTTCCAGCTCTTTGGAGCCAGAGCCAGGATCTCAGTCCAGAGGGATTCCAGACACACCACCTGCCCAGAGAATGCTGGAGTCCAGAGGGATATCAGAGAGCCCTGAATGCTGAGGAAACCGAAGCCCAGAGAAGTCAAACGATTCGCTCAGGCCACGCTGCCTTTCTAGGGTACAGCCACATATAGAACCAACCTGGATTTCCCAGGAAGAAAAGGTTTTGGGTTTTTTTTTAACCTGAGGAACTAGTACGTTTCTTTTTATCAGACGATGAAAGCACAGTTCCCCTTTTTTGATTATCAGGCAGCACAGAGGAAACCCTCGGTCACAATAAGCACCCACGTGGGTTGAGACAGCTGTAGTTGGTCTCCAGGATTTTACTCACTGCCCTGGTCCCTAGAAAGCCCCTCTTCTTCCGTTTCTGTGTCACATGCTCCTTCCTGGCAGAAGGCGACGCTCTTTGGCATAAAGGGATCCGCTGAATAAATCTGTGTCTCTGACAAGTTTTTTTTTAAACTGAAGTACAGTCAATTACAATGTGTCGATTTCTACGTGGGTACCAGTAGAAACTGAATGCACAGCACAATGTCCCATTTTTGCCTGTACATACATATTTTTTCCGTTAAAGGTTATTACAGGATATTGAGCATAGTTCCCTGTGCTATACAAAAGAAACTTTTAAAAAATCTATTTTTATGTATAGTGCCTAACATTTGTAAATATCAAACTCTCAATTTTATTCTGCTTTTATCCCAGATCCTAGTTCCGTGAGCTCTTTCTTCTTTACAACTTTTCATTTTTCTCACTTTATTTTTAATTCACTCGTTGCCACCACAGTCACCCTAAGTTACTTCCAAGTCCATTGCTGTGATGCCACAGAAAAAGCCCCACGTGGCACAGCTACGACAGGTGTACGAGAAGGCGCAGGAATCTGGTGCAGAGCAGAGTGACACGGGAGTGGGGTGATCGCAAACTCTTGTTCCAACCACACCAAGCATGTGCTTAATCTGTTTCAGCAAACATTTATTGAGAACCTATTCTGTGCCAGGCACCATGCTAGGGACAATAAAACACAAACCCTGACCCTTGAAGAACTCAATTTAGGAGAGAAAATTTGTTTCGCAGAAAAATAAATGCAAAAGCATGTGAAAAACGCCTCAAATGGCACATACAGAACTAGAATCAGCACAGAAGAGAAAGGAGCTGCTTGCTTGGTCCAGGGGGATCAGGAAAGCTTCATGGAGGCCTCTCCCAGGCAGCCCGCACACAGCTGGGGTGCAAGTCCATGACCAATGGCAACGTGAGTTTAAACATGTCTGAGTTTAAATTCTAAACCCATGAGCTAAAATTTTAGAAATGAGGCTCCCAGCCATTCTCATCAAGTGCACTCTTCTTCCTTCCCTGAAGCATCTGAATTCAAGGAACAAAGATCCAGACCCACTGCAGCAAGTTTTCTCCAGTAATTGGCCGCAGCAGGTGGACGGCTGGTTACCTCCAGCAGCTGAAGTCGCCAAATGCCTGAAAACGAGTTTACTGCTCAAGTGCACTACGGGGCTTGGACAACTGCCGCACGAGGAGCAGAACTAGTCTATATAGGAGACCACTTCTGGTATTTCAGAAGTGGTTCATGGATCAATATTGTATTTAGTACTTTCTTTTTCTTTAAGCAGATTTGTTATTGTGCAAATCTGAAGCGGGAGGGGTACCGATTCTGTGAGCCACTTGTTCTTAGCTATGTCGATGGCCAGAGGTGAACTGTAATCTATCTCCTCTTTATAACCACGATCCATGTGTTTTATTTGAGTGAGATCAAATTTAAGTTGTTTGCTGAGAGTAAATGGCAGGCTGTTGAATCTCCCTTGCCTCTTTTCGGCCATCCAGCTAACTTCACAGCCATCCCTCTCCATGCTGAATGGCAGACAGACTGCTGAGGGGCATTATGGGGAGAAATCACAGATTTCTTCCCCCAGAGAACTGGGTGTAGAAGATAAACTAGAAGGACGTGGAGGAATATTAGAGTAAATGTTTCCACTAACTTAAAGCCAGGTAGCAAAAGCAAGAGCTACTTGTGGCCATTTTTAAACCATATGTCTTTCTTAGGAAAACATCAGCTTGCCAGATTCCTCATCCTTTTGGGGGGTCGGGGTGGTAATTAGGTTTATTTATTTAAATGGAGGTACTGGGCCTTGAACCCAGGACCTCGTGCATGCTAAACATGCACTCTACCACTGAGCTATACCCTCCCCCAGATTCTTCCTAAAGATGTCTCCTTCTGGGTCTCCAATTACACGCATGTTAGACTAGCTAATACTGTCCCAGGGCTGCTCTGTTCTGTTGTTTTTGTTGTTGTTGTTTTGTTTTGCTACTCTTTTTTCTCTCTCATTTCACTTTTGATCATTTCTATGGACTTATCTTCAAGTTCTTTGATTCTTTCCCAGCTGTGTCCAGTCTGCTGTTGTCTGTGGAAGAAATTCCTCATCACCAATAAAGTTTTTTTTTTTTCCCTTTGCATTTCATTGGACTCTTTCTCACAGTTTCCACCTTTTGGCTGAAATTCCCCATCCATTCAAGAATGTTTTCCATTTTTCCTACTAGATCCCTGAACATATTAATCATAGTTATTTTCAAATCCATCTGATAGTTCTGACATCCAGGTCATCTCTGAGTCTGGTTCTGTTGATTGCTTTGTCTATTGACAATGCTTTGTTTTTTCTTACTTTCATGTGTGTGTATTGTCATTTTTAACTGAATATCAGACATTATCTGTTGAAGAGCAGCAGAGACTGAAGTAAATAGCATTTGTGCCTGGAAATGGATGTGCCTCTTCTTCTATGAAGCTGTTGGCATGAGGATGGGAGAAGCTAAGTCAGTCTGGTCAGAAGGTAACCTGGTCTGGGTTTTGTTGTTACCATCAGTGGACCACGGCCTTCAAATTATTCTAGAGGTAGGCTGCTGTCACCTTGAGCTCAGAGGAGGGGCTGGGGTGCTGGAGGGTTGTTCTGTGTTCCTGATCTCCCCCTCAGCTTCCAGCCATCCCTGCATGCCTGTGGCTCGACTGGGGTCTTCCTCCAAGCTCTCACCCCTCTCCCAGCAGCTGTATGCTCTTCCTTGTCACAAGTTAGGAGCACAGAGGTTCTTTCCTGTCCTGGCCCAGCTTCCGTCCTACACAGGCTATGCTCCTGGACTTAAAGGTGGGAATTTTTCCCCCCAGCATTCCTTTCCCCTCTTCTCTGTAGCAGCAAAACCTACCTTGTCTCTTTAAGTTGGTCTCAGGCGGGAGTCCCTTGCTCTTCCCTCAGAGGAAGCAGACCTCTGCATTTTATTGATATAAGACAGTTATTGGCCCAAGGCAATTTCCTGCCCACCCCAGGAGTATGGGTGTGGTGCCTCTCCCTCTCCTGCGGGTCTCTGCCTGAGTCCTGGGCTGGAAGGTTTCCTACTGTCCCCCGGGGGAGAGCAGAGTGTCTTGACCCCTCCCAGGGAGAATGGATTTGGCCTGTGGCTTGAAGAAGAGAGGGTCTGTTTTTGCTTCACTGTGAGGGAAGGCTTTGCCTGCCTCTACAGTCGTGGGCACCACCTGCTCTCCTGGGCTGCGCGGGGACGCTCTCTAGCCTCCTGATTTACCCTTTTATTTCTCATAAGCACCAGGTGGAAGAGGTTCCAGACACACTGTAGCCACACCAACCTTCATCTGTTAAGATTTTAGGCCTGGCCGGTGGCTGCTTCTCTCTCCTGAATCTGCCAAAGCTGAAGCAGTAGCCCTTTCCTTGGGGAGCTCGTCCCTTTCTGGAATTCAGTTAACTCCTTCTGATGGGCTCAGGGAAAAACTGTAATTTTGTCGATTATCCAGGCTTTTCCCACTGTTAGGATGGGAGCAATGTTCTTCGAAGCTTTTCCTACCCTGGATACTCCCCACACAGAGCCTCTGAGGCTGCCTGGCCCCATCTGATCTCACCCCACATGGTCTTAACACTGCAGACAAACCAGTTTGGGATCTTTTTGGCAAAAATTTCATGCCAAGCACACACACCCAGAGTTTTTTAATCTGCCTTTGCTCTTTTTTTTTTCCTCAGGTAAAATGTCAATTTAGAGGAATCTTCTGAAAACAATCTGTCTGATGAGGACAGGGAAGAGAGCTCAGCCAGCCTGTGTTCCTTTTAACATTTTTAAGAAGCAGATGAAAAAAAAAAAAGTCACATTCAGCCTGAATGATTTAATTTGGAGCATTTTCTTGTACCAACTGTGAGAAATTCCATTGGCAAAACAGACAATTCCAGACATTTGTTCTCAGTAAATTATTCCTCTGTTTAGCGTCTCTGATTGCCCCAATTACACTAATTGATTTCTAAATGTACAAATACAGTAGACGTGTCACAGGAGATTTAACTCCTGTCCTGTCCAGAGGAGAGGACGGTTTCAAACAGAGACACCGCAGTGTCTGGAGATCCTCCGTCTCTCTGAAACCGCCAAGAACACCTCCAAGGCTGCTGCTGACATTCTTGTGCGGACACGGGGCATTCCTGTCCTTTTCCCACAGCTGTTTATTTCGCCCACACACACAGCTGGCCCTGCCCCCACGGAGCGGGCGGCCTCAAGTGGTGTCCCAGGGACCTCGTGCCCACCTGCCCCTCCCACCCCACAGCCCCCAGCTCTCATGATGTCAGCCCCACCCGCTTTCTCTGAGCTAGGCAGCCAGGAAGCATGGCCCTTTAACTCATAAGCACCTACTATGATGTCATCAGTTCTGCTTATCAGCTTAGTTGGCTGCCCTGTTGCCAGAGGCGACGGAGCCCCAGCCAGGGGGGAAAATGTGATGAAGGAAAGGGGTGGAGTCCTGGGAAGAATAAGCCAAAGCAGTGGCAGAGGAGGCCAAGAAGCCGAGGACCCCAGAGTGGACAAGAGGAGAGGCAGGGGAGAGGCTTCTGGGTAACCTGCCTTCACGCCCCGCCCACTTTACCCAGGTGGGCAGCAAGGAGTGAAGCCCTCGCCCATGAAGGACAAGGATGCACACGAAGGGGATCGCGCACCTAGCTCTTATATTTTATATCCCACATTCCCATTCAGTCGAGCCTCTATTAGCTTTTTGTCTGCCCAGAGAAGATAAGTATTAAACACTATGTTACAGGAGCTTAATTCCCCAGATAGCAGCCCTCCTGTACGTTCGTGACCTTGAGCTTGCTCTATTATTGGTCCCTATTTGTGAGGCAAGATCACACTATATATTTGCAGGTCTGTAGCCCCGAAACAGAGTAGGAAATAAGAAATCTAAACAGGGCTATGGAGAGAAAAAAGGATTGAAATGGTTGCCATCCCTTCCCCGAATCTTGAAATTGATGGGAAAGGGAGAAAGAGGAAGAGGAGAAAGAAAGGCAGAGATCATGGAAACCAGAGGGAAAGGAAAGAGGGACTGGAAAGGAAAAGGAAAGGAAAGAGGGACTGCCCATCGCTATAAGCTCACTAGACAAGGGTGTGAATTAAGCTGCTAGCAAAGAAACTGCTACAATATAAATCTTGAGTCCTCTCCTCAAATTGCTTGTATTAAGTTCTCTGCCCAAACAGAAACAAAATCCAAAGGGAATGGGGGTTTTCCCATCATCCCTTCTCCTCCTTTTCCCAGCCCTCACTTCCCAGCTGGAAGAAGTCAGCACCAGCGGAAGCAGGACAGGGAACCACAGGTGCCCTGCAGGGGCATCTCAGGAAGTGGAGGGGGCCATGGAGTGCTTGGGACTGTGGTACATCAAGTGGAGGAACAGACACCTCGAGGACGATGCGACTCAGTGTCTCAAGATCTGCGGGAATTTAAAACCTGGAAAGAGGGAAGGCCAGACAGAGCCCTGAGGTGATGGGCCAGGCTTGGGAGTATCTGCACGATCTCACAGATTTTAAAAACACATTACAAAGAGAGATGTCACAATACTTAGAGACATGTGTATACACACATGACAACCAGCAGCCCTGGGCACATCAAGTGAACAGATTTTGGTGTCTACATACCACCCTCCCTTAAAAGGAACCAGAGGGCCTTGGAAAAGTGGCTGATCCAGGGCTGGGGCAGGGAAAGTACAAAATGACCCTGGGACAACCTGGGCCGGAAAGTAAGGAAATCAAAGAATCATGTGGACACATCAAAGAACACAGAAGCCAGCTTAGTCAAAGGGCTCCTACTGACCTGGTTTAGATTTTATCATCAAAATAAGCCACGAGAGAATCAGATTACAGTCCATCGAATAAAAGAGGAACCCACGAGTCTGAACACGTATAAATAAACAATGAGAAAACCAAATCAATGAGGGACAAGGGAAAGCTCAGCCTTCAGTGGGACGCCAGCTAATCAATGCAGAGGAAATGATGGAGATGGAGCGCACTCCCTGGTACTGTCATGTTGGTAGCCGATGCAGGCAGAAGTCACCAGTGTATGCCAAGAATGGTGGATGGAACTTTGAGGAGGAACAGGATGTCGGCATTATATGGGAATAGTCCCCACGCCCCCCAAGAAAATACTGATCAACTACAAAGGGGAAAATCGATGACTGTACAGTAGAAAAACTTGGCAGACATCAGCTTCACCAGGTGATCAAGGTTACCATCACCAGGGGCAGGAAGGGAGCACGATTTCAATGGGATCCTGCCAAGGGCACGCTGCCTCAGCCCGGTCACAAGCAAACATCAGCAGCTGCAGCTGAGGTTCAAACCACAGACTGGAAGACGGTCAAAAAGATGAGAGAAGGGCCAGAGACTGAGAAGCATCCTCCACTGAAGGAAGCTGACAAGATAGGAGCAGTCGATGCCAAGTGTGTTCCTGGAGAGACTCTGTATTACGTGGGAAAATGTCAGACTTCTGGGGGCGGGGGCTCACCGAGACGTTCAGGGGTGATGGGGATGACGTCACCTGCGGTACACATCACAGATCCACAGACAGGGACGGTCACAGAGAGTCAGGGTGAGGAGGCTGTGGGGTCTTGGCCACTTTTCTGTTGATTCGAAACTATTTAAAATTTCAAGAAAGACAGTGGGAGGTGGGAAGGAGTGTGGGAGAGTAGAAGAGGCTGGTGGAGAAGCAGAGGGAGAGCTGTGGGCCACTCCGGGCTCTGGCGCTGGTGGGAGAGGAGGGGCAGCCCATTGGGGTCCCCACACATCTAGGACCAGAGCCAGCGTGAGGAGCGGAACACACACATCCCTCCTATCTCTAGGCCCCGTGAGGTGCAGCCTTTAACCGGAGCTGAGAGATGATTCCAGGCTGGAAATCCCGGAGTGCCATGAAACCACGACAGGCAAGCCGCCCACAGCCCTGCGTGGGAACCAGCGTATGGGACAGCCGGTCTCAGGTTCCGTCCCCAGGGCCACCCACCCGCAGCCTCCTTCTGACCCAGATATCGCATGGCTCCCCAGAGACCGCTTGGTGGGAAAGGTCCGCTAAAAATATATGATCCTGAAATCTAACACATCGGAAGCCAGAAAGAGCTGAAGCGATTACCGTAACCCTGACAGAAAATCACCCATCATCTCGTGTGCCAACCTGTCTCTGGTCCAGGGTTGGGGAAGGTGAAATCAGTGCAGAAACTGAGAGGAAGGCGCAAACCCCGAGGGAAAGGAACAGGACCGGCTCTGAGCACGCCCCTCCCCTGCTTTATTGCAATCTAAATTTAGCTCCTTCCCCAGGTAGCGCTGCAGATTCAGTTTACTGTATGCTCACGAGGAGGAAAACACTCAAATGCTTTTCATTATCTGAAGGAAAAGAAAACAAGAAAAACCCAGAAACCCACACCTCTTTTGGAGCTCTGGGACGAGGTGAATCCATCCGATCACCTGCCCTTTACTCTCCGGACATCCCTTGGTGGCCTCCCCGGGCTCAGCAGTCCAGCAGCTGCAGGGATCGGAGGCCCTTCGGGGATGGAGGAGGGAGCATGAGCTCAAGTTAATGAGAGAACAAAGACTCTGAAATTCAGCTCAGCAGCTAAGAATATCTCCTATGGACTAGAAAGAGTGTCCACGTCCAGGATCTCGGCATTCCTTTAAAACGATAAAAAGAGCCAGCTCTTCAGAAGCAGGGCAGTGGAGTTTAGAGAAAAGATCACTGGATACTGGACCGGGGACTCTAAACTGTCCTCCTGACCTGTCACTTCCCCTGCAGGGCCTCAATCTGTGAAACTTCAAAATGACAAGACGCCTCTGATCTCTCAGCTTCCTCTTCATGCCACAATTCCAGAACCAAGAGCGCTCAGAAAGTAGTTAAAATATGTGTTTTTGCGGGCAGAGATGCAGAAAAAGGTGTGACAAGACTCACGCCAAGCTGTTCAGTGACTTTGGGGAGTGGGGGCACAGGGGGGACTTACAGATCTTTCATATTTCCATAAAGCGTAATTTTTTCTTTTTGAATATTTATTAACAAAGATAAAACTAACTTTATTTATTTTTAGAGGAGGGACTGGGGATTGAACCCAGGACCTTGCACATGCTTTACCACTGAGCATACTCTCCCCTCTAAAGTGTGAATTTTAAAACAACTACCCTTTATTCACTTTGTTGTTAAATTAAAAATCTCGAAACACTTAAAATCAGGAACACAGTTGTCAGAAGTGACAAAAACCAGTTCTAGCAAAGAATTCAGAAACCATCAAATGTCAATAACCTCAGGCAAATTCACACGCATTGTCTATTTCCAATCAGAAAGAAAAGGAATTGCATGTACGTTTCCTCTCCTAAGGAGAGGGGCAGATCTTCCTTCAAGGCCCAAATCGAATGTCATTTTTCTCCATGACTTTCCCTGTCTTTCTGTCATCGTCACTCCACACTCTATTTCTAGTCCCCAAAAGTGAACCACTCTCCCAGCCGTGTTCCCACCTCACTCAGTGACTATACTGAGGCCCTTCTCATGTGGAACTGCCTTTACTGGCTCTTGTGACGGTGTCTCTCCAAGTACGACTCTTTTTCTTGTTGTTGTTATTAAAGTATAGTTGATTTACAATGTCGTGTTAGTTTCAAGTGTACAGCAAAGTGATTCAATTATACATATATATTCTTTTTCAGATTCTTTTCCATTATAGGCTATTATAAGATACTGAACATAGTTCCCTGCGCTATACAGTAGACCTTGTTGTTTATCTCTTTTATACATATAGTGCATATAAGTTCATCCTAAACGTTGAAGTAGGACTCTTTGAGGTCCCATGCTTTCCCCTGTACCTCCAGTCCCAGCATGGAGCCTGGCACTTGGTGTGTTCCCTAAGAGTTGGCAGAACTGAACCCACGTTCATGCAACCTGACACATACACAGGGCTATCTTTCTTCTTAGTCTCTTAGGACTGAGAATGTCATGTCTAGTCTTCACGCTGTAAATTCACAGCAATCAAGCCATAGACTAGGGGAATTTGGAGGGTGTGCTTTCCTTGCAATATGTTCCAGATCGTTCCTGACGATGCCATCACCCTTTCCTAGTTTCTAGGATCCCAGAGATGTCCAGATGTTGCTACAAGTGGACACAATGATGAACCAAAACTCTTCCTTCACTGAGGGGAAAGGGGAAAGGGAAGGCTGCCCAGAGGAGGGGTCCCCACCACACAGTCAGCCCGTCTGTGGAGTTCGGTGCACAGACCTGGGCTGGGAGCTGGGAGCCCCTGGCTCCAGTTCAGGAAGACTCTGCCTCTTCGCTAGCCTCACTTGTCAAGCACATGGCTCCATCCACCCCACATCTGGGGTGATGTGAACACTCCAAGTGGCGGTGCCTGGAAGGGCTTGGGAAAGCAGGGACACCAGAGAACTGGCATTTGTGATTCTTAAACACCATGGGTCTCTCTGACTCATGTCAAGTAATCAACGTCACTTAAAACTAAAAATCAGTCACGTAATTAGCAAGAGGAACATCAAATAGCTCATTTCTGCCACAACGCAGGAGTCATTCACCTATTTAAAAGATTTCAGGGGATGGAGGTGTTCAGGTTCTGTCTTTTTCACTATTACCCTTTCTAGTAGGAACGAGATCTTGCAGAAGAGTCCCTGGTGGCAGCGTAGGGCGTCGAGCACTCCTCATCACGCAGACCACTCTCCCAGGTGGGGGCTGAATAACACATTCTTCCCTCTCCCCCATCACTATTCCAGAGCTGCACCAAGGCAGCATGTTTCAAGAAGGCTTAATATGATGGTATTGTCATAGCGGGTTTGCAGCGTGAGTTGGGGGTGCCGGTGGAATTAGGGGATGACGTCATTGAACATGACCTCTGTGCCCTTCAGTGGTTCGTAAGCAAAAGGTGATGCCAGAAAATGGTAACAGGTAATAGTAATAGTACTAGTAACCGTATCGACACTGATCTAGACGCACCATCCTCAGATCTAGATGGACCCTCCTCACCTGATGGACCACATCCTCCTCTCTCGCATCTCATTCGCCCCAGCCTCACCCATCTCCCCGATGCCTGTGCCTTTCGCCTGCCTCTGCACAGCCTGCTCCTTCTCGCCGCAGTCCCCCGTTCCCAACCCCCTATCTGGCAAACTCCCACTCTTCCTGCAAAAAGCCTCTCTGTGACTCACTGGCATTCCAGCCGCCACCCCCGGACGGAGGAGGAGAGCGACGGGGACTCACTTTGAGTGGCCAGCACGTGGCGTCATAGAGCAGCTCCGTAAATATGTGTGGAGTGAATGAGCAAGTGAATGAAAACGGCTGGCACTGGATCCGCAGCCTTCTATTTCCAAGCTGGGCTTCTGCACCGACCTCCGAGTTCTTCGAAGCAGAGGCTGCAGGAATATAGCATCTACCACAGTGCCGGGGGGCGTGGTCAGCGCTCCATACATGTTTGTAGAACAAATGAACGAGCAGAGAAACTGCAAGTGGTCTTTGTAAGCTCATGTCTCCAAATCCAGAGTCATAAGGCTCAGGAGATGCTCAGAACTCACCTCCTGACCTTAGCTGCCTGAGCCGTAAAGAGAGAGGTGAATGCCGCAATGTCCTCTAAAGCTCTAAGACTATAATTTGGAAAGGAAGCAATTATTACGATCACCAGAGCCCAACAAATCCTGAACGGAAGACGTGGCCTTTGGCTGCTGTAGAAAAGATTACTCTGTAGCTCTTGCTACAGGTGCGCCTTTTATTTGAAACGCCGAAAACCCTTCACTTTCAAGATAAACAAGTACCTAACAGTGGTGGGGTGCAGGTGGACGGCACGTGTGGAAACTTTGAGAACACCACTGGTACTAGCATGGTCTCACAGGCCCTCGTGGGCTCTATATTAGTGTTGGGAACTGTTAATGTTTTTGTCTCTGTTCAGATGGTCGAGCTGCTGGAAACGGCAGCAAATACTGCCATGTATTTGACGAGGGCGACTGGTGCCAGACTCTGAACCATCATCACCACACAGGAGAAACATTATCCCAAGAGCGACTGTTTCGCGATGCTCTTAAAGTGACAGTGCTTAGAACTGAAAGCCTTCCTCAGGTTTAACTGGAACCCACCAGATCCACTGGAACCCAAGGGATGACGATGTTGATCCTTTCTGATGCTTCAATCAACTAAAGCCCGGACTCCATTGATCACTGCCCTGCCCACGCCCCTCCATGAATATGCATGCATCCTTGGCTTAAAACTTTCCCAATTTTGCTGTTTGGGGAGACACGGCTTTGGGAAAGGTCCCTGGCGTTCTCCTTACTTGCTGCCAGTGACAAATCCTTTCTTCTCCCAGAAAAAAAAAAAAAATTTGACAGTGCTTAGCTGGACATCCTATCTGGGCTAAACTTCAAATACGTAAGCTTTAATCATTAGTGGTTACAGACTGAACAGCTACCAACTGAATTTATGAGCACCTACTGTGTGCTGTGCAGAATCCTGACATGGAGCACTGAATAAAGCAAAGTCCTCTCCCTTTGAGGTGTCTCCATTTTAGCGGAGAAGACAGAGCGTAATGAAGAGACACATGGTGAGTCAGGCAGGAGTAAGTACCATGGAGAAGATCAGACAGACTACGGGGACAGAGGATGCTCTAAGATAGAGGATGCCCCAGGACACCTCCCTTCTAACTCTATGCTTTAAGCCAGTGCTGCTGACCACAAGGCTTCTCTGGTTGAAGTGAAATTTTCTCCGAGGGTCTTAAGTAACTTTATTCCTACCAGGAAGGCCAATGAGCCTGGGTTTGTCAGCATCACAAGAACAGAGCAGAAACCTAAAACAGCGAGGCTTTCCGCCCCCCGGACTTAACAGCTGGCACCTCCCAGTGGAGTATCCATGGTGACCCCACAATTCTAGGAATTCGGGAGAACAGAGGTTCTGACTCTCTCTCCTCTTGTTCTCTGTTTATTTGGCTAACTGCTAACCGTGTGAGGTCAATTAGCTCACCCCAGAAAGTATTGTTTTCTTTCTATCATTATGACCACCATAATAAAATATCTTGATTTGATACAAGAATCTAGCAGTAATTCTGGAAATTGGAGATATGACGCTGATATTAGTATCTGCCTCATCACGGATACTTTATTCAATCCAGTATTGACCATCGACTCTAGGACACATCGGATGCTGGGCACTGCGGGGCAGAAGCAGCCATGGACTTCGCCCCCAGGTCACTTAGCACCTTATCCATCCTAGGACAGCTAAGGCGTGCTTGATGCCATCACGCTGTACGGTTGGACGTGGCTGAGCTGTGAGAGCGTCTGAGTGACTGCAGGGAGGAGGCCACTCAGGGTCTGGGGATCACTGTGTCTTCACGATGACTTTTGATACAACTCAGTAACAAACAACCCAAACAACCCAATCCAAAAACGGGCAGAAGACCTAAACAAACATTTCTCCAATGAAAACATACAAATGGCCAACAGGCACAGAGAAAAATGCTCGATATTGCTAATTATCAGAGAAATCCAAATCAAAACTACAAGGAGGTATTCCCTCACACCCATCAGAATGGCCATCGTTAAAAAGTCCACAAACAATAAATGCTGGAGAAGATGTGGAGAAAAGGGAGCCCTCCTACATTGTTGGTGGGAATGCAGTCTGGTGCAGCCATTATGGAAAACGGTATGGAGATTCCACAAAAAACTACAAACAGACTTACCCTATGATCTAGCAATCCCACTCCTGGGCATATATCCAGAAATAGAGAAACTCTAATCCAAAAAGACACATGCCCCCCAATGTTCACAGCAGCACTATTTACCATAGCCAAGACATGGGAGCAACCTAAGTGCCCAACAACAGATGACTGGAGAAAGAAGCTGCGGTAAATACACACAATGAAATACTACTCAGCCACACAAAAGAATAAAATAATGCCATTTGCAGCAACATGGATGGAATGGCAGATTGTCATACTAAGTAAGCCAGAAAGAGGAAAAAAAAATACCAAATGACATTACTTACATGTGGAATCTAAAAAAATGACACAAATGAACTTATTTACAAACAGAAACAGACTCACAGACATAGAAAACAAACTTACAGTTACCAGGGGGTAGGTAGGGGTGGAGGGGTTAAATTAGGGGTTCCAGGTTTTGCAGATACTAATTACTATACATAAAATAGAGAAACCAGAAGGCCCTGCTGTACAGCACAGGGAACTATATTCAATACCTTATAATAGCCTATAATGAAAAAATATGAAAAGGAATGTATATATACGTATAACTGAATCAGTAGGCTGTACACCAGAACTTAACACAGCTCTATAAACCAACTATACTTCAGTTAAAAAAAATTTTTAAAAAGAATGGCTTTTGAGCGAAGACATGAATCAATCAGCCCACTGCCATGTGGTGGCTGCAGTGACAATAATGGCATGGTCTTGGGCTGAGGGAAGGCCCCTGGCTCCCATGTGCCCTGTGTCATGTGTGCTGAGACCACCACAGCCACAACAACACACTGCAAGCCTGGCTTCACCGCGTCCACTATCTCCCCTTTATTCAGGGCTCCCTCCCAAATCTACGTGGTCCACTGCCTCATCCTCCTCACCAGTCTTCCTGCTCCTGTCCCTGTGCCCCAAACCAATTCTCCATACAGCAGGCAGAGTGATCACTTAAAAAACTAACTTAGATTGAGTACCTTCCAATGGCTTCCCATCACCCCTGGAGCAAAATCCAGGTCCTTGCCATGGCCTGAAAGCCCATCAAGATATGGCCCCAGCAATCTCTCCCACCTCCCTGCCTACCACTCCTCTGGTCCATCCTTCCACTGCAGCTATGCTGTTCCTCTTGCTCTTCCCCAAACAAACCAAGCCCGGTACAGCCCCAGGGCCTTTGCACATCCCCCTCCTCCAGGAATGCTCATCTCCAGAAACCACATGATTCTCCCTTACTTCTTTCTAAGTCATCCCCTTAGAGAGGCCTTCCTGAACTACCCTCTAAAGCAGGCTCCTTTCCCTCTCTCCATGAGATGTCTCATTAGCTGGCATTATACATTTGCTCATCTTCTTGCTCATTGTCTGTCTTCTTCACCAGCTATCAGTGTCACGAGGGCACAGACTTTGTCTCTTTTGTGTGCCTTGCTCAGGGCCTAGAATAGCACCTGGCACAGGCAAGGTGTTTCATACATAATGTGTGGAATGGCCCCCGTGAAGACACCCAGGGATTAGATTCAACACGCCTCTCGGCCCTGTTCTCATCAGCTAGCATTTGCCTTCCTCGAGTGCTGAATGACTTCCAAATATCTGTCTTTGGATTGGACCTCTTATCTGAGTTCCAGGCTCAAATATCCGATTGCTTACTATATACCTTCACTGGATTCCTCGGACACACAGCTCTGCTCCGGCCTCCTCACATACTGACCACGCCCCCTCCCAGGTCATGTCCCGGCGACTGGTGCCGCCCTCCGCCCCTGCACAAGCCAGGCATCTGAGGTCCTTCCTGAAGTCCCCTTTCCTGCCGCACCCCCCCACCCCCAACCATCTCCACAGCCACGACCTTTATCCAAGCGACCAAGTGTCTCTCCTGGACTATGGCCAGCATCTCATAACCGGCCCTTCCACCTGTCCTGTCCACACTGGGCAGTGTGACCCTTTAAAGCACACCTGTGGCCACATCACTCCGGTGCTTGATGCTGTGGTCAGCTCCTCTCGGCTCAGTTTAAAGATCAGAATCCTTAACACGGCCTCTGCAAGCAGGGTGGATGCTCTCCCAGGACGCGCTGATACAGCTGGGCAGGTTGTCAAATGCTGAGATACCTCCGTTCCTCGGGGTCAGTACCCCCAACCCCTGCCTCCCTGGACCCTCCCCCAGACCCTTCTCCCCCATCGGCAACCGCGGGGTTAACGCCTGCGCAGCCGGAATCACAAGCTGGCGCGCACATGCGCACATGCGTACATGCGTGCGCACATCGCGCAGCCTTGGGGCAGGATGATCCACTTGTGACCATCGTCCCTGCCTCTAAGGTCCAGCACAGACCCAAGGTCACCTCTCTGGCCTCATCTGGTCTCTCTTCCCTCCGCCTGCAGCCACTCTGGCCTCCCCTAAACTCTCAGGGCTTTTCTCTGCCTCGGGGACCTGACACAGACTGTTCTGTACTTCCAGAATGTTCCCTCCATACCCCAACCCCAACCTCATTAAACCCCAACGCATCCCTTAGCTCAGCATCTCTCCCTCTTGGTAGCTGTCTCTGACCTCTAACCCTATGTCACGTCCCTCTTTTATTTTCTCATAAAACTGTGTGCCGTCTACTCTGCATGTTTTTGTGTGATTTTTTTTTTTTGGCGGGGGGTGGGGGGCTAAGTAATTAGGTTTATTTATTTATTTTTAGAGGAGGGACTGAGGATTGAACCCAGGACCTCGTGCATGCTAAGCTGTGCGCTACCGCTTGAGCTATACCCTACCCCCACCATCTGTATGATTATTTGACTACTTGTTCTCGCAGTCCGTAGACTACAGTTCACAGAGGATGAGGACGACGACTTTCTTTTTTAACTATTACATCCCTAAAGCGCAGCTCTACGCCTCGAGGAGGTGTACACGAAGACATCAGCTACACGAGCCTGAAGCTTGAAAAATGCTAGCATAAATTTAAAAAGCGGGCGTCCACCTAGAGATGCTGGCATTTGCATGTGTCTTTGTGTGTCCTTACGTGTGGATTTGTTCTTAAAGATTCTCTAAATGTAATAATGATGATCGAAATCAGCACACACGTCTATGCAATAAGGAAGCTGCCCTGATTATTCAGATGTCGCTTATATAAGCCTCTTCTCCCACCACTTAGAGTAATTACTTCCTATGATGGCAAACGGCTCCAATTCTTGCCTCAAAACATACTATCTGAAAGTGTGTTACTTACATAAGGAGCAGCATTTGCTGTTTTACTGCTATCACAGTCCACTGGCTCCAAAGCAAATTCTCAAGCCATGACCCCAGGACAAGAGCCTGTTTTTAGCTTCTTAAAACAATGAGCGCGTGTTTTAAAGAGAAACAGTTCTCATCCAGGAAGGAAGACGGCTGTGCGCATCACAGAGCAAGGGCATCATCCTGCGGTGCTCGGGTTAACTGAGGGTAAGCTTGCCCACCCCCTGGAGTCCTCCCCCAGTACTCTCCACCCAGGGCCAAAGCCGAACCGCCTCACTGCCTCGTAAAACCAGAAGGAGGCCCCCGGTGATGCAGGGAGTCCTGGGGCGGTGTCCGCAGCTCTGGCCCCACAGCAGGCACACAGCACAGGATAGAGACCAGCAGGGCCCTGATCTGGGGCAGGAGCTGGGGAAGGAGCCTTGGCACCGAACCAGCAGGAGGGGCTTTGCACCGTGTGATCCTTTCCTCCTCTTGAAGTTACCTCCTCGCCTGCAGCAGTGAGTGGTTTCCTCTGGCATTAAGCCCATTGGAAACGGTGTCAGTGGAGCGCAAATACCACCTTGGTGCTTGTGGACCCCAGGATGAACGGAGGCGGTGCCCTGGGAGGGACGGCAGAGGGGCAGGCTAGTTGTACGCAGGGCCTCACCACCAGCAGGCCAATTAGAGCCAGTCCCAGTGTCCTCGGAATCTTCCAGTTTCACACAGGAGACCAGCTCTAGCTCAGGGCTTAAGATCGTGCAGTAGCCCCCATTTCTGCTAAATGGACTTGAGAGCTGGCATCTTGACCCTGGGAAGGCCTCGGAGAGGCTGGTTTTTCTCAAGTGGGAGCTGCACAGCAGAGAGATGCTCAGCTGTGCCTCTGATGCCACGGCCTGAACAGAGGAAGCCGGGCTCGCATCCCTCCCGCCCAGGACTGCATCAGCAGGTGCCCTCCGGGGGGCCGGGGACAACAGGACAGCTCACACAGCTGTTCCTAGGCATGTCGTTCACACCGAGCCCCTCTCCCCAGCCCTCTGAACCCTCACTTGACCCTCAGACTTTGCTCCTACTGTCTCTTCCCAGGAAAGAAGTGGATTCAGAGTCTCAATCTCTCCAAAGGCGACCTCTACCTCTGTGTGTTTCCTTAGCCTCACCGTGAACATCCTTAGGTCTGTGGACGCATGCGCACTGGAATATTTGGGGGGGTGAAAAAAGGGAGGGGGATTGCTCCTCCTCATCTCGTTTGCATCCCCAGGTCCATCCACACGCTTGTCTCCCCACCGAAGTTCACTGCCATGGCGTCTGCGGGTATCACACACCTACTTCTGTTTCCCATCACACACCTCTCCGCTTCATCCTCTCTGATCTTTCAGCTGTGGATTTACACAAAAGACCAACTGAATCCAAAAGGGGGTCTTGGCAAGTGATTCTGTGCATCTTAAGCAGAGTGGAGGGGCAGGGAAAAGAGGCCAAGGGGCTAGGGGACACTAAACTGCATTGCAGGTATTTCCCCTGCTGGCTTGTAAAAGTCTTCCAGTCCAGTGCAACGTGGCTGGATGGTGAGGATGTCGTCCTGCGCAAACTAAGACAAATGCTGTATGAGCCCACTGATTTGAAGTACCTGGAGCTGTCAGATTCCTAGAGACAGAAAGTCAAAGGGTGGCGGCCAGCGGCTGGGGGAGGCAGGAAGGGGGAGTTACGGTTTAACGGGTATAGAGTTTCAGTTCTACAAGATGAAAAGAGTTCCGGGCATGGATGGTGGTGATACACACTGAACTGTACACTTACAAATGCTTTAGATGGAGAAACTGACACAAGGTTGTAAATTGACTACGCTTCAATACAAATCTATTTCTAAAAATGCTTAAGATGGTTAATGCTATATTACGTGCTTTTCACCCCAATTAAAAACCGTTTTTCAAGGGTTAAAATGGTTTTGTCAAAAGGCACAATTGGGGAATGTATTCTAAATTGGAAACGGAATCAGCTGGGTACCTGAACAATTTAACTGACGGGCCAAAACAAACAAACAAAACAAGTCATTCCATCCCAGCCCCAGCCCGACCCCATCCTCTTTCTGGGGAGTGAGTTCCTCCCTGTTCAGTCAGCTCCTCGATCCTGGGCCCTGAACCCGACTCTCTGTCCTCCACTCTGTCCTGCACACATTCAGCTTCCTCCCCACCCTCTCCCCAAACCAAGCCCTGTCACTTAGAACCAAAAACATCCAGAGGCCGTTTCGGCCGCGCTGTTCTCAGCCTCCGTCAGCACCCGACAGAGCATCCTCGGCGCTATTTCCTTCTCAGCCCAGCGGCAAACCCACAAAGGCCGCTGGTGGACAAAGGAGATGAATGTCACCGCTGACACAGCCTCCTTCAAAGGCCCTTCCTCCCGCCCACTCTCAAAGGCCACACATTCTGAGACCACAGCAGGGACCAGCTCGACTTCTAAGGGGAGAGGCCGCAGGGGATGGAGCCAGGCGTGGCCCATGCTCCTCAGGCACCGGCCCTTCTCCATTGGGCCCTGGGCTACAAACACTAGGGTCGTGCCTTTAGCAGGTGGAAGCCCTGGGGGATTTTTGTGGTCACTGGGAAAGGTTAATAGAGGCAGATGAAAGCTTTCAGAAGTGGCATCAAGCAAGAGCCACTCTTCAGAGACCGTGTGCCCGTCCGCCTCCCACTTACCTGGTTACAGGTGTTAATGTCTACCCCATTCCGCAGGTGGTCCAGCGCTTTGTCCAAGTTACCTGATCTTGCTGCTCTCAGAAAGCTGGTAGCAGCATCGGCCTGTGAGAAGGAAGAGCAGCTGTGAGTGTGTCTCGATCTCGCACGATCTCGCACGATCTCGCGGTCCATTCCAGCCCAGGGCTGCGGGGAAGGGCCAGGGTTGCGGCCACAGCCCTCCCGTTAGGGTGCCCACCATGGGAGCTGGGTGTGTAGGGGCCTGGAGCCCCTGGCAGGATGGCTGTCGGCCCACGTGGAGGGGCTGCCTTCAGAGCCCAGCCTCCTTTCCTTTGGGTGTTTTTAATGAGCCAGCGTTCTTGGCTAGGACCCGGGCGGGACCAGCCTTCGAGAGAGATCCTGTTCCATAGTGATGCTCAGCAGGCCTGGCGTCTCTCTGCCTGGATGTTTCCCAGGGCTCTGCCTTCCTGAGGAGCCCAAATCACAGCGCCTGGCCCCACTGAGTCACAGAGGAGGCGCCATGGGAGCCAAACACGCGTTCTTCGCTGCTCTTTTGTGGTTTTGTTTTTAAGTAAACAGCACAGAGCACTTACTGAGTGCTGAGAGCCATTATCTCTCTCTCTCTCTCTCACACACAGATGCATTTAGTCCCCATTAAAAAAATCCCCAAGAGGCGAGCACAATTGCGGTCCCCATTTTATAGATGTGGGAAGTGAGGCACAGAGAGCCCAAGTGACTTGCGCAGGGTCACACAGCAGGGAAGAGGCACAGCCGGGCTCAAGCACAGGCAGTCTGGCTCTGAAATTGTGAACCTGACCTCCATGCCCTGTTGCTTTACCTGGCCGGTGACCCTCGTCAGCTTTCCTGAATGAGAGTAAAGAACCTGCAGCCGTAGCTCAGACTTACATAGGCACATCCAGACTCCGCCCAGGACCCTGGTTTGTGTTAGAGGCAGTGGGAGCTGGGGATGAAACCAGGTCCCCCAGGACAGACCAATGCAGGGGGCTCTGAGCAGCTCCCCTGCATCTGGGGGACCCTTCGGTCCACAGGCACCTTAGCTCCCCCAGATAAGGTGTCCTTATCTGTAAGCCAGGGAGGGCAAGGCCTTTCTCATTCCCTGGCTATGAGGCTGAAGGGAAATATCATACATTGTTGCAATGATCACATCGGCACAAGCGCCGAGAGCCATGCTTGCACGTGGTGTGCACTCAGGGTGAGTTTCACAGGTGACAGTGGTCACGTGACAGGCCACGTGGGAAGCGGGCAGTGCCATTCCTCCAAAGATCCACCTGAGGCAACATCTCCTTCCTTTGTGGTCCCTCCTTGGAGAACACGCTGCAGGGTGCTGAATGGTGGTCCCCAAAGACCTGTCTGCACCCTCATTCCTGGGACCTGCGACTGGGACCTTATTTGGAAAGAGCCTTTGCAGTTGTAATTGTGTCATGGGTCTTGAGATGAGATTGTCCTAGATTACCTAGGTTGGCCCTAAATCCAATGACAAGTGTCCTTATGAAAAGCAGAAGAACACACACACACACACACACACACACACACATGCACACGAGACAGAGATCAGAGTGATGCGGCCACAAGCCAAGGAAGCCGGCCACCAGCAGAAGCTGGAAAAGGCAAAGAACAGATTCTCCCCCAGGGCCACCCGAGGGAGCTCAGCTCTGCCAACACCTCGACTTCAGACCTCTGGCCTCCAGACAATGGGAGAAGAAATTTCTCTTATTTTAAGCCACCATATTTGTGGTCATTTGTTACAGCAGCCACAAAGAACTAATATACATGTTAAGGATGACTGTTCCTAAACACAAAGGACTCAAAATCTACAGCCAGTGACCTCCAACAACATTCTACAATTAAACCCTGACCTCCTCTCCCCAAAGCGGGGCTGCATGCCCTTGCCAATTGAACAGTTAATCCAGGACAGAAAAGATTCTCCAGCTTCGGAGACCTTCACACCAGAGGGCCACCCCGGCCCCAGCTCCCCGGCCGCCTCAGGCCCCCACCACTGCTCCAGAACGCCCTGCCGACCCCACACCTTGGGGATGTCCCACCCTGGCTCCAGGCCCACACGGTCCCTGCTACATCCGCTCAAACCAAAGCTCTGAGTCTCCCAGTTCATGACACCCGTGGATCTCCAGGCTCCCCGGCACGGCAGGAGGGCTTTTTCCTCTTCCCTCCTCCCTCTGGGTCCCCCCAGGCATCCCCATGCTCTGTCTCCCTCCAGGCCCACACCCTGACTATTCCGGGGCCCTGAAGCCCCCTTGTTCATCACGTCTAATCTCGCCTTGCTTCAATGCCCCCTCAGCTCTTATCACCTCTATAATGCTGCTCCTGGACACTCATTATTTACCATCTTTAAAACTAGGACCAAGAGGCTGATTTGTCACATGCCTTTTAAATACATCTTTCTCTACTTATTTGATTTTTGCAAGTCTTATCTCCCTGGCCAAATTGTTTGTTTTGGGGGCAGGGAACCACATCTCCTGTCTCTTTTGAATCCTTCAAAGCATGAAGTCTCTGCTAAGCCAAGACCTCTCTTGGCCTAAAACACAGGGCACCAAATGTCCCCAGGCTCCTTGGGGAGGCAGCCGTGGGAGAGGAGATATTTCAGGAATGAGGATCAATCTGTTGGTTCCCTATGAGCTGGGTTCCCAAAGAAATCAGACTCAAAGATGAGTTCCTCTGAAAATATCTGTTTGTGCTTGCTGATTCAGAAAGTCTGCCTGGATTCAGCTGTTGGGAAAAATAGTATATTCTTCCCCAAGAATGAAGAATATGAGAGAGAGAGAGAGAGACCCATCTCCCATTTATCCAAGCTATCTTCTGCAGCACAGTAATAGGACTGGGGATGAAAACCTAAGAATGGTGGATAAAAATAGATGCCATACCAATTAGTGACACTGTCACTGTTCAAAGCACCGAATCTAGGGAGCAAAGGGGACTATTTACGACAGACAGACAAGCAAATACGTAAAGGGCAAGGAAGCCTCATCTTGACGAGGCTAAAGAAGGCTACATAATCTCCGTCGTGTGGATAACAGAATCGTGAAATTATAACAGTAACATCAATCAATGAGCAAGTGTATCACCAACATTCTATCTTTTAATCCTGATCATGACCCACGTGGTTGGTATAATTATTTTCATCCCCATTTTAGGGGTGACAAAAGCAAGGTTTGGAGAGGTTAATAACTTGCCCAAGTTTTGCATCACGTCACACTCAGGGATTCAGCCCAGGACTCCCTGAATCAAGCTGACGCCTTTTTACCGCCCTTGACCCCAAGGTGCGTTCTCAGCAAATTCAAACCTGACAGATGTAGGGGCTGGGAGGGGCCCCATGCCTTTTCCAATGAAACAGTGAATCCACAGCAGAGAACCGGTCCCTAGACAGGTCCTGGCTCTGACCCTGAGCACTGCATAGAGGCCAAGACAGGAGTCCAGAAAGGAGTCATGGAGTCCCCATCCTTCCCTTCCCTGATGAGAAAACTGATGGTAAAAATAAACTTAGAGATGAAGTTCAATTGCTAAGGCCTTGTCATTTTCTTTTGAGTCTTCTCTGGGCATAAAGTAGTCAGGACGGAAGCAGGATCCTGGGGATATCGTACAGATGGATTGCAGATAATAATGGAGTCACTCTATTCAGTTTAACTCTACAGCATATTTCCAGAGGTCCTAGTTCAAGTCCAGGATCCTGCTGGGGCAAAGACAGAATAAAAATTCTGAATACAGGTTCCCTACCCCCTTATTTGAAAAACAAAGTGACAGAGTTATAATGCACATACCTACTGTCCATTCCACAAGCACACAGTGAGCAGCTTCTAGGTGCCGGGGGACACTTAAACTACGGGGCAAATGGCCCTCTTTGGAACGTGAGACCCACTCTTGTTCTTCCGAGCCCCAGCTGCTCATCCCTCTAACTCAGTTACCTCCAGCTCAATGACCTGTCCTAGGTACTGCTTCCTGGCATGTCTAGGAACAGTCTGTAACCCAGCAGGGCAGAAAGAGAGTCAAAAGAATCCAATATGTTCCAGTAAGAATATTTATCTGAATAAATGCCAATCAGAAAATCAACACTAATGACAAAATACTAAGCAGACTCTTTCTGGGCTCAGATAATTTGGAGCAGAGTCCCTGGCCCTCCCTGAGTGCCCGTCCCTGTGGGGCAGCCTCAGAGAGGCCTCCCTGTGAAAGGACTGAGGACCAGCTAGAGAAGGCTGCTCGCTGCACCCACAAAACAGTCCACAATGGCTCTAAACCCCGTGCTGTCACCAAAAGCTGTCACCACTCTAAGCGCCCCACCAGGCCTGCCCACTTGTGTCTTGGCCCCCACCTCATCTTGAGCTTCATTTTAATCTAATTTTACCCATGAGAAAATTGTGAATGCCAGCAGTGAGCAGAGGAGGGGGTGCACGCATTTCGCTGGATCCCTGGTCCACATCCCGGCAGGCTAACCCATGCGACGTCCCTGAACTTCCTCTCAGAACAAAATAAGTTACCTTTCAAAAACCCTTCCTATGTTTTAAGCTCTGCGTAAACTAATCCATTGGCTTCTCTCAATAATCTCCGGAGGCAGGGACTTTTACTGTCTCTTCTGCACAGATGAGGTCATGAGTCACAGAGAAGTTAAGCATCCTGTCCAAGGTCACACAGCTAATCCTGGTGTGGCCAGGATTTGAATCTAAGTAGCCTGTCTCTGGGGTCTTGCTCTTTACCCCTGAGCTGTGCTGCCCCACCGGTCAAGTTCTAGTGCCCAGAGACTCCTCTCCAGGTCAGCTCTGGCCGGAGAGAGCCTTCTGCCCGTGCTCAGAGGCTGAGCCCGCTACAGCTGGCATCGCGGGAGGAAGTAAGTGGAAGGGAATGGAATTCCTCCTGAGACTCAAGTTCTCATCAGGGCTGCTCGTCCGAAAAGGGAGGTGAGTCCTTGGTTACCTGAGACTCCCAGACTATTATTAAACTTGCCCTTCCTGAGCGAGGCCATACGGATGTAGAAGTAGACACGCAGCCGAGGGGGCTCCAGTGTCCGGGGAGGGAGAGGCTGGAAGCCCGCTGCTCAGTGTCGGCAGGCCTGCACACAGGAGCAGGGCAAATTCTGCTTCCAGGCCGGGTGGGAGATTGCGGGGCCTCTTCGCACCTCCTCTGGGGCTTGGGATGGCCTGAGTTTTCCCAGGACAAATCGTGGCTGACTTTCAAGGTCTTTCAGTGCAAAATTCTCTCATCTAAAAAGATGAATGGAAACTGAGCTATTGTCAATTTCTGTAAAAAGTGGTAAGATAGTATCTCTCTCCCAAAGGGTCTTGTTCGGGGCAAAGGTAGTTTCTGTGACAGAATCCCTGTCAGAACGCCCAGGGGAGGGTCTAGATCCTTTCCTGAGGACGGGGCAGCCCATCCAGAAGACCAAGAACAGCAGGCCGCCCTCTGCCTGGACGTTGAGGGGCTGCCCGCCACTTCTGAAACTTCCTGTAAACTCAGAGCCTGGCTGTTCCTCGGAGCCCAGGACAGGCCTGGAAAAAAGAACAGGCAGAGCCAGCCCGCACACACCTGTGTGGCCCCTGCCTTACCCCCTTGACTACAGAGAAACAGAAGGGAACCCTGAGCCCCAGTGTGGGTCTTCAGCGGACTTTCATTTTTCTTTCTGCAAAGTTGTGCTGTTAAGAGTTTCACACACAGTCTCCAGGTGCCCCCATCAGACTCCCACTGGCAGAGATGAAATGAACCAATTAAAGGTGTCACCCAGGAAACACGATGTGTAAGCCAGAGGCCCGAGTCCTCTTACAACCTCGCTGCGCAGCTGCCAGGCCTCGGGCGTCGAGCGTGGAGGCCGGGCGATGCCGGGCTGCGGGGGAAGCCGGCGTGGACCCTGACGCCGGGAAGCCCTGGCGTGAAGCCCTGCTCTGCCACTTGATGCTGGGTCTGGTGCAAGTTCCCAAACCTCAATTTCCCCGTTGCTAAAATGGGGACAGTACACACAGCTCGCTGCGCGGGGACTTCGAGGATGACAAAGGACAGGCAGGGGACCCGGCTCCCTCTCCACCCCATTCATTTCCAGCTGCCTCTGGACCTCTGGGCGCTCGTGTTTCTAAGGTCTAGGGGTCAGGCGTGCAACGGGAGGACCTTCTCCGGCCAAGGCCAAGGCCGAGGTATCCCTGCGGGTCCCAGTGGGTCCCCGCGAGGGGCGGCCGGGCGCCCCCCGTCGCAGAGTCGGCCCGGCGAGACTCTCCTCCGGGGACCTCCGCGCGCCCGCGTTTGCGCCCCGCCCGCCCGGCCGCCGGGGCCACAGGTCGGGCCGCCTCCCGGCACCGGCCCCTCCGCGGCGGCGGCGGCGGCGGCCTCCAGGCCAGAGGAATTTTCCTCTGGATCCCGCTGGAAGCCTCGGCGCCCGCGGGCGTGAGGCAGCAGAAGGGCGGCCGGCGCGCGTCCCCGCCCCCGCCCGCGCCCGGAAAGTTGGCGCCCGGCGCCCGGCGAGCCCGCGGCGAGGGGCGCGGCGGCGGGGACCCCGCGCGGCGCGGGCGGGCCGTGCACTCACCGCGGCGTCTGGACCCGACCTGCCCTGTCGCGCTGCCATCGTCCGGCGCCCGCGCGGAAATCCGAGCCCGCGGCCGGCTCCCCTCCCCCGTTATCTGCTCGGCGGCGCGCGGAGCGCCAGCAAGTTACGCGGCATCGGGCTAAAAATACCGGCGCCCGCCGCTCCTCCGCTCGGCCCGGCTCGGCTCCAGCGCTGGACCCCGGCTCCCGCCCGCCCGCCCGCCAGCCAGCCGCTAGTGGGGTCTCTTCATTTTCTCCCCATCCTCGTGGCAGATGGGAAAGTTACTGCGCAGCGATCTCCGGAGACGAGGCACCTGCGGCCGAGCCCCGCGGCGCGGGCGCGTGGAGGGTGCGGCGGGGGTGCGGGCCGAGCTGCAGGTGCGGCGGGCCGGCGGAGGGCAGCGTCCTGCCGCTGCAGAGGGGAGGCACACACGTCCAATGGAGGTGAGGAGCTCCAAGCTGCATGGCGCTCCCGCCCTGCCTCCTGCCTCCCCGACTGCCCGGGCGAATGGGCCCCGGAGCCGGCAGAGTCGGCCAGGGTGAGCTCAGCAAAGTCTATTTCTGCCCCACCGCCAATTTGCATGTTTCGAGCTCTTCCATCGTGTCCCGAGATACCAGCTAATCAGCCTGTTTCGGCTCCTGCCGGAGAGCCGCGCCGCGGAACGAAGCCGAGAGGCAGGACGCAGATCTGTTACTACCGTCTCCCGCATCCCTCCCATCTCACCGTGTTCAGGGACTGTCACCCAAGGCCGGAGGAAGCTTCCGGATTTCTGCTCCGGGGCCATCCTCACCTTTTCATGAGGTCACTTCGGGGGCCGATGTCAAAAGCATGTTGGGGGTTGGGGTGACACCAGGGATTACTCTGAGAAATGGCCAGATAGGAACTGTCAGGGCTGCTGGCGATGCTGCTTGTTCACACATGGATGTTTTGTACCGTGAGCCCAGCTTCATGCTCTTGTCAAGTAGCAGGCTAGACACACCACCAGATGCCCCTTTCCCACTCCTCCTCCTCCTCCTCCTCCCCCTCCTCCTCCTCCTCCTCCCTGAGCATGGGCACGGGAGAGCTGTGTGTTGGGAGGAACTAACACAGCGAGTACCTATTAGGTGACGGACATACTACGTTATCTCAGTTAACCCTCACAGCTGCCTATTACGGTGGAAGATGCTTTTCTAGTTGTATGGATAGAGGAGCTGAGCCCAGAGAGGTTAAGGTCAGGACCAAGGTTATTACTAGTCAACAGAGGGTCCAGCTGACCCAAAGCCCTTCCATTAGCAGCACTGGCAAGATCCCCAGCCCAAGTGCGCCCAGTGCCAGGAGGGGACAACGCACAGGATGCTCTGAGGTTAGAAAAAAAACTGAATGTTTTCCAAAGTAAGGTACTCTTGTAAATTGGTGCAGCTACTGTGGAAAACAGTATGGAGGTTCCTCAAAGAGCTAAAAATAGAACTACCATATGATCCAGCAATTCCACTCCTGAGTATTTATCCCAAGAAAATGAAAGCACTAATTTGAAAAGATACATCCACCCCAATGTTCACAGCAGAACTATTTACAATAGCTGAGATATGGAAGCAACCTAAGCGTCCATCAACAGATGACTGGATAAAGGAGATGTGGTATAGATATACAATGGAATATTACTCAGCCATGAAAAGAATGAAAATTTTGCCATTTGCAGCAACATGAGTGGAACTGGATGGTATTATGCTTGGTGAAGTTAAGTCAGACAAAGACAAATACTACATGTTTTCACTTATACCTGGAATCTAAAAACTAAAGCAAATGAATATAACAGAATAGAAACAGATTCACAGATATAGAAATCAAACTAGTGGTTACCAGTGGGGAGAAGGCTGGGGGCAGGGGCAGGGCAGGGGAAGGGAATTAAGAGGTACAAACTACTAGGTATAATATAAATAAAATATAAGGATGTAATGTACAGCCAATATTTTATAATAACTATGGATGGAGTATAATGTATAAAAGTATTAAATCCCTATGTTGTACACCTGAAACTAAAAACTAATATAATATTGTAAATCAACAGCAATTAAGAAAAGTAAGAGGCTCTTCAAAGCTATTCAACAATTAGGGAAAGTCCTAAACAAATGGGATAAATAAAGATTAAGAGCGAAGGATAGGAGGTTGCCAAGAAAGAGTGATCTGATGTGTGTAATCAACTAACTCCTCCATGTGCGGGTGAAAACACTGGTACTTGGAGACACTGGCATCAGGATTGTCTAGACCCAAGACCCGCAGCACCATCAGAGGACAGGCAACCTCTGAAAGGTGGAAAACATCACATCTCTGTACCAAAAGGCAGGTGCCCAGAGTCGGGGGAGTCACCACAGTCCCTTCTCTGTGCACATAAATGCACACATTTTAAAAACACCAGTTACCCTACTGGTCTGTTGCTCTGGGCCTCTTAAAAGTGCCTCTCAGATTTGCTAAAAGCCTCTTACATAGAGAGCTTCAATTAATAAATTATGGTTAATGGAACGGCCCTGATCATAGCCCAGTGGAATATCTCAAAGGATTCTAAAGCACTGTTCCAACATTAATATTTAGAGAGAGAAATGCCCTACTCAAATGGAAGATGAATAATGTGTAATAGTTTCAAAAACACTAATACAATTGACTGGCACAATGAACTGAAAAATAGACTATTTTAACAGCTGTGTTGAAGTATAATGGATATACTATAAATCGAAAATTTTAAATGCACAAGTTGGCAAGCTTTTACACCTGCATAACCCTAGAAGACCATCACTACCATCAAGACAATGACTCTCCAAAATCACCTCCAGAAATTTCCTCCTGTCCTTTTAGGGTCCCTTGCATTGGTCCATATCCTTGCCAACACTTGGTATGGTCAGTCTTAATTTAGATATTCTAATAGACATGTAGTAGAATTTCACCGTGGGTTTGCTATGCATTTCCCTAGTAACCAATGATGCTAAACATCTTTTCAAGGGCTTACTCGCCATCTGCATGTCTTCTCTGGTGATGTATCTGTTCAGTATTTCGCCCAGTTTTCACTTGGGTTGTTTTCTTATTCCTGAGTTTTGAGAGTTCTTCATATATCAGGATATATATTTTAAAGGTGAGGTAAAACTGAGATCTTGCAAGGAAAATGAAATGTTCAAAGTTAAATAGCAAAAAATTCCCAGTCCAGTTTCGGTACCCAGATATTATAACTCTTAAGCCCATAAATGTTATGGGTTATAAACTATCACAAAGGAAAAAGATGAGCTAGTCATAGTGGACCACAAGCTGAATACAACCCATGGTACTGTTGAGAGTACGGGAAAGGTGCTGAGGTATTATCAGAGGACTGGAGTCCTCAGGACCGCCAAGAATTCTTGACGTTAGTTGTGACCTCAGTAGGGCTGAGGCTTGGCAACTTAGATGTGCAGAGGAGGAGAAGCGAACAGCTGCAGGCACGTTACTCAGTAAATCTTGAGGTTAAAGGAACTGAGAAGATGGACACTAAAAAGAGAAGGCTAAAGAAGAAAGCCCTTAAGATGCAAACTCCTCCTGCACCAGAGCCTGCACCCCCAGCGTGGGACGAATTAGATGGCGCCCTTGCCTAATTGCGATAACCTGTTCACCATGATTCAACAAACTGGCTCCTCACAAGCAGAGATGGCTTGGTTTGCACGTCCTGTATTCCCAGTCCCTCTCCCTCGCTTTCCCCACCCGCTTCCCTATGTTTCTAGCACAGAACTGGGCAGCAGTACCGAATAAATGCATGCTGACTGATGTAAGAAAATGACACACCTGCCATTTCCAGTGGTCGCGAGGAAACTGTAAGTTACGGGGTTCGATTGATACAGAGGAGCTTTAGATCAGACAGAATTTTTCAGGCTATGAGGGATGTGTCTTAACAGAACTCATTATTCAGAAAGGGCCGAATCTTTGCTGGAGGTCCTTTGGGAGAGCAGAGAAATATAACTCACCATTCGAAATGGCGTCTAGAGGCACAGGACCAACTAAATGACTTGTAAGGGTTTCTTCGGGCTCTAGGTATTCAGAAAGATAAGTCGTTAATTTTTTCCCCCATTAATCACCTGGCCCTCTTAACCCTCCATCACTCTCACACCCTCAGACAACACATAATAATTCCACTCCTTGCCTGTTTCCAATTTTTTTCTTCATACCTCAAGGCTGTACTTGCATTGCAGATATTTAGCATGCCCAGGAGATCTGCCTGTGAGAGTCACAGAAACCACAGCCAAGGACCAGAAAGGAACTGATGCGCTGAAGAAGAGGCTAGGGTTCTTGGGAAGGATGCAGACCACTTGTTCTATCCTATGGGTTCATGGCATCTGCAGTTTTTTTTTTTTTCCAGTTGTGCTAAATATTTTACCAGCTGTCTCTGCAGTTCCTCGCAGACAAGCAAAATAGAGGCTTCGGCTGTGGAGTTCTGTCCTCCAGGCCACATTCAGCCACGTCAGGAGGAGACGGTGCGGGCAGCAGACAGGGACGCAGCACTTAGCACCCTGGGCGGGAGTGGCAGACTGGAGCAGCTCGTGGACCCCCTGCCATGACACCCCCCCACCCCCGAATCTTTAGCTCTACCAGAAATTGGGAGAATGCTTCTTTTGGCTCAAAAGCCTGATGTGAAGGATCCCAGGTGCATGAGATTCTCGGATAACGGCCTCCCCGGGACGCTTTGGGAGAAGAGGAACTTAGGGGGCGGTTAGCCTGGACCCAATCTGGGTCCTCTCTAAAGGGATGTCAGAGCTGAGGTTCAGGGCAGACCCAGGCTTCCAGACTTCCCTCCCCCAGCAAGTGACCTGGCCATCCCGTTTTCATCTTCCTCTGCAATGAAATCAGACTTGGTACTCAATAGCAAAAGCAAATCATTTGCTTTTCTGGACAGCCTTAAAATACTCGAAGTTAGCTGGCCCGCGACATCCAGAGGCGTAACTTTCGATAAAGGGAAATAATAACTTTTCTGAGCATTGGTTTCCTCGTCAGTGAAATAAAAATCACCTTCCCCTTCCCTCCCCACCCCACGCCCCCTGGCCATGTATTGTGAGAATCATGTAAAAATGCGCAGCATCCCACCAGGCACATAGTAGGACCTCAGTAAATGACAGGGATGCGCTTTTATCCTCTTTCCCTCCCTTCCTTTACTAAAGCTTTTGTTAAAGCTTAGCTTGTCCCCTGCCCCCCTGCCCCACCCAGAGGTAGCGGGTGTGACTGATCTTTGCTTCTATACTAGAAAATGCCGGCCCGGTCACTGCTTCTGCAAGGTCACCCGTGGCCGAGAACAGGACCCCAAGCGTCCTCAGCTCAGTGCTGTAACAAGAGCTCTGAGACTTTCACTGCACCATTTTCAATTTCCATTTCTTCTGCAGTGGAGAGACGATTCTCAGGGTGCGTGTTCAGCTGAAGCCCTGCTCCTGAGCCCAGCCCGGGGCCCCAGCTCCTCCGGCAGCATCCCGGCCCGCCACCATTCTTTTATCTGTGCTCCCGGCACCGACACAGGGAGTTGCCCTGGCCCCGAGAGTCTCTGTGCGAGGCTGATAAGGAGTGGGTACCAGGAGCTCCACCCTTTACTGAGAAAGGCAGGCTGGCTTATCGCCACCCCAGGCTGCCGCCATCAACCACTGGGGAGTCTGTGAACCACAAAGAGCACCACTGCCCGGGAAATGTTTTTCCTCCTAGACACTATTGCTCTCCTCCTGCCCTAGCCCCTTCCCCAGTTCCTTAGGAAGGGACTTCCCAGAATAGACGCTACAGCTGTTGTGTTGAATGGACCGAGAAATCCAGGGTGACTCCTTCAGGCTTCTTAGAGTGAGAGGAGAGACGGAGGCGAGGACAGAGAGCCTGGGACGTTTTGCTCTTTCACTTTGGGTGGTGAGCTCCTGGCAGCCAGTTCAGTGGCCCCGGGCCCCGCCTCGCCCGAGCACGCATCCCGTGTGCAGGGGTCTATTTAGGGAGGTGATCAGCGCCGGGTATCAGGTCCCACGGTGCTGGCACTGGTCTCCATCATGCTCTTTTTAAGAGGGTTGGCAGGTCTGGAGTCTATTTTTAAACCTATGAGAAGATGCTCCTGGATTCCAGGGAAGGCCAACGTTAAACCTGAGATCAGGCGGGGGAGGCAGGGAGGACGACGCTGAATCTAGGATTTTCTCTACACATACACACAGGGGTTCCCCTGAGTCCTGGGACCAGGTACAGACTGTCCATCAAAGGGTTCACTTTAGCTGCAGACCTCTCCTTGACATGACCTTGTGGAATGTGACCCCCGTCAGACGGAGCCTGTGAATTGGAAAAGGGTTTTGCTTGATGGGTCTAGGTTTCAGAATTGAGATTTAAAAAATAGATTCCCCCCTTGTGGTGTGAAAAATCAACTTTTTTATATAGCTGTCAACCTCCTCTCTTCTGGTTTTCAAGTCGAAAGTGGAAACCCTAAGCCCCCACTCCCTAGCACTTCGAGTCCATAGCCAAGTTTGCCAACTAGAAAAAGCCTGACCTTGGCAGGGGTCTCTGTGCCCACCGCACCCCAGAAATCCCGCCCCTGTGCTGGAGAGAAGGGGCGGGGGTGGGACGAGATTATTTTCCCCATGATGAGAAGCAAACAGACACCAAACGTCACTGTTTCCCCTCAAATAACCAGATGAAGAGAACAGAATGTTTTATGTACAATAACAAATTTCAGCCTCAGTAGCCACCTCTCTTTTTGGATGAAAAATAGATCAGGAATTCCTAAAGAACTAACTGCCTCGGGAACAAGCAAGTACTTCGGCTGAGTGGTTCTGGGACCACCCAGGGCCACCCGGCAGGGAGGTGAGGACGCGATGAGGCGTCTTCTGCTTGTTCACCTCAGAATCCCCATGCCCAGCACAAACTGCTCTCAATACGTATCTCCTGACTTGAATAGGAGCCCATTTCCAACTCAACCCAACGGGGGCTCCAGCCAAGCAGGTCAAAACAGGACACGAGTGTCAGCCTGGTCCTGGCCACACACCAAAGGATCGATAGATGTTAGCCAAACTAGAATCTGAACTGATCGATGCAGATTTTAAAATGGGTCATATCAGTGAAAAAAAAAATTCAGATGTTCAGGGCTGGTGGACCAAATCATTCATTTCCTCACAAGCCATTGTGGTTCCTGTGGAAACAGCTTGGGAACGACTGTCATTTCCTGGGTGGGGAGGTTACAGGTGCTGCCCCTCCCAGAGCCCTGGGTGCTACCGCAGGAAAGGATCTCACACCCCAGTTCTTTTTTAGGGGAGTAGAGGGGTGGTGATTTGATTGATTGATTGATTTAATGGAGGGACCAGGGATTGAGCCCGGGTCCTCGTTCACGCTAAGCACATGCTCTGCCACTGAGCTGTCCCCTCCCCCTGGGATCTGATGCACCCCCCCCCGCCCCATCCCAGCCTCCCAGCGCCCACCCATGATCTCCATCATCACTAAACTGCTTGTGCAGGGTGAACACAGCCCCTCTGCCTCACACTCCCAGGGCAATGAGGCAGACAGCTCTGCAGTGGTTCACATCTCTCCACACAATCAAACCCACTTCTCACTTGAACTTGCTAATATGGAAAACCTTTCCATTTTCTTTCAAATAGCCCGATGGGCTGGCTTGCGTACCAGCAGTGAAACCCATGGTTCCCGAGGTTCTGAAGGATGCTCACAGATCAGTTCAGACAGCCCTGCCTGGCCGTGCAGGAGAGGCCTTTATTTGAACAGTTATCCCAGAAGGGACAGAGCCAGGATAGATGGTGGCCCATTGCCAGCCATGTGGAGACCTGTCTAAAGGATTCCAGACGGACCTGTGCCCCCCTAAAGTTTATCCCACCTCTGGAGCAAGGCTTTCCCAGCTTGGGGGAGGCAGCCTTGGGACATCCACTAGGGTCTGGGGTCTGGGAAGGTCATGCTGTGTGACCCCTTCCGTGCCCTCTGGCCCATCAGACTTCACTGTAGTGACAACGAGACACAGATGAAACAGGAGGAAGAGTATAGCCCAGGGAACTCTATTCAATACCTTGTAATGGCCTATAATGAAAAGTTCACGTTGAGTTCACGTTGAGTTCTCCAGAATAATAATGGTCACTTCGGTATCACCCCCTTTGGAACAGGGCGAAGGAAGGTGAGGTCTGGGGAGCAGGTGCTCAGCCCGGAGGCGGTCAAGCCCTCAGGGACCCCCTGCAGTGGAACCAGCTTCTCCCTCCTCCATTAAGGGCTGGCGACCACCAGGAGTGGACCCAGCTGGCCAACCGCTCACTGAAGACGTGTCCTCTCTCTTCTGGGAGCCAACATATTTCAAGGCAATTAAACCCAATTAAGCTACCACCCAGCCTACCTACTGGCCCTGAAGTTTGCCAGTTTTCACAACTGGACATCAGGCAGGCAGGCTCTTTCCTTCTAGATCCTCTTAGGCTCCTTTCAACAGGGCACCGAGCAGCCACCACTGTCTTCTACTTCCTGGTCCTATTTTGTCTTTACTACCAAGGAAACAAGAGCAGGTGCCACGTGTAACATTTCACACGGGGCTCATCGTACTATTCTTAATAATTGAATAGAGACCATTATCTTTCTATTTAATCCTCTAATGAATTCTGGCTGGCTTCCCTTTTGACTATGATTTCATACAGTATTTATATCACTCCTTTTATATTTTTTTAAATAAAAAAGATGAGGAAATAAGCTATCAGCCATCAATTCTAGCTACCTTTCTCTCCATCCTACTTTGTCTGCAGAAAACCCCACCTGTAGTGGGTGAATCCCAAGCTATATTACTCATTTGGACATTTCTAATCTGGACAATGATGAAGTATGTTTAGATGGTCCCTTTCTGAAACCTTGACTTCCCAGCTTTTGAAAGAAATAAAACGTTATAGATTTTCATCTCCCAAATGTTAAGACTTTATGAAGACTTCATTTCTGCTCTGAAATCACCCTAGACATCCACTCCCATAAGCTACTTTTCCGTACGACCTTTCTTAGCACCCCTGACCTTGAACTCCTAAATAAAGGAAGGTTAAGTATTAGAGAAAGAAAGCCAGAAATGGGTGGTGAGTCAGTTATCACTAAAACAATCATTATCATTTCCATGATGACTGAGCCAGTCCTTAGCCTGCAGAGAGAGACATTTCCAGGGATTTCTGAAATGAGATAATAGATGCCAATCAACGTATCCAAAGGAAAACCGTTGTCAATATCTGCATCAACCTTTAGTCCCACGAGTGCTTTTAGGATGAGGGTACCAGGGATGAATTATCGATGCAGAACGTGCTGGTACTAATATGTTTGCTTCTCCTGATTCACTAACTCTTTCATTCCAAGATAAACTGCTGAGTCTCCCTGTGCCTTTGAGAACCCAATGGCAGACACAACAAGGCACATTCTACAGTTCCTAGCCTTGGGAAGATTGCGAACTGGCAGATGTGAAAGATACAGCAGTATGGAAAACACATAGAACAATACGGGTTAGAGATTCAGTAAGACAACAGCTCAAGAGACGGCCTATGAGTGTATGATTAAAAGGAAATGAGAGGTTCCGACAAGCAGTGCCAGGAACTCAAAGGAAAGGTGGAGATCGGAGCTGGATACGGCACTCAGGGGACTCTTATCGAGCAATGAGATTTGAACCAAACCCTAAGGGCTGCCAGTTTTTCAGAAGTCACGAGGATCCATTTCAACACTATCCATGCTTACTTGGAGCCCCTGTGTTCCGGGTGTTTGGTTCTAGAAGATAAACCAAGGGAATACATGCTTCCAACAGAACATGGAGATCCAGAAACGAACACTCGTAAATTTAAAGCATGTACATTAGTCAACAAAATAAATATGCCTACTCCAGGGAGTGGTGTGAAAATGACGTAACAGAATAATGTACATTTCACACGAGGACAGCCTTTAAAGCGTTCAGTGTCTCCTGTCATGGGGTTGATGGGAGCTTCCGTCCCTCAGAGAGATGTCACGCAGAGAGGAAAATGAGCTGATGGTCATGAGATTCATTCGTGAGACATTCTAGTGCACTCCCCCCGCCTCCCATGACCAAGAAACACCTCTTGCTGGGTCTGGGATGTCCTCCTCGACATCCACAGATGCTCTGCATCTTTTGATGCCCCGTGGGGCCAGACGAGGCACTGGTAGAGAAACCAAAAGAAAGGCAAAATCGGTAACATTTGGGGGGTGCTTGCTATGTGCTAGGCACTGTTCTAAGCATTTACGAGTGTTAATTCATTTAATCCTCACAGCAACATCAGAAAGTCCTTATTTCATGTGTCCTTATTTCATGAGTGGAAAAGAGAGGCACAGAGAGGTTAAGAAGCTTGCCCGAGGTCACAGAGCATCTCAGAGGTAGAGCCAGGATTTGAACTCCGAAATCTGGAGCCCAGACTGCTGTTGTAAGTGTTCGGCTCTAGGGGACAATGAGACTAGAAGGATAGAAAGCCCAGGAACTTGGAGGAAGCAATAAATAACAGAGGCGTCCGGTCTGGCTGGGAAAGAGAAGAGAGAAAACCTGCGAAGGTCCCTGTTCTCTAATGACAGCTTGGTGTGTTTTGCAGCCTCGGCGATTCCAGACACTTACTCTAATTATTATTTGGCATTTGCTAAGTGCCTACCCTGTCCCGGGGCCAATCAGGGAAAGTCACAGATCTTCCTAGGTCCTCCCCGAGGATTTGCCCTGGAACGCAGCCGGCTCATCAGACCAGATCCGAGGCCCAAGTTCACCTCCTCTGCATTTTTAACCAGTATCTCTCCTTCTTTCCTCTTGGACTCTGAATTCATAAATAGCATTAACATTTTTCAAGTGCCTGCAGGAGTTTGTTGAGTTAACCTGAGTGACTCTTCATTCTTCCCTCCTCTCCCAGGTGACACACCTTCCTATGCCCCAAAATCTGACCTGGGGGCGGGGGGAGGAGCAGACACCTCTCTTTTATTAGATTCTTCCCCCTCAAGTGGTTGGTGCTTCTTGGATCACAGGGTGATGGTTTTCTTGGAGTCAAGTGTTTGTGATGAAATGTGTGTGTATGTGTGCACGCAGGCATGCATCTCTGTGTGTGTGCATGCCTACATATATGTGCACACACACGTGTGACATGCGCACATGTGTGGACCGTCACTGTCAGGGCAACCTCAGGCATGGAGACAAACAGTTGGTCAGAGGGCATCAGGCTCCGGGACTGGGGGCAGGGTCGGGGGAGGATGATGAGGAGGGCATGATGGGGAGATGCTGGGGTCACCATCCTGTCTGTCATTTCTGGGAGCAAATATATTACAGTCTTACTAGAGACATTACTTCGAGAGGGTACAGGCAGGTGAGGGTGAGGAGAAGTTATATACCACCTATGTGAAAAAAATCAGGAGTGATTTTTGCCATTAAACTTCTAACCATGCCTCACTAGGAAACTGGTGAAGTCCCTAAGCAGAAATGCTAAAAAGACATGCCTCTGCCCTGTGCGTCTGTGTTTTAGACGATTTCCCTCTCTGGGGAAAAAAATTAACTCATCCTTTTGTGTTTTAATGGGAGACTCTGTTTGGAAGGCTCAGGAGAGAAGAAGAGAACCAGGTGGAGGTTGTGATGGGAAGTGAGATTCATCCTTGACCTTGCACCTTTTCCCGAGTGTCCTCGGCCACCTCCACCTTCCCCTGCCCTCTGCCCCCATGCCCTAGACAGTCAGCAAGCTTTGGACCATCCACAAACCCACATCCAGGACCCTCTCCCTAGGGGTCCTTCCCGAATTGTTGTGCAATCCCCCAAACTGTTGTGGGATCCGAGCGACACCTTTCAGGCAGGGTACCACTGGCACCACCGGCTCCTAGCGGGGGGTGGGGGGGAGGTCACGTGCCTTCTGTCTGGGGACTGCACCCAGGGATCACAGCGTGGAGGGACCCAGCAGGACCTCCTCTCCGGGCTCCCGGACCCTGGGAGCTCAGGCTCTGCTCTCACCACCTTCCCTCCTTGCCCTCTTTTTGTTTCTGCATCGCGCACTCCATCTCATCTCCTGCAGAGGACTACGCTCACCGTCATTCCTGATCCCAAATTAAGTGGAGATCAAAACCCGAACTCAGAGCTGCATGCTCTGGGTCTGGAAAGACACAGATTTTGGGATCAACCTCTCATCTCAGGGTCTGAAAAGATGTAGTGCCTGGCTCGATGTCACAGGTCATGGCAGAAGCAGGACCAGAAACCAAGTCGACCGTCTTCTGGTCCAGCACATCCCATACCCCTGGAGTCAGCTCAGAAGCCCCCTTCCTTGGTGGGGAGTGTGCTCTGGGCACAGAGCTGGAACCCACGGGACAAGGAGAGCGGGGCAGGGGAGGGGAGGCACAAGATCTCCAAGGGTCAGGTTCAGAGGGTCAAGCTCAGGTCTGATCCCCGAATCCAGGGCTCAGGAGCTTAGAGCAAGGGTTGGGGGTAAGGAGCAAATTGAGTGGAGGCTGAGGGATGTGCTGAATAAGTCAGCTGGGGCTGGTCCCCTCTAAGTTGCGGCCAAGGATGGAGCAGTCAGAAACAACTCTGGGGAACAGATTTAATTTACTGGGGTTTTCAATGGTGAGGTACAGGGGCTCAATCAGGACTTGCTGAGTCCCTGGTTTAGAGAGAGTGGACTGCTCAGACACTCGACGCCGGCTCTTGGCTACCTGGCACTAGTCTGAGGACCCCAGGGGCCCTTCCGCACAAGGATGTGCCGGTCATGACCTCATCCCAGATAGTGAGATGTCCCCCCGCCCGCCCCAGTTCTGGGAAAGTCTACCCCTGCCATGGGGCTGCCTGATGGAAGAAGGAATATTTCCTGGAGGGCTGTTCAACTAAACACGCACATTCTCAAAGCCAAGATGCAGGGCCAAAAACAAAAACCCAACAACTGTGTTGTAGAAATGGCCATCTGTGTGCATGAGGATGGCTGGCGTTCCCTGGGTGCGTATTTCGAACTGGGAAAGCACAGCTGCCATCCATCAGGTACCCTAATGCCACCCCCAGCACGTCTCCCTTTATCCGTCTGCCTGCAGACAAGTCATCCAACCACTCCGCTCCTCAGTCTCCACCTCCACAAGATGAGACCCGATCTCCCAGTGGAAGCATCGTACTGAGCGAGTCAGTTCTGCATCCTGGTCCTGCAGGCTTGTCCCTAAATATCTACACAGCCCTCCCCTCACTGCCCCCTCTTCACCCCTATTATTTCCTAACACCCCTGTTGGGAAGATGCGGTGTCTGTTGAAAACTATCTTGGCTACTCTTGGAACCTTAGTGAACCAAACTGCCAGGATTTTATTTTAATCAAAATGTAACACATTGCATAATCATTTTTATTTCATCTCACACATTTAGTGGTAGGACCTCTCTAATCACCTCAGCAAATCTGAGTAAATAAGATGTACGTCTGGATCCCAAACGAGATGAAAGATTTCCATCCTATTCACTTGAAGTTTATAAAATTTCAAGTGTTTCACTGGCTTGATTGTTAGACACCAGCCGACCAGAAAGTCCCAAGATTTCTAACCGCGGTGAGAACTAAACGGGTTAGGCGTTCCTAAAATAGCCACACCGGAAAAAAGCTCCTTTGCTCACCCGAATCCATTTCCCCCCGATTGAATGACTTTCCCATTTCCACAGGGAGCTGTTAAGCCAGCCATGAGAGCTTTCAAGGCCCCACAGACCCAGAGGGAGAGAAATTAGATGATATTTAGACAAGTCAGCACTTAGCAAAGTCAGGTGCACTAAGTTACTGCAGCCTGTGGAGGTTTTGTTAACGTGAGGTGGGAAGCCCCATGAAAGGACTGGCAGGACCCCCAGGCAGGGGGCCCTGCTTTCCCACCTGCGCCATCTGGTTCCCTGGCTCAGGGGCATTATCTGGCTTTCATGCTTCTGTAAAACAGCTTGATTCTAGGAGAAGGAAGCTTATCCCTAAGATTCTATTGATTCCCAAAACTCACTCCTGATTGGCCCATTTCTAACACCTTATTTGCATAAAGCTCACTCCTGATTGGTCCATTTCTAACATTTCATTTGCATATGACATTGCAAAGTTGACTAGTAACCTATAAAAGCCTGTGTAAGCCTACAGCCGGGGTCCAGAGCTTGGAGTGTTAACTCCTCTGGGTCCCCCAGGAAATAAACCTGAGTTCTCCAACTGTCTGAGTGCTGCTTGGTCTCTCGCCAGGATCCAGCTTGCTGTAACACTGAGCTGTAACATACTTTGCTGTAACCAACTGAACCCTGCTTCCCGCCTGAGTTGTGTGTCTTAGCATCACGTGGTCCAAGGTGATCATTTCCTCCTGGTCCAGGCAGTGTCTCTTCTGAACAGACCTCCCTCTGATCACACCCTTCCCTCTTCGGAGAATTCTAACTATTGAAAAGTTCTTGCTCATACAAAATCTGCTTTTCTGTGACATCTCCCCCACCCTTCACCTGGTCTTGACCCTGGACTCTTGCCAGTGGCCACCTAGTGACAACTGGGGACGTTCCTTTAGACTCTTTAAAAGTCTTTTCTTCCCCTTGTTCCTTCAAGATTTCTCCCTACAGTCCCACACACTTTTGTCCTTGGTGATTTCCTGCCTACATCCGTGCTCCAATGATCAGGGTCTCTCCTGAAATGAAAATCTGAACACCATCTTCTCCATGCTAATGCTACGTTTCCCAAAGTGTGTTCCCAGGAACACCGGCCCCACACAACGTTACCCATTCCACCCCGACCAGGGTGCACTGGGCAGTAAACATGGAAAAAGCAAACTTTACCTTTAGAAATTCACCAAATAAGGGAGCCTGGTGAAGCTGTGAGCAATCTTGGGGGAAACTGAATCAGCGTTGTTTAAGGCGTTGTGCCCCGATGGCATTTAACTCTAAAATTTTTCATTTTCCCCACCTTGCACGTTTCAGGGAAGGCTGCTCATTTCACTGGGACTGACCAGCTAAGCCTTGCAACACTTCATTTCTCTGTCACCTCAGCCTCCCCACTCCACTAGCATCCTTGGGAGCCAGGAGCTAATAACATCAAAACAAGAACTTCAATGCAATAGAGAACTCTACTGAGTGGATTCCTTCCTATATAATTACTCGGTTCCATAATTTTCTTGTCTGGGACATATGAACGATTTCACGTCTTCAGTAAGACCTGTAAAACAATTCAAAGCTACCATCTACCACACGGATACTTTTTTTTTTTTAGGTGATTGATGTTTGTCTTTAAAGTCATTGACAAATGTGAAAGGCGAGGAGAAAATTGGAAACATTTTTAGAGACAGTCAGCATGTCCAGTATATCCGAATCTATTCAGTTAAAGCTTTTTTTTTTGCCTCCCACGAACGTTTTTATATACAGTAATTTTTTTATGTACTTGGGAGCTAGCTACTTAAAGAAACCCCAGGGTGAAGCTTTTGCAAATTAAGTAAACATCCTGCCATGCATCTATCTGTTCTTTGGATTCAGGTGGGTCCACGCTTCCTGACGTGGTTTTGTTGTGGTTTATAGAGCACAGGGGAGAGCCCCGGGCCCAGGGGACCCAATGAGGCTCAGCTGAAGGAACGGGCTGGTGGGTGATATGAAGGGGCCAAAAGCCAGGCCTGCAGGATCTGGCCACAGGGCCACATCCTGACATCTGAGGGCCAAGCTTTTGGCCAGTGTGCTCCAGGAGTTCCACAAGAAACACCATCCCAGGACCTCGCCAGCCCATCTCCCTTCCTGAGCCTCCTGTGTCTCCCACTCCCATGACCAGAAGGTACGGGGGCAGAAGCCAGGCCCTGGGGCCAGCTTTCCTGGCTGCTTATGTATCCTCATTCCACCGCATTCTTGCTATGTAGCTGTGAGCAAGTCAATCTCCCTACACCTCAGTTTCCTTATCGTAACAGGCAATGACCCAGCAAATCCATGGCCGGGATCCTTTCTGAGAACCAGGCCTGGCACAGGACTCAGGAGCATCCAAGACAGTTCCCTTTCTCAGCTTCCTCATCACACGCACGCACCCACCTGGACCACCTCTCACTGGGACCACTCGGCAGCCACTCCCACTCTCCTCCACCTCCAGGCTCCCTCCCGTGAAGCTGACATGCCAGAACCTCACCTCAGCCAGGGTCCTGCTCTTCCCCCATCCAGAACCCCTCCGCTGCTCCTCACCCTTTGAACACCCTGGCAGGTCATTCTCAGGCCCTGCCTGGTCCACTTTCCGGCTCAGTCTCCAACCTGACCTCCTATCTCTCTTCTCCTGCCCTGAACTGATATGAAGATGCACTGACTGCTGAGGGCTTTCCTTGCTCTGCTCTCCCTCTCCGTCCAGGACGCCCTTCCGGGCTTCCCCATCCCTCCATCCTCGACTGTCTGCACCAGACCTGTTCCTTACAGCCAACCTGGAGGGACCATCGTCGCTTGATTTCCTCCTCTCGCAGTATCCCCTCTCTTGTGAATTTCCAAAGCGCTTTATCCCTTGCGGCAGATCCCTCCCTGCTTTGGGACCTCGTGGTTTTGGCACATGCCTCCTCCCCCTTCCAGGCTGCAAGTGCTTTGAGTGGCCACCCCAGGCTTCACATCTGCAGCCTCGCAGGACCTTGCCCCTCTCAGGAGCTCAGTAAAGACTCGCCAGCTTGGGAAATTCTCCGGAGCCAGGCTCTGAAGGAACGGGAGTGAGGACAGGGCATGCCAGGGATGACACGGGAGCTAGGGAATTTCAGAGGAAGGTCCCCAGGTGTTGACAGCATGATGGAAGGGAGTCTCCAGGCAGCCCTGTAGGTTCTGCCTCAAGAGGGGACCCATCAAATCATGGGGGACCCCAGAGACAGACTCCCCAGTTCAGCCATCGGCGATTTCTCTAAGTAGGGCACACCTGCACTGTTACGCAAACAAAATTAGACACAGACAAGTATAGCGAAACCCCTCAGTCAGCAATTTCAGGCAGCCCCATGCACTACCTGCTTCAAATGTATCCCATTTATTCAACGGCTGGAGCCGAAGTTGGTAATGGCCACGTTGGGAGTGAATGGAGTGGAGAGAAAGAGCTTGGGCAGTGACCCCAATCCCAGAGCATCCATGAATGAAAGCATCACCATGCCTGAGACACGCAGGGCAACCTGCTAACACTAACTCAGCACCTTCGCGGTCACTGGTGCCAAGTGCTCTTACTTGCATTTTTCAGATGGAGAAGTATGAATATTCAAAATTAAGTGCTTCCCCCCCCAAATCCCACAGGAAGACAATGTAGATGGAGACTGGAAATCCAGGCGCCACAATTGTTTATTTAGTGCCACAGCTACCCCAGAGCAGAGATGGACCACCTGCTACACGGGGCCACAGGCTGGAGGGGACAGGAGGAGGGGGGAGCCATGGGAGCTGGAGGGGACGGTGGAAACTCCTCCCACCCAAAGGAGGGTGGCGTTTGGATGGACAGAGACATGCCTTGCCCAGAAGCCGACAGTCCGGGTTTGATGGTGATGCTATCAAAAGTTTGGTTGGGGAAGCTGGGTCAGAAAGTTCTGTTCTAACAGGTGACACGAGTGGTGACTCATAAATGTGGTGATGAAAAGACCTCCACTGTCATCACTTCCATGCCGGGGAGCAGCTGATTACAGCTTAGTCACAGAAGGAAAAGAAAAACAACAGTGCCCAGAAATGGCTGCTACAACACTCCACCAATCCCCCCGCCCTCGCCCTCCCTCCCCTGGCACCCCGGAACAGGTTGCTGGTTTATCACACGGGCCTTCCCAGGAGCCTAAAAGGGGCTCCAGCATCTTTCTCAGCCCAGCATCCCAGGCAGCTGCTACCAGTCAGAGCCGTGCTGACACGAGCAGTGAGCCTCATTTTCTATTCCAGCGTTGTTCAACCAGCAATTCGTAATGAATGTGGTGCTCTCGGCTGTGGGGCGTGAATGGTTCATCAGGCCTTATCATGGTCTTAATGACATATTCTTCAAGACGATTTGGCGCCCTCCCCACCATTTCTCTGCACGCTCACCAGGCACTGCTGTAACTGGCTTGCCACTAAGATTCTCTTCCTTTTTTAAAAATTCTTATTTTCTATTGAAGTGTAGTCGATTTACAATGTTAGTTTCAGGTGTTCAGCAAAGTGATTCAGTTATACATACTTACATATATTCATATACATATATTTTCAGATTCTTTTCCATAATAGCTTATTATAATAAATTGAGTAGAGTGCCCTGTGCTGTACAGTAGGTCCTTGTCATTTATCTATTTTCTATATAGTAATGTGTATCTGTTAACCTCAAACTCCTAATATATCCCTTCTCCCTCCCCACCCCCATAACCAGTTTGTTTTCTATGTCCCTGAGCCTATTTCTGGTTTATAAGTAAAATTTGTATCTTTTCTTTTCTTAATTCCACATATAAGCAACATCATGTGGTATTTGTCTTTCTCTGTCTGACTTACTTCACTTAGTATGATAATCTCTAGGTCCATCCATGTTGCTGCAAATGACATGATTTCATTCTTTTTTATGGCTGAATAGTATTCCATTGTGTATAGATGTAAAATCATCTCTTCTTTATCCAGTCATCTGTTGGTGGACATTTAGGTTGTTTCCATGTCTTGGTTATTATAAATAGTGCTGCTATGAACATTGGGGTGCATGTATCTTTTTGAATTAGATTTTCCTCTAGTTATATGCCCAGGAGTGGGACAGCTGGATCATATAAGTCTATTTTTGGTTTCTTAAGGAAACTCCATACTGTTTTCCATGTCACTGAGATTGTCTTAATGGGATGAATTCACAGAGCAGAGAACACAAATGAATGAGAACACAGATGGACACCAGAAGGCCAGAGAAACCGTACTTCACAGTGAAGTGGGCAGGTGGGTATCAGCCTCGGACTCCTGAAGGTTGGATTAGCATCAAGTCAGTTCCCAAACCTGCTATCCTCTGCTTGTGCCTCCAAATCAAGTTGCTGGGACTGTGAGCCGAGGACCAGATCTCAGACCCCAGGGGCACCCACACGCTGCCCCAGACAGCAACCTTACTTTCTTGCCTTCCTGTCTGCAGCAGGACTCGATGTCCCCATTGGGAACACAGGTAGTGATTCCTCAAGGGGCTGCATGAGCACTGACTGAGCTGGGGTGTGTGAATCACACAGCATGGTGGCCGGTACACAATAGCAGTTCAACAGTGTCGATTGTCCGCCATCCCCTTAATGAGGACAGTTCAGCCATGCTCTCCTGGAGAAGGAAACATTTTCCTAACTCCGTGCCATTCCAATGATCCCTCTTCCTCACCCTGCCAGGGCGAATGTTCCCATCAGGATACTTCCTTCCCCAAACCCTTGGCTGGCTCCCAGCAGCTGTAGAAAAACCCCAAAGGCTGAGGCTGACATTCTGAAACGTCCATGCTCCAGCCCCCGCCGCCCTCTCCATCCTCACCTCCCACTGCGGTCCACCCCCTGCCTGCACCTGACCACCAGGCTCCTGCACCTCTCCAGGCGCACGGCACCCCTCTGCACCCGCTGGCCTTACGATTGTGTTCCCTCTGCTGCCCTGCCTTCCCGCCCAACCTCTGTGAAGTTCTCCTGACTCTTCTAGGCTCATGCAAAGTTCTCTTCCTCTGCAGTGCTTCCCTGGCCAACTCCCTCATTCTCCCGACCAGCAGACTTAATTCTTCCCCAGTCCCGCCTCCCACGAGTGGAGCTCCCACCCCTTCACGAGTCTCCTTTATTCTTGCTTCCTACTCAGTGAACTCTGTTGACCTGAATGGAAAGTTGGTTGAAGGTAGACAGATATCGTTTGAAATCCCAAAGTTCTTAGAATGTTGGGAGTTATGAGTCCAGAACACATGATTCAAATATATACATCATAATGGCCAACATTTTCTGATATGCCAGGTTCCAATCATAAGTTCACCTCTAGGACAACCACTATCATCTCGTTTACAGATGAGGAAATGGAGGTGTGGAGAGGGTTTATAGCAATTTGGGTACATAGTTTGGCTTTTAAATCGTATTGCTGGTTGAACAACACTGGAATAGGAAATGGGGCTCACTGCCTGTGTCTACACCAATCTGACTGGTAGCAGCTTCTTGGGATGCTGGGCTGAGAAAGATGCTGGAGCCCCTTTTAGGCTCCAGGCAGGTGATAAATGAGCAACCTCTTCCAGGACGCCGGTTAGGGGAGGGTGGGGGTATTAGTGAGAATGTTGTGGTAGCCATTTCTGGGTCATTGTTTTTATTTTTCTTCTTTTTGTCTCTTTCTTCTTCGATTGAGCTGTAATCAGATGAGCCGTGTTCTGACTGCTAGTTCTCTGAAAGACATCCAACCTGTCAAGGAGACTTCTGATGTGAACTAGTTTAAGGGCGCCGCCTAGAACTTGGCAGAGGAGTGATCCCAATGCAGGGAGTCTGACTGCAGAGCCCACGGACCGGATGAGTGGGGTCACAACATCGGCCGTTAGTGTCGCTCAGGTGAGACCACCTGCCCTGTACAGCTTGGGCACTGGGGTGCTGACTTGTGGGGAGACAGGCATGTGAAATAATTGAACACAACCAGCCCTTGAGATGAGGAAGATTCGCATCTGTGAAAGTTCATCTCTAGAGTGTTAGGAGACAGACCCGAATTGGGAAGCTGGCTGGGAGACTGGGGCCAGTTAATTAACTGCTCAGCCTCTGTCTCCTCATCTGGAAAGTGAGGACAATAGTACCTGTCTCATTCAGACAAAGTTTGCCAAGCAAATGCTCCATTTTCCCACACAGATGCAATAATGTGAATCTACATTATTCTGCATAGCATTTGCAAATCTTGCGAAGGAGAAGGGTTAAAAGTCCGGGCACTGGGGCCAAGGAGCCCCGTCAACTCCTGGGCTGACCCCATGGCCACCTGGATGGCATGTGCAAGAGAAAGATATTCAGAATCCGAGTAACTCCATCCCTGGTCCTGATTCCCACTTTTCAGTCCAATATCATTTATCAGATTACACACTGTCACAGGCAGATGGCCTGGAACCCAGCTCTAAGGATACACGAATATCTAGGAAGGAATCTGGGACCCAGTCACTGTCCTACTCAAGGAATGAATGTTCCCTCCCTGAGCCCCACTGTACCAGCACCTCACCCATCTCTGCCCTGTTCTGTGAACCTGCCCCAAATTCCACTTCTTGCTTGTGCCTAGTCCTCGACTAATCCCACAAGATAAGAATGAGTTCCTTGCAGCAGTACGATTTAAGATCCTATTAGAAAGGCTTAAGTGTGTGCAATTAATAGAAGACTCTCAGAGATCAAAACCCCTTTAAAAAACCTCAGGAATACTTTCTAATGGTGGAACTTCAGGTTTCACAGTAGATGGGTGCCTGCAAATTCACACCACCAGACAGAACTGTTAGCCAGCCCTGGGGTGACTTCCAGATGACACACCCCTAGCCAGTCCCTCCCTTTGGAGAAAAAGAAAACCACAGGTACATGCAGTGACCCACCCCACCGGGAGGAGAGTTTGTCCGATTCGGGAAAGGGAGTGGAGCCTAGAATGGGTTTTCAGAGTAGCTGGACTCTGCTCGATTGTTTGCAAATCATTATCATCCTTGATCAATGGCTGGACCAAAGCCCGTGCTTTTCAGTTGTTAGAGGCACTGGCTTTTCACAGGAAACTGACATCATGTCTTACAAACCGCTGCTTCACCATCCACTCCCGGGAAGGGAGAGTAGTCTCCTGACCAATAGGGTTTGGGGGCGGGCAAGGCAGGCTTCCCACTGCTCCCTCCTTCTCCTGCAGCTGTTTGAGGAGGGAACCCACGTTCCAGCCCCCAGGCAGGAGAGAAAAGCGGGGGGCGGGGCTTGCTTTGTTTTTACTAATCTGTCCCTAAGCGACGGAGCCGCTCACCCTGCCTCCATCGCCGACACCTCCCACTGCAGGCTAATAGATTTCCGCCGCCGCCGCTCAGGCCCATTAGCGGCGAGACCGCTTCCCCCCTTAACGCGCCTTCCTTCCTGTGCGGAGACAATAAATTCAGGAGATAAATCAGCCTCCACCCCGAGAGCCAGCCGCCGAGGGACGGTGGTGGTCAGGGGTGAGCAGGAGGCAGGGGAGACAACAGTTCTATTTCTCACTAGATCTCTAATTGGGTGTCACCGCCTGTCGGAAGATGATGATAAACTCCGAGCCGGTCCTGAGCGGACGCACACGGGCCTCCGTCCACACGCGGCGGGTCAGAGAGACCGGGCATCGGGCTGTGACTGACGGCTGGGGCCCGGGGCCCGGGGCCGGAGGCAGATTTATTTTCCAAATAAACGCCCCAACGTATTCCTGACACTCCATCAACGCTCAGTTTGGGTGAGTGAAGGGGAAACGACCTCAGACTCATTCACTGGTTTTAAATGACTTCATTTAACAAAAAAAAAAAAAAATTTTTTTTTCTTTTCAGCCCCACGTTCAAGACCGGGGTCGGTGCCGGGGAGAAAAGAGTGAGTCAAAGATGAGTCAGCCGGGCTGTGCCCGCCTCCCGCCGCCCCAGCCCGTGGGAGATGACACACATGCAAGTAAGTGGAAAGACGAAGGAAATGAGAAGGGCCTCAAGGGAGGTCCCCATAAGATGCAAGGAGCGTTCAGAGGAGGGAGAAACGATCTTGTGCATTTCCCCCCACAAAAATAACAAACCCAAGAGCGGAGTATCTAAAAAGTCATGCACACAAACCATTAGAGCTGTGATGCCGTGTTTGTGACCACACTAGTGAGCAGGAATCAGTCGTGAGGGGCTTTATGCAGGTAATTGGTGGTTCGTTCAGGAATGCGACCGATATTTCACGAGCACCTACTGTGCGCCCGGCACTGTGCTGCGTGCTGAGGTTACAACAGGGAACAAGGCAAGCTCGAGTCCCCACATGCAAAGCTTAATAAAAATATCCAAGCTTGGCCGGCTGAAAGAGCTGAGAGTTTGGCGGGGTGGAGGGCGGTGCGGAGTAGGAATCCTGGAGGGAAAGACGCGCAGGCAGGGTGGCAGGTGTCCCAGGAAAGAGCATGGACTCCATCCTAAGATGGAGTGAAGCCATTAAAGATTACGTGCTTCCTCCATCACCTCGGTTGTGTGTGAAGAACACACAGGGAGAGAGGCCACCTATAGGAGGACCAAGACTACTTTAACTATTTTTTAAACATTTGAACAAGCTCCCCCTACCTGCGCCCCTGCAGCACTGCATCCGCGCGCTTACACCGTAAGCTTTGCTGGAGGCAGGGGTTCCAGAAGCTGTGTTCTTCCTCCACAGCGAGGTCCAAAGGAAACAACGAAGGACCAGCTGCAGCTGCGATTGCAAATTGCTGTTTATTGCATTGAGAATTGTGTTTTTAGAGACGTTTCCGTTTCCTTTTTCATTTCACCCATGGTAATGTTTTAAATAAAGAGCATCCGTACCACTATTTGCTCATGAAATTGGAGAGTGTAAGGGAGAGGGGGTTTTCAGTACCCCGGTGTGGCCGTGAAATCTATCATCCGTAGCTATGTCAGCAGCCAGCCCTGCGCATCCCACAGGAAAAAAAAAGGCTGAGACCCTCCGCCCAAGGGAGGGGTCAGTGATAACTCCGTTCCTGGAGTTTGGATTCAAAGGCATTAGGAAGTCACGGGTCTAGGAAGAGGTCAAATCATACTGTGTGTCCAATCTCGAGACTGTCTAAAGCTTCTTGTCTCATTCGGGGTAAAAGTAATATCCTTACAGTAGTGAAGAAGGTCCCGCGCGTTCTGCACCCCTGCCCCTCTTCCCCGCCATCACTCTGACTCCGCCCCCTCCTATGCTCCGCCCTCCTCGCTCTGTTCCAGCTACGCCTGCCTCAGGACCTTGGCACCTGCCGTTTCCTCCAGAGCTATGCAGGCTAGCCCTCATCTCCTTCAAGTCTTTGCCCAGTAGGTATTTTTTGTTTGCTTGTTTGCTTTGTAGCATATATGAAAAATATTATCCTTTATACTTAAGAATATTCCTACCCAAGATCATCACATTTGTCAGTGCCCATAACACATTTAACTAGCTATCTTACCCAAGTTCCTCCCTGAAATCATGATGGCAAATACAATCGTCAGCAGTTTGACGTAAGAAATCCTGATAACCCAGAGAGGAGTGACATAAATCATCATCCATCCCGTTGGTCCAGCCAGAAAGACAAACCCAGAACCGTTGGAGTCTGACAGGGCTGCACAAGCAAACATCATGAACTCTGCTGGATTCTAAAGGTACCCTATCTCAACGGTGATGATGTAACGGAGAAATCTGTAGCTTCTGACAATCAACAAACTCTCATATTTAAGAGTCTGGACATCAAATTGTAATCCTTTCTTAATGGTCTTAAGGACCATTTGGAACACAACAGCCAAAGTAAACCTCCCTGAGGCTTTCTGAGCATCTGTTTAAATTGTAGAAGTTCCCATGCATCTTAACCCCTGCCCGCTATCTGTCTCACAGCATCTACCATCTTTTAATAAATGAGCACTCATTTATTTTGATTTTAGTCTGTCTCCTTACCCTGCTGGAGCATCAGCTCCACAGGGCAGGGATTTGTGTGTTTTGTTCACGGCCACGTCCCCAGTGTCACCAGGACCTGACAGAGCCGTACATGAGCAATGCTTGTTAAATGCTGAACAGACCTTGAGGACAAGGAGTTTCAGTTTCTTTGCCTTTGGAAAGCATTCTATTGCCCTTCTTAGTTTCTCTCTTTTATTTTATTGGCAACAGCAGCAGACCCGCCTTTCTCAATATGACTCATTTAGCTGAAACTCAGAATAAGTCTGCTGATTGTGCAAAGACACCGGCTAAACCGTTTGGGGGTAAGGGATGACAACCTGGCTTTAAAACCTCATTATAAATGACCCCTGAAGTCAAGAGTCAGCAGAGTTTAGATGACTCTGCTTGTAAAAACAATCGTCAAGGCTTTTTTTCCTTTCCTAAGGTTTTCATAGGCAGCCTCAGAGCAGAGCCAGGTTCCAGAGAGCTGAAGAAATGGACATATGGAAAAAAAACTGGTTCTCCCAAGGCTCTGTGCTCAGTGAAAGTACGCACGCTAATTTTAAACATTTCATTCATAAGCCATTCTTTAAAAAAAAAAGCCTTTTAAAAACTGTTTTTGAGGGGAGGGGGGAGGTAATTAGGTTTATTTATTTATTATTTTTTGATGGAGGGCTTGGGGATTGAGCCCAGGACTTCCTGCACGCCGGGCACGTGCTCTACCACTGAGCTACACCCTCCCCACCCCCCGTAAGCCATTCTTTATTCCTGCAAAACGCCAGGCTTGTACTTGGGTCTGGAGACAGTTCCTGTGTCCCGTGGTCACTCACAGCCCCTTCCCTGCATTCTGAGGTCCGTGGTCAGCAGGCCCCCAAGGCACAGTGAAGCTGAGGCCCAGGTGGCCCAGGGAAGGGCAAAAACTCACATGAACTTCACCTGACTCGCGCCGCTGCTGCTGCGACTGCAACAGAGTTCCCGCCTTCCTCCCGACCCTCCCCTTCCTGGGGGAAAAATAAATACCCATCCTCGGGAAGGCGACTGTGAAGATGCCAAGCCACTGACAAGAAATCCCCACTTAATATCACTTCTCTGGCGCCGAGAGTCTCTCAGACAAGGGGATGAGCAGAGATCCTGCCTGGAAGCACCACGAGGGTCCCTCTGAGCCTGTGGCCTGGGGCCCAACTCTGGCCTGAAGTCACCACCAAACCAACAGCCTCCCCTGACACAGGACACCTTAAAAACGGCCAAGCGGGCTGCTGCGCCACAGCGATATGTCCTATCATTGCGGGGAGTACGGGGGTGTGTGGGGTGACCCTCTGCTCTGCTGCGTGGCCACTTTAAGAACAGCCACAGACACTATCTCCCAGACACACTCCGTGGGGTTGGCCTCCCTCCTGAGACTTTTCTCCCTCCCGTTCGGCAGCAACATGGATCCAAAGTTCAGTATTTCAAGAACGGAGCAGTCATGACCATGAGATGCCCGGCTTTTGTGGGTCTTTGAGAAAACAAGGAAACAAGCCAATCGCTTCCAGATGGGGGTGACCCCGGCCCCCGGCAGACTGGCCCCCTCACAGGTGCCCTTGTGGTCCTGTGACAACACACCCTGCTCACTAAAGTCAGAGGAAAGCTTCTAGAATCGCCATAAACAGACCGAAGACAGAGGCTCCCAGGAGTCCTCTTCCCCAACCCCTCATGCAGAGAGAACATAATTCAGAGACCCAGGTGGGTGGAACTAAATTTGACAGCAAATCGCCAGCTGTGAAAAATATGAACTGGATTAATTGAGTCCAGCAGAGGCCACCTGCTACGTTTGGTGCCCAAGAGAATGAGTGTTGATGGGATTACAAAGCCCAGAGCCCAGGCATGCAGGCCCCGGGTGAACACAGAGCTATGCTCCTCTGCTGATGTGATGATAAATCCCAAAGCCAAGGGACGCGGGCCCCAGGTACCCAGGATCGTGGAAACACAGCTCCTTCTATCTCGCCCCCACCTGGCTCCGCACCTTTCCCGAGCACCCCCTTCCCTCGGAGCAGATGCTCCAGAACTCACTTTACAGAAGCCCACTGGGCAGGGCATGCCGTCCTTAACCAGGATCCCCGAGGTCAGTCGCCGTTGGCCGTGGGAGCAGCTGGGGATGCCGGAGCCACCGCACCCCTGCTGGGCCTGGGAGGTGGGGCCCTGGGGGCTTTATCAGCAGCAGAGGCGTTACTGGGGCCCAGGAGCGGAGCAGAGGGGAGGTGCCTGCCTGGGGCATGCAGATTGCAGGGCTGCCCTTGCCCACATGCTCAACCTGGGCGGGGAGCCTGGCCTCGCTCCTCAGACCCCAGTCCCTGCCTGGGCAGCCCCTCTGACAGCTGGGAGCGAGCGGAGCACCTGCTCACCTCCCCCTCGGCGGCTGCTGAGTTTGGGTGCAGGAGTCCTACAGAGGTGGGGCTGCCTGGAGGAGGTGCCTGGTGGGGACAACGGCCCTTCCACAGGCAGAACGCTTTCCGGGAGCCACGGCTTAACCAGCCCTGGGGCTGCAGGGACACAGGGTCTGGATTTTCATGTGCTTTCACTGGAGGCTCCTGTGTTCCTTCACTGCTGATTTGCAGGGAATCTGGGCACCATCTGAGTAACATTGGGGCCCCAAATAACCACATTCCTGGGAACCAGAGGTGAGTCGCCACGAACAGTGGCTGGGAGAGAAGGGGGCCAGGAGTCCCCCAGGGGCCCAGCCATGGCCACGCTCCCGAGGCCGGCCTTGGAAGTCTTCTTTTATAGCATCTGCCCATCTCGCTATGGCATGAGATGGCACCTGCCCAGAGTGGCTTTCTCCGGTGAGAACTCCAGGAATCATGGTCGGTGACAGAGGGAGCAAGGTGTCCCAAAGGACTGAAACTTGAGGCCTGCTGGATGGCAGCCCCCCTGAGCCTGGGGGAGGGGCTTCTCCTGCACAGGGACTTAGGTGTAACCCATCTGTGTTTTTGTTTCTCCAGGTGTATTGACACAGCTGGGTTCAGTCCTGCCCGAGAAGGGTCTCCCAGTCTCCCTCCTGTGCCCCTCCGCCTCCTGCTGGGCTGAGGCCAGTCCAGGTCCCCCGACAGGCAGCCTTCTGGCCTCAGAGCTTGTCTGCAGATCCAAGTGGTTCTGCTGTGAGGCCACAGCTGCCATGAACAACACCACCCAGGACCACGCCACAGAAGCTAGAGGGCCCTCGGGTGGAGGCTGGGCAATCCCCCAGCAGACCAGCACATGACATGGTCTGGGGGGACCAAGCAAGTTCTAGGCCACATTAGGACTAAAAGTACCCACCATGATCATTGCAGCACACACGTCCTTAGCACAGAATTCAAAACAGTGGTTTTTTTTTTCTTTTGAGAGACCAGACAGGTAAAACATGTAAAAGGAGCAGATCACATAAGACGTGACATGAGACAAATGGTCTAATTTGGCGACAACAGTTAGGCCAGGCTCATTCGCGATGGCAGAGCCCTGCCTGCACCATGCAGCCTGGGAAGGAGTTTGCAATCGTAGGAATCCTGGGGAGAACTACAGAGGAAGTGCCCGGTGGAGGCTTGGAGCCGCCCCGTGGTTGTCAGTGGCAGGGCTGAGACAGGAGGGAAGGGGGCAGGGCACAGCCACTGAAGGAATGACAGCAATTAACACCAAAATGGCAGAAGACTCAACTCCCATTTGGCCTTGAGGATTAAGATGGCGGGAGATTTGACTTCTAGTAGATCTTGAGCTTCATTAAATGCTCATTGTAACTTATTAGCATGATAAATAACACGCCCACAGGCGCCATGGCAGTCCCAAGGCTAACCATCGAAGGTCAAAGAGTGGACGGTGGCCAGATTCCTGGGAGTCCCGGCCCCTCCCCCGGGGCAGCGAGAATAGTCCTCCCATTTGTAGCCATGAAGCTACCGAGCCTGTAAAAACTGGCAACACCACATCTGGTGGCTGCCTCTCTCGCTCCCTCCTCTTTGGAGAGACGGCCCGCATTCTGTCTATGGAGTGTGCACCTACTTTTACTTTAACCTGAGCACCCAATTCCCATACCTCGTGGCCTTTTTCTTGCCTTTTGAAACAGCCTACACTTTATGAAGTATGTGTCTCTCTAAATAAATCGACCTTTACTCAACTGGGGCTCGCTCTTGAATTCTTTCCTGCGTGAAGCCAAAGACCCACACTTGGCGAGGCATGTCCCAGGGGCTCAACCGAGATGCCCCACATTCATGTTTCCTGCATCAGAGTGATGAGAGCAAGAAGGTGTTTCACCGTCGAAGGAAGAGGAGAAAGAAAACACAGAGTGCAGCAGTGACTTAGAAATGCCTGTAGTAGGAACTGTAGCTTCAGATCTTTGGCAAGGGGACAGTCCGACAGGCTGGATTCTGCCAGACCCTTGAGTGGGACTTCCAGCAAGAAGACAGCCCTTCGGAGGCCCCTAACCCTTGACGCTCCAGCAGCTGTGGGTCTGGGGGGACCAGGGTGCCTTGGCATTTACTGCAGAACCAGCCCTGCAGGCAACGCAAGGGCCTTCTCCCATGGATCCATCAAGACAATGCAAGCAAGACGGCTCCCGAGAGCTGTCACAAGTTCTCTCCCAGAGGGTACCTTTCTTTCTTCTTAATCTCTGAAAGGGAGCCACAGAAGCTGTCCCAACACATGAAGTGCAAGGCCTGGTTATGTCAGGATTGCCATGATCCCTTCAAAATTTAGTGCCGCCCCCTCCCCAAGCCCCTCCTCTCTCTGGTCCATTTATTTATTAATGCCCACCAGGGATTTCTACGTGCCAGGTGATTCTAAGCACGCAACATTCATTCCTATAATCCTTGTGATTACCTGTGAGGTACTCATAGCATTAGGTCCAGTTGACAGATGAGGACACTGAGGCCCAGCAAGAGCAAGCAATGTACTCAAGAAACAGCCAGCGTCCAACCCCGGCAGTTGGCACCCAAGGCCTGGAAGCTGAGGCGCCATCTTGCTTTGGGATGAACATGAATTCTGCTCACAGTTGGCCGATCAATCCATTTTCCTTGATAAACATGGGCTTCAGCAACTGTTTGTTGAGTGTTTCAAGCGTCCTTGTCTCGGGGTTCCATTTTTAGAAGATGATAAATATGTTGATAAAAGAGGTTTTCAGCAGATTTTTAATTATAAAAAGTAATAAGATATCCTCATTGAAAAGACTTTGAAAAATGGAGAGTATTGCCTACCATCTCAATCCCCCAGGCCCCCAGCTCAATCACACCCATCATTTTAATGCATTTCTCGCCAGACTCTCTTCCTGTGCCTGTTTTTTCTTTAATATTTTTATTCTGAAATATTTCAAACAAAAAGAAAATAACAGAATATCTATACAAATATTCCGGTACCCCTTTCCCTGTTTCATTACAATTTTGCCACGTGTCAGATTTCTTTAAAGAAATAAAATATGAGCGATACCATTAAGGGCACCGTGTGATGCACCTAAACCCCACCCCCTTCTAGCCTAGAGGTAGCAGCCAATCAGCAGCCAATCAGAATTTGGGGTTTATCCATCCCATGAATTTTCAATACACAAAAACACCTATATCCATCTGTAAGGCATAAACAAAGGTAACCAAATGAACACCAGGTCCTCGTGACCCAGCTAATGAAGAGAGGGTTATAAGTGCCCACATCCCCGTCTTCCATCAATTTCTTCTGTCTCATGCTCCGGGCACCCCGCCCCCCACGCCCAGATGTAAACATCCTGAGTTTAGTGTTGATCATTCTCTTGCCTCGTCTACAGTTTTACCACCTCTGGATGCACCCCCACACAATATAGTGGTGAGTTTTCCTTGTTTTCTAGCTTTGAATAAGTAGAGTCACGTTGTGCAAACGCTACAATTTGCCATTTTTAATGCAACATGACATTGCCGAGATTCAGCGGGAGTTTATCCATTTTCACTGCGGTAAGATGCGCCGCCGTTGATGCAAATGACACAAATGATGAACCCGTTTTACAGCTCATGGAAGGTGAGCAGTCTTCCGCTCTTTCGATATTTAGTGCGGTGAACATTCTTTGAAGCGCTTCCCGCCGCTCGCGTGCAAAGGTCCGTCCGGGGCGCGCGCTGGCGGGAGCAGCATCTGGGTGGGAATTGCGGTGCCGAGTTTCAAACTCCCGACCGCGGAACATGCGGTTGTTCCCCAGGCTCAACAGCAACCGATACTGTCAGACTTTTCACACTGTTGTCAGACGCGTGGGCGGAATATGGTCCAGCGTCACGATTTTAATTTGCATTTCCCGGATTTCTAAGGAGGCTGGGCATCTTTACATATGTTTCTTGGCCGTCTATTTTTTCATCTCCTGTGAAATAACTGTGAAATCCTTTGCCCGTTTTTCTGTTCTGTTGTCTGCCTTTTTCTTATCAAGGTGCAGGAGTTCTTTCCATAGTCCGGACACTAACCGTGGCTCGGCCCCACGCGTTGCAAACAGCTCCTTCCAGTGTGCGGCTCAGCTTCTCATCTTCTGTAATAGCGCCTTTGGTTGAACAGAAGTTGTCGGTTTTAATGTTGCCCAGTGTATCTACCATTTCCTTTGCGGTTTGTGATTTCTTCTGGCTTGTCTAAGAACTCCGCCCCTCCCCACCGAGCTCGTAAACACATTTTCCTGTATTACAAGTATTTTATAGATTTGGTTTTCATATTTAGGTCTTTACGTCCACCTGACTTATTTGGGTAGGAGCTAAGAGTTCTGATTTTTTTTTTTTCTGTCTAGATCATTAGTAATCCCGACACCAGTAGCTGAAGAGCCCATCCCCTCTGCACTGGACTGCAGGGTGTCCTCCATCACTTGTTACAGCTTGGGGTACATGGCTCTGTGGGGGTTCCCTCCCATCACCCACTGGCCTGTGCGCCTTTCCCAGTGCCAATACCACACCATCTTTACTGCTATTGCTTTATCGTGAGCTCAGTATTGCTGTGACAGCTTGACGGGAAATGGAGTGTAAGAGATGGCTGTGTACCCCATGGGTCTCATGGCGATGGTGGGAGTGGTGGTGATGAGGATGACAGTGATGAGGCTGACACTGATGGGGCAGGGTGGTACCTAAAACCTTGATCATCTCCAAGATTTCCTAAGATTACAGTTAGCAATCTAAAGAGATTAACTTCCTCTCTCTTATTTTTAAATTTGAGAGTAAAATACTGGTCTTCAAGGGGCCTTGGTTAAAGAATATCAGATTCACATCACTGAAACTTCCTTCTCTACAAGTGTCCACAAGATGGAGAAGAAAGTGGGGTACTGGTTTTGTCTCTAGGGGTAGGGGTGGAGGAGGAGGAAGAGGAGTAACAGAAGGAGGAGGAGGAGGAAGGGGAGGAGGGGGAGGAGGGGGAGGAGGCCACTTTTTCAGAAAAAGATCTTGTCTGGCCGGTCTCCAGGTCAGCGGCTCTCTGCTCTGAGCCAGACCCAAAAAGGGTCTCATGAGGATGGGCTCAGTGCGAGAACTTCTCCTTCCTCTGTGGGTGCAGGACTTTGCTTCCTGCTGCACAGACTCACACCTCCCTGCCGCAGACCCACCACCCAACTTCAGTCCCTCTCAAAGTCGCATGCGGTCGTTTCAATTCCAGAACAGCTTTTCTTAAAAACCCCTTGTCGTGAAGGAAGCACTGGACTAGGAGTCAGTCTCTCAGTTTTAATGGAGCTTTTGTTACTTTGGGCCCTGGAGCCTGGGACAAGCCACTGACCCTTTCTGAGCCTCAGTTCTCCTCATCTATAAAATGGGCATAAATGTCTTCTCTGCCTACTTCATGAGGCTGTTATGAGGACGGGAAGTACTTGATCTAAAAGCACTTTATTATTATTCCCCAAACAATACCGTGTTCCAGTAACAGCCTGGGTTACATAGTCCACTGTTGTTACAATTCAGTGAGCTGGGAACTTGGGGCCGTATTCAAGATGCCCAGTAGCCTCTGTTGCCCACAGATCCTTTGGGCATCCGTAGAGTTCCCCGAGTTGACCTCCCCATCCTCTCCAGTTGGGAGGAACATGCTTATTTCTTTAAATACAGACACAACGAGAATTTACCATCAGATTAAAAAGTTTTTAAAAACCACGTAGCTCAGAAAAGTGATAAAATAAGTTATCATCTCAAGGTCCGAATAGAACCACTGCTGTGAGAGGAAGCTTGTATCAAAACAGGTGGTCAACCCAGCTTTGGAGTCAGACAGATCTTAGCAGCCACGCGACCTTGGGCACCTTACTAACTCCACCAGTCCCTAAATTACCTTCGCCGTGAGATAAGAATACAAATACTTGCTTCCAGGGGTTGGTAAGTGGACGAGGTGGGATAACACAGGAATAGAGTCTTCACCCCACCGTCAGTGCTTCAGAAATGTATTTATTATAATGACTGCAGACATCTAAAAACCCGCACATAATACACATGAACAAACTCATGGTTCCAAAAATAGGATTCATGGTGCTTTATAAGCTGATTTTCTTAATAACATATTGAAATATTTTGTTTTCAATAGGAAATCTGATTTCCTATTAAAATATCCAGATGTGAGAAAAATACATATCCACTTCTCTTTCACTGATTGCAGAGTAAGTGTTCCTAAGAAGGTCTGTGATTTCATTTACTCCATCCCCTATTGGTGAATACTTAGGCTTCTCCTAAAATATTTTCTCAGTTTCAACAGTTACCATTTAGAGCTTTGTGATCTTGAATGTGATTATTTCCTTAAGAGCTTTCCCAGATATTTTTCTAGGCTGGCTGGCATCAAAGGTTATAAACATGGCTGGGGTTCTGATGGGCACCATCGACTTTCCTCTGGAAAATGGGTGTAACTGTCTCCCTGTACCTGGCTGGCAATGGGGATTTGTTATTATTGTATTTTTTAAGTGCTTTGAAAAGTGACGTTATTGTCCCACACCACCCACCCAGCTGCATGCCGGCTGCACGTCGTGGTCCTGCCTGGGGGCTGGATGTGGACCAGAGACCCACCGCACCTGCTCACCCTTGGTGACCGCTTTCCAGAATCATCCTTATCTGGGAAGTAATGCTGAATCCTCACTGTGATCCAATTCCTTACAGCTCTTCTGCGTATCTACTGCAAGTTATGGCCACGACCAACTGTTTTGGCAGTTACACATGCTGGCTTAGCAGAGATTTATTTACCTAATTATCTCAATTTTTTAAGGAGCCATAAAACAAATACTGCATTTACAGTAAGTACGCACCTCCATAAAAACCTCCAAACCAGTGGGAGGGGTCTGTCTTATAATAGCCATGGTAATAACATGCATTCGTAGAGCACTTGGCAGGTTGCAAAACATGAGCATACACCATGACGCGTGATGCTCAGAACAATCCTGGAGTTTTGACGAGCCTTAAAAATTATAATGATTATTTCTGCTTTACAAAGTGAGGAATGGAAACACACAAAGTCAAACTGAGTCACTGGTCCTCCTGCTAATTAGCCATCAAAGCTGGAATCCATTCTTCTGTCTAAATCCCAGACTCACACACCACGCAGCTTCTCCTACTTCGTGAAGGTAAATCAGTCATGTGGGTGGGAGTTAGTGGCTCACAGGTGCTCTCCTGCCATCGTTTATAGTGGATCCTGGGTATCAGATGGGCGGGTGGGTGGTGTGTGAGGGGTGAGGAGAGGCGGGAAGAGAGATGGCGAGGGAAAGAAAGAGAGAGAGATTCTGCAGTGGCTTCCCCCAAATTCTAGCTTTACCCTTGATCTCATGACAAGAATGTGTAAAGTGTGGAATGTTCTGTTCCCGGGTCATTTTCCAGCCCAGGTCATCCGGACTCCTCAATTCTTCAGCTTGGGCTGTTGGAGGTGGTACAGTCTGTCTGGTTATTTATAGTCCGGCCTTTCCGAAATCTAGGTGGTGACTGGGGAGGAAATCAGGCACCCTGACAAATGCTGAATGTTCAAAATTTAGCTGAATAATCAGCGAATCTAAAGTTTCACATTAGAAGGGTATAAAGGCTGAAGGCTGATTTTTCATTTCTCCCCCAAAAGGCAAGTTTGCAGTAACAGCAACACACACTTATCCTTTCCACCCCTCAGGCCATGGACCTGGCCTCTCTGGAAGGAGCCAGGTTTCCACCGTGAAGCCATCTGTGGCTCCTCCACAGAGGCTGCCCCAAGCCAGATCAATGTCTCTTTAAAACAAACAAAAAAAATTTATTGACGTATAGTCAGCTCACAATGTGGTGTTAATTTCTGGTGGACAGCAGAGTGATTCAGATATACATACATATTCCTTTTCATGTTCTTTTTCATTATAGGCTATGACAAGGTATTAAATATAGTTCCCTGTGCTGTTCAGTGGGACCTTGCTGTTTATCTGTTTTGTATACAGTAGTGTGTATCTCCCCTCTACTGGGATAGTGGAGGGGTAAACTGGGAGTCCGGGATTTGCAAATACTGATGTCTCTTTAAGGCCGCTGCCTTTAAGCCCACTGTCTCTGCACGAGCCCTGCAGGGCCATTATTTCACACAGATCATAGAACTCAAAGTAGAAACAGACCTTAAAGGTCGTTTAGCGCCTTAATCCCTGTTCCAACAGGGAGCTGAGCCACCTTCCCTTGACCTTCGAGGATGCTGTCCCAGAGCTCCCAAAGGTCCTTCCCCACACGCAGGGGCTGCCACCCTGTACCTCCAGTCCTTTAGCCCCAGTCAGTCCCACATGGGAGCAGCTGTCCCCACAGTCCTCAGGCTGTACAAACTAGAAAATGGAAAGATGGTATTTAAAAATAAATACATACATAGAAGCTCTAACATCCCCCTTTCTCACTGAATATTATGTTCTCTGTATCAGGAGTCGCTGTGTCCGCAGAGTATTCCCCTTTTGGTAAATCCTGGTCACATTCGTTTATAATTTAACCACGTTGTTCGTAATATAACCACTATCTGGCACTTAAGAAATACTCTGTTTTATCATAGATATTTGTATATGTCGGTTTCCTTTGTTAAAAGGAAAGCTCTCTGGGGGCAGATTGCAATATTGTATCATTAGGGTCATAAACCATCTGCTTAATGATCCGCGCTAAATTTTTTTTTTCAGGAATTTGGCCAGTGAAATCTGCTTTCTTGAAAAATGAGACATCTACCTGCCTCCAGTTTTTCTCTCCAATTCTTCAAGATTTCACCAACATTCCCAGAATGTCTCCCTGACCATGTGTCTGATGTGCTCAGCGCCGGGGAGGACAGGTGTTTGGACTAGAAGATCTGGGCTCAGCCAACCCTTGTGTGCTAACGCAGCGGCTGATTGGAAATAAGATGGATCAGTGCAGTTGAGAAGACTTTGCGAAGCTTCCGACTTTTAAAATTGAATGTTCCTGTTCATACAAATATTTCTCAGCCTATACTTTCAATAACTGGCTAATTATCTGTGTATAATATGCATGTACTACTGTGCCTGTAGATGATGTATGTTATAAAACACACGATGAAATAGAAATCTTTAAAGGACAAGTATCTTCCTGTATCTTCTTGCACATGGACCCCAGTCGGGAGACTACAGGACCATCAGGGTGATGAGCCAATCCCCCTGCTGATCAGAGAGGTTCAGTGCTTCCTGGGCCACCTGGCTCGTACCCTTAACCCTCCAGGCATCTCCCAAACATGAGCCACAGTCACAAGGTGGAGAACCCGAAAACGTGGCTGGATCTGCATCCCTTTCTGGGGAGCATGGCTCGAGAACACGGGCAGCACAGGCTGGTTGGGGTGTGAGCCCTGATGTGCCACAGCCTGGGACTGGGAACCCCTCCAGGGGCACCTTGTCCTGGGCAAGTCGTTCAGGACCACCAAGCCCCAATGCTCATCTATAAAAATAAGAATGCTGATACTGACATCTCAGGCTGTTGTGAGGATTTCAATGCGGTAATACACGAAATGTGGGCACAGAATTGGTACCCAGCTGACGCCTGTCCCCTCTCACCAACACCACACGATCTTTTTATTTAGCAGGTGGGGTCTGTAAGAAATGGAGTTGCTCAGATCACATGAACAGCCCCCATACCGATGTATGGAAGTATTTTTCTTCTAGGCGGTGGTTGAAGATATAATTACTTAGTAACACTGCAAGGGACAATCTAGGGAGAGAGAAGTGGTTGGTGCAGATAAGGCAGGGAGCGGGAGTTACTCAGTAACTGGAGGAAAAAAGGCGCCCAACTTAGGGGAGAAACAGACATATTTATTCAACTTTCCCACCCTCTACTTTTTCTCCAGTGAAGCAATATTTATACTAGAGGTAACTTTTAAATGTAGTTTTATTTATATTTAAAGTGTATCATACAATACTTAAGGCAAACAAAAAAGGATAAAGAAAAATGCAATACATAGCTTATCGGTCCCATGCTCGGCTCAAAAATAAAACATTGAAAACAACAAGGTCCTACTGCAGAACGCAGGGAACTGTATTCAATACCTTGTAATTGCCTATAACGAAAAAGAAAATGAAAAGAAATAAATATATATGTATGACTGAATCACTATGCTGTACACCAGAAATTAACACAACATTGTAAACTAGCTTCAGTTTTTTTTTTTAAAGCAAGAAATAAAACACTGGAAACCGTTAAATCCACCTCCTGCAACTTACTCCCAACCTAATAAAATTAATTTGGTATTTATCACCCCACACACATCTATACCCCTTTAAAACATACATATGTATCCCTAAACGGTGTATAGGGTCATTTGAAGTATTTTTAAACTTAAAAAGTGCCTTATGGTTACAACATTATGATGACTTTGGTTCTTTGACTCATTCCCACAGCAGATATTTACAAAGTGCCTACTATGTTTTTAGCGCCACAATTTCATATTAATATAAAGAGAGATCCCGTCACTTCCCAGTCCTCGAAAGATGGCAGCACAAAGATCATGCAAAATGATTCCTTTGCAAAAGCATTTTCAGACTTGGCAGGTTCTTACGGCTTCCATTTCACTATCTCCAGAGGAAACCCACTGCTCTGTTTTTAGGCAGAGTAATGAGGGGTATGGTGTTTCGAGGAGGACGGTGTTAAAACATGGCACAAATGTCTGAGTGGGTTCTCTTTGGACACAGCAGAGCGGGTATCCAGGAGAGGTAGGAGTTCCACCTATAAACCCCGCCCCCACAAGGCTTCTTTTCTAGACAGCAGAGCCCAGAACACAGTGGGATTCTCCAGAATTCCAACCCAGGGAGTTTAGTGACAGAGGCATCTGAGCCGGAGTTTCTGCTAAAGTGGGCGGGGTGAGAACGTGAGGCCAGTTTCACCAATTACCCCAGCAGAGTAGCTGGTGCGATGCTGCTGCCTTGCAGGTTTTCCGTTCCCCGGGCTTCTCGAGTTCGTGGCACTCTTGTCCTTTGGATTAGGTAAGTAGAAACACTTCTGTGAATGCAAGTGGTCAATACGCTATTAAGCTTTCATTGCACTTGTCTGTAAGTTGCAAAACTCCTCCAGCTTCTGTCCCCCAAGACTCGGCGTGGGAGTCAACATTCTTCAGTGAATAACAGCATGCAGAGACCTCAGTGACCGCGCCCCTGCATTCGGGTGGGAGAACCACCTGCAGCCCCTGCTGGATGGAAGTCAGTGAGGTTTCCCAGGGAAAATCCAGTGTGTCTTGTGTCTCAGGATGGGTGCGTCTCAGAAGAGTGTGAGTCAAATGAGTTGCGGTGTCAGCGCTGATTCTGTCCGAAGGAAAATGCACCCAGGTTGCTCTTCCAGCCCTGGATACAGACACTCAAGACCCCGGGGCCCTCCTGACCTGGCCCCCATGCTCAGGGCCACTTGTGTGGCTGCTGCCTCTGAGTACCTCCCCTGGTGGTGGGGCTGAGGGTCCCAGAGCCCGAAGCAGACTCTGGGAACCAGACAACCACCTTCTTTCTGGATGGGGATTCTGGACAGAGTGGTGGGATCTCACTGCCAGCTCACCCCATCCCACCTGCTAGTGACTGTACACAGGCATCACCCATCCCTCCTGCCAATCCACAGGGGCCCGGCAACCTGGGATGGAAGTGTTGGGGTTCAGGGCACGCAGCCCCAAGACTGCCTCAATGGCATACCGGTTTCTTTGAATTAAAGTTACTTTAAAAACGACCGATGCAAGAGACAATCTGACCTTGCTTTCTGTCTCCTTGAAAGCAGGAAATAAATCTCCCACGTGAAAGATACCCTCCCTGCATCTGGAGGTCGAAGGACCCTCCCCCTGTTGCCAATGATCAGGAATTGTATTAACAAACCTTGTTACTCCTTTAACACAGAAAAAGAAAGAAAACTACCATATCATATCACTTATATGGAAATCCCCCAAAATGACACAAATGAACTAATTTATAAAACAGAAACAGACTCACAGACATAGAAAACAAACTTAGGGTTGCCAGGGGCAAGGGGGTGGGAAGGGATAAATTGGGAGTTCAAGATTTGCAGATACGAACTACTATATATAAAATAGATACAAACAAGTTTATGCTGTAGAGCACGGGGAACTATATTCAATACCTTATAGCAACTTGGAATGAAAAGGAATATATATATAGTATGTGTCTGTATGACTGAAACATTATGCTGTACACAAGAAATGGACACGTTGTAAACTACCATGCTTTAATTAGAAAAAATTATATTCTTTCTGTTAAAAGGGAAAAAAAATCAACCTGGTTACTTCTTAATTCACTTCCCCCCAAGACCAAACTCCGTTTAGATCCCTCTCTAACTGAGCACCCAACGCCCACACTTCCTTGTCCGATCAATTCCTTACATCCTTTATTTGTCCAAAAAGTATGAAAGCTGCCTACTTTGGCCGCATCTTCGGTCCCATTTCTGTGAGACCTCAGGGTGCAGGAGATCACATGTTTCTTTTTTCTCCTGTCAGTCTGTCTTGTGTCAATTTCATTATTCGTGCAGCCACAGGAACTCAGGACCCCCTCCCCGACAGAGGGCATCCAATCCTAGAGATGGAACAGCTCACGGCTTCTCAGCGCCCCTGTGATGCCCACTGTCAGATCCTTTATCCACCCTTCTTGCCTGTGCAATTGCCCTATCTTTCTAGAAAAGCTTTCTCCGGCCCACTTGCTTATCTCACTGTCCACGACCCATGGGGGCCAAGGCTCTCATTCCCTTGGGTCTGAATCATTCCCTGTAAGAGCCTCTGCGCTGGTTCCTTCCTCCCCATTGCAGCCCCCAGGGCCCCGCCCACTGGTCCTCGCCTCCCCTCTCCCCACCAGGCTCTCCAGGCACACCCTCCGCAGGCAGCCAGGTAGTGACATGAACACAGCTCTCTCTTAATAAGGGACAATGTTTTTGTTTTTTCTAGTGTAAGAATAAATCATTTCATTTCTCTATAAACAAAAATACCAACAAGTAAAAAGAAGAAACAAAAAATCACCCATCATCCCTCTATCATGTGGCATTGTTTATATTTTGACACATTTGCTTGCAATTTTTTTCTTGCCTATGAATAAAACATATTTCTTCAAAATTGAATTTAGACCACGTATGATAGTTTATATTGTGCAGTTTTTTCCCAGCCCCGCTCCGACAATAAACACATCACTCTCCTTGCCTCTGTATCTCCGACGCGCTTGTCTCAAACTCCCCTCCCCTCCCCTCCATCCATCTAAGTGTCCCCCTTACCTTTAATTTCGGTCCTGCAAAGCCTGGCCTAGTAATCCCCGCCTGTGTTAATTTTGTTCCTGTCAATATGTTCCGCCTTTGTTATACAGATGGCATAATTCAGTGCTTTATCTATTGTCTGGTCCTTTCTAACTGCATCGGTCTTCTGTTCCTGGAATTAACAAGCCCCTAAAGGCCAGCAACCATGTCTCACGCGTCATAGGTACTCAGTCAGTACTTCAGGGGCTTCGCATTTTGCAGATTCTGTCCCTCCCCCAGCCCTGACTCTCCGTTGTCTCCACGTGAAAGTGGAAACTCTCAGGTAAAGCCACCAGAAGCTGGGAATAAACGCCAGCCTCATCGTGATAACTTCGATCAAGTTTACCCTAGAAGAGTACGGGGCCCACGTTTGTATTTTCATAATTCAGCCCTTCCCTTGGCTGATGGAGGCACAGCGTTGTTCTCTGAAATGAGCTGATCCCCCGGTCAGAACCACCCTGGACCTTTCTGGGCCAGAGGTTGCTGAGGATGGACAAGCTGGAAGGATTCAAACATCAAGCAAAGAAATAATGAGATGCAAATTCACCTTCTCATACTCTCTCCACAACTTAAAAATGAATCAAATTTTTAAAATCTTTAAAAGGAAATTTAGGTTAGATAGGATTGCAAGTTAAGAGTTATTTTCTAACATTAAAGTAGCGTTTTTCTGACCTTATTTTGCAAAGGCTATTCCCTTCACTCCCACACACAGATCCACCCCCTTCCCCTCCAGCTGGAAGCCAGAAAGAGCAAATGCCCCACTTTCTCCAACTCACTTATTAGTAATAATGGACTGAGCTCATTCACAAGTCCCCGGCCATCCCAGGACCACAGAGACTAACAGGACAGCTCTCCCTAACTCCCTGGGAGGGGGAAGGGGTGTTAATTCCAGGTCCTCTGTAACCAGTCCTCCACACTGGATGTCCACTGTTCAATTTCACATTAACGACTGTGTCCTGTTGGAGAAAGAAACAGGAAGTCTGGGTGCTGTCCCCCTCCAGACCCTCCCATTCCTCTTGGTGCTCCCCATCCCTGACCCTGTGCATGCTTAGCTGTGTGACTTGGACAAATCACTTTACCTCTCTGAGCAACTTTTCCTTTTTCGCACGCACATGCATCGTGGCCTCCTTCCAGCTCGTGGGCCAACATTCTATGAGAAACCATCTCTATGTTGCAAATTTCAAAGTGCCGGTCTGAGGGGCATGATGTGGGGAGAGAGCTGCAGGTTCCATGAGGCCACCAGCCCCTATGTCCTGTGTCCCCTGCCCTGAAACAGCGGCCCAGGCGCACCCCAGATGTCACCTCCTCCATGAAGCTTTTCTTGCCTTATTATCATCCTCGTCATCCCCCCCCCCCCGCCACCAGATGGAATGAATCTCCTCCTGTGTTCCAAGTGCGTTTTGTTTGTTCCTCTGCGAGGAGTCTCATACCCACGCTCTTTGTCCTAGAAGCAGGGGCACTGAAATGCCCTGGGGCGCAGCTGTCAGTTGGATTATTCCTGCTCGCACCGCAGTGACGGGGCCGGGGCGAGGGCGCTTGTAACACACGCACGCGTTGTTTCCCATGCGCGCTCCGCAGCCCTTGAACGTTTGGTGGGGGCTTACTTTTCATTTCCCTTTAAATGTTCCACGGAAGGTCTGAGATGATCTTGGGGCCAGGCGTTTGGCAAAAGCGGTGGGGAGCGGAGAGGGGCTGACCGGCCGCCCTTGCTCCTGGGAGACCCTGAAAAGGGCGGGAGAGGAGCGATTCCACCGACGCTCCATCACTTGGCCCGCCTTCCCTGCTCCCGCCCGGCGCCCGGCCTCTCCGCAGCGCCCCCTGGCGGCCGCTGGGCCATCTGGGTCTCACCGGCCTCAAACTGGAGACAGACTCACTGTTTAAAATCAGAGAACAAATCCTGTTCTGACCCGACATTAGAAACCGTTAGTGAGGGGTCCTGGGGGGGGGTGTCACCCGCCCACTGCGCAGCCTGCCACTGTCTCTCTCATGTCCACTCCCGCCCTCCTCCGCCTCCCGTAGGGACCACTGCAGGGGCATTTGCGGAAGCACCTTCCCAGATTTGTGACTTGGATTTCCAAGCTTCCTGCCCAAGGCTTCAAGGGAAAACCTCAGCTGCGGAATTTCCTAGAAAAATTATCTCAGGTTTCTTGAGGCTGCACGATCTCAACGGATGTTTCTAAAGGGTTCCGGGTACATCACTGAATCCTCAATGCAGCTTTGAGGTGGGTCCTCACTATCCCCATTTTGCAGATGCAGAAACTGAGGCTCAGAGAGGCTGAGTGCTCCGGGCTATAAAAGCAGTGAAGGGAGCTGGATTTGAACCCAGGCAATGCTTCTCCTAGTCCAGCCCACTCTCCACGACCTGGTATATACAGGTCCCCGAGTAAATCGTCTTCCAAAATTCAGATTCTCTTTTTGATTCTCCGTGGGACATGCACCTCATTGTTTCAAGGACCACCATCCTTCTAACTGGCCTTTTACAAAGAAACCTGACTTTGTTTTTATAAGTGAGGCTCCCCTCCCTTTTGCCTCCCCAGATAATATAAATGAAAGTACCAAGCATGTTTTGTCTGGAGCACAGCAGGTAGTATATATTTGTTGGATATAATTTTTTTCAGGCATGACTGCAACTAGAAACAGCTACTCTGTCCTTGCCTGACTTCCCAGATTGAGAGTCACTGTGGATCCCTGTGCTGAAGGAAGGGTCCTGCTGGGATAGCCAACATATGTCCCCATGCCAGGCTTCCAGGCCCAGTGTCCGGCCAGAGCACTGCTCCTTTTCTCCAAAATACACAAATTTCTACAAAGTACACAGACCACCAATGAGCAAGCAGTGGCTCTCTGGGGTCATCTATTCCTGATGAGGATTATTAAAATAGGAAATGATCTTTACAGCTAAATCATCAGTCAAAAGCATTGTCATTCTAAGTGAAGTAAGCCAGAAAGGGAAAGAAAAATACAGTATGAAGTCACTCATATGAATCTAAAAAAAGAAAAAAGAGGACACTAATGAACTCATCTACAAAACAGAAACAGACTCACAGACATCATAAACAATCTTATGGTTACCAGGGGGAAAGGGCTGGGAGGGGATAAAGTTGGGAGTTAAAGATTTGCAAATGTTAACCACTATATATACAAATAGATAAAAAATAAATTTCCTCTGTATAGCAAAGGGGACTATATTCATATAGGGAAGGCGATGTGAAAAGAAAGACGGTTAGAGATGGGAATGGTCCCTGCTTCTGATAGGTCGTCTCCTGCTCCTGGGTTCCTGAAACGTGGGTGAGAGTTTGCCCAGTGGAAGACCAGATGGTGCCTCAATCTCATCCCGTCCCATCAGTTACTCTGGTGAGCAGACATCCACTGGGCATCTCTGTGTCCCTGACCCTGTGCTAGGCTGCGGTTACAAAGACATGTCCAAAACGGTGCTAGTGCCCAAGAAGGTCACATTCTGGGGACAACCAGCACACAATGGGCCACGGCGATAACAGAGCTGAGTCCCAGGATGATGGGCACACAGCGGGGCTGCAGCAGGAGGGTCGGATAGGCTCCCTGGTGGCTACATCCGAGCTGAGTCTTAAAGGACAAGCAGAGGTGAGCTGGGAGGAGGGTGGGTGAGGCCAGAGACCAGGGACCAGAGAAGGACAGTGCTCCAGCCAGAGACCCAGCATGGCCAAAGGCATGGGGACAGGAAAAGCTGACAGTGTGCATGAAACAGCGCCACTGGAGCAGAAATTTGGAGACCCGCAGAAGATAGCAGTGGGGGGCCTGGTGGGGTCTGGCACAGTGAGGGGGTCTCACTCCATCCTTAGAGCAGGAGGCTTTTAACAGGTCACAAGACCAAGTCCAAGTGCGTCTCAGGAAGGCACATGGCAGCAGGGGTGCAGGGCTGGTCCAGGGTTGGGGTGCCCCAGGTCAGAGCCACAGATGGGTTTGAAAAGCACATAGGAGACAATAGGCAGACCTGGCGATGACCTGGAAGTGGGAGGTGAGGCAGAGGCAGGGCAAGGTAAACTCCAGCTTTCTAGAAACCACCGCCTTTCAGGTTTTGAACACCAGTCACCTAGCTAAGATCATATGAACAAAATGCCTACGAAGTCAGGGGGAAGTACTGTGGTTTCACTCTTGCCAAGTCCAGGTTCAACCCAAGCACCCGCCTGACCAATCCAGCTCATCCCCAGCCCGACAAGGAAGTCTGCTCTGCGCTCTCCAGCCTGGCCCCGCCCCACCCGCCCCACTAAGCATAGCTGCATGGGTGCGGCTGCGCGTGGATCTGCAGAGAGGTGTTCAGGGTCCAGGGTGAACTTGAAGCGGTCACCACGGGGATGTGCTGAAAGCATCAAAGAACGCACACAAAGTACAAGAGTGCAGCCCAATCTGGGTGGAAGCAAAGTGGTGGATGGAGTCCCAGGTACGGATTTCAGAGCACTTCCCCCAACTCTGGAGCCCAGCATCCCGTCCGCCCAGTGATGAGTACACATAAGCTACCGTCCTTTTGGGTCTAAGGCTCCTGCTGAGGATGAAAATAATTAAATGCAGCTCAGTGCTGCCGCCTACTGCTCGCCTCCTGCCATTGCACACACTCATTGCATCAGGGAACAAGCGGTCCCCAGGAGCAGCTCCCCGGGCAGGGCTCTGACAAGGATGGTCACCCAGCCCCAGGGCGGGGTTAATTCCCAGCCACGGAACGTCTGAACTAAAGGCAGCAAGAAGATGGTTGGGAATAGGGTGCAGCGGCCACAGAGGGCGTAGCTTGAAGGAGGGAGGGGGGCCGCTACCAGTGAGCCTTTTCACATCCATTCACAAGAGTGATGGGTGATACCTGCTGGAAAGACATTCAGGCCAAGGCTAAACAAACACCCCGGTTATGGGGGCATCAGGAGACTGGGGGAGGAACACGGATTGGATCGGGGTTGGCACCCTGGGGCCCACAGGCCAAATCCAGCCACTGGCTGGTTTTGTACAGCTCACAAGCTAAGAATGGTTTTTACACTTTTAAATGGTTGAAAAAATCAATCAAGAATAACAGTGGTGACAGAAACCCTATGGTCTGCAAAATTTAAGATATTTGCTGTCTGGCCTTTTACAGAAGTTCGCCAACTCCTGGACCAGAGGGCAGCTAAGGTCTTTCCCAGCTGAGGTGCTGCCCCAGGGGCCAGGCCATCCTGGGACACTGTCATCCAGAGGTCCTGGCTTCTCCCACAGACAGGGCTCTGCCGTCCCCCAGGACCCTGGCATCCAGCCCGGCCAGTCTCCTGGGACCCCTGGGTAGACGCTGTCTCCTAGGGATGGGCCAAGCAGCTGGGAGCCAAAGGGGGCAAAGCCCACATGCCGCCCCCAGGGCCCTCTGGCCCTGCGCCTGAACAGCTGTTCCGATCGAGGGGGGCCGTGGATGCTCCCCCTTGGATTTTGTCAGGGATGACACGGCTCTCAGAGGCCTCAGAAAAATATTCAGCACTTCTGGTAGGCCCAGATTTGCCAGACAGTTCCCCTGTGCCCAGCACAACTCACAAGACTTGTCAAAATGACCTCCTTTCATGCTGCAAATCCCTTCTCCGCGAGGAAAACCTGCTGACGGTTCAGTTCCTTTGTTAACAACCCCAATTTTTTTTAAGAAAGGGGGGGAAAAAACCCTCAGTTCTTGCTCTTTCGGAAGGGAGAGGGAGTCATTCGTAACATAAATAAATGAGGCAAGGTTTTTACCCTCCAGTAATCTCTTGCTCTGTCTCCCGTCTGCTGCAGCAGGTACCATGTGATCTAAGCACATGGTCCTGGCGCTGGGGGTGCAGTCCACTTGCTGGATGCCCTGGGGACCCTTTACTGAGGATGCTGTCCCAACAGTACCAGCAGGGCTCCTGCCTTCACCCTCCAAGAAACAGCCTGATGATCCTAAAGCCGGAGAGGCAACCATGCGTTGAGCTGGGTGGACGCTAGAGGGCGCTGTGCCCATCACTGGCCAGGCCGCCGGGGAGCCAGAGAAGGACACTGAGGCTGTGCGACAAGGCCGGGGCTTCCGGGACCCCGGGGCAGAAAGAGGGGAAGCAGAGGGGCTCCTGGTGCACAGCACCGTGGCTTTTAGGTAAAGGTCTAAAGGAGAGCCTTGGCTTGGCCGTTTCCCAGCTCAGTGACCGCGGGCACACCGTGTGTCCCCTTTAAGACTCCGTCTCCTCATCTGTAAAATGGAGACAGTAAGAGCAGCTGCCTCGGTGATGGTGATCTGGTGATCTGGTGATCTCGGTGGAGATGAACCAAGAGCACATGTTAATATTTAGATATGAGGCAGCCACCCAAAGCCCTAAACGGAAAAGCAGTTAAAGCTGCTCGGTTGGGCGCTAGGGCCGGGGTTGCGGGGGATGGCAGAGGGACCATTGCTTTTATGAAACTACGTGCATCTGTGATTTGGATAAATTATTTGTAAGGTACGTTTACAGCTGGGATCACGCTGGTGGAGCTCAGCCCTGGGTCAGCACACAGAGCAACGATGCTGACCGTGAGACTGGGGTCACGGGAGGCGCTCCCTGGGGCTCCCGGGAGGGCCGAAGGGAGGCTGGTGATGGGACTCTAGAAAATCTCCAGGAGAGGGAGCTGAGGGCGCTAACTTGTTCACCAAAGCCCAGAACGCACAGCAGGCTGATCTCTGTTGATGTTTGACGGCAGTGATTTGGGAACAAATTGACAGCAGCTTATAGACGTGTGGAGCTTGTTAACCTGAGCCACGGTGCAGTCTGGAAATCAGAGAGCGATCGGTCAGGAGGGCTTCCACAAATCTATGTGAACATGTGTCCTGGACGGGAGCCAGCAGGCACGGGGCTGTCCCTGGTCTCCTGAGTTGGGGTCGCAGAAGGCAGCTGTGTCCTGTCCCCGTCCAACGCTCCACCTGTCAGACCCTGGTACCCCTCCGGGGCTGTCCATAGGTGAACTGTGGGTGTGACCTGGTATAATAGGGCCGGCCAGACACAGGTGCAACACTGGAGCTGCGGGCAGACGGGCAGACCCAGGACATGAAGGTGGATGGACAGGTCCCCACACTTCTGCACAGGCTGGCCAAGGATGAGCCAGCACAGATGACAGCCTCCCCAACCTCCATCACCACTGCACACCCCCCACCTCACCCCTACACACACAGGCACACACCCCACCCCACCACACACACACACACACAAACACACACACGCATAGGGACCAGCACAGGATAAAGAGTCGGGCTCTGGGCTCCAGCCTCGACACCCACCACTCCTGACCGTGGGCACATCAGTTAATCTCCCCACAATGGCGGGTACAGACCTTCCTCCAAAAAGAATTGCCAAAAAACAAATAGGAAAAAAAAAGTCTATGACAGAGCTGCGTAAATTGTCAATCGGTTTGTAAAGGCCAACTGTTGTCATTGTGGTTCAGTGGTCAGATCACATCATCTGTCATTTCTTCACGGGAGGAAGTTAAGAGCGAAGGGGCCGGGGGTCGGGGCGGGGGCAGGCCCAGGGCTGGGGAGGGAGGGAGGGTCAGAAGCAGAGCCTTGGACCCGCCTGCCCCTCCAGGGGCTAGACTGACTCTGCACCAGCCATCGGATCGCAGGGGAGGAACAAGGCGTCCTTACTCAGCTAATCCATCAGTTCATGTTTATTCTGAAAGAGACGCACCACTCCCCTCCTCCATCACCCCCTCCACTCCCTTCCTCCAGTCCCTCCTCCACTCCCCAGACAGCAGGGCAGCCAATCTCGTCACACAAAGGTGTGCCTTTCTGAGCCAATGGACTGGCAATTTCTTCACTCAGTTCTTCTTGTCCTGCAGTGTCTCCCTGGCTGAGACAGGCAGCAGGGACCACTCCCTAGAGGACCGGAGGGGCCCCAGATGGGAAGGTGCCGGCCTTGGAGAGAGGGGTTTGAGGCTTGGAGGGAGTGACTGGGAGGCAGTGAGTCACCCCCCTCCTGCTGCAGCTCCCCAGTCTCCGTGAGCGCCGAAAGGACGGATGATTAACTGGGAAATGGGAACGTTTGCAGAGACGGTCATAAACGGCGCCTTCCTACAAAGTAATCTGCCCAGAGTAGAGGCACAAGGAAACGAGCCTCTCTGTTCCTCCTTCCCATCTGTGTTCCTTCGTCCCCTCCCACTTCTTTTTTAAACACACCAACACGAGTGTCAGCTTCCACATGCAATAAAGGACGTGTCCCTGCATCCATTATGCAGAGATCCGCGGAATGTTCCTACAGTTTCTTTCTTCCATCCTTTCCCCCACCTCAGCCCCCAAATCATTACCGCTCTCTTCTCTGCAAAATGGCAAGCTTCAGATTTCGGTGTTCACTGTCCACGGCATCCGAGAATTTTTGAGCTACAGGGCACGTGCTGATGAATGTATCGGGAGGGCCAGGATGCTGTCTGTCGGTGCTGTACTGTCTCCCTGGGTCTACGATTGCACAGACAAGACCCCCTTGACTACGGGAGAGAGGAGACAAGAGGCCAGGGCATGGCGGTGTGTGGCCGGGTTGACACGACCTGCTACTGACAACCACCAACGCTGAGCCGTTATAGATGCAAGCCAGCAGACTGGGCAGACTCACTTTTGTGCCCCCAAAGCCCCTTTCTAGCAGTATTCACCCCCAGAATAGGAGCGCCGGATGAACCAAGCCTGGAGCTAAGACAGAGTTCTGCCAAGGCCCACACGGGCCACAGCACACGCAGGCGCGTGTCACCTGTCCCCCATCTGAGCCGGCTCTGGAAGCCGGCAGCTCCGAAGGCTCGCAGGGGCTGGCATGCGTCCCAGGAACAGGGGCCAAGGGCAAATCGCTTCTTGATTACTGCTTACAGTGCAAGTTTTTGCTTTGGCCTGGGCGATGGCCAATCCCCCACGACACCGTGAGGCTCTTATCAGCCTGCAATGAATTGATTGATCCTTGCCTGATCCATGGATTCTCTTGTAACCAGAGAAGCCGCAGCCACCAGCTCCAGCCACAGGCTCCTCTCTGCAGCTCGAGGAGGCAGAAGACCCTCTTCCCCAGCCCCTCTCCCCTGCCTCACCCTCCCCGGCCTTCTTGGCACCTAACCATTCAGCCTGGTCTGTACCCCTCAGCCCCAGGGGCTCTGTTCCTAACGCCCTGCCTCCACCTGCCACAGCCCTTCATGGCCACAGAGCATCTCTTATTGGGTTTTCACACACAACCCTCCAAGGCAGGCAAAAAAAAAATGTGATTACTACGTTCAGCACTGACAACAGACAACTCCCATATCTCAGCAGTTCGATGCAATACATCCCCTTCTGGCTCATGTCACCGTCTAATATGAGCCAGGTGGCTTTCCAAGTGGCCGTCCTCCAAGGTGCCGCTAGCTCTAATGTCCACCCGTGGAGGCAAATGTGAGCAGGGTGGCACGGGGGGGGGGGGTTGTGGTGAGAACGCGTGCAGGGCACTTCTGCACGCATCTCATTGGCCAGAACTGGTCACATGACTGCCAACCACAAGGGAGGCTGGGAAACACAGTCCTTCCGTGGGACCAGGATGAGGACGTGGACAGGTGGGCATGCAGTCGCCCCCTGCTGCAGAAGGGACGGTGGCACTGACTTTTCTCGGGGGAGTTCCACATGCCACGCGTTGTGCTTTGGTGACAGAGACATCATCTCAGTCAGTCCCCACGACAGATCAGTGAAGATCACTCATCCTCGTTTTTACATGAAGAGACTCAGAATCCAGTGCACTGACTCCAGACTCCCTGCTCTGACACATGAATATACTCTCCGTGGACAAAACCGAAATATTGTAGAGAGGACTCGAATCCTTTTTGGCCATCCTGCCTCCGACCCCAGGTCCCTCCCAAATTCGCCATTGTTATCAGTCTGATGTGGGTCCTTCTGGATCTTTGGGTACATGCATCTATATGCATGAATGTACCCACAGTGATTAGCCAACTGATTTGTCATTTTCCTTAAAAAACAGAACAGTACTGTATATATTATTCTGCAACAAAATCTAATGCACACCTCCTTATAAATATCCTGTGTTTTATCACCGGATCGCCCAACTTCCCAGATTACCACCAGGGAGTAATGGCTTTCAGCATAAGCTACAGTTTCCATAAGGTCCTGGCTAAAGTGCAAATACCTCACAAGAGAAGTGTACGGCACGCATCATGAATAGTTATTCACACGTTAGCTCGACATCTTGTGTCTCCATAAAGCCGGACCCAGGAGGGCAGGGCCAACATCTTTCCCCGGGCAGCCAGCCTTTGGCCCATTGCCTGGTTTGGGGACACTCACATCTTTATTTTGAGATCTGTCCTGTGTGGACTGTCTCTCATCAAACCACCCAGGATGTTGGGGGCCGGAGGAAAGGGGTCCCTGAAAGTGAAGAAAACACTCACCCCCTTTTGAAAGTGAGATTAGGTGAAACCAACTTGAAAACAGTCTAGACAGCTGACTCTGCCCTCAGGTTAGCTCTAATCCTCACAACTCCCCCTTTGCAGAGGGCGTGGTTACTCCTGTTTTACAACTGGAGCCCCCGAGTCCAAGCAGGGAGGTGGGCTGCCCAAGGCTGGCTGCAGAGCCATCCCCCCGACCTGCTCGCGACCCTGCCTCCCCCAGCCTGGGGCCAGCAGCCTGAGTGGGGCCTGCCCTGAACCTTGAATTACTGGGCTGCTTCTCCAGTGCCAGTCAGGGCCCCAGGGGTTTGATCCAAACCTAAAAATGATTTTAAAAATCACTGAACTATGTGAACTTTGAACCCAGCTTTGACATTATTCCATCCACCTCTGACCCATATTCAGAAGGACCTAATGCCCATCCTTGAAGACCTATTGGAAACCCCATCTTCTAGGTGAGGCTGCCCTGACATGGCCCCCCCAGCAGGGATCTTTTCTCCTGTGAACTCGGGGCACTTAACGTCTGCACAGTTAATGGGCCTATTCCTCAGCTTCACCTTGTGTCAGCTCTTCTTTGGTGTTGGGCTGCTATTGAAATAATTTGTCGTCATAATTTAACAGGAGCTTCTGTTGTGTCTCCCCAGATAGAGGATAGTCTCCTTGAAGGCAAAGGCAGGCCCCTGACCTTGACTGTGAGCTGTGAACCCCCAGAATGCAGCCCAACGCTTTGAATGTGGAAAGTCCTTACCACACACTAGGGGTTTGACATCATTTCAACATTTTAATACTTCCACATTTAATACTGTATATAATCTTCACCCAGTAAGGATCATGCCTTTTCTAAATGATCTCTTCAGCTCCTTTCATTAGCAGACATCAATCACAATTTTCTCTCTTCTATCCTCTTAACTTTTTTACCAGCCACATTGAAACTTGAGAAAAGGTATCTGACCACCACCACTGTCATCATCATCATCACCATCACCACCACCATCATCATCACCACCACCATTATCATCACTATCATCATCATCATCTTCATGCACTGAGAGCCTCTATTCAGGCACTTGCTGTAAGCAGCCAGCATCCAGACAATCTGGATGTTCCCTTGTCCCACTGTTACTGTCCCACCATTATCACCTGGGCCACCGGCTCTCAGATGTCCTGTCACTGAGTCCTCCCAGCAGCCCTATGATTGCCCTCATGTATGAAGGTCTTGCTTTCCTGCAGGCGCTTTCTTAAGCACATGGAGCATAGAATTTAATCCCCTGTAATGCACTATAAGGTAAGTGCATTTTCCCCCCATTTTGCATATGAAGAAACTGAGGCTTAAAGAAGTTCAGTAACTCACTTTGCGTCTCACAGCAACTTTATTTTTAATACAGGGAGACTTTGCTGGATCTCTAGGAATCAATAATAGATCAATCATATAAAATAACATAAAGAGGGGAGGGTATAGCTCAGTGGTAGAGTCTGTGCTTAGCGTGCACGAGGTCCTGGGCTCAATCCCCAGTACCTCCTCTAAAAATAAATAAGTAAAATAAATAAGTTACCTCCCCCCAACAAAAAAGTGTTAAATAACATAAGAATACAGATGTGATGAATATAACAATGAATTTTAGTGTTGTCCACAGCACGTAATTCACCGTTTTGCAACTGTGCGGTGGCATTTTACACAAATTAAACATCTGTGAACCAAAAAGGAAACCTTGCTAAAGCATCTCAGATAAAAATCGTGAGCTGGCCACATTTTTCTGGCCACAATACAATAATAAAAATAGGCATCAGTGGAAAATATTTAATCACAAAAACCCCAAACCTTGTTCTTTATAACAACTTCTGCAAAACAACGTTGAAATCAAAGAGGAACATTAGAATCCAGTGGTATGCTCTTTGGTTGGTACTATTGAGAATGACACATAGTAATTCTAATGGGATAACTTTATAAATATAATTACACACTTTGGTCACAGCAACTTCTTTAGTGCTCAAAACTGTGCTCTGTAAGGAAGGTTTAGTAAAAATTTTTCTTTTGTGGATATCTGACATTTTTCAGAATGAAAGTTTAAAATTAAGAGTTAGCTCTCCAAGCAAGAAGAGAAGAGCATTATTAAGACAGGTGTCAGACCTAATGGCTTCACTGGGATACCCCAAGTACCACCCTGTATGCAGTAGGCGCTCAATAGAGTTGTTGAACGGAACACAAATGAAAAACTTGTACAACGTGCTGATAAAGTGAGCGGCTGAGCCGGAGCCCAGCCCCGAAGCCCCCTTGCGCATCCTCGCGTCAGGCGGCCGCCTTCTTTCTTGGGGTGGGCGGGGGAGGGGAATCGCCACCACGAGGAAGTCCTTCAAAGAGATTCCAGTGGTCTCTGGAAAGGACGGCCCCTCCATGGCAATCCCACCTGTGTCCTCTCACTCAAAACGCGCTCCAGCATCGGCGCTGAACGGCACACCTGTCTCCCGACAGCAAGACGCCTTCCTATTGGACGTTGGTGCTTAGAGATCAGTCGTGGGGCCGCAGAGTTCCCAGGAGGAACTCGATTAAATCTGGATCAGTATTTACAGCACGGTCTGGTCATCAGCTTACTCAGCTGCTCCCCCCTGCATCTCCCTTCCCCTCTCTCCTCCTCCTTCTCTTTCTTTCCCTCTCAAAGGCTTCACCAGGCCCGAGAACGTCAGGGAACTTGGGAGCGATGGGGCAACGGCTGATGCAGGGGCAGCTGGAAAGCCAGGGCCCACCGGCCACCAGCAAGACCTAGATGTCCCAGACCTGGACCCAGGGGCGCTGAAAGGGTTCTCAAGAGACAAAGGGCCTGGCGCAGAGGGGCTCTTGATCACGTTCATCCCCTCCCTCCCTCCTGCCTGTGGCCCTCCTTCCTCCCCACCTCTGCCTCTGGGTACCACTCCTTCGCATCCGAGTATTGAAAGCTTCAGCTAAAGGCCAGTGTATTCGCTGGCTTAGTCATTACACCCCCCTCCACTGGCCCCGAGCCTCAGCTCAAACAGCTTGTAACAATAAGACACCTGGACCAGGGGCCTCCCTGCGTATTAGCCTTCGTCTTCAGGGACTTATCAGTCAGAGATCATCACCCCCATTCTACAGCTCAGGGAACGGCGGCTTCGAGGTGAAGGGCAGTGGACCAAGATAGCACAGCCGGCAGGTGGGTGAGCCCCGGCCCCCTACCTGGGAGGGAAAATTCAGGTGGAGGGAAGGAGAGCAAAGTTAGGGATGCTGAGCCTTGAAGGGGAGGCCCGAGGGCGCAAGGATGTGGTGGGAGGGCATCTCAGGTGGGAAGGAGGAGGCGGGAGGACAGAGAGTGGGGACCGTTCTAAGTCATTCTCCAGGGAACAGATGTGGGTCAGCAACAGAGAGGGGCCCACCCGAAGATTCTCCCCTGAGTGCGTGGGGCACGGGGAGTGGGGAACAGAGAAAGTGGGGGTGGCAGCTTGTGATGTTCTGGTGTCACGGCTGACGCCCTGCGCTTGCAAGAGACTCTGCTGAATGACAGCGACCCTCGCCGCACAGATTACTGGGAGAAAGAGCAGCTTCAGGAGACTGTGAGGACAGCCACGGATGGGGGACGTGGGGAAATCACAGGGTGGCTCAGCTCGATCAAGGGTACCCTGGGCCATCACTAAATGTGGGACCACTGATGTGGCATCTGCCGTCTGCCTGGCCCAGTCCTGGCTCATCCTTCAGCGCTTTCCAAGGGAAACAGCCTTGTCTAGAGCTGAAGAGCTGCAGCCTCTGGGGTCGGATGAGTTTTCTAGTTTTCCTGAAGGTCTTCCATGAAGAAGGCTGCTTGAAGGCATCCCTGCACCTGGCCTGACTCTCCGAAAGGCTCTCCCCCTGCACCCCGCAGCTTGTGATTGGGCCAAATTACCCTTCCCTCCCCTGTCTTTGTCCACAGGTGGTCCCTGCTTTGAGCAGACGAAAAAGACACAAAAATCCAGACTTAGACCAAATTTTTTAATTGTGAAACAAGAGAAGGAAAGCATTCATTGAACCAAAAGTCGTCTTTGTTTTCATGGGATTCCCCAGCGCATTCAAAAATAAGACTCAATTTACAAAATTCATTTAACACTCAACTTTTCAGGAACACGACTATTGTCAATTCATAAGAGAGAGAAACTGTTCTCTTTCCTGGCTTTCCTCCTGATACTGACATGCCAAAGAGAGTCAGGGTTTGCTGAAAAATGAATTACTCCACAAAAACGTTCTGGCAACTGCTTACAGCGTCTCTTTAATGCGATGTTCAAATAAACTTCTGGAATTTTTGCATTGTGAAGGCAAAACGGTGAGCAAAAAAAAAAAAAAAAAAAAAACAACCCCAGCAAATTTCAAAAGGCTCTGATGAGATCAATGAAATATATTTTAGATTTTTCCTTCTTCTGGGGTCCGAACACTTAATGTTTTTCTTTCTCTGGGCAATGTTTCAATTTGAAATTTTATTATTGATTTTGTGCCAAGCTATATGGATGTCCTGCTCTTTTTAAAAATCAAATTTATTTTAATCTTTCTGTCTTAAAGATGGTGACAAGATGAGACTAGAATAAACTGCTTCTTGTTTTCTCTAATCCCCTCACACCCCCATCACCTCGTAACAGACACTTACAGAGGATGGGCATGCTAGAAACCCAGGGTCACCTTCTCTGGGTTCAGACTGTGTTGGTTAATAAAGGGGCTCATTTACCCATAAAGGACAGAAATATTTTCTCATTGTCAGCCTAATAGAGTATTTATTCACTAATTAATCTTGGATTAAATATTTGGCTATTTATTATGGCTTCCAATCTTGCCAATTAGTTAAAACGGCAAAACCACATCTCCCTGCAGAGGATTGCTGCTCCCTACCGGGTGGTACCAGGTCCCAAAAGATCTCAAGAGAAACAGAATGTCCTTCGTAGAAAAGCTCACATGAAATGATGGGAGGGGAAGCAGGGAGGGGCACTTAGCATATGTGACTGCCTGATCTAACTTTGAATCAAGATTGAAACTTGAATCTGCTAGCATCCACGGAGCTCAGCTTGGCCCCTGATCCCACTGACTCAACCAGGAAGCCAGTAACGCCTCCAACAGAACCATCTACGCCACTTAACTGTCTGGAGGCCCAGAAAGGATACTTGCAAGAACAAACACCCTACTTGCCAAGTAAGTACCTTCTGCTTTTCAAAAGTACCTTTATATACAGTAACCCACTGGCTCCTCACAAGAATGGGGAGGAGATGGGGGGACAGGATAAGGACCTCAGAGCCACTTTGCTCCAACGCCAGTAGCATCAGCATCTCCTGGGAGCATTTTTAAAAACGCAGACTCGGGGGAGGGTGTAGCTCATTGGTAGAGTGTGTGCCTAGCATGTACGAGGTCCTGGGTTCAATCCCCAGTACCTCCATAAGAATGAATGAATGAACGAATAAATCTAGTTACTCACCCTCACAAAAAAAAATGCAGACTCAACAAGTGTCTACTGTACAGCACAGGGAACTACACTCAGTATCCTGTAGTAACCTATAATGAAAAAGATCATGAAAATAAATATATATATATGTATGACTGAAACATGCCACTGTCCCCTAGAAATTGACACAACATTGTAAACTGCCTGCATTTCAATAAAAAAATAAATGAAATTTTTTGAAAATGCAGGACTCAACAAAAAAGAAAAAAAAGAGAGAAAAGTAAGAAAGGAAAGAAATGGCAAAGAGAAGACAACTTTAAAAAAAACAAAAAAGGAAAACAAAAGAAGCAATAAATAAATACATAATATTTAAAATTCAAACAAAAGAAAAATAAAAATGCAGACCTCTGGATCTAGATCTACAACTCTGAATCTGTATTTTCATGGGATTCCTAGGTGTTCTTGTGCGTATTAACATTGAGAAGAGTTGCTCTAGCTCAGAGACTATGTTTTATTCATTCTGTATTTCCCATTGCAGTGTTAGTTAGTAGCTGATACTCAAGAAATGTTAGTTGAACAGATGATAGATAGATAGACAGATAGATAGATAGATAGATAGATAGATAGATAGATAGATAGACAGACAGACAGACAGATAGATAGATAGATAGATAGATAGATAGATAGATAGATTGTAGAAAGGCACACACAGACCGGTGCATGGACAATTGTATAAATAAACCAGATACTATGTGATGTGACACAAAAATGCTGAGCGATCAAAGTCACAAAGATGTGGCCCAGCTAGAATCCAGGTCATCTCTAGAGTCGCTCTCTTTCCATTATTTATTTCGAGGTGAAGAAAGTGGGCTGTCCTCCCTTCAGAACGTGTGCGAGTGGAGGAGGAAGACAGACGACAAATCCCACTGCACAGGAGCCATCCAGCCTCTCTCCGTCAACATTTCGGATCACTGGGTCATGTGTAGAGAGTATTTTTCACAGTCCAGTTAAATTAAAGAAGCCACTTTATGTACGGAGGTACCAATAGAGTCACGCGATATGGCTGTTTTCCAGCCATGTTGGAAATCAAATTATACTGAGTAAAAGAAGTCAGGAGGAAGGGCTCTGCCTCCCTGAGATAACCGACTCTATTTTTATAAAAGTGAGCACGACAACCCTGGATTATCTGGCTCTGGACTTGGCTCCGAGCGTGCTGTGCAGCTGGACACATCCTTCTCCTCCATTCCCCTGGCATCAGCAAGATCGCCAGAATGCATTAACCAAAGAGGGCAGAGCTTTGCCCGGGACCTGACCTCGCCAAGTGAAAAATCCTACAGCTTCTGGCTCCTGTGCCAGCCACCTTCTGTCACATCCAATTCATCACCCACCACAGCACAGGCCTCGAGGCTGCAACCTCCACAGCTTTAGAGCCAGGACTTTCCGATTCCTGAGCTTCAAAGGGGTTTTGAGAGGTTTTCTGACCCTGACTCCCTCCTGAATGCACGTGAAATTCTGCCAGCGACCCAGGGCGTCTCCTCCATCAGACATCCACAGATGAAATATCCTTTGGGAACCTGTTTTCTGTCCCTCTAAATTGGAAGCCCTTAATTTTTTTTGAGTCATGCACACCTGTGAGAAACTGATGAAAGCTATGGCCCCTCCCTCTCCCAAGGAAAACGCACATAAACATACTCTTTGTTTTTCATTTTAAGGGAACGTCTGGAGAGCCACTGGCCGAATCCCTAGCATCCAGAAATTCTAGGTTAACAATCCTTGATAGAAATGCAAGCCTTTAGATAAACAACAAGTTTCTACTGTAAAGCACAGGGAACTAGATTCAATATCTTGTAGTAACTGATAACGAAAAAAAATCTGAAAAGGAATATATATACGTATATATACGACTGAAACATGCTGCTGACCACCAGAAACTGACACAACATTGTAGACTGACTATACTTCAATAAATAATTCAAAAAAAAAAAGAAAGAAATGCAACCTTTAAGCCTTTTGCTTGGATCTTCTAAACGTGACCCGACCTCATCCAGTGTTGACACCAAGAGTTGTTTTAAATCTTTGGCCTAAAAGCTGCTTAGAAATGAGAGAGAAGAGGCTTTCTGCAGAGTGGGAACTAGATGAGTTCTGAGCAGGGAAACCTGGGTATGAGTCCCAATTCTTCATTTATAGCTCTGTGTCCTTGACAAAGCCACTTAATCTGAGTCTCATTTTCTCATCTAAAAAACAGGAAAAATAATAGTACCTCACAGAGGAGGGTAGGGTACAGCTCAGTGGTAGAGCACGTGCTCATGGTGAGCATGCACAAGGTCCTGGGTTCAATCCCTGGCACCTCCATTAAATACATACATACATACATACATACATAAAATTACATGCCCCCCAAAAATAAATAAAATTTTAAAAAATAATAATACACAATTTCACAGAGTGTTCAGGTAAGTGACAGCTGCGTACTGAGACTGGGTGCTTAGCCCATGTTATTTCGAGGCCCTTCCCCCTTTTTTCCCATCCTTTAATGAACTGACAGACTCCCCAAAAAAGCATCTTTCCCTAAAACACCTTGAATCCCCTGTTGGATTCATTCCTTTGTGCTAAGACATTGATGGGCCCGTTAAGAATCCACCTCGCCCAAGGGTGTGACACCCAAATCATTTGTCAAGAGACATTTGTTTAACCCTTCTTTTCATGTGTGAGTTACCAGGGCAGGTACTGTAGGATGTTCCTCATTGGGTTTTTTTACCCCTAATTTTTGTTTGTTTGCTCTTATTTTTATTTTATTTATAGTTTATTATGTATTCTTTTTTTTTATTTAATGGAGGGACTGAGGATTGAACCCAGGACCTCTCACATGTTAAGCACGCACTCTACCACTGAGCTATTACCCTCAGGCTGTTGTGAGTCCCTTTGGAGATGTGTGCATAACCCCACATAAACCCACATCACCCCACATAAAGACAATGGGGCATAGATCGTGGCTACCCAGTGCCAGGTGGGCCATACACAACATGAACACATACACTAGAGCATCTGGGAGCTTCGTGAGCAAGGGCCTGGACCCTGATGTCAGGCAGGTCTCAATTTGAATTCTGGTCCTTCGACTCATCACCTATCAAATGCAGGGCAAGGTCATCTTAGCCTCCTTGTTGGAAAAAACCAACAACAAACCAGCAAACTACTGTATATAAAATAGATAAGCAACAAGATCCTACTGTAGAGCACAGGGAACTCTGTTCAATGCCTTGTAATAATCTATAGTGGAAAAGAATATGGAAAGGAATATATATATGTGTGACTGAATCACTACACTGTACACCAGAAATTAACACAGCATTATAAACCGACTATACTTCTTTAGAAAAAAAATAATAAAGTAAATTTTTAAAAAAGAGGAAACTAACAAAGAACAGCAACAGTGAAACGTACTTCACAGAGTTGCTGTGTGGATTAAACGACTGGCTTACAGAAAGGCTGCGCCTGGAAGGCCCGTTAGAGGGCGCTTAGTACAAGACGGTTCTCACTTCCATGTAGGGTGTGGGTGGCGGAGCGGGCTTCGGAGGGGGGCGTGGATAAGGGGCACTGAAGAGTGGAGAGAATTCAGAGCAGGAAGGGAGGTGGGGAGTGAGAACAGAAATAGGGGCGGGGGTCTTCCATGAAACTCGTCACCATCATCACGGATGCTGCCGTGTTCAGAGATGGTGCCCCGGGGGAGAAGGGTGCTGGACAGGGGACCAGTGCCATCGGATCCTGGGGTTACCCATCCAAAGAGGGCAGGCCTCAAGGGTCCCACGGGGGGCTCTAAGGCCCCAGTTGCTGCTTGAGAGCTGAGAGCCAGGGCGCAGGCATGGGAGACCCCACAGCACCTCCAGGAATGCTCCCCAGGGCTTGGCCCTCTCTGAGTTGCTTAAATCCATATTGCTTTAGTGGCTAGTTTTTCTTTGACAGTTACAGACTATGTGCTCAATAAATACTTACTGATTGATTGATTTCTTCCTTGGCTAACGCTGCCGGGAATGAAACAATTTGTGCAGTGTCTCAGGCACAGGGTTATGAACAGCCATCTCCCGACCTCTCAGGAACACGAGCATTACAAGTCCATGCAGGGGCTGGTGGGGGCACAGCAGCAAAGGGCAGCTCGACAGGTGAGTCTGGCCCCAATCAACTCGCAGAATTGACAGGTCCACAGTCCAAAGTCTCTAGAAAATTGCCAAGGCTCTGACTGACCCTCTGCCACCAAGGGCTCCCTCTCAGTAAGGAAGAGAAAGTGAGGAGGTGGACATGGTCAGAGAGAAGGGTCTGGAGCAGGGACAACTTCTTCCTAACACCTAAATCAGCAAGTAAGACAGATACAGATGGAATCTGCTCAAACATTTATGACATGAAACGGGGCGGAGATGAGGGGGGCAGGGACCTAGGTTCTAGATGGATTCTTTAAAATTCTGCTAAGTCTCCAAAGCCCGGAGGAGCCAGATCATTAAAATCTCGTCTCTGCGGGCCAAGAATAGCTCAAGATTTATGCCCCACGTTGGAGAGTTCTGCTCGGCCTGGATGCTGCCTGAGTTAGAGCAGAAGTCTCTGTGTGGCTTCGACCAGCTCCAAGGCTGGGGCTCACAGGCCAGGCACCTCCATCTCTAAAGGGGCCGGAGCATTCCTGGCCAAGGAAATGGGGCAGTCAACAAATAGTCAAGGCCAAAGCTAACACTGTAAAAACATGGCCTGGGCAAGACCATGACCCCTGGGCATGTACTCAGGAGACACCCAGAGTTGTAGTGGAAATGTTAGCTGTGTGACATGAGCAGGTCACTTAACCTCTCTGAACCTCAGATATCTCATCTGCAAACTGAGAGTAATCAAAGCCCCCACCTCAGAGGACTGTTGTGAGAATCAACACAGGCAACGCTCACAGGATGGTACCTGGAGCCAAGTAAGCATTCAATGGGAATTGTTTTGTGAACGTAGGTATCGCTCCCAAATTCGGGTTAAATAAGTAAGTGAAGGAGTCTCTGGGGAAATGAGAGCCTTCTTCAGGGGGTGGCCCAATTAGGGTGCTGTGGGGACCAAATGAGAACAGTACGGGCTGAGGCAGGTCCCTGGAGCATCTCTCCTACGTGCCCAGAGCAACATCCAAGGTCAAATAAACGGATTTCCACAACCAGCTGTGGTACTGCCAACAACAACAACGCGGACGGGTCATGCATCGTCAAGCCGTCTGGAGACGGAGCAACTGTTGTTTCCAGAACACCAGTCTACCGTTTTAACAGCCTCAGAAATGCGCCATCCTAGAAGACACTGGGATGAAGAGTTGGAATCCTAACAAGGAGAGCCTACGGAAGCCAAGGTCTTCGAGTGCGGCCCAGAGGGCTGTCCGGGTGATGCGCTCCCGGAGGAGACGCTGACAGACAGCAGCCTCGCGTGGAAATAACCCCAGCAGCAGAGCACGCGCGCACGGCGGGTAAGGCAGAGCGCTCCTCCCGATGAGGTGGGCAGAGTGGAAACCACGCCACAGCGCGCTCCGTGGTGCAAGGGTCCCGTGGTCGGAGCGTTTGGAAACACTGCGGAATGGAACCCCTTTGCGTATTCGCAATGCAGGGTCAAGGCACCGAGAGGCCCTGGGGCTCGTTGGAGCGTGGAGGCGAGTCTGGTTTTGCGGTAGGACCCGCGGAACACACTTGGCAGCGCCCCGGCGGAGCACTGCTATGGAAGCAAAGCCCGGCTGGGGGTCCCCACTCTGCTAAGTCAGTTCCCACTCGGAGCTGTCACTTCCTGTCTCCAAGACACCCCCCTCCGCCCCGCTCATGGTCCACCAGCTCCCCCCAACCCCCCAGGGACATCCAGGCCTAATGACACTGTGATTGAAATGAACATGGGAGGAACCCCAGACCCCCAGGTGGATGGCCGCACAGCACACAGGGGCTGCTCAGAACCGGAGGGCGTCTGGGAGGACCGGAGGGGAGGGAGGTTCCCTGCCGCCCCCTGGATGACTGCCTTCCTGGCTAAGTCTTAAGAGAGACATATTTTCCTTTTCTCACATGCCTTCTTGAAAAAAATCATTACCACCTCACAGCCTAAAGGTAACTTCAAAACTATGTACAAGTTGGCGACTGTCCTGCCAGGCATTTGGGATATGCAAATGTGTATTTTCTGACCAAACCGACATAATGAGATATATACTGGTTGGTGATTTGTTTTTTCCCCCATTAATTCATATTAATACAAATGATTTATTATGCATATTAATACCCAATGAGCGTTAACATTGTCCACTTTGGATAGTGTACACAGAATCTCAGTGAGGACCCCGGCTGGACTAGTTAAAAAATCTAACAAACAGAAACAGACTCATAGACATAGAATACAAGCTCGTGGTTGCCAGCAGGGATGGGGGTGGGAAGGGACAGAACGGAAGTTAGAAATTTGTAGATACTGACAGGTATATATATATATAGAATAGATAAACAAGATTATATCGTGTAGGACAGGGAAATATATGCAAGATCTTGTGGTAGCTCACAGTGAAAAAGTATGTGACAATGAATATATGTATATTTATGTATAACTGAAAACTTGTGCTCCACGCTGGAAACTGACACAACATTGTAAACTGACTATAACGCAAAAAAAAAAAAATCTGAAAAGCACCCTTGTCAGTGGGGGAGATATTAACCCCATTTTGTGGAGGAAGCAACTGAGGCCCAGAACGGTGCCTTCAGAGGGTCAGCCAGGTTACAGGAGGTGGACGGGGGCCCAAAGCGGACGCCTCCCTCCTCCTGGAATTGAAAACAGCATCTTTCCTTCAGGCTGTTCCTGAGAGTCTTGGGACTGAAAAAGTGCCGGAGGTCAGTTCATATTTGTTCTTATTACGTAACATCAGGTGCGAAGAATGAGTCGGTTTTGTGTTAAGTGCTTCCTTTCCACGTAAGGCACCATTTCCTCCAAAAGCCAAATGGAAGGTATTTCTCCCCGTTGGATTATACATGAAAAAGCTAACCTGCAGGTGTCCTTAGCTGAACCTCTGGGATAATTGTCAGCAGCCACATGGGGCCGTGGACAACCTCTCCTGCAGAGGTGAGGTGCTGGTGTGTGTGCATGGAGGCTGTGGGGGCCGCTCAGCCGCCAGGGCCCTCCCCACCCATGGCTCCTCCTTCCCATGAAGCGGCCTTGCGTCCGAGAGCAGGATTTCCTGTCTGGTAACCACGCTGGGCTGCGTCATAAACAATGGCAAACCTCAACCACCAGGGCATCATCCGTAAAGTAAGAGGAAGATTTGAAGGAAAATGAAGCCCTTCGGGGAGATTAGCACGGAGAGGGTGAAACAGAAGGGAAACTGATCACTCAGACTTCCCCCTCACCATCACTACAATGGGTCCCTGGCCCCGAGGACCGTGAAGTTCACACTCCACAGAGCAGTCCAGGGTCACTGCTGACCTGACCTTCCCTCCCTCCTCTTCCACGTGCCCCTGATCCAACCTGTGTGCAAGCGAAACTAAACACCTGGGTTTGTGTAAAGTCTTTCCTACTGAACCTTCGGCAGCCCAAGCACCTCCGCTATCTCCCCCTGGAAAAGTGTGTCTCTGGCTGGAGTGTCGACCTGCTTGATCACAAGATGCAAGAAGGGAAGCCAAGGTCACCTTCCTTCGGGAAGACTTGTGCCGCAGAAACCCAGGACACCGTCCCCAGTCCTGCCACCCAGCTGTGGCTGGGCCGCAAGCTCTGGGCGCATACCGGGCTGCAGACGCGATCTGGCTCTGTTCCTAAGCTCCTTCAGCCTCCAAAGACGCCACAAACTTCAGATCGATGGGTGTGCACAGCCTGCGGCACCCACTTCAGATTTGCGGACACAAGTGCTTGAATTAGGGGCTGCCATCAGCCAGGGCAAACTTTCTGTTTCAGTCTTGGCAATAAAAAATAAGAAGGAAAAAAATCCCAGAATTCAAGAGGCAGCTGAGTCCTGCACTGGTGAGGGTTAGCAGATATCGCTCCCGTAGACTAAAGCCGTTAAAAACTTGGCCACAAGCCCCGTGGAGTTTTGCTCTTTTATGGGAACAATATTGTATGTTATGAAGGAGGCACTCCATGAGTTGCTACGAACCCCACACTTCCAGGGGTTCTGCTAAGTCCACAGATGCTCCCAGGCCTCCAGTCTGGGGAGGGACACTTCCAGGGGTTCTGCTAAGTCCATAGATGCTCCCAGGCCTCCAGTCTGGGGAGGGACACTTCCAGGGGTTCTGCTAAGTCCATAGATGCTCCCAGGCCTCCAGTCTGGGGAGGGACACTTCCAGGGGTTCTGCTAAGTCCATAGATGCTCCCAGGCCTCCAGTCTGGGGAGGGACACTTCCAGGGGTTCTGCTAAGTCCATAGATGCTCCCAGGCCTCCAGTCTGGGGAGGGACTTGAAACAACCATCTAAAGATGCCGGTCTCCCTGGAGCAGCCAGGGCACTGGGCTGAGCTGGGCCTTCCCCCACCTGTATGCCTAGCGAGGGGCCCCGTCCATAAATGACATTCAGCCCACCCCACCTGAGCGCGTAACCAAGGGAAGTCGGCACCCCAGCTCTGCCCAGCACGGGGTTTGACTCCCAGCTGGGCTCGATGAGTACGTCTCGGCTGAGAAAGTGAGCGGCTTCCTCACTGACGCAGCTGGACCAGTGCTTCTTGGTCTGCATCTCCCGCCCTGTCCTTCCTCCTCTGTGCCGAACCCACGTCTCCCACTGGCCCCTGGAGCAGATGAGCCGGGGGCACCTCAGGCTGGACACGTCAGCTCTCTCGCCAGCCAACCCGCCTGCCCTTCTCCCCTCCTCCGAAGCATCTCCTCTCCATCCACCCCCTCAGGCTTTCATCACACCCCAGCTGGACCATTTCATCACCTCAAATTGCCTGTGGGCTCCTCCCCTATCCCTGTCCCATCCTCCAGTGCCGTTGTCCACAGTGATCCCAGAAAACCTTCCTAAGATGCCAACACGCCCCAATATCCGTGGTGTATGAGCTGCTTCATGCCACAGGCCGCCACCGGCCTCTCTGCCCTCAGCTCCCCTCCCCTCACTGCGGACACCCCTTCAGGGGAGGGGCCGGCCCTGCTCTCTCTTTTCTTATGTTTCCTTTTCAAAGATACAGTCCCCACCCAGTAGTACTGTATCTCTTTTGTTCTATGCCTTCACCTTTACCCCCACCGAATTGTCTTTTCTTTTTTAAAAAATTGTGGTAAAACATACGTAACACAAAATTTACCATTTTTAAGTGTGCAGTTGGGTGGCATGAGGTGCATTTACCTCCTTGTGCAACCATCACCCCGTCCATCCCCATAACTCATCTCACCTTGCAAAACTGAAACTCTCTACCCATTACACCAACTCCCTGCCCCCCGCCCCCTCCCCGGCCCCTGGAGACCACCATCCTGCTCTCTGTCCCATGAACTTGACTCCTCTGGGTACCTCATGTGAGGAGAATCACACAGTGTTTGTCCTTTTGTGACTGGCTTATTTCACGTAGCATCGTGTCCTCAAGGTTCATCCATCCTGTAGCCTGTGGATCAGAATCTCCTTCCTTTTTAAGGCTAAAAGTAATCTTTCATTGTGTATATAGACCACATTTTGCTTATTCATTCATCCGTTGATGGACACTTGAGTTCCTTCCACGTTTTGTACCGCTGCTGTGAATGTGGGTGGACAGATATCTATCTGAGTCCCTGCTTTCAGTTCTTTCGGGTCTAAATCTAGATGCAGAATAGCTGGATCATAGGGTAATTCTGTTTAATGTTTGAAGAACCACCAGACAGTTTTCCATCCAAGTCACCAACGGATTCTGAACATGAGGAGGACAGACCCCAACCCCCCGGGGAAGCAGCCAAGGTGCAAGTTGCTGCACGTTCCTTAAAACAAGACCTCTCAGGACAGGAGTCTCGGAGGGAAGGATGAGGGCTGGGCTGTCTCCTCTCTCCCCGCCCTCCGTCTTCCGATGGGCTTGTTCCCGGGTGGAAGGGGGCGGAAGCTGGGCGGTAGCTGTGCGGGACAGCAGAGGGAGGAGATGCCTTCTTGGAAATAAGGTACCTGAGAGCAAGTGGAGATGCTCGTGCCCCGGTTCCCATGGCGCCCAGCTGATACCAAAACAGCAGTAAAAGCCTCTGACCATACTGTAAGCCAGGCCTAAGGAACAACGCTTCTGAAAAGGAGGATTCTGGACCCGGCTGTCCCCCACCCCAAAGGTGTTCTCCATTCCAGCCACAGCCAAAGGCTGGCAACCCCTGAGAACACCAGGGCCTCCCTCCGGGTCTCTGATGTGCGTTCCCTTCAACCGGAGCAGCCCCTCCCCCCGAAGCCTCCCACCTGCCCACCATGGATGCTCCAGGACCCCATTCGAGCATCATCTGCTCAGGGGAGCCTTCCCGCCCCCAGGCTAGTGACACCCTCCTCTGTGGTCCAAGCCACTTGGCATACCTCTATCACTAGGCTATGGTTTTCCTATTCATCACCCCCATGAAACTGTGTTCCTTTGTTGAAGTAACACCCCTGTATTCCCTGAACCTAGCACCGCTGAAACTCTGGGCATAGTTTTGGACAGCTGAATGATACTTCTCAAGCAGGTTTTGAGGCCAAAAGCATCCGTACTTGTACTGAGATAAGATCCCTTGACCTCTGCACGACTGACATAGGGCTGGAGAATTCTTTGCCCTGGGGGGCTGTCCTGGGCATTCTGGAATGTTTGGCAGGATTCCCAGCCTCAACCAATCGGATGTCAGGAGCCACCTTCTGCCCAGTTGCAAGAATCTAAATGTATCTAGGCTTTGCCAAATGTCCCCCAGGGATGGGAGGGGAAGGGGGGAGGAGGGTGGCAAAATTGCTCCCAGTTCAGAATCACTGTCCCAAGATCACGTACGATTCCAGCAGGGTTCCCTCGGGGACTTTCTAAAAGTGCCCAGCCTGAATGCAGACTCCAGACAACGTACGAAATCTCCTGAGAAATATGCACCACATTGATTACCATCTCATGAATGATGTATCACTTTATATATCTTGTGAATAATTAAGACATGTGCCTGGGAGCCTCTTCCAACAGATCATCTGGTAGGAATCCAATCATTTGCCATAAGATATTGACCCTGGTCTGATTCATTATTTACAAAGCTCGCTAAAGTCTGGGGATGAGGAAATGCTGCATCAAAACAGTTCCCTTCCAAATCTTTTTTAAAGAGCGTAGAAAGGTTGCGGCGGGGGGCGGGGAGAAACGTCCCTGGACCAAAGGGTACCAAGGCCCTCCGAAGGAAGAGATTTCACCCAAGGCCTATTTAACAGAAGGCAAAGGAATGAGAGGGTGAGGCTTGGGGAGGGAGGAAGAGAAGGCAGGCCCAGGATCGTAGCACCCGGTGACGTGTGTCCTAATCAGGAAGAGGCGGCGGAATATTTGTTAAAAAGATTTCATATTCTTCAGAGAAATGAAATGAGGTGACAGGAGCGGAGTGCTTGCACAAGGTCCACACACAGGAGAGGTTCTGCATGCACTGATTTCCGTTGTGACCCTTCCTGGGCCGAATGGGGAAAGTCACCGCCCCAGAGCAGGGAGACAGCAGGAAGTGAGTAGCTTCGCATCTCAAAGACTGTGTGGCTGGGCAGGATTGGTCCCCAGTCCCTTCCGTTTCTCAGGACGAGCAGGACCACACCCCATCCCATGCCATCTTTAAGGTCTCAGGCAGGGAAGCAAAGGTTATGGTTTTTTTTTTTTTAAAGAAAGTATAGTCGATTTACAATGTTGTGTTAATTTCAGGTGCACAGCATAGTGATTCCGTTATACATACACATAATTTTTTTCATATTCTTTTTCATTATAGGCTATTACAAGATATTGAATATACTTCCCTGTGCTCTACAGTAGGACCTTGTTATTTATTTTATATATGGTAGTTTGTATCTGCTCATCCCAAACTCCCAATTTATCCCTCCCCCTCTTTCCTCTTTGGTAACCACGAATTTGTTTTCTATGTCTGTGAGTCTCTTTCTGTTCTGTAAATAAATTCACTTGTATCATTTTTTTCAGATTTCACATCTAAGTGATAATGTGATATTTGTCTTTATCTGTCTGAATTACTTCGTTTAGTGTGATAATCTCTAGGCCCATCCATGTTGCTGCAAATGGCATTGTTTTATTCTTTTTTATGGCTGAGTAGTATTCCATTGTATATACATATACCACCACTTCTTTATCCAGTCATCTGTTGCTGGATATTTAAGGTTGCTTCCATGTCTTGGCTTTTGTGAATGAAGCTGTTAATCCTGAATGTTCCCGAGTAGCAGAATGATCAGAGGTCTTGCTGAAAAGCAGATTTGGGGACTGCATCCCTGCAGATCTTAATTCAGTCATTCTGGGGCAGGACGCAGATACTGCATTTTTTTTTTTTAAGATCAGCTCTGTGCCCTGACACTGTTGAGACAAGGCCTCCATTGAGCAATGCCACCCTACGTAGGAAAGCAGCCTGAGAAGCTGCAGAGGCTGCACCCACAGGGGCCTGGGGACGCTCCCCAACACCAGGACACTCTCTAGCTACCATCAGTTGACACAAGGTTTCAGTTTGAGGACACCGTATGCAGTAAAAGGGAACATTCAGTCAAGTGGTAACTAGGAGGTACATGTATTTTCAGTATCATCACAAATCCAAATGTCCCACCATTTAGCAATAACGTTGGTCTTTCAAAACTTTACTGTACAGACTTACCTGAGAAAAAAGGATACAAAATACATCCTTGAGATCTACCCCTGGGAGAATCTAGTTCAAAATACATCCTTGAGATCTACCCCCGGGAGAATCCAGTTCAGTAGAATGAGGAGGTCAAGACTCTGTGACTTTAACAAGTGCTGTGGACAACTGGGATTTAGGCGGCAGCAGGACCACACTGTAAGAAAACCCAAGTACAGCTGCCAGGAGCCTCTCGCTAACCCTTAGCTCCATGGGTCACAGACAGGCAAGGCTGCCAGAGGCCCGATGAACATGCAGCCTGGAGCAAGAGCATCACTAAGAGGCCCAATTCTTGGGATAATGAGCAAACCCAAGTTATATACAATGTCAGTGAAATCAATTCTGGACCACGCAGAGCTGAGCTGGAAGAGGCTGGGGGAAGGGGTGGGTCCAGCACACACACCAGCCACCACCCCCTGGGGCTTCTGCAACAGCAGCCCAAACTCACACCCACAGAGCTTTTGGTCCCATTGGTGACTCTCTGATCGGGACACTGGGTTCTCCATCCCCAGCGGTGCACACGGTAAGGGGCACAGCTGGGGGCAGTGGGTCGCTGTCTCCACTTGGTAAAAGCTCCATCCAGAATCAAGGACAAGCTGCCCCTTGCCCTCCTGGCTCTACCACGGTCATGTGGCCTGTCTGTCCCTTCCCATCCTTTTCTCTCCTTGTCCTCCAGAAGTGCCCTCCCTACAGCCACCAGGTCCAGGGAAAATCCACCTCTCTCCTCCCAGACCAGACACCTGTCCGGTCCAGCCCATCCCACCAGGAGGGCCCCCGGCATCTTCTACTTTTTTTCAATTGAAGTACAGTCAGTTACAATGTGTCAATTTCTGGTGTACAGCACAATGTCCCAGTCATGTATATATCTACATGTATTTGTTTTCATATTCTTTTTGATTTAAACGTTATTATAAGATACTGAATACAGTTCCCCCCAGCATCTTCATTCAATAATTCATTAATGAATCTGAATCTTCTCTCCCCAACTGGGCTGGAAGCCACTAAAAAGATGGGGCTCTGGTTATGTCTTCCTACACTACCCCCAATTCTAGGGAAGGGCTGACCACAGTGGGCGCTTCAACAAATCCTTATTGATTTGACTTGCTCCCCTCCCCTCTTTCCCACCCATCATTAGATACAGGAAGCACACAGTGTCACAGACACGGTAAACAATCTTATGGCTACCGAAGGGGAAAAGAGGTAGGAAGGGATAAATTTGGGAGTTTGAGATTTGCAAATATTAACTACCATATATAAAAATTGATTTTTAAAAAACCCAATTTTTTCTGTATAGCACAGGGAACTGTATTCAATATCTTCTAATAACCTTTAATAAAAAAGAATATGAAAATGAATCTATGTATGTATATGTATGACTGGGACATGATGCTGTACACCAGAAATTGATACATTGTAATTGACTATACTTCAATTAAAAAAATAAAAATAAAAGAAGCATACAGTGGAAAGTGGAAAGGGGAGAACTTTGCTGAGGACCAGCTAGGGTCCTAATTCCAGCTCTACCACCACCCATGTGATGAAATCTCTGGCCAGTTAACCTAACTTTTCAGAGCCTTGATTTTCTCATCTTTAAAATGGGGGTGGAAACTCAACAACAAAAAAACAAACAACCTGATTCAAAAATGGGCAAAGAACTTGAGTAGAAATGGAGACATTTTGCCAAAGAAGATAGACAAATACAGCCAATAGCACATGAAAAGATGCTCATCCCTAATCATCAGGGAAATGGGTACCAAACCCACAGTGAGATGCCACCTCATACCCACTGGGATGGCTACTGTCAAAAAAGCAGAAAACAATAAGTGTTGGTGAGGATGTGGAGAAACTGGAACTCTCAAACAGATTTTTGTATATCATGTTCATAGCAGCTTATTCACAGTAGCCAAAATATGGAAGCAATCCAAATATCTATCAATTGATGAATGGATAAACAAGGTGTGGTCTAGACATACAATGGAATATTACTCAGCCTTAAATAGGAGGGAAAATCCTGCAATATGTCACAACATGAATTAACCTTGAGGACACGATGCTAAATGAAGCTGTTCAGTCGCAAAAGACAAACGCTGTATATGTCCACTTATACGAGGTACTCAGAGGGATCAGATTCATGGGGGGAGATCATAGAGTGGTGGTTTCCAGGGGCTGGCGGGGGAGGGGAGAATGGGGAGTTATTTTTCACTGGGACAGTTTCAGTTTTGTCAGATGAAAAGTGTTCTGGAGAAGGATGGCCGTGATGGGTGAATGTAAATGTAGTTAATGCTACTGAACATAAATATGGTTAAGATGGTAAATTTCATCTTATGTGCATTTTACCATAACAAAAGAAAAGAAGAAAGGAGGATGGTCATAGGCGGCATTGATGGTCTCTTAAAAAATTAAATGAGAGGTGAAAGCATTTGGCACACTCTAAATGTTTCCTGCCCCCAAACCCCTTCCTCTAGGTCATAGAAATACACGCATTGGACTCAACAGTTTCAGCAGGGGGCGGGGAAGCACGGGGCACAGAATGTGGTGGCAAGACCCTGGGGTCCAGGTGGCCAGTCTCTGCCTCAGAGGGCTCCCCCTTTCAGAGTTTACTTCCTCACTGGTCAATGAGGGGGGCGCCCACCAGCTCCAAGAGGCCAGAGATTCCAGGGCCCAGAGCCCCTCTCTAAGGACCCACAAGGGTTTCTGGGTGAACACTTCCAACAACTTATGACTCCAGGTTGTGACAAGTTCTGCCCAGGGCCACCTATATATTCTGGGTTGAATTATGTCCCCCACCCTGGGGAGGGAAAAAAGATACGTTGAAGTCTTAATCCCCTCGCCACCCCCAGTATCTTGAAATGTGACCTTATATGGAAATAGGGTCTTTACGGGGGTAATCAAATTAACCGGAGGTCAATACAACTGGTGTCCTATAAAAGGGGGAAATGCAGACACGGGGGGACACACAAGGAGACCCTCCATGATCGTGAAGAGACTGGGGTGATGCCCCCATAAGTCAAGGGACACTAATGATTTCCAGCAAGCCACCAGCCGCCAGGAGGGAGGCCTGGAACAGATGTCCCGTCACAGCCTCAGAAGGAACCAACCCTGCTGCCACTATGATCTTGGACTTCCAGCCTCCAGACTTGGGAGATGATACATCTCTGTGGTTTAAGCCGGCCGGTTTGTAACCCTTTGTTATGGCCGCTGCCCTGGCAAATGAATACACAGAGCATCAGAGAGCCCACAGACAGTGTGTTGGAAGCCCTGAAGTTCCTTGGAGAAGAGGGCAGGGGCCGTGGGTCTCTGCATCTTGGAAAGCCCCTCCCGAGGACCCCAGCTTGGGAGGTGAGCCCTCCCCCCGGGGAGAGGCACCCCCACTCCAGAGCACAGGCCCCCGCAGCCCGGATGGTTCATTATTTATAAGCCGCTGTCATAGCTTCCCTCTCACTCACTTCAGAGAGTTTTTAATATTTCAGAAACAGATGATCCTCGCACTGGCCAAGCTGATTTGTACTCTTAGTCATCCAAATCACTTCCTCCAAAAGGATGCAGCAAGATGACTTCAACTGAAACATCTCAGAGGTGGTGCAGAGGGAAGGAGCAGACCCCCCTCCACCTCCCTGGAGGCGTCAACGCCCCCCAACAGAGCTGGAACCCAGCCATCAGGGCTGTGAGCCCCGACGGTCCCTCTGTCCGTCCCCCACCGCCCTGCTGGCCCCTGTGCTGTCTCTGTGCCATGTGCCAAGCCCTCTGTGTGCGAGATCCCACTGACTCCTCCAACGCTGCCATTCCCCCATTTCAGAGAAAAAGGAACCCGGGGCCAAAGAAGCCAGATAACATGCCAGAAGCCCTCCCACCCCTAGTGGTGATGTGAAGCCAGGAGTCTTAGATTAGCTCATATGCCGAAACCCCCAGCTTCTCCTGCTAACTGAGCCACACTTCTGAAAGGTCCCTCCGGGTGAAGGTGACAGAGAGAGCAAAGATCGAGGGTCAGACCCCGAGGGCTGTGGGGGCACACGTGCTGTGGGTGTCTGATCAGCGCTGCTGGGGGTCGCACCAAGCCAGGGAGCGGGGAGGCAATGGCTTCATAATCCTTAACCTGGACTATAAAGGAAATAAAAGGTTTTTTTAAAAGGCGAAACACCTGCAGAAAGACTTCATAAAGCTGCAGAAAGAGCGGAGGTCGGCCCAGGACTTTCTTTAGGAGACTCACCAGGGTCCCCTTCTGCATGGCTGCCCATTGCCCTGGCCAGAGAAACACTGGCCCCCACATGTCAGAGCCCAGCCCCACCCCCACCATTCACCCTGATGACAGGGGAGGCCGAGGGCCCATGTCCCTGGTGACCAAGGGAGAGGTTTTGTGGCAGAACCATTGGAAGCACAGAAAACTCAGTCCTTTTCCACTGAAGACACCTCTCTGGAGCCGGCACCACGGAGGATGGAAGACTGAGGCCACGGATGGGAAAAGGGCTTTTGTTTTCTGAGATTGCTCCGTCCACCAAGCCCTCTGCCTCCCCGACAGGTTCATTCTCTTTAGAAAAAAAAAATTCACTATTCTATTTAAAAGATTTGATGGATTTAGTCTGTAAAGAAACAAGTGACTCTCTTCCATCACCTCAAAGTTTCACATAATATTATCTCTAACCATGCTTTGGGTGCCTCCTCGCGAGAATGATTTTTTAGGTCAGATTTGACTCGTCGCATCCTGGCAGGACCAGTCTCTCTGGGATGCCTCCCCTCTCCAGGCCTCCTTCCCTCACTTGTCCGGTGGGGAGGATCAGAGCACCATCCAGGAGCCACACTCGGAGCACTGACCGGGAGCCAGGAGCATCAGTATGACCTTGAGAGTCCGCACAGTCATCCTACGAGACCAGTACTAGGAAAGAGACTCACCCCCATTTTGCAGATAGGAAATCGAGGCTTGAAGAGGTTAACTAGCTCGTGGTGACAAGTGGTAGAGCCAGGATTTGTATCCAAGCCCTCGCCCAAAACCCTAGCTGGCACACCGTGCCCCGGGAGGGTTGAGTTAGATAAGAGAGCGCAGACCGGAGCCCTTTGTGAGGGCATGTCAGCTGGTTCCCTGACGGAGGGGTCCAGGCGTGGGGGGCTCCCAGCAGATCGGGCAGCTCTGGAGTGGGGCCCCGGGCCTTGCGTGCTTCAAGCGGGGCAGGCCTGGGTGCTGAGGCCCTGGACACCACCGCCACCCCTTCCTTGCGTGCCTGACATTTTCCTTAGGGAGACGGTGGACAGAGCACAGCCTGGGGGCCTGGGCTGGATGAGTTCCTCTAGGAGCCGACAGATCCAGACAAGCTCAAGGCCACAACCCACCCCTACACACACACACACACACACACCCCATACACACACACAGACCACACACACACACCACACACACACACAGAGACCACACACACACACCACACACACAGAGACCACACCACACACACACCACACACACACCACACACACACCACACACACATACCACACAGGCTTGTAAGTACTAAGAGACCCTCGGACACACAACAGGGAGGGGTGGGACCCAGATGTTTGGACACCCCGCAGGTAGGGGTGGAGCAGCTGCCCTCGCGGGGACCGGACAGGGGCCTGGCCCTGGGCCGTGCGGGGCGCCCTCACCGGACTGCAGCTGCCAGGCTGCCTTCAGGGTGAGGCACACCGCCACCCGTCAAGGACCAGCAGAGACATAGAAATCCCTGTTTCCCATCTTGTTTTTTTCTCAGATCCATAGTAATTTGTTTCTACTAAATTAAATTTAATTTGAAAGCTTGCACTGGGCCCAGGGAAAGGACAATGAGTTCGAGGAAGGATTGTTTAGCAAAGGGACTGTTCCCCGAGGCCGACTCGCCAGACTTCGCGCCCCCCGATCCCGGTCACACGTGCGAAGGTCCTCGGGCGGCCGTCGTGGTGCTGGGTGAACGCCCTGCTCCCCAGTGCCCTGGAGGGGACGTGTGGGGTCTCTCGGCCTCTCTGTCTCCGGGCACGGTGAGCTAACAAGGAGGTGACAACAGATGACTCTGTCACCACGACTGCTCTATGGCCAAGAAGGTGCTGGGGTGCCCCTGCCCAGCCCCCTCAGCGTCGGAGAAGACAAATCTGACCACAGAGGGCTTTGCTTCCTGGCTCTGGCCTCGTCTCACTCCGCCTTCCCTTCAAGGTCTGACTTCCTGCTTTTCAACTTCCTGCTTCTCCGGGATGACAGACCCCCCAGGGGCTACTCCTCCAGGCCCGTGCCGTTTAACCATGGCCGTCCAACCATGAGGACCCTTGGGACAGGCTGGTGGGAGACCGCAGTGGTCCAGGGGGGAGCATCGTTCACGCCTGAGGTGGACCCTCCGGACTTCAGTCCATCGACGGAGCCTGCGGCAGTGGATGGAGGGCGTGGAACCAGGCTGGAAGGGATGTGGGGATAACCAGGTCCCCCTCCTCCTGCCCCCCTGTCTCCCCTTTCCTCAGCTCCAGCCCTCCTGTCCTGTTCCTCCAGGCTCTGGATGCCAGGAGCTGGGTCTCTGAGGCCCCTGGGCACACGGTGTCAGCAGAGGCTGGCAGCAGTGGGCCAGGCTCACCCATCTGGGGCTGGGAGCGGGGAGGAGATAGATGCTCAGAACAGGTCAGCGCAGAGTAAGGTGGGAATCCTCAGCCCCGAGCATCCAGCAGAAGTCCTTGAGAGTGACCACTGGCCTCTCCACACTGAGCGTTAGATGCACGCCCTACATGCTGACACTGGACAACTAACGAGGCGGGAAAAGAAAAGCTTACAAGTGCCTGGCCGGGTGGAGCCTAACTTACACCTGGATCACCCAACCCTCGAATCCCAGCTCTTTCCAACGGGCCACCCAGCATCAGGGCCAAGGCGCCACAGTCAGACACGCATACACGCAGTAGGTGGACACTTTCAACATCCCGCTCACTCGGTCTGCTGTGCCTGGATGACGGTCAGTCCGAGGGCCTCTCTTCCTAAGCATCTGGGGAGCGCGGCTACTGCTCTCCATGACTGATTCCCACACATCACCACCAGGTCCCCGTGTGCCCTCCCTCTCAGCCGCCTTTGTTACCAGGTTGCCTCAGAGGCTCCCCTCGGGGCCAGTGTGTGTCCGGTGGGGCCTGGGGTGGCACTTTTCCACTCGGAAGGGAACGCCTTTGCCATTGGCCTCCCCTCGCCTTGCTGCCCAAACACAGAAGCCAGACTCTTTGAGAGACCCACCGCTGCCAGCTGTCCTGTCCTCACACCTGTGCTCCTTCCGCACCTGATCCCCCAACCCCGCCCACCCGGGAACAGAGCTGACCTTGAACGTGCGCCTGAGTAGGGGGCGGGGTGCATTTAACTTTTCCTTTCAATCTCCAAGCCACACAGAGGGGTTGAGGACAGACTGATGACCTATTTTACAGGTAAGAACACTGAGGTTCAGAAAAGCTAAATGTGCATGCGGTGTAGCTCAGACTGAGCAGAGATCCGTCCAACCCCGGAAGCTGGAGTTCACACCAACCTCTAAAAGGCTTGATTTCCAACCTGAACACTAAGAGTGCAAAAGGAGACCTCCAAGATCTCACTGGATTGACCGATTTTACTAAGAAACCAAGATGGGTTGGGTTGCCCTCATGTTTCTGCATCCTTTGAAATTCTCCAAGCTTCTCTGAGCAGTTTTGTGAATGTTACATCACGTTTATGGGGCAATCTATTGGGGTTCAGGCAGGTTTCATGGAATTTTTTTCGTTTCGATAAAGGCCACTTGATCAACATAAAACGAATATAAAATGTAAAAATGTGATGTAGTGGAAAGACTCATATTTGAAAATTTGCAAATTAAAATCATTCCTGTATCCAGTATCTTAGACACACAAAGATATTTTACGGGCCTCCCACGCTGTCACAGAAGGACTTCAGGAAAAGAATCACCAGAAAAGTGAGACCCCCGGAGACAGAAGCACACGCACCCTCCTGACGTGAACTCCAGGCTGGGTCGGGGGCAGTGGAGGGGCAGGAGACCTCGGTTCTGGCGGCACCCTCTGGGCTGCGGAGACAGTGAAAATCCTTCCCTTCTAAGCCATGAGACCTCGGGCAGGTTCTGGATTGCTCTGGGGACTCCATCTCCCATTCAATAAATACGTATTAAGCACCTACTGTGTGGCATCACTCTTCAAGACTCTGGAAACAGAGTAATGAATGAAACAGACAAGGTCCCTGGTCTCCTAGAATTTCTTTTTTAATGTAGCGAGGGGGAGACAGATTAAAAAAAAAACAGAGATAGGATAATTCCACATAATAAAGAAAATTAAACAGAATGATGCGATGGGTGGATGGGCAGCCAGGTGAGGGGTTGAGTGGGGACTTCAGAGCAGGCTTTTCTGAGGAAGTGACATCCAAGCTGAGACAGACCAAAAGGAGCCAGCGAGCTCAGGAAGGACAGACAATTTCAAGAGCCAAGGCCCTGAGTGGGGCAGGACAGGGCAGGGCGAGTATGCCTGGGGAGGGAACCCAGGCCGGCCTTGTGAGGGAGAGGCTGGGGCTTGGCTGTCACACCTGGCATCCAGCCGGTGGTCAGTGACCTGAGGCTATTGTCACTCCTGGCTGGACAGGACAGAGTCCACTAGGAGCACGTACACTGATGCTCTGGAGGGTGGCCGGTCCAATAGCAGTACCAGACCCCCACGCCCCTCAAGCCATTCTGAAATCTACCAAATTATCCCAAATGCCATCTTCAACAATGACAAAAGCTAACAGAATTGGAGAGCAGCGATGGCTCTGAGTATTCAACCCCACTGGAAAGACAGCACCCAAAGACTGAGCATCCAGGTGGGTACCACGGGCACAGACAATGGAGGGGACGTCTTTCCATCTTCAGCATCACCTCTGATGGGAGAATCGTCCCCTGCACACACCAGGGGCATGCGAACACCAGAGGCAAAGTGGGAGGAGCTGGGGGCTGACCTGCCAGCCTTCTTGCAAGAAACCACACAGGAATCTCACCCTTGGCCAGGTTGAGGGGACTGGTTTATAGAAAGATGCTCCTCTGAACGTACCCACTGCCGCAGTCAAGATCATTTCACACCCAAGGTTAACTGGAGAGAAATATACAAATGCCGACCCACAAAGACAATCTTATGGCTGGGGCCGGCTGCATTACTTTGCATGGCCCAGTGCAAAATGAAAATGCAGCGTTAAAAGGTAATGAATGGGGAGAGGGTATAACTCTGTGGTAGAGTGCATGCTTAGCATGCACAAGGTCCTGGGTTCAATCCCCAGTCCCTCCATTAAAATCAATCAGTCAATCAATTAATTAAATGCTTTAAAAAATGATGAATAATTCAAAATGACCATAGGCAAGCATTAAAGGAAGCACAGGACCTTCCCAAGGGCAGGACCTCGGGCAGCTTCAGGGGTTCCTGGCCTTGCCCACACCTCCAAAAAAAGGCACAAAGTTTTCAAACTCCAGAGTTAGTGACACAAGCTGCTAATGGAACCCCCACCCCCACCCTGGGCTCTCTCGTGCAGATAAGCGGGGCCAAGTCCTCTGGACTGCTGGCCTCCTAAGTCTGTTTTGAGTAATCAGATGAGATAATAAAGGTGGCGAGGCACTGCACAAAAAGAAGGGAGGGCCATTAATCCCCCAGACTGGAGGAGCGCTCAGATTTCTGAAGAACATTGACATCCCCCAGCAATTAAGTCAAATTAACATAATTCCAACAAAACATCTAATTTTAGCTATGTGTAACAATTCCCCCTCAACAGAACAGACACTGCTGCCTCTCACTCGAGCGGTGCGGTGCCAGAGATGCAGGAAGACGACGAGGCGTTGTGACACAGGCCTTCTCCCCAGGCAGGCACCGGATTGTTTCTATTTCCACAACCGAAAGACGCGCTGCGGGATGTCTGCTCTCATACCTCACCGCCCCGCCATCCTGCTGGCCCGGCTCCTCGGAGCCTCCCCCGCGACTGAGGAGGACTCAGCTCCCAGAGCAGTTCCCCTGGGAAAAAGACAAAGCAGCACCCCTGCTGGAGATGAAGCTTTGAGGCTCTTCCATGGACCAATTCTCCAGCCTCAGTTTTCCTGTCTGTAAAATAGGTGCAATACTGCTCATCCCACCCCCATCCCTCAAAGGATCCTTTAAGAAGGTAAATGATCCAGCAGTTCCACTCCTGGGCGTGTATCCAGAGGAAACGCTAATTCAAAAAGATACATGCACCCCAATGTTCATAGCAGCACTATTTACACAGAAACAACCTAAATATCCACTGACAGATGACTGGATAAAGAAGTTGTGGTACATTTATACAATGGAATACTACTCTGGCATAAAAAAGAACAAAATAATGCTGTCTGCAGCAACATGGATAGACCTGGAGATCGTCACACTAAGTAAGCTAGAAAGAAGGAAAAATACCATATGATATCACTTACATGGAATGTAAAAAACAGGACGCAAATGAACTTATTTACAAAACAGAGGCAGACACAGACATAGCAAACAAACGTATGGTACCACAGGGGAAAGGGAATGGAGAGGGATAATTTGGGAGTTTGGGATTTGCAGATACTAACTACTGTATATAAAACAGATAAACAACAAAGTCTTACTGTACAGCATACAGAACTATATTCAATACCTTGTAATAGCCTATAATTAAAAGGAATATGAAAAGGAAGATGTATATATGTATAAATGAATCACAGCTGTACATCAGAAATTAACACAACACTGTAAATCAACTATACTTCAATTGAAAAAAAAAAGAAGCTAATGATTATTTTTTCCCTGTGCTTGTGTTGAGTGCAAATCACCAGATTCAGTCATTCAACCCACGGGGTCTGGGCACACAGATAACCAAGGCGTGTCTCTGGACAAGGTCTAACAAGGCAACAGCATTTAACCCGGGGCTTGGCAAGCTGTACCTGAGGGCCTGAGCCAGCTTGTTGCCAGTTTCTGTATAGCCCACGAGCTAAGAATGGCTTTCACATTTTCAAACAGTAGGGGGAAAATAAAAGAACATTTCGTAACACGTGAAAATGAACTGAAATCCAAATTTCTGTGTCCCTAAATAAAGTTTTCCTGGAACTCAGCCATGCTCATTCATTTGTGTACTCTCTGTGGCTGCTTTGGTGCCAGGATGGCAGAGTTGAATACCTCCAACAGAGACTAAAAAAATATTTACTATCTGACCTTTCGCAGTAAAAGTTTGCCCACCCCCGGTTTAAACAAACAGAACAATATCTGCTGTGATAGTGAGATTAGCTGTGCAAATAGAACCCAGAAGAGGGGGGAATCTATCCCCTGACTGGTTAAGGATTGGTGAATGATTAATGACCATTAAATATTTCTGCTTAATGGTCAGGGAAGGCTTCCTGGAATAGGTGATCACTTTTCTGGATTTGAAAGAAGAATTGAATAGCCAAGGAGAGAGGAGTTCCAGAGTTTGTATGCAGCACTGCCAGATGAATCAGACCTTGTGTGTGTGTGTTGGGGTTGTGGGGGGTGGGTGTTACAGCAGCCTGTAGGCAATGACCCCGGACATATTTAGAGATGAAGAGGAAGAAATAAGGAAGAAGATAAAGCTGGAAAAGTAGGCTTAGGCGTAGTACAAAGAGCAGTGTACCCGCAAAGGAGCTTTTCTTATTCCCTCTTTCCCCGAGAAAGAGCACAATAAAATAGTAGGTAACTAAGATAGGTTGATAGATAGATGGCAGGTAGACAGACAGACAGACAGAGAGACTTGGTAACTCAAGGGGTAACCAGGCCTCGCCTCCAAACAGAACTCAGGTTAAGGCCCAGCTCAGCTGTGCTCCTGGGGGAGGCCACCCCCAGCCTGGGCCTCAGCTCCCATGTGTAGGATGAATGGGTTGTAGTGATGAAGGTACCCCGAGACCAGAGACGCAAACTAAGTGTCCCCCGCAGGCTGTGGCTGGCAGCACCCCGAGCTGCACATGGCCCCAAAGAGCACTAATTAGGGCAGTGGGACGAGGACCCTTTGGAACAATCTATCCAGGGCACGTTTCCTTCCACCAGGCCCAGAGAGGGCGCAGTCTTCTGCACTCAAGTCCAGCTCCTTGGGGTGCCTGGCGGGTCCCGTAACTGAGCCTCTCCACCCGCAGAGCAGAGGGAAACATCCCAAGTCTGTCTGTCTTCCACTGACTGCCTGTATTTGGCAGAGCCATTTCGACGTAGAACCAAAGAATCAAAGCCCCTCATTTCTTCTCTAAGTTCCTTCTACCATGTCGTGCTCAACAAATCACAGCCTGTAAGGCCGAGGATATCTCACCAGAACCCACAAGAGCCGAGCTTGGGGACCTGATTCTGGAATTTGCGTGATCGCTAAGTACAGCTGCGTGATCTGGCCCAGTCATTTCCTTTCTCTGCACCGCCGTTTCCCCATGAACGGGAAACGGTGTGAGATCTCCAAGGTCCCTTCCAAGATTCTATGTCAGCTAGCCTACTCCAGCCCCTCCATTCCACAGGTGAGAAAACAGAGGCCCAGAGAGGTAGAGTGATGTTCCCAAGGTCACCCAGCCACCTCCTGAGGGGGCAGAGTCAGGACCAGCATCCTTAGTTCCTATTGTCCCCATTGCAAGGCACTGGGTCCCACACTGCCCTGTCTGTCTGTCTGTCTGTCTGTCTGTCTGTCCCCATTTCCATGTGTATGTCTGTCTTGGTGTCAGTCCTTTTGGGGAAGAAGGTATGTCTTCTCTCCAGTTCAGAGGCTCAAACAGGGTGGGATGGATTTTATCTAGCAGTCAAGGAAATGACCTCTGAAGTTTTCACCAAGCTCCAGGCTCTGTATTATCTGCGTTAAAAATGTTCTCCATTTCGGGCCTCTCATCTTTCTGCCCTTAAGAATTTATTTGATTTTGTTTAATCCTCATCACAGTCCTAGAGGCAGTAAAGCGAAGATTTTCACATCAGGCAGCTGGTGCACACCTGAGCCCTGGCTCTGACTGGGTGTGTAACCTTGGGCAGCTTACTTAACCTTCCTGAGCCCAGGAAGTCCTCCAAGGTCCTCACCTGTAAAATGAGCCATCCAGCCGGCCCCTCGGGCTGAGAGGGCTCAGATGAGTCATGTGCCCATCGGTGTGGGGGGGTCCCCTACCGTCCCTTCTGTTCTTCAGGGGAGAGAACGCTGGCCACGGGTGCCCGGGACTTGCGATGTTCCTGTGGGTGGCGGGGTAGGTGGCTGACAGATGCGGAAAACAGAAAACAAAAGGAACTTCGATCCACGACGCCCTACATCTGCTACCGCTTGCTTGTCACAAAAAACCAGGACCTCAGAGAGAGACAGTGCAAGCTTTCAACCACAGCATCGGCACTTCCCCGCTGTGAGAACCTCACTTAGTCTTCCCAGCCCCACTGTCCTCCCTCATGAGGGGGACCTGCTACCAGCTTCTCTGCAGGGCCACGCAGAGCACAGAGATGAATGCCCAGGATGCCCTGGGCCATCCTGTGTCCACTGTCCCTGGGGTTCCACTGCCCTGCCCCCAGGGCTCCTCAAGACCCTGGCACTCATCTCCCAGGAGATCAACCACTGAAGCAGTTTCTAGATCAATAACAGCCTGGACCTGGCCGTCCCTTCCCTGGGACACCTCTCCTTCCTCCCCCAGCCCCAGGCGAGCAGTTCCTGGTGAAAATGGGACTGGTTCTCAGCACCTGGGGCACTGCACTCCCAGGAGATGGAAAGGGCCACAGGGGCAGAGACTGACACCATAAAGAGCTTCTGGTGGAAGCAACCTAAATGTCCATCGACAGATGACTGGATAAAGAAGATGTGGTATGTGTATATACAGACACAATGGAATACTACTCAGCCATAAAAAGAACAAAATCATGCCATTTGCAGCAACATGGGTGGACCTGGAGATCGTCATTCTAAGTGACGCCAGACAGACAAAGACAATAAATATCATATGATATCACTTACATGTAGAATCTAAAAAATGAGACAAATGAACTTATTTACAAAACAGAAAGAGACTCACAGACATAGAAAACAAACTTATGGTTACCAAAGGGTAAATGAGTGGCAGAGGGGGAGGGATAAATTAGGAGTTTGGGATTTGCAGATACAAACTACTATATAAAATAGATACACAGCAAGATCCTACTGTAGAGCGCAGGGAACTATATTCAATACCTTGTAATGGAATACTATTCAGCCATAAAAGTGACAATATAATGCCATTTGCAGCAACATGGATGTCCCTGGAGAATGTCATTCTAAGTGAAGAAAGGCAGAAAGAGAAAGAAAAATACCATATGAGATCGCTCATATGTGGAATCTTAAAAAAAAACAAAATATAAATACAAAACAGAAACAGGCTCATAGACATAGAATACAAACTTGTGGTTGCCAAGGGGGTGGAGGGTGGAAAGAGACACTCTGGGATTTCAAAATGTAGACTAGATAAACAAGATTATACTGTATAGCACAGGGAAATATATACAAGTTCTTACGGTAGCTCACAGCAAAAAAAATGTGACAATGAATATATGTACGTTTATGTATAACTGAAAAATTGTGCTCTACACTGGAATTTGACACAACATTGTAAAATGACTATAACTCAATAAAAAAAATAAAATTAAATAAAAATACCTTGTAATGGCCTATAATGAAAAAGAATATGAAAAGGAATATATATGTATGTATAAATGAATCACTAGCTATACAACAGAAATTAACACAACATTGTAAACCAACTATACTTCAACTTAAAAAATTAAAACTTTTTTAAAAAAAAGTAAAAAAGAAGAGCTCCTGTTGGGCTGAACTGGGGGACTGGCCTCCCCTGAAAATACTGGCTCCTTGAAAACTCAGTGAGTGATGAAGCAGGGATTTTCCAAAAATAAGCAATTCATCTCTAAAAGCCAAGTCTCTAAAAAGGCAGGCTTGTCTGACAAACCACGTGGTGTGTCCCGCAGCGCAACCCCTGTTCTTTGGGCTGTGGGTTTGCTGAGTTTGCTTTTCAGGAAAATACAGGCAGCCAGGGGCCGCCGGAGCCCCCTCCCACCTCGGAGTCAGGGCCTCCTGCGCTCCTCCGAGTTCACGGAGGCTCCCTTTGCCCATGACCTTGAAAGCAACTCGGCGGGGGACAGACCCAGTCGCTGTGCACCAAGAACAGAAGGCGCCTGCCTCTCGCATCCTCCGTTCCCCTGTGCAGGTGCTCTCTGCTCTCCCAGAGGCTGCTCTTTGAGACAAACATAGAAGGAGGCACCTCACTGGCCTCTGCAGGAAGTTGGAAGAGTCTCTGGGCTGCCTGATTACGCAGACGCTCCAATACCACACACCCAGAGGACCAGGGCTGTTAACCTTGAGCGCGGGGCCCGCCAGCAGCCCGCGTGACCCAGGCCCTCATCAACACACCCTCCTCTCAGCCTGCCCACGACAGCACCAGCCTCGTGGAAATGACACGTCGGAGGGGATGAGCGTCAATGCTGGAACCCCGTGCTGCGTGGCCTTTCACACTTTGGCCAGCATCCCTATGTCCTGGGGTCTGGTTTCCATCAGAGCTGGACCACAACTCAGGGCAGCCTCCTCCATCCAGATTTCCCTCCTGGCATACCCCAGGCCGGGGCCAGCGAGCCGGCCCCTGGGAAGGAGAGCTTCTGCCGCAGGGCCTTGTAAATTCATATAATCTCGGAAATCTCCAAATAACTGACACTCCCAGGAGAGTCTTAGGAGCCCTCTAAACCAATCTCCTTGTTTTAGGGGCAGAGAAACTGAGGCTCAGAGAAGTGTCCAAAGCCACGCAAGCGAGTGGAAAGAACTGGAAGGCACCCTCAGCTCACCTGACCCCACGGTCATCCATAATCACATGTAGCTGATGCTCGCACCTCTGGGGGCGGCGTGAGAGGAGGGGACGGCCCCATGATCGGATCAGACACTGGCTGATGTCCTCTCCCAACTGGGGCATAATTGGTTCAAAGTGCCATTAGCTGTAAAAGACCTGAGAAGCTCCTGGGGCCACGGATGGTGGTCAAGCGGGAAACGGGCCCTGGGTGCCCCCTCACCGACCTCCCTGCAGGACAGGCACCCCTGACCCAGTCTCGGGAGAGCCTCTTGGAGAAGGTGAAGCCCTTTTACGGAGTTCCAGATAGAGCGAATGGCGCAGGAGGTGCAGAGGCAGGGAGCAGCCGGGGGTGGGGCAGGGGGACGAGGGTAAAACCCCAGGGGTAGGCGGGTCATCAGTGGCCTTGGAAGCCACAGGGAGGAGTCTGACTTCATCCCAAAGGTGATGGGGAGGAACTGGAGGGTCTGATGAAGGGACGAGAGACTATGACGGTTGCTGCAAGATGAAGACTGGATTGGAGGTACGACTGGGGAGGTGATCACGGCAGGAACTGTGCTCTGTTATCAGCAGAAGGGCAAGCAGGGCGGAGGAGGCTGCGTTCGTGGGAGACAGCCTTAAACATTCTTCCTGAAGAATCTAACGATGGTATACTGCGTTTACCCTGGTACAGAATCACGAAGGATTTTTTTTCCCCATCTGCCTCTTTTAAGTCCTGTAGTAGGTGTGTAACAGAAAAAAACAAATCTGACTCTACATTAGATCTGTTCCTTTAGCTTTGACCACTAGGCTGTTTTCTAGGCTTAGTCTTGCTAGCTCTGCACTCACGTAAAGATAACAAAGTTGCAGAATAGAGAATAACATTTGTCTTGTTGGAGGTTTTGCCGGAGCACCATGGCGTGGCCCACGTGGACAGCTGCGGGAACAAAGAATTCCCATAACCAAGAAGTTTGCAACAACCAACCACACCCCCTCTCCTGTTTCTTTGGTTTTTTGTTTTTTTATTTTGTTTTTTGTATAAAAGGAGCCTGTATTCTGACTGGAGCAGGATGGTTGTCCAAGACCTTAGTCTGCCATCCTCTCAGTCTGCTGGCTTTCCAAATAAAGTCGCTATTCCTTGCTCCAACACCTCGTCTCCCGATTTACTGGCTTGTTGTGCGGTGAGCAGAACGAGTTTGGACTCAGTAACAGGTGTGGCAATTTTGACATGAGGGTTAAAGTGCTAAGATGCCACCACGGCTTGTGGTCCAGATGTCCTTCACATGCATATCTGTTCGAGCATGAGTTCTGAAGGCTGGCACATGTGTGACAAGCCAGAAGACAACGTTAAAGGGAAGACAGCCGGTCTGGCTGGGGTTCGCTCTACCTAAAGCGGAGAACGAGGCACGTCTGCATCAACATTGCGGCTTCTGGGACGCTGCTCGACGTCTGCACAGGGGCACAGGGTCCCTGGCGGCAGGTGCATCACGTAACCCGCCATCAGCACGGCGGCCTTCTCACCGGGTGGCAGAGACCAAAGCAGCTCTTTCAAATGGCATTAAAATAAAGTTTCCAAATCTCCACGCGGATGGAGGAGGTAATGTCTCCATGGATTTAATACAACTCTACTGACATTTCAGACTGACATTTTTCGGACTTGGGCTGTTTCCGATTCTTCTAAATTGGCATTTCCATCAGGCTCCCATTTCTCCACAGTCTTTCCTAATTCGTTTAAGAAGCTGGCAGCGATCTAGACGAGTACCACCCACCTTGGGATGGAAGCCTAATGGCCATTTCTGAAAAGGAACTCCCTAGATGTAAATTGCAGACAAGGTGAGAATCAGGCTAATTGGGTCAGACTTTCTCCTCGGGAATCTTCAGGATTAAGAAGGAAAACTCCAGTGGGTGTGTATTTTACGGTCTTCATTTATTGATCCATTCACTGCTCTGAATACAGACGTGCGTTCATCTCTGCTACCAATCCCCAGCCCCCGGCCACATCCACAGCCTGGAAATGGTCATGCCTGGAGTTTTGTTGGCTGCTCCTGGGTGGGAGATGGGTGTGAGTGGGCACTGAGGTGTTCATCAGGCATTTATTGAATGCTTACTGTATCCCAGGTGCTTCACACATATCATCTCATTCAATCCTTCCAACGACTCTGCGTGGTTGTCTGGGAGATGCTATTCCCTTCCCTCTAAAATTGGCAAAACTGAGATTCAGACTTGCCCAGAGTCACCCAGTTAATAAACCTCCGAGACACCAGCCCTGGACCACCTGACTCCATCTAAGTCCACAGCGCACACCTCTTCACCTCTGCTTCGACATCACAATCAAAGACACCCTCCCAGCCCTCACTGCAGTCCGTCCAGTTTCCTGGTCACCGTACTGGGACAGTCTGGGCAGCATAACCTCATCTAGCACCTGAGAGGCAGTGTTTAAACAGACTTCTCACAGAGGATGGCATGAGTGGTTTTTTTTTTCTTTTTTTAATTTTTTTAAACTTTTTTTTTATTGAGTTATAGTCAGTTTACACGGCATGAGTGTTTGAGGACAAAGATTCAGCAGACGGAAGACACACAGGCAGAGGAAGTGCACGTGTCCGAAGTCCTTGCAGGAGGTTGGGAGGACAGCTGAGTGCAGCCTCCAGGGAGGAAAGGTAGTCAGGAAAGGCAGCTTCGGGCAAGACTGGGGGCCCCGGAAGCTGGGGGAACGCGCCAGACCTTTATTCTAAGGGCAATTAGGAAGTCACTGAAGGATTTCAAGGCAGGAGTGTCCAGAGCTGATTTGCATTTTTGGAAGATGGCTCTGGCCGCAGAGTAGATTATTAGACCCAACACACACACATTTTCAAGCTGGTTTACGAGGGACGGCTGCCCATGCCAAGACGCAGCTGCCCAGGCTCTCGGGACCACACTCCAGCTCCACTTGGAGCCAGAACATTCTGTCACCTACTGGGCTCTAGTCCACATCACCTCGGAATTCTGGACTGGAGTGTGGGGTCACCCACCTCATCCAGCGGCCGTCTCCAGAGGACACACGGGCAGAGGCCTGGCTACCCGTCTTTGACCAGCGGAGCATTCTCTGTCCTTTCTTTGCTTTTAATTACATTACATTCATTTTTTAATTACATTACATCTGAAGCATACCTTACCCTTTTTAAAATTATTATTAGAAGCATATTCTTAAAAACATGTTCTTTTAAGCATCATTTATAGTGAACGCATAGCATTTGGGCTGTATTTAAAGCAGACTCTCAGGGGATCTGCACACCAGGGCTTTGCCGGAGAGCTGGGACTTGAACTGATGGCCTTTGCCTTCCACCAAGCCTGGCAGCTTCCCTGATACTTCAGGACATCATCTATCCAGTCTCCCTCCATCACTCGAGAGCCCCTAGAAGCCACCTAACAGTTATGTTCTGTAACAAGGACTCAGCATTTTCTCCCAAACCTGTTCCCCCTCCTCATTCCTGGCTCAATAAAAGGCACCAGTGACTGACTACCCCAACACCAGGTCAGATTCGAGACCCTGTAGACAGTTAACATCACACACACACGTGCAGAAAGGTTAGCATCATGGTCAAAAAGAAACCCGTGGCGTCATCCCTGATTACTCACTCATACCCACTTCATTGCTCATGAAGACCAGCTCTTCTCCACCACCCAAATGTCTCTGGTCTGTCACATGCCCCCATCCCCACTAGAACCCGCCCCAATCCAGCCCAGCACAAGCCTCTCCATTCTTAGACACCCCGCTTACCAGGAAGCTGCCCCATCCAACCCACTTCTGCATCAAAGGCATGGGAGCCTTTCCGATTCCTGCCTGGAAAGCCTCGGGCTTCCTCTGTCCTTTGGACCTGGCCTGGCTCCATCTCCGCTCTCTCTCCAGGTCTCCCGTGGGCTCCTGCTACTGGGTCCGCATCTCCTGGACCACCTCCTCCTTCAGGCACCACTGGCTCTCCCTCCATGCAAGCTACCATCGCAGCTGATGTCCTGTCCCCCGATCCCTAACGGTCCATGAAGACCCAGCCTCTCCCCCGGCAGGCTCCCTGCACCCCAGCCGGGGGCCCTGACCAGGGTTACTCCTCCCACAGGATGGCCACAGCGCTGAAGCCAACTCTTTACTAGCCTGCTTCCTCTGGGGAACGGGATACAGGACAAATAACAAGTTAAAGAAAAACCTCTACCTTCTCACCTCTTTCCTACACTTCCTGGTTCGATTCTCCCTTCATCTTGCCACCGTTCCTCAACTGATTCCTCCCGTCTGCTAGAACAGAGGTGCCCCGGTTTGCACCATATGATCTCCGCCCGAGGAGACCTTGCCGGACACGCGGGTGCCTGGCCCCACGGCGCCCAGTGTCTGATTTCTGCCGGTGGGAGGCGGGGTAACAAGCCCTCTCCCCCAGGTGGTTCTGACACCAGCACAGTTGAGGGTCCACGGGGACCATTCCTCCCTTCCCTCTTTCTGCGGGACTTGCCTTGAGAGTTTGGGGCTGTCCCTGCATCTCAGACTTGGGTCTCGGAGTCGTGGCTCTGGCCAGTCCTTTCCTCTTCCTGTGATGCTTCCTCTCCCCGCATCCCAGTCTCTCTCAGTCACACTTTAACACTGTTCTGCGCCACCTAATCTCCAGTGCCTGCTTTCTCCCCTATGGCCCTCCTTTTTGTGGGTATTACCCAGCCCACGTGACTTCTTTGGGGCAGAAAATGAAACCACAGAAATCCAGGAGGTGGAGGTGAGAGCTCTGGCTGTGAGCTGACTTCTGTTCTGTTCTGTTCCCGCCTGTCCAAGTCAGGCTCCTGGCCAGCGTTTCAGGGAAAGGTCCAGGACCTCAGCGGTCTTGTATGCATCCACCAACAAAGGCAAAGTCCCAGAGAGTTAGAAAGATTAGGTGACAGCGGCAGACACGTGTACTTCTGCAACTTTGCGTGTAAGCACGTGATTAAGTGATTCTATGGACAAGGCAAAGAAATCTCCAAGACAGAAAGGAAAGAGGGAAAGAACGGTTTTGTGAGGCAGAAGAGACAGAAACTGAGCAGGGAACTCTGAGGAGTCAGTTTTCATCGGTCCTGCCATCTGGCCTCTCGTCTTAACCCAGGGCCTGAATCAGGTCCTCACCAGCACGTGGTCTGCTGCACAGGCATCCGGAGGCGGCCTTGGACACCGCGTTCCTCCTGGAACCTGCCCGCCAGTGCTTCTGTCCCGAGCCCAGATCACCCGCCTCTGCTCTCTGCCTCGGGTGACCTCCTGCCCTGACAGCTTTCCTGCTAACACGCCCACGCTTCACGTGAAGGCGGGAAGACCACCGTCAGTCTGATTCCCCTCCCAGGGCCCACCAGAGCCTGGGACACCCCGAGGATGGACCAAATGCGGAAGGAGGCAGCCGAGGGCAGGGGCCTGCGAACAAGCTTTGGAGCCAGGCCCCATCTTGCCTGGAGGACCTGCGGCCTCTCAGTAAACACAGGCTCCTCCTTGGAGAAGCAAAGAAGGGTGTTTGGAACTTCCGTGGTTGATGATGTTCTGAAATGGAGAAAAATCTATTCACCAAAACCGAACAAGTTATTGTCACCTTAGCAAAAACACAGAAAAATTTTCTTTAGGGGGAAGCAACCAGTCACATTGGAAGCAAAGGAGAAAAGAAAGGGTTTTTTTGTTGTTCTTGTTGCTGTTGGGTTTTTGTTTTGTTTTGTTTTGTTTTGTTTTTTCAAAGTTGGCTGGCCATTCGATCTCTTCACTTTAGCTCTGAGTGTCCGCGATGCAAGCTTACCTTCCTTGGAGGCTGTGTTAGTGCCTGTTCTCCTCAGATGCCCAGGGTCTCCCTGGAGGAGCCTGGTCTGCCCATAACACCGTCTGCTCCGTTATCTGTGACATTCCTCACCTCAGATTTACCGGCCACGGCCCAAATAGGATGGCATTCTCGGAAAATTCGGGAACCATTTTTATGTCTCCTTTTTGATGTACAGCTATAATTGCCAGTCAGGACTTTAATAAAGCCCGTCTCCAAGTTGTAGACTGGACCTAGGCAGATAACCAAGTCTGCCATAATAAATCTTGTCAAAAGAGGAAATTCATTTCTCTCCTGAAAATGAGCTGAAGAAAATGAATTAAAGTATCCTTTTCTCATTGACCGGCACTGAAATAATAATGCTCTGGCCTTCCCAAGTGAATGTAAGGATTTCATGCTTACCACAGGAAGGCCAGGCAGGGGCTTCAGCATCGGATTTAATTAGGAAGAATCGTGGAATCAACAATCATTATGTTATTAACTGTAATCTTTTAAATATATGGGAATTTTCAATTTTACAAAGCACATTTTCCTGTGACTCTCACCCCCATTTTACAGATGGACAAACTGAGGCTCAGAGCAATTCAGCAACTGATTCACGCCTAGGTAGCTAACAAGTCCAAGAGCTGAAACTTGAATCCAGGTGACTGACTCCCAGTCCAGCCTCCGTAAGAGGTAGATGTCTGAGCTGCTTTTCAAGAACCAAAAATGGAGAGATGGAACCAAGCAAAGCCTGTTTGCCTTTTCCAAAAATCAAACACTGATGACAGCAAACTCTGCTTTCATCAGAATAATTCCGGGAAAAAAAGACAGATTCACTTGGTTTCACTTCTCTAGGGCCACGTCTTCCAACATCAAATAGACCAAGGGGAAAAAAAATTAGAACCAGTTCAATGTAGCTTCGGAATTTTTTCAAGCCATAAATATTTATTGAGTGGTTAGCTGCAGACTCAGGCTTTGGCCTCAAGGAGCTTACAATTTGGTAGAAGGGATAAGACAAGAACACGTGTTTCACACGGACACATGCATACACAGACACACACACACACACACACACACACACCCTGGAACAAAGGCTGGAGCAGCCCAGAGTGCAGGGGGAGAGCGATGTATCGAGGAAAGGCTTCCTGAAGAAGAGCGTGATTGGCTTTGACAGCAAAAGAAGAAGGAATGGCTGATGGCTCCGCTGATGGGGGCAAAGCCCAGAATGAGCCAACATCCATGAAAATTGCTGGGCATGTGGTACCCACTCACGAAAGCTTGCATGTTCATATTGGAAGAAGGAGGAAGCAGACTTAGACTGAGGTTAAAATTAAAACCCCACACAGGGCTGGACACACCTGAGGGTTAACACCTTCTCTGCCCATGGACCCCACTCTCCTAGTCTGGTGGACGGTTGAGGGTGACAGTGGCTCCCAGGAAACAGCCCCCACCGTCACTGTCTCAGCGGCGGAGAGGGAAGCGCTGGGGGTAGATGGACAGAGAGCAGCTGGGAACGTTTCCACATCTCCAGCCACTGCCAGCACCTCCCAGCACGCGAGAGGAACGGGGCCACTTCCATTACCTGAGGCTCCCCAGGTACTAAAATAAGAAGAGATGCCAAAGGGGGGTTACCCAAGTTGTGCCAGATTTTAAAGGCTCGAAACTACATAAATTAACACGTTTAATAATTAACATGCAATGCGACATCATTATGCTCTTCAAAAGCCAGAGACTTTATATACAAATATCAATTCATACTGCAACATACACTAGTGATGCGGTTCCCAGCAGGACCTAGGTCTAAAGATGTGTGATGTGGATAAAATTATTTACAAAACAGAAGGAGACTCCCAGACACAGAAAATAAACCTATGATTACCCAAGGGGAAAGAGAGGAGGGAGGGATAAATTCGGAGTTTGGGATGAGCAGGTACAACCTACTATATATAAAATAGAGAAACAAGAAGGTCCTACTGGATAACACAGGGAACTATATTCAATAGCTGGTGAGAACCCTATAATGGAAAAGAATCCAAAAAAGATGGGTGATGAACATCATTGTCTTTTGAGCCTGTAAGTTCTCTGTCAGAAAATAACAGTGGAAGTTTACATTTGAGGCCCTTTACAGATGGGAGACGTGGACCCACATGACCCTCCTGCCTAACTTCCTGTCCTTCATCACACTTTCCTCCTGGGGAGAAGCCCTGGTCACAGCCGTGGCTACTGAAGTCTCCTGCAGGTCCCCCCACATCTCCCCAGTGATTCCAGTCACTGGATCATCCAAAGACACCTCTGCAGTCCAGGAGCAGGGCCCCGTCCAGCTGCTCAGGGAAGGCTGAGGGCTCTCGAGGGATGCTGCAGAGACCGGCAGGGCGGCCGGTGCTACCTGCCCAGCGAAGCGATGACGGCCAATTTCCGCTGCCAGGCTTGCTTCCTTCCCTTCTGCACCCTCCTCTGCTTGGCTCCTCGGGGCCCTGTGCAAACACTGCTGTTCCAAATGGCTAAAACCACTCGTCGTTGAGTGCGGCAGGGACTGCAAGGAACCAACTACACGCTCAGTGGTGGAATTCACTGCACCAAAAAATTAGGTGGTTCCGCTGCCTGCCTGCCATTCCGGGTTGGTTTGCAAATGATTAGAAAAGAAAGAAATGTCGGGCTTTCTTCAGATGCCCCCCCACCCCAGACAGTCAGTCAAGGAGGCCTTCACTCCCCTGAACACAAGCCTGTGACCGAGAAACATGGAGACGAGCAGACACAGACAGCTGACCTGGCTCGTGCAAGCACTCATCCCCCGACAATCATCACGCGCCTGCTGTGTGTCAGGGACTGAGCTGGGTCCTGGGTGGCCAGCTGTGAGCAGGGCCTGACCCCCACCCTTTACCAGCGTCAGAGGATGGAGTAGGTGGACAAACAAGGGACCAGGAGAGAGCCCGGTACACGCTGCCCCGGGGTACCTACTGGTACTGCAGGAACTGAACAGAACCCCTTAAAGTAGAGCTGAGACGCCAGCCCTCTTCTCTCCTTATTTACCCCTGTCAGTCCTCCATCTCCTTCTCCTCTTTTCTTTAATTCCATCCCTTTTCCTCCTCATCAATCACTGGCCTCTCTCTCCAACCTCCCCGTCCTCTTCTCCCAACCTCAAGCTCTGAGTAAACACAAAAAGCACACACCTCCTTATGCCCAAGGTTTCCCCAGCCCTGGAAAACCACCATTCTTAATGCAAATGCCTGCTCTAGACATGCTTTGTAATTTATTTATCTCCATCCCAACCTTCAGAAGCAGGGAACAGATCCGTAAAAGTCAAAAACTCTGGATCTTCTTATTTTATTTAATTTTTTTCAAAATCTGCTGCAGCTCCAACAGCAAGCATCCCCTGAGGATGTGGGCTGCACAAACAGAAAACTGAATGAAGCCCCAGCAGAATGCAGGCATTTTTAGAGCTCCCGAGTTTGAGCTCAGTTCCCTGTGTCGAGGTGGTTTCTATCTGTGTCAGTCAGTGCGTCACAACATCAGCCTCCCTCCCCGCTGCACAGCACCTCTTAGCAAGCGCCTTCCCACACAGTATCATCAACTGTAAAAGCTGCAACCACCCTTGAAGTTACAACCGCGATTATTTCTACAAACGGGGAGGGACGCGGTTCTGCTCAGTCAGTCCTCGTTAAGTAGGTTACCCAGGGGACAGACACCTTTCCTTTTAGTAAATTCTGAATGCCCTCGCTCAGCCACACATTCACCCGAATCACCAAGTCGCTGGCAGGAAAAAAAAAATGTTTATTTGCATGTGTGAAGTTCTTCCTGCGTGCTGAAATCACGGTGGTTCCACAGCATCCCCAAACCTGTGGTGACCGATGTAGAGACTGTAGCTGCTGGATCTGAATATACTTTGCCTCAAAAGAATAACTTCATTGGTGAAAAACGGGTCTCCGTTAGACCTCACCTTGTATGAACCTTCGGTTTGGCCCCCGCCCCCACCCCGGCCATCTGCTCTACCGGCTCCTACAAGAGCATCTTCTGCCTTCTCTAAAGATCCTTTCTGCATTGCTCTGCCTTCCTCACCTTTCCCTCGAGGGCCTTCTGCCTCCTTGTGATTTTATGTTTTGCTCTAAAATTTAACCCTACTCTCTGAGGTGGCTCTCGAGACCACGCCAACGGCGGCAAGAACTCAAAATCATTATGGAACACGAACGAAGCACCCCGACGCCTCACCCCATACCACATCGCCCCTCCCACCCAAAGACTCAGTTTAAGTTTCCATGATCGCTATTACTTGGAATTAAGATCTCCTTAATAGTGTCTCAATCAGAGCGCCCAGGGTACCGCATAAAATAATGAAAATCTGTACGGGAGATTTTCAAATGCCTACTGACGCAGTATGCTGTGACCAGCTAGTAAAACAAAATAACACAAGTCACAGGGAGGGGAATATATTATCATCTAGTCACTCGACATGGAGATCAAGTTTACTAAGAATGTAAAGTCTAAGACCAAGGAACGAAAAGAATATTGAACTTGCCACTTTCAGGTGTGTGTATTACGTACAGTCAGAATTCGGAGTTACGCTGATGGGAGTTACTGAGAATGGAAAGAAATCACAGAGGAGAAGAAAGGGAGAGTTTTATTTTGACTATTGCTCAAAAAAATTTTTTTATTTACCATATCAGGAGAGTCAAGGAAGAAGCTGGGGAGCAAGAAGTGAGATAAAAACACTGAGTGAGCAGTTTGAGAGAAGATGGGCTTGGTTCCTAAAGCACCAGGCAGGGATGGAAATAGAGAGAGCGCCTTCCTAGGAAGAAGTTTACATTCATGCCAAGAAAGTGGGTGAGCGCTGTCACATATAACCAGACGTCCCCCTGCCTGACTCACAGGATGGGCTCCGGTATTTCAGACCCAGCAGAAGGACCTGATGGGACTCTCCCTCTAAGTGGCACCAACCCAAACTCCAATTCCCCATCGGTTTGGGGACAGCTTCTTTTTAGGTCCTGCTAAAGGGGTGGTGCCTTTGCGAAACTACTATTTACACATGAGCCGGCAATCCCTGGAGGGAAGCGGGCTGTCTTTGGAAGGGGTACAGGAAAGCCTAGCGCGCGCTGATTCCTTCGGGTACAATCAGAGAACATCTCTACCCCTGGGGCTCATCTCTAGGGAAGGGCTGGATGTTGGTCCTGCTGACCAGCTGGCACAAGGAGCATGACCCACAGGCAGCCTGTCCCCTCTCTGCTGTCCACCATAGGCTCCAATTTCCTTCTCAGAGTGAGACAATTTAAAGTAAAAAATGTTTCCTTCTCAACCAAGACCAGTGCCTCTGTTGTAGGACCCCAAGGGCTTCATTCCCCGGCAGGGGGTGCCGTGCCCCACCTTGACATCTTTGGGTAAAAATGGCTCTCCTGGAGCCCTAGCTCCAAATCAAACAACTGCACCCATGGACTCCCAGGCTCCCCCGGGGGGGGGGGGCTCTGAAACACTGGAACCCTCTCCCGGTTAACTGACCCCCTCCCTTCACAATCAAAGGTGTTTCTTACCAAAGGTATTTCTAAAGGTGCTTTGAGTCAGGGGTGGGAAGGCCTCAGACCCAGAAGGAAAGTGCTAAACACAGCAGCAGTTGCCCTGAGGGGTCTAAGTCTTTGTGGGGGATGTCTTGTCCCTCCCTACCCCCAGTCTCTGCAAAGAGGAGACCTGTTCTCTGACCAGGCCCTTGGGCCAGGCTGGAAAGCACCCGTGCCTGGCTTCCAAAGGAACTTCCCCCTCCTGGCCATCGGCCGCTCATCTTGAGTGACTCCAACAGAAGACGTTGCCAAAATGCCCCTGGGGCCCCCGGGGTTAAGAAAGGGGCTTCCTGGGCTCCAGGAGGGTAGGGGAAGGGCAGGAGCCCCACTCCTTCAGAGACCCCGGAACGAGGCTCTCTGCGACCCCGAGAGTGGGTCACCGGGGATGCGCCGGGCAGAGCAACCTCGGGAGCCCGGAGCGGCGTTCACCCAAACTGGCTTCCTTGGAAAGCCCGGAGCGGAGCAGCCCACTATCCTGCCGGCAACCGGGAGGCCGGAAAAGTTCCTCCCGGCGCGGCCCGGGCCCTCCGGCTTCTGTCCAAGGTGCTGAAAGGTCTCCGCGGGCGGGCTTCCGCGCGCTCTCAGCCTCCTGGCCGCCCGCTCTGCCCTTCCAGCCTCCTGCCCTGTCCTCCTCCCGCCGCACGGAAGCCTCTTCCCTCTCTCCTGCCCGGCGCCCTCCACTCGGCTGTACCAACTCGGCGGGCCCCGGGGCCCCGCGACCCCACCTCGTTCCCGGGTCTGCTGAGCCCCTTCCCCCGGCAGCCACCTCCAGGCGCCTCTGCCGCTGGGCTGTTGCCGCCGCCCCCCTTACCTTCTTCTTTCGGTCACGGGAGCGGTTCCTCCGCTTCCTGTTGGATTCCTCCTTCTCCTTCTGCTCCTGGAGGGCCTGAGCCTCGATGTCTTTGATTTTCTTCAGCTGTTTGGCCGCTTGAGCCATGGCCGGTCACCGTGCTCCGGTCCCCGCCTCCCGGACCCCTCACACTTGGCGATCCAGGTGGCGACACCCTCCCGAGGAGGAAAAAAGGAGTCTGCGCTCCGCGGAGTGGGTAGCTGCTTTCCCCGCCGCGGGAAGACTGCGGCCGGGTTGGCAGGGTACGAGGCCGCGAGACGCGCGGAGGGCGAGGCGCGCCGCGGCTGCCCGGCGGCCCCCGGATGGCGCCTCCCGCCGCGGCCGGAGCTCCTCGCCGGCGCCCGGGACGGGCTCTGGGCTCGGCCCCGCCACCTCCCTCCCTCCGTCCCCCTCCCTCTCCTGCGGCGGCGGCGGCGGCGGCGGCGGCGGCGGCGCGGGGGGCGGGGGCGGGGAGGTGGCTCGTACTGCGGCGAGCGGCGAGCGGCGGGGAGGAGGCGGACTCCAGCAGTTAACGCAGGAGGGCGCGGGGGCAGCTGGCGGCCGGGCGGCCCGGCCGGCCCGACGAGGCTCGGCGCGCTCGGCGCCCGCGCTGGCGCATTGCGAGCGCCCGGCTGCAGGCTCGCGGGCCGGCCGGGCTCCGCCACTGCAGTGCCGCCGCCGCCGCCAGACGCAGGGGCCTCCGCGCCGTCGGGCCGCGGGAACAAAGCCGCCGCGCTACCCGGAGCTGCCGGGGCGCCGCGGAGGGCCCTGCTGCGGGCGGCCGCGCCGCTCTCCGGGGGCCGGGGGAGGGGAGGCTGCGGCGGGCGGCGGGTCCCGCGCCGAGGCCACCCGGCGGACCAACGCGCCTGAAGGCGGCGGCAGAAGCGACCGCATCGCGGGGCTCCCAGGCCAGGCCCGCGGGGCCGGGGCCGGGGCGGGGGCGGAGAGCACCGCGGCCCGGACTGGGGCGCCCCCGGGCGGTGGCCGCGGGGTCAGGGACGCGCCGCCCCCAAGCCCGCCCTGCCCTCGCCCGGGGCGCCCGCCGAGGGGCGCGGTGCCCAGGCTCCCCGGGAAGCGCCCGTTCCCCGGGTCGCGCCTAGAGCTTGATTTGCCCGGGCAGACCATGTGGGCCTTTCATTTGCATATTTGCCAATTACAGCTAGAAAACGTGTCCGAGATGGAGTTTTCGGCCAGTTGTCTTTTGATGGGAGTAGAACTAGGTCTCTGCACCGGGGACCGCCCACCCCCCATTCTCGACACACATCCCGCTCTCGGCGACTCCACCCGCACAGGCGTACAGCCGTAAAGACCCACACACCTGGCCGCTGGGGTCACCAGCCACAAACCTTAGCTGCGGGAGGGGGAAAATGGCCTTAGGCTCATTTACCCACCCCCTCGCGTGACCCGCTGGAAAACTGAGGCCCAGGCTTGGGAACCAATGCCCCTCAGTCTGCTGCCGCTCCCAGCCCCCTCCTTGCCCATCTGGTGGGACCCAGCTCTTGGTCCACGTTGACGCAGAGGCGGATTTGTGGAAGACCATATATGAACATGGGTGAAAATTTCTTATGAAATAGTCTGCTTCTTCCGACCCTCCTAGGCTGAGGGCTTGATGCAGACTAACCAGCCAGACTGGAGCCTGGAAAGCAGGCTCTCTGCGATACTGTGGGGGAAATGACTCTCAGAGGCCTCAGGGCTGGACACCCCTCCTCCCCACCGCGTTGCACACTTGGGGAGTGGTTGAATAGCTTACCTCCTCTCCAGCCTCCATGATTTCCCTTACTGGAACCTTTCCTTCCATCCCTCCCCAGTCTCATTCCACTTCCCTATCCCGTGCCATCCTCCCCAGGGCTGGGTCCTGGACTCTCTCCTCTGCTCATTCCAGATCGGAGTGATCCAACCAAAACATAACAAGGGCCACAAATCCCAATCCCATATGTAATTAAAATTTTCAAATAGCCACGTTTGTTGAAAGTTCACAGAAATTGGTAAAATTAATTTTAATAACATTTTTTTTCTATTCAGTGCATCCACAATATTATCATATCAACATGCAACCAAGATGAATGTACCGGTGGGATAGTTCACATTCTGTTACGCTAAGGCTTCGAAAGTCAGTGTGCATTTTACACTGAGAGCACGTCTGGATTCAGAGGAGACACATTTTAGACACGAAAGAGCCACACGTGACTTGTGGTTTCTGTACTAGACAGTGCACAGTCCTGGACTCTCGCGCAGGCCAGCCCACCCGAGCCCCCGGCTGTAATCAGACTGCCAACAAGGCATGGATTTTACCTCTGGTGCAGACCTCTCCTCTGTGCCCCTCGGCCTGCCTCCCACAATCCATCCCCCACCCTGCAGTCACACCACTCCTCAAAACACAGATCTGATTCTTGTCTCTTCTCAGCTCACCATCTTTCTTTCCAGCTCCTAGGATGAAGCTGAGACCCTTCCATACGGCCCGCAAGGCCCTGAATGATCCGGCTCTTCCTCCTACCCGCTGCTTTTAAGGTCTGCCCTGGTACCAGTGCTCCAGCCTCAGTGGCCTTTGAATGGGTCAGTGCTGTCCCGTCACAGGGCTTTTGTCCTTGCTGCCCTCTGCTCAGACTGCTCTGTCCCCGTTCCCACCACCCTGCCTCCACTGCCACCATCCCCAGGCTGGCTAATTCCAACTCACCCATCAGACAGCAAAGTGGTCTTCAATTCCTTCTGGAGTCCCAGACCAACCCTACCTTCCCATCTGAACGCCACTGTGCCCCCTTCATAGCACTTGCTGGAGTATAGTTGTACTTTAGTCTGACTGTTTTGTGTATGTGGTTTTTTGGTTCTTTTGCTTTTTACTATTTTTTTTGCAATAACATCTGAACTTTTATTGGCCTCCCACTCCCCAAAGAGCACCATCTCCCTCAGCCTGTTCTCCAAGCTGGCCTTCAGATTTCTCGTGGAGTCCAGGTTGGTATGGTCCGTCTCAGCTCCGTGAGGGTCATCTGGGCAGCTCCTATGTCAGTGGTCTTCAAGGTGACCACTGTGGAGCTGTCCTCCATCTGCTGGGACCAGCACTTGCCCAGCTCCTCTCGGTTTTTCTGAGCTATCTCATCATACTGGACCCAGAATGTCTGCCATGATCTTGCTGAGGTCCTGAGACTTGGGGACAGCCAACTCCACAATCAAGCCAGAGTTGGCAGTCTGGTTTTGTAGCCCCATTACTTCCTCCTCGGGGTTCTTCTTTGTGAAGAGCAGCTCCTCTTTGAAAGCCTCCATCTCTGTCTCCAGCTGCAGGTGAGTGACACTGGTGTCATCGATGACCTTGTGGGGCCTGTGGATGTCACTCTCCACAGACTGGCACATGGCCAGCTCTGTCTCACACTTGACTGTGAAGTCAGCAGCAGCGAGACAGGCGTCAATCTGCAGAACAATGCGGGCATTGTCCACAGAATTTGCAAAGATCTGAGCCCACAGGTCCTTGATGGTCAAGGAATGCCCCCAGTCTTGGACCTGGGGTCCCTTCTTCTCCAGGTGTTCGTGGATTTTGCTCTCCAGTTTCTGATTATTGGCTTCCAGGCTCCTCCCCGTCTCCAAGTAGGAGGCCAGGCAGTCATTCAAGTCTTGCATGGTCTCCTTCTCACCCTGAATGCTCCCTACGCCCACCAGAGCCCTGACCATCCCCGAGCCCACGTTCCCAGACCCCCAGCCGTGCCAGATGCTGGTGGAGCCAAACACAGAGATCAGAGAGTCTGAGACTCCGGCACCTGCATAGACACTGGCTGCACTGCTGACCAGTCGAAGCCGGTGGCCTGGCGACTGCACGGAGCCCAGGGACCAGTAGTTGGAGAAAGTGGACTTGCATTCTGAAGCTTATGCTGTTTGTCCTGCGAGGGAGGAGCATGGCCATGACTCAGGTGCTAGGCAGTAGTCTGTTTTGACGGATATCTGTCTTCCCTACTGGACGTGAAGCTCCGTGAGGGAAGGAACAGTGCCTGGTTTTGCTGACTCCTGTATCGTCAGTACCATGCATGGCGCCCGGCACGTAGTAGGGGCTCCATAAATGTGTGTTGAAGAAACCAACAAGGCTACTGTGCGCTCAAGGAAACCAGGCCACCTCGTTTTATTGCATTCCACTTGATTGCACTTCCCAGATTCTACATTTTTCCCAAATTGAAGGTTTGTGACAACCCTGCATTGTCAGGTGATGGTTAGCCTTTTTTATCAATAAAGTATTTTTTAATTAAGGTATGTCCATTTCAAAAGACATAAGGCTATCTCACCCTTAATAGAATGCAGTATAGTGTACACATAACTTTTATTTGCACCGGGAAGCCCCCCAAATCCAGGTGACTCACTTTATTGAGATAATCGCTCTACTGCAGTGGTCTGGAATTGAACTTGCAAAATCTCCGAGATCTGCCTGCCACAATAAAACTAGCTGACACTTGCTCAGCCCTTCCAGTGCACCAGGGGCTACTGTCACTTTACAGATGGGGGAAAGGGACACGAGGAGGGTAAGTAACTCGCTCAAGGTCACGCAGCTAGTCAACAGTGGAAACAGAACTTGAACCCTAGACGTCTGGCTCCAGAGTGCATACTCTTAACCATCACGCTGCACTGAATTACTCAGTGTGCCTGTCTATAAACACAGATCCTGATGACACCTCCCTTAATAAAGGATTGTCAGGAGGAGCAGGGGACACTGTGCCTATGAAGTGATTCAGTAAAACAGAAAAGGCTGCATCGAGCTTCTGTTTCTTAAGGCAACCAGTTGGACAAGTTGGTGTCCAAAAGCACTTTCAGCTCCAGAACCCAGACTTCTCATGTATCTAAATCCTTATGGGAGCCTTTTGAAGATTAAAAAAAAAAAATCCCTGAGCTGGAAAGAGGAAACATTGTCATTAATCACCAGTGGGCGGTGGGTACCAAGGTCCTGCCTTGGTTCCCCTAAATCATCACTAATGATGGCAGCTCTGGCCTTGGAGTTCCAAAAACCCCGTGGGGGCAAGGTGAAGGTCTGGTCCATGTCCAGGGGTCGCTTGTAAGGGAGTTCCCTTGGATCTTATTATATACTGAGAAGACTGCAAACTGAGGAGAACATAGGATTGCGCTGTCTGAAGGCAATTCCTCCTGAAGGCTGATCAGGAATCAGCCATGTCGGCTGCTGGAAGGGCTTCCTCCCTCCTGGTCAGAGGTTGGACAACGTTGGGCGCCTGTGGGGTTCAGAAAAGAACTCTTGCAGACGCTCCCCATGTCAACAGACAATCATAATAATAATAATCACCATTTATTCACTGTTTGCTCTGCCCTAGGCGCCGCTAATCATTTATGTAGCATTGATTTCTCATAACTAGAGCCTTGTGATCCCCGTGTCCCACACGAGAAAGCTGAGGTTGGGTATGTTTACCTCGCTTCGCTGAGGTCGCCCATCTGACGCGCAGAGTCAGAATTCAGACCCAAGCTGCCTAACTCCAAGCCCAGCCTAAAGAAAACCAGCAGGTGACTGGTCTGGCCAGTGACTCAGCAGGCGCTCCCGCAGTGGGGACGTAATAGTAATCACTTGAGTTAGACGCATACAGTGACACCCCCCAGGCAGGCAACCAAGGGGCCGACCTGTTCCTCTGAAGCTGTGGAAACAAACCCACAGAGCTCTGTGCAGCCTCTCCAGGGACCACCTCTTCATCTTAGCGCATCTCCTGACCAGGGGGAGGTGTCGGTTCGTGATCCCTCCTGGGGGTCTCCTTGCCTTTTCTTCTTGCACCCAAGGGTCCCGGGTGCACCCACAGCCCCCACGGGCCATTCACTCTGGTGTCTGGAAAGTGGCCGTGGGAAGCCGGCGAAACCCCAGCGTAGGGGAGAGTCCCCAGAAGCCCCTCTTTCTGTTTTTCCCCAGAGACAATTATCACTCAGGTAAGTTCTTTATTCCAATGGAGCCTTTTTATTTTTGCTGTTAAGCGAAGGGGAGGAGATCTTTTTTTTGTGCTTTCTCCCCTAAGGTTTCCAACCGGTTCCCCCAACCCTATTCTGTTATTATGAGTTTATGCAACGAGACCGATTTGTGTTCTTAAAAGAAACATTGTTAATAATTAATAAAGCTTCCCAAGATTAAAGTGCCTCCTACACTAAATAATATAAATAGCTAAAATACACTGAGCGCGCCAGGCAGTCTTCTGAGCATACATGACCTTAATAACAACTCCACGAGGTAGGTACCATTGTCACCATCACCGTCTTCCAGGTGAGGAAACTGAGGCACGGGGAGCGAATTACTTGTTCAAGATCGATGGCTGGTAAGTTATGGGACCAAGGGTTTGAACAAAGTCAGTCTTTAGAGTCTGTGCTTTTACTGCGATGCTAGGGCTGACATCGGATGGAGGTTGGATTTTGAAGGTCTCTCTTATTCTGTCCTTGCGCCCTGAATTCCTCTTAGGAAAGAAGGAAACAGTAAGTATCTTGCAGCCCCTGAGGCTTCGGAGAACAGAGGCTGTCCCACTCACCCGTGGGTCCCAACCGTCCATCCAGGGCCACCCCCTGCAGGAGGTGTGCAATTCACGTTTGAGCCTGGGAAGGTCATCCAAGAGGTGTGGATGTTGAGGGTGGAACGGGAAAATCAGAGCATCTCAGGGTGCAAAAGAACTGTCTTTCTATTTCCCAAACAGTGTGAGGATTGGATTCCGCTGCTGACTCACATGTTCCCAGGCCAGATCGCTCCCCAGACGGCCAGCCCGGGAGGACCAGCTCTCTGCCCCATGTAAGTCCAAACCGTCTCCACGAGTATGTGCACTTCAGCCCCGGCGCTGCCCTTTGGCGAGACACAGAGACTACTCAAATCCTTCTTCTGGGTAATCTCCTTTCAAATATTTGAGAACAGCTTCCACATCTCTCCTGTCCTTGTCCAGAATAATGTCAGGAGTTCATAGCAAAGGTGAACATTGACCATGAGGAGTCCTTCTTTCCTGCCCAAGGTTTACCAAGGAAGGCGACTTACCATTTTAATCATTACCTTTTCCAGAGTGGAATTTGAAGAGATAAAAGAGCAAAAAGCCAGGGTGTTCAGAGAAAACAGAAAAGGAGCAAGAGGTTTTTGACATATGTATTCTTTGAAAATGCTAGAATAGTAACTATTAATGAAGAAAAATATGAAAAGGAATATATGTATGTATATGTATGACTGAAATGTGCACCAGAAATTGACACAACATTGTAACTGACTATACTTCAATAAAAAAATAATATCCTTAAAAAATAAAATAAAATAAATAAATAAAATTCATTCAAACTTGAAAAATACAAAAGAACATGCTGAAATAAAATTCATTTATGTACTCAAGCTGAGCTGGTCCCCCAGAGCCCGCCGGGGACCCTGTCTGGCAATCTCCTGCACCACAAGCCTGGCCACCCCTCCTCTGTCACTCTGCACAGACGCCACTGTCTTCTACTTCAGAGGAGAACTGGAGGCCACTGGGCTGACCGTCCTCAGCTCCATCCTCACCCTCAGCATTTGCACGTGTCTACACCCACTCCCATGTCAACACTCTCCCTTTGGTTTACCCTCTGGATCTCATCCCCTGTCACCTCCTCAGAAAACGTGGCCATTGATTGCCCCCTCCCTCTGCAGATGTCACTGCATGCCTCCTCAAAAGCCACCACCATGTAATCACCAAGCGTCTCTTCCTGCCGCAGCCAGGATGCCGGAGGGCACAGCCGGTGCCTCCCCACTCCCCATCCTTCACCCTGCATTCTGTCCCCACACCGCAGACCCTCCAGCTACATCTCCATCTTGTGTGGAACTCCCTGGTGGATTTGGGCTAGTTGCAAACTTCCCTTGTTCCCGAGACCGTGCTCTCACCTCGCTCTTCTCCTGTTTCCTTGAACACTCTTTTTTTGGGCTCATTAATAAAACTCCTGCCCCAGCCCGTTTCAGTTTCGTGCCCCTCCCATCACAATCCCAGCCTTGGTGTCACCCAGCACCACATTCCAACGATGCTGAGTCTCTAACTCCAGCCTCGATCTCTCTCCTGGGATGAGACATCTAGATGGCGCCATCAGATGGCGCCCTGACCATCACTGCTCCTGGCATCTCAGTTTCCCAGGAACGGCACCTCCAATCACCTCTTCACCCAAGCCTGGAACCCAGGGTCCTATGCAGCTCCCCCTTCCTCTCTCCTTTCCACCCCTGGCCCCACTGCCCATGAGATGCCAGAGCCTTTCTTCAAAATCAGTTCTCAAATGTGCCTTCAGACCACGCAGGGATCTTACTAAAATGCAGACCTGGAGTCAGCGGGTGTGGATGGATGGCAACACTGGCCCCTATTCTCCGCCCCTCCCTGTACACAACAGTTGAACGCATCCACCTTGTGTAACACCACCCAGATCAAGGTAGGGGATGTTTCCAGCACCGCAGCAGACTAGGCATCTCCCTCACAGTGCCCAGCCCTAAATTAACCCGTCTTCTGACCTCTACCCCCTTAGGTTATCTTTGCCTGGGTTCAGACTTCATATACAGGGCGTCACACAATATGTACTCCTGTGTGGGGACTTCATTCACCCAACATCACATCCCTGAGATGTATCCAAGTTGTTTCACATCAGCAGTTGGTTCTTTGCCACACTGTGTAGTATGTTTGGTTCTCACATATGAATGGGCTGTTTCTGCTTCCAGGCTGCTATAAATAAAGCTGCCATGGACATACCATTCATGTACATTCCTTTCGGTGGGCAGACGCACAGACACACGCATTTGTGCTGGGTGTGGACCCAGGAGTGAAATGGCTGGATCATGGGGCACACATCCACTTGGCTTTGGTTGTACCGCCAAGCAATTTCCCAAAGTGGTTATACCAATTCGCATTCCCACCAGCAGCGTCAGAGCGTTCCAGTGGCTCCACATCCTCGCCAGCACTTGATATCACTGCTGGTTTTGAGTTCACCCTTTCCAGTAAGTGGAGTACCGTGGTTTTAATTTGCATTTTCTGATGACTGGAGAAGGGGTGCACACCTCTATGTGTTTATTGGCCTTTTTAACGCTTCTCTGGCCTGAAGTGTCTGTCTAGATCTTTTGCTCGTATTTAATTGGATTGGTAGCATTTTCCTAATCACAGGTCCACTGACTCCTCCTCATTCCTGTCTCACTCTGGTTCCCTTCCAAGAGCTCCAGAGGTAGCAGTGGGTCATCCTTCCCCAGCGTGACCCCCAGCCAGTCTCCCGTCCAGTCCAGCCTCCACGCTGACCCAGTCTGAACCTCCTAACATCTGCTCACTCACTGTGGTGCTTCCTGGGGCTGCAGACAGGGCGGCTCAAACAGTAGACATTGACTGTCTTGCTGTTCTGGCGGCTGGAAGTCTGAGGTCAAGCCGTTGGCTGGGCCGGTTACTTCTGTGGCCCTGAGGGAGGACAGTTCCAGGCCTCCTGTGGCTCCTGTAGCTCTGGTATTCCTTGGCTTGGAGGTGGCACTTCCCCTGCATCTTCACATGGCCTTCCCTCTGTGCGTGTCTGTCCCCGTGTCCAGATTTCCCCTATCAGGACACCAGTCATGCTGGATTAGGGCCCACCCTAAGGACCTCACCTTAACTCGATCATCAGCGAAGAAAGGTTTTCTAAACAATATGGTCACGTAGCACACACATAGCTAAGTGACAGTCCCAAGGTCACATCCACAAGTGCTGAGGGTTACGACTGCAACATCTTCCAGGGGACATAATTCAACTCATAACACTCACTTCCCTCCGTAATTAAGAATCCTCAGCAGCGTCCTTCCCGTCACCTGCCCAGTGAAGGAAAGTGTCCCTCGGGGTGACTGTGGAGGCTCCCGTGGCCCAGCCTCTCCCTGGCTCCCAGTGTCCTCTCTACACCCCCTCACTCCAGCCCCAGCAGAGGACAGTGTCCCTAAACCCATCTGCTGGCTCGTTCCCTCACTTTCCTCTGCTCTCTCCCCAAAAGCTGCCTTCTCAGTGAGGTCTCTGTATGAGTTTGTTAGGGCGGCCATAACAAAGGGCCACGGACTGAGTGGCTTAAAGAACAGAGCTGCATTGTCTCACAAATCTGGGCCTAGATGTCCGAGATCGAGGTGTGGGCGGGGCTGGTTTCTTCGGAGGCCTCCTTCCCGGGCTTGTAGACAGTGGCCTTCTCCCTGCGTCCTCGCGTGACCCTCCCTCTGTGTGCGTCTATGTCCCAATTTTCTTTTCTTATAAGGATACCCGTCATACTGGATTCAGGCTCATCCTAATAATCTTGTTTTAACTTAATGACCCCTTTAAAGACCTTGTGTCCAAATACAGTCACATTCTGAGGTGCTGGCCGTTAGGACTGACGAATCTGGGGGGAACACAACTCAACCTCTAACAGCCTTCTCTAACCACTTTACCGAAAATTTCACCCCCTCCACATCACACCGTTTATTTCTCTATTTCCTGCCTGTATCCTTAGCACTTATCACTGTCTGTCACACTAGGTGTTTTAATTCCGTATTTTATTTCTCATCTATTTCCCCCTTGGAATGTAAACCCCATGAGAGCAAGATTTTGGGTTGTGGTGCTGGCTGCATCAGCCCTTGTGATTCTTTTTTTTTTTTTTAATTAAAAGAATTTCTTTTTCTTTTTTTTTTGTGGAGGGGGTAACCAGGTTTATTCATTTATTTTTTGTTTTGTTATTATTATTTTTAATGGCGGTACTGGAGGTTGAACCCTGGACATTGTGCATGCTAAGCACATGCTCTACGACTGAGCTGTACCCTCTCGCCAACTCCCGTGACTCTAACAGGGCTGAAGACGTAGCAGGTGTTATGCAAATACAATGTAATTAACCTCTGTAATTCATATATATTTAATTAGTCAATACAAGGAAGACCGATTTTTGCGAGGCCTCTGGAATATCCTGCTGCTTGAATTTCTTTCTTTGACTAATTTTATTAAAGACTTTTTAATGCGCTTTGAAAAAGAAGCCAGCCTCTAAAACACTGGCTGCCGTCATTAATGACAGGCTTTTGCTCATTTATTAGCAGACTGTTTTTTCCCTGGTACCTTCCCCTCAATCCAACTGCAAAAGGCCTTTTCGTTTCTTAATCTCCTTTTGGCACCAGAAGGCGTGTAATTTTTTTCTCCCTCCTGCCCTTCTGTTTGGTATTTTAAAAACACACCCTGGGAGGCATACATGCAAGCCTTTTTTCCTTCCAGTGAATTTTCTGTGATTGTGGGCCTTGCTTGCAGAAGACTCAATAGATAAAACGTTTAAAATGCTAGAAACATTAACTAAAGGAAGGGGGCCAAAGGGAAGTGTGATTGCTTTACTAAAAGATGCTTTGTTCAAAAAAAATTAATATTTTCTTTTTAAGGATTCAGAATGCATTTCCTTAATACTGGTTTTCCTCTTGTGCTTTCAAAATGTGGATAGACTTGCACATTTGCGTTCTTATAACACCGTTTGGAGCATTTGGACCGCATCACGTTAGGTACGGCTCTCCAGGCAGTCTTTTTTGGTAAAAGGCCTTTTCCTGACCTTGTCACCTTTCCCCCTAGAATCTCTAAATGGATGCTCTAGGCTCCCAGTTTTGGAATCGGGAACTTGTGTGAGAACAGGGTGTGGGGTGCTGATGGTGGGTACCCGGCTGTGACTTGGAGGGGCCAGGAGAGAAGGCCGGGACTCCCTGAGATGCACAGGGGCCTGGGCTTGGGGACGTGGAGCTCCGGGGTCGCAGGGGTGTGTGGCCCGAGGGCGGGTAAGCAGGGTTAGCCCACCAGGTGCTCGTGACCAAGTGAACTTCCAGCCCCATCCCACCTCAAATGGAGCAGTGTGTGTGCAAGAGAGGCCAAAGGAGCCAATCAGCCAAGAGCCCCCCATTCCCGGGGCCCCCGAGGGCAATTCTGGCCTTGGATTGTCCTGGGCGGGGAGGGCAGTGGGGAGGGAAGGAGCCATGGTGAGTGCGCTGACAATGCGGCAACGTCCAGACTGTCCGGAGTGGAGTCCCGAGTGGGACCAGGCTGTGTGACCTCTTCTTAGTGGTGACCGTCAGGATCTGCCCTGAGGCTTGAAGCGGGGACTCACAGAGCCTCAGCAGATGGGGCTGCAGCCCCTCTGGTGTCCCCGTCCCTTCACTGGTGCAGCTCAGCCTAGTCCAGTGTCTAGTCCAGTGTCCGGCTGTGACTATTCGTTGAGCGAATGAACAAGACATATTTCCATAACCACAATTACACACAGTCTCAAAATGAGCAGCCAGTCGTTGACCCCAGGCCACCTGTGCCTCTGCCCGGGGGCCCCAGGCCCTCATCTCTGCAAAGGCTCTGTAAGGGCCCCTCCACCTGAATGTGCCCGCAGCCCGCACAGTGCTCCAAGTGAAAAGTCACTTCTGCTGAGACCAAACATACTTCCAGTGTAGACCTCCAGAGAAGTGCACAGATACCAGCACGCGGAACCTCTGGATGAGGGTTTGGCTTTGTTTCTGAGTAAGCAGAAGGCGAAGGCCCTCTGGGTGGATAGGCAGCCCGGGAGGAGAGGGGAAATGGAGGCCGTGGAGGTGAAGGTGTGGGGAGCCAGCCGTCACCCTAAAGGCAGTGCAGAAGCTGGGTGGGAGAGGACAAAGGGAAAATGAACCAGGAGGAAAGCCCAAGTGAGGAGGAACCGAGTGGGAACAGGGAGGGATTTAGGGCCAGAGGAGGTTTGAGGTTTCACGGGCAGAGGCCACGGGGTTCATCCCAGGGATGATGGAGCAGGTGGGCGGGGCAGCCCTGTGCACAGAAAACACCGTGTGCCACTTGGCACCTGTGCTCCAGCCAGCAACCCCTCAGGAGAGACCCCAGGGTCATGGGAAAAAGTGAAAAGGGGCTTGAGTTAGCCTGGAATGAAACATTTCCCTGCGGTGGAAAACTACACAGCCTTTAAAAAGAAGGAGGCGATTCCATGTGCAGTGATGTACACCGAGAACCTCAGGAGGGAGCAAGTGGTACCCGTGAAAGGAAGAGTGGTGCTGATGACAGGATTGCATCTGGGGAGTGAAACTTGAGTGCAGGGAACGTGGGAGAGCGACACACATGCTCACAGGCAGGTGTCAGGGAAGACACAGGAAAATCCTTGACGAGGCTTCCCTTGGGGAAGGGAACGGAGGAGATGAGGAGGAGGGAGAGATTAGTGAATCATTCACTGCAAACATATCCTTCTGTGTGGTTTTAATTTCCTAACGTGTGTATGTCATACATTACTTACTATGAATTCCTAGTTTATTGCTACCAAAAACATAATTTTTCAGCTGCTCTTTGGTTGCTCTGTCTGGGAGAGTCTCAGCTGCCTCCTTGCAGGGCTCCAATAAAGGACTCGTGTTTGAGCTGGTGTAAATCTGGCTAAGCTGGTTCTAGTTCTCTCCCGTGTGTTCCCTCCACATGGGCCCCATCAGCAGCTTTCCAGCCCTTTCCCTTCGGTCACTGGACCTGGCCGTGCCAGTCGGCAGACCCCTCCTTCTGCTGGCACATGGACCCTAGAGACTCCCCCGGACCTGCAGTCACACTCTCTCAGAAGACTTATGAAGAAAATTGTGGTCCTGAGCTCCCTTCTGTTGAGTCTTTCCCTCTTCTTTAAAACATTGTTGTGACATACGTATAACATAAATCTGAGCATCTGTAAGTGTACAGGGGCAGGAAGCACAGCCATGCTGCTGTGAAGCCACCAGCACCACTCACCTCCAGAACTTTTTCATCTTCCCAGACTGAAACTCTGCACCCACCAAACACTCACTCCCCATCCTCCCTCCTCCCAGTATCTGGTACCCACTCATCCTCTCTTCTCTCTCTGAATGGACTCCTCCAGGGACCTCATTTAAGTGGTATCATGTTTTTGTCCTTCTGTATCTATAGTTTATTTCACTTAGCTTGTCTTCAAGTGTCTCCACATTGTACCATGTGTCAGAATTGCCTTCCTTTTTAAGACTAAATAATATTCCACTATGTGTGTAGACCACATCTTATTTATCCATTCATCCATCAATGGACACTTGGATTGCTTCCACTTCGGGGCTGTTGTGAATAATGCAGCTATGAACATAGGTGTATAACTGTCTCTTGTTTTTAAATCAAATTTAATGAGGTATAATTTATAAACAAAATGTACCCATTTTAGGTGTGCAGTTTGATTAGTGTTCACTAGATAAAGAAATTTCCATCACCTCAAGAAGTCCTTTATATCTTTTATAAATCAATCTCTCTCCCCACCCCTAGGCAATCACTGATCTGCTTTCTGTCACGATAGATTGGTTTTGCCTTTTCTAGAACTGTATGGACATGAAATGATACAGAAAGTACACTTTTGAAGCTGGCTTCATTTGCTCAGGGTAGTGTTTTTGAGATTCGCCCATGTTGTCACATATTTGTCATTTTTCCTTTATTGCAGATTACGTTGTCCCACTGTGTGTATGGACAGATCACATTTGTTCATCCACTCAACAGTTGATGAGCACTGGGTTCTTTCCAGTGTTGGGTCTAAGTCTTTGGGCAGATGTATGGGGCTTCCATTGCTCTTAGGTAAATACCAGAGAGTGGACTTGGCAGTGGAGTATGTAGTACGTTGAACTTTACAAGAAACTGCCAAACTTTTTCAAAGCGGTGGTGTCATTTCACATTCCCACCAGCACTATGTGAAAGTCCTCACTGTTCACATCTTTATTAACATGTCCCAAGGTCAGCCTTTTCCATCCTAGTCACACAAAGCGATGCTTCAATGTGGTTTTAACTTACATTTCCTTGATAATGGTGTTTAACATCTTTTCCTGTACTTATTGGTCACTTGTGTATCTTCTTTGGTGAAGTGTCAAAGATAAAGTGACTATTTTTTTTTTTGAAAGCTGAGTTGTTTGTCTTACTGTTGAATTGCGAGTGTTCTTTCTATATTCTGGGCACAAGTCCTTTGTCAGATATATGTATTGCAAATATGTATTATCTCCCAGCCTGTGGCCAAACTCTTCATTTTTTAATGGTGTCTTTTGAAGAGAAGATTTATATTTTGATAAATCTAATTTATCAGCGGTTTCATTTTATGCTTCGTGTGTTTGGTGTCATATGTATTTGATTACATTTGGCTTCTTTTGCTCACCGTAATTCCTAGGATTCATTTCCCTCATGTACTGTGGTTCCTTCATTGTTACCAGTGTATGGAATTCCCTTGTAGTTACACATCGCAAATTTTTAACCCATTTTATTGGTAATGACATGTGGGTTGTCTTCAGCCATCACAGATTTTACTGCTGTGAACACTCCTGTACACACATCCTTGGACATACATGCGTGTCCGAGGTGTAAACAGTTTCTCTAGGTTTAAAAACAAAGTGGAATTGCTGGGTGAGTAACAGGACACGTGTAACTTTGTCACTGCCTCCTACTCGACATATAAGTGCTTTCGCTTTACACAGAAAACTACGATCAGATTCAGTCATTTTTAATGTAATTGACAACAGCTTTTCCTAACCTTTTAAAAAGAAAGTGAAATCAACCACTTAAGTCTTATTAACTGTACTACATCAGTTAAACAGTTAGAGCTTGTCTGTACGTGGGGCAGAGCCTCCATCGGAGGACAGAGGCTTTATGTATGAATTTCTTTGCTTTGTTCACAAGAGACTTTGAACTTAGGATACCAATTAAAAGGCTTTAAATGACATTTTCAAAAACAGGAGATTCTGAGGCTCAAAAAGCTCTTCGAGGCCAGTGTAAATGAATTGACAGGTGATCTGCATGGCTGGTCTCCTACTTATATTCTTGGTATTTAAACACATATATGAACAAAAACTGAAATTTCAGAGTAAAGGTCATCAACTTATACTTGCTATATAAAGAGGAGCATGTATGTAGAAAAAGAATCGGAGAGTCTGAAATATTTGGGAGAAAAATTCCACATGCAAGACAGACATCCAAAATGGCTCAACATAATTTATTTTTTTTATGTTAAAATGTACAGAGTTCTTTTGAAAGTACTTGCTAGAAAGGGGAAAAAAAAGTGATATTACATACAAGGAGAGGAAGGGAGACCAGCTGGCCCAGGAGCGCGTGACACGGAGAAATACAAAGGCATTGAGGCACCCCTTCCCCTTAGCTTACAAGTCACCATGAACGAAGTACAAAGAGGTTACAAAACAGGAAAAGCAAATATAAACAGACAGGAATAGACTTAGCTTCATTTGTACATGCGGCTTTTAGAGGCATCTGGAGCTCTATTCACACACTCTAGAGATCTCTTTAAAGAGAATTTTTATCTTTCTTAAAATAGTTTTTAATATTCTACAACAAAGATAAAAAATTTTAAAGATGGAATGAAATGAAAAAGCTCTTATTTTAAAAGGCATCAAAGTCACTAACAGTGAGTTTTTAAATTTCTTTTTTAGAAGATTACCCAAGTTATCTTGCTAAAAATACATTTTTTTTAAACAGAAGTGAAAAAATGACAGGTACCAATATTACTGTGTTGGATAATTTCTTTTATAATATAGAAAAGAACATTTTTTCTACAATAGTTCTAAAGTCACAAAAAGGCTTGTGGAAAAGGGAGCTGCCCGATTGAAATTTTTTTTTCTTAAAGAAACAAACAAAACCAAACACAACCGCAAACCAACGGAACCTGAACTCACGGCCCTCGTTTCAACAGCTTCTCCTTCTGCCTTGACCCACCCTCCTCCCCACACACCTCCCTCCCGACCCACCCCCGCCCCCACCCCAACCAGGAAGCAATGACAGAGCTGAAGAGTAGGCGGAGGGCAGCACAGAGCACTTTCTACACAGATGCTCGGGGACTGGAATAGTATATACAGAGAAACTGGGTCCTACACAGCCTTGCACATGCTCAGAACTGACAGCGGGAAGATGTGGAATTCTGCCTTTTTCTACCTAACACGTTTAATTGAGAAAGTCAATTAAAGTGTATATATATTAAAAAAAAACCAACAAACCTGTGCATTTGAAAAAATTTAATGCCTAATTCGTACTTCAAAAATTTATCTATATAAAATGTACAAATAAAGGAGAGAATTTAATGCTTACAGGTATTTCTTTAAGCAGTACTTCCCCCTTTTGGATATTTGACTGCACATACCAAGTGGTATAATAGTGTCCATCTTCTAATGATGGAACATATATATGAATATATATATATACTTATATATATATATATTTTTTTTTTCTACCTATCCCTGGAGCAAGTAACAGGAAGAGACTGGGTGGACAGGCTGCACAGGAGAGAAGAGAACGCAGCTGGGAGCAGCGCGGGCGCCGGCTGCCGCCCCGCCGTTGTCAGGGTCTGCCCTGCTATGCTGGTGGTTCGTTGATCCCTCTTCTCCTCAGCCGCTCACGGGAGAGGGGCTGGTGCACTGATTCACAGGGGATGAACTCAGGATCGCGAAAGACAAATGCAAACTAGAGGTATGTATTAGTTAAGTAGCTATAAAACTCACACCATGATCTCCCTCCCGACACACAGTCGGCGGCGTCTTCCGACGTCAAGTAAACAGTGTCAAGGGTTAGTCGGGTAATTCTCGCATCACTGACAGGTACAGTCATCCACCAACACTTTATGCAAGGATGTGAGAGGCTAACCACTGTGGACTGCTGTTTGAATTTAATCAGAGTCAAAGCCTCAAGAATCAAGACCCTTAGCATCTCAAAGTACATACTAAAAACAAGAGGCTGCGTGCAGTTATGTGCGTTATGGCTGATTCACCAGGTGGTTAAAAAAACCAGAGGTTAACTTCCTCTTTTTGATTGTTAACTGACCATCTCTATTCCTCCAAGGCTGGATTAGGATTGCAAACAGCTTTCCTCTGAGTTTCTGCTGTTAATTGAGACTTACAGTATTTTGTGTCTCTGAGTGCTGAGTGGGAGTAGTTTAAAAAAAAAATTATATTACACTTGATTTCAGAAAAACAAACATTTCAATGAAGTCCATCTATAAAGAAACATTCTTGGGGAAAGGTTTCAAGAGGTGTGTGTGTGTATGTGTGTAGGGAGTGGAGGGGATTTTAAAAGGAGAAGCATTTTCCTGCCTCGCTTTATTAATAATAATAATAATAATAATAATAATATTAACAATAATAATAAGTTTAAGGAGCTTGGGTTGTTCTCCATGTCCCCGTCCGAGTCTCCCGTAAGTGCCTCCTGCTGGAATGAAGTAGGAAATGAAAGGTTGGGTTTGGAGGAAAGGGTCTGGTTAACCCTCGAGATGTATATATAACATTTAAAAATGACGACATTGGGAGCTGCAAACAGTGAGGGGAAACATACATCTTCAAATAAAATAAAGATAATTCACTTTTACACAAATTCCGTCCATGTGGTGTGTAAAGAAAGTAAGGCTCTTTTTAATTATGAAAAGATTTTGTGCATGTTTCCCCTACCCCCAAATCCATTTTGTAGATGAGTTCTATTGTAAAATGTTCAAGATTGTGAAGAAAACCAAAACCCAGAACAAAATGAGCCCCCCCCACCCCCCGCAAAAAGACCAGGTTTTCTAAAAAATAAAATAAACCAAAGAAAAATTCCTCTAAATCTACAGCAATATTTTAACTGGAAAAAAGGTCCATTTTTCTCTGGTTTGTCAGTATAAAAGGTTCCTTTATTTATATATATTTAAGTTTTCGGCTGCAAGTTCGTCCTGCTCATCTTCTCATGTAAGGTCCGTTGAGTGACTGCTTGGGCACGCCGGCGGCGTTCATGTAGCTATGATGGGAGGGGCCAGTGTACATCATGTTTCCATGAGGGTTTGGCTGCATAGGCTGCTGGGTATAGGCCTGGCTCCCCATCATCCCCATCTGCATCTGCATAGGATACTGTGCTGTCTGGTTCATGTAGGCAGGGTTACTGTGGTAACTGCTGTTCATCATGGGCTGTGTCATTCGATAGCTGTTCATGGCGTTCAAGGTGTTCATGTTCATGGAATTGACATTATAGGCGGGGGTTGGCATTAAATTAACCCCCATGTTCATGCCACGCTGGACAGCCAGCGCACGCGGGCCGGCCTGCATGGCAACTGCGGGCGGGCTGCGGCCGTACAGCTGCTGCTGGTGAGCCGCCGCGGAGGGCAGCGGCGCGGACTTGGAGCGGATGGAAATGTGCCCCTTGACGGGCATCTGCCCTTGCAACCTCTGCGTGTGGGGAATGCCAATGTTGGTGGCAGACATGTTGCACTGCAGCAGAGGGGACGTGAGGTTCATGGTGGTGGAGGCCAAGTTTGGGGGCGGCGTCATGGTGGCTTGTGCTTGAGGGGTCCCAGCTAACGGGTGAGATGGAGCCAGCTGAGCCAGCCCTGTGTTGGACAGAGAAACACTGGTTGCATAGGAAGTCACAGCAGGAGAATGGCTATAAGGCATGGCATGAGGGTCCATAATGGTGTTAGTCAGCTGCTGCAACTTGGCTAAACTGAAGGTGGCTGACGGCTGGGAGTAGCTGCCGGCACCAAAGTCCCCCGGGATCCTCTCGTAGATGCTTATGTTCCCCGTGCTTCCGGACTCCGGGATCTCCATGATCATGGGCGCTGGGGTGAAACTGTTATTCATACTGCACTGCGACAGCGGGGGCTGCTGCTGGGGCGGGGGCGGGGGCTGGGGCGGCGGCGGCGCCGGCTGGGGGGGCGGCGGTGGCGGTGGCGGCGGCTGCTGCTGCTGCGGCGGCGGGGGCGGCTGCGGCGCGGGCTGCGGGGGGCGGTGGCGGCGGCTGCTGGGGCGGCGGCGGCGGCGGCTGTGGCGGCGGCTGCTGGTTGCTGGGAGGCCGCTCCACCACGCAGCTCTGCGGCGACTTGATGCCGCAGTTGGCGGCGGGCTGGACCCCGTTCTGCTGCAGCATGCTGCAGCTGCTGCCCATGCCGGCCATCTGCTGGGTGACGACGCAGCTGCTCTGGGTGAGGCTGCTGGAGGACGACAAGCCGCCGTACGAGCAGCTGCTCTGCGAAGAGCCGTTCCCACAGATGCTGCCGCCCATGGTGGAGTCGTAGCTGCTGGGGTTCTCGTAGTTCTCCGTGGTGCTCTCAATGCTGCCCAGGTCACTGAAGCCACTGTCCACCACCTGCTGGGAGTGGTCTGAAACGGAAGGCACATCCATCATGGGGCTGGTCTCCAGGTTCTGCATAGAGGGTGCGGACAGGGAGCCTTGCTCCGGGCTGATCTGGGTGTAGCCGCTTTCCAGGGCGGGCACGCTGGGGCTGCTGACCGAGCGCACCGACTGGCTGGGGTGCGACTGGACAGAGGACATCGGGCTGTTGTGCTCCGAGGCGTGGCAGTCCTCCACCAGGGACAGCTGCGGGTCTTCGTCGGCCTGGGTGTAACTCTGCAGGGTCTGACAGGCCGCCAGGGTCTCGTCGCAGTCCTGGTAGGCGGCCTCGTGCTCGCCGCTCTCCTCCCGAGTCAGGGACTGCACGGCCTGCACAGTCTCCAGGTCCAGCTCGCTGTGAGGGATCTCCTCCTCCTCCTTCAACTCCACCAGCTCCTCCTTGGAGTTCGAGTCCTCCTCGTGGTCATCCTCGGAGCCCGGCATGTGCTCGGACACCACGGAAGCCTCCTGGGAGGTCTGCTCCTCTTCAGAATCCGGCTCGGTTTCATCTTTATCCTTGGCTGTCTCCCTGCTGCTCTGCATGTTAGTATCTAAAAAAGACTCCCGGCCGCCAGGCTCCTCCCTGGCGTCCTCCCGGGCTGGCCGCTCCTCGGGCCCCTCCTTCTTTGTGGACTCCAGGTGGCCGTCGTCCTCGTCGTCGGCGTCATGGTCTTCGTGCTGGGCGGTCCCTGCAGCCCCGTCCTCCTCCTCCTCGGGCTCCGGCCCCTCCGGCTCCTGCGGCTCCTCCTCCGCCGGACGCTGCTCCACGGGGACGCGGGGCTTCTCCTCCTCCTCGCCCACGTCGGGCTCCTTCGCCTCCGTCTCGGGGCCGCTGCTGTCCCCCGGGGAGGCCGCCCTGACGTCGCTGCCGGTGGCGTCCTCCTCCTCCCCGTCCTCAACCTCTTCTGCCTCCGCGGGCAGCTCCTCCTCTTCCTTCCTTTCCTCCATTAAAGGCAAGTCTTCTTTTGGTTCAATGGTCTCTTCGTTCTCTTGAATTCTGAGTTTCCGTCCGGGTTTGGGAAGCGGGACGACGGGCTCCATGAGGCATTCCTGCGCACACATGGGCACCATCTCCCGGCTCAGCTTGAACCCCGGCTTGCGGCCAGGCCTCTTCTTCCAGTGGACCGGTTTGCGGCTCTTGCCTTTGGGCCACCCCTTCTTCTTCTTCATGGGCAGGGACACGTCTGGCTCAAGTGGAGAATCCTTCACGTCACATTTTCTCAGGAGAGATACTGGCTTTAGGATAGGAGTGTCTGCACAAGGAGGGATAAAAAAAATGAAAACAGGTTACAGGATCTTATATTTCCGAGTGCCTCTTTCTGAGACCACCTGTCTTGTCTTCCAACACCATAAACTACCAATAAGCAGCGGTGCTGTGAAACATACCGTCAGCGTCATCTGACTCTTCGTCTTCGTCTTCATCTTTCGACTTCCTCTTAGAAGAGGAGCGACACCTGAGGACATCCTGAGAGGACAAGCGGTGGAAGTACCCTCTAGAGAAGAGGTCGCCCTCATCTTCCTCCTCCTCTTCCTCGTCCATCTCAAACGTGGGCTCCAACCTCGGCATCGGCCTCTCGGAGTCAGAGTCTTCAAAGGGCTCGTCTAAGACCTCGGTGGTCTCAGAGATGGTCTCTGTGACCACACTGCTGTTGTGGTGTTTGCGCTTTCGGACTCTCCTTCTTCGGTGAAGAATGGGTTTCTATTTATGAGAAAGAAAGCATTTTATTTACAGTAATGAACACTACCACTTCTATTAATAACATGATTCATGGTTTTTAAATAGTTTTTAATAGAATTAGCACCTGTAAAAGGAGGATGCTGTTTGCCAAAAGACACTGTGATTATTTCAGAATACTACTGTAAAACAGTACATGAAGGATCACAAATACAAGATCTGGATAACTGAATACAACTTTGTAAAAGAACAGACAGACGTGCTGTCAGAGGAGATACTATCACTCCCTTAGTAACGGTGCAGTTAAATTAACACCCTAGGGAGTCGCCCACTTCAGTACTGAAGTGACACAGGCTAGTCCCTTAACTTCTCTTCCTCAATAGGAAAAGGGGACTAACACATCGTTTGTGCATTGGGAAAGCCGCACGAGTTCTCACGAGCCGCCCACAAAGAGCTGCAGCTCCGGAGTTGGCACACATTTCCTTGGTGCTGGCAAGCATTCTAAAAGTACAATAAAATCTCTTAAAACTGGGATTTGGCACATCAGGCACGACTCTGTACTAAGACTGATCTAACACCTCGAATCACAGAATAGGTGTCACAAAGCAGTATCATATCACCAAGGATGCTCTAGTTCATCCCCTCATTCTAGAGGCCAAAGAGGCCGCAGGACTTGCTTAGGGCACATCCAGTCAGTACAGAAAAGGCTGCAAAACACAGCCTGACTCCCAGGCAACTGAATTTCTTCAAGAACTTCAAAAGTATCTTGTACCTGGTCTCACTGCCTATTATAATATTCTTTTTTACACAGGGAAATAGCATAATTTTATTTTATAAATAGGCAATATAAGGCTAGGATGTAAAAGAAATAGTCTTCATGGTCATGTAATGAACAACAGAGTTAATCTATTTTTCTCCACTTTAAATCGACTACGCCTAGTTGAGAACACAATTTTCAAACTAGGTTAAACACCAGGCCCTGCTCTCAGGAGAAATGGCTGATTGCAGGACTGGAGCACGACATATACAGGATGAACCCAGAATATATTGTAGACCCAGAAGGTGAGGAAGTGCTCGAAACAAACCAAGCCTCTAAATGACAAAGATGTTGAAGAGACACAGGAGCAAGACTGAAAGAGCGCATACCAGCTGGAGCTGGAGACAAATTAGTACATAAAGTGGTAGAAGTGGGTTATAACCTGAAGTATGAAGTTAGTAACCTCTGAGTCCACAATGACATAAATGAATGATGGATAAACAAACACAGAGAAGAATGGATAGATCTCCCAAGGAGAATTCCAAATAACTTAACACAGATATTCTGCTCTTGGAGCATGAGAGTGTAACTTCCCACACCTGAAACGTGGGCGATGGGCAGTAATTTCCCGAGTACAGCATAGAAAAGGGTCTGAAGAAAGGACTGACTCTCCAGTGGACAAACCACCTGGAGCCATGACTGAGCGTGACGTTAACACCAATAGTGAAGAGTCAGACTGACAGCAAACCCCTGCATCTGGTACACAGGGATACAGTGCTGGCAGATACCCTTACACGAGGCAATGAGAATGGCACTTCACCTCTGGCCTTCTTCCCAGAAACACACCACCCTGTTCTAACACCGTGAGGGGCAGTCTACAAATCAGCTAGCCAGTACTCCTCAAAACTGTCAAGGTCGTCAAAAACAAGGAGTCTGGGAACCTGTCACAACCAGAAGGGGCCTAAAGAGACATGATGACACAATGCAGTGTTGGTGTGCTGGATGGTCCCGGGCAGAAGGACATGAGGGAAACTAAGGAAATCTGAACAAAGTATGGACTCTAGTTAATGGATCAGTACTGGGTCACTATTTGTGACCAATGTACAAGGTACAAGGTAAAAGGTTACTAGTCGGTGAACCTGGTTGTGGGGAACATCAGAATTCTTTGTGCTTTCTTTGCAATAAACCTGTAAATCTAAAACTGTTCTAAAATGGAAAGTTTATTTTTAAATAAATAGCCCTTTAAAAAAAAAAAAAAAGCTCTGCTAAGGAAAAGAACGATTTCATTGCTTTGGATGAAAGCTGTCCCCCACTACTACTGGGTGGCTCGTCCAGGGAGCTGACACACATCATTCTGGCTGGCCTGTGGTGGTTCACTCCAGAGCCTGGGATATTTCCGGTATATGGTGTAACGGAATTCATTATCATCATCACACAGCACTTATCAACAATCTGCCTATCACTCCAACTTTGCAAGATGATGAAATATAGTTTAAAAGCTACTTTTCAAACAAGGGTAAGTCAAACCACAGGAGGATGAAGGGCGAGAGGAGGAAGGAGAGCACGAGGAAGACGGCACCCCCCAGGGTAAGACGAACAGCTTCGCTCCGAGCGCCTCAGTACAGGCACTGCTTTGTCCACTTTCCAGCAAAATGTGTACTGTTTTCCTCTCTTTTCCTAACAGAAACGTTTCTCATCTGTACATAGTTTTAAAATACTTTTGCAATCCCTAAAAAGTCCTAATTTGAAATCAAACCGTCAAGCTAAAAAAGTTTGTCAGCCCTTCAGTAACTTTATGACTTCTAAACGAATTCCCAGAAGCCCAGGAAGTCACGAGCACATCCCACCCGCCCCCGGGAAGGTGGGAGGCCACACCACACGGAGGCGGAAGTTGGAAAGCCCCCCACCCTGAGGGCTCCTGGCTTCCTCGGGGCGGCAGGGCCGAGCCCCGGGGCCTCACCTTGCGCTTCAGCGTGGGCTTGGTGAGCACCGGGGGTGAGCTGGACCGCGGGCTCTCGGGCTCCTCCTCCTCCTCGCTGCTCTCGCTGAAGCCCCGCAGCAGGGCCCGGTCCGTGTCCCCGAAGCGGCCGTCGGCGTAGCGGCGGGGCAGCCTGTCGTGGCCGTCGGGCAGCGCGCACTTGAGCCCCTCGGGGCTTCTCCGCAGCGGCGCCCGCCAGAGCTCCAGGCCCTCCCCGGCCCTTCTCCGGGGCGCGTCGGGCTTCCCGTCCTGGCCCGGCTGCTCCTGGGAGGCGGCCGGCGGCTCCTCGCTCTCGGCGTCCTGCTCCGGGGGCGGTTCTGGCTTCTCCTCGCAGTCCCCATACTGCTCCCGGGGGGCTGACGTCTCCTCCAAGAGCAGCTTCGGGTCCTTGTCGCCGAAGCGGTCCTGGGCTTTCCGGCTCTTCCTGGGCCAGCGGCCCCTGCGGGCCGGCGGGCTGTTGGCAGGAGGGCTGTCCCGGGGAAGGGCCTGCTTGCTCAGCCGCGCGGAGCTGGCCGCTGCCGGCGCTTCGGGCTTCTTCTCACTCTCCACGGAAGAACAGGAGTCCGGTTCTTTGTTCTCACGGCAGGCAGCCTTCCCCACCTGACGGCAGAAAATGAGACCATGTTGATTAATTTTCAGTCATATTCGGTTGTATCTCCTATTCCGACCTCGTAAATACTGAGATAAGAAACGAACTTTAAAAGAGAACGTTTTTCATTATTTAGTGGCTGACATTAAGTATCTCTACGTGTTAGACACCGTTTTAAATGCTTTATGGGTATCCATGTACACCTCACAACGATTATATGCAGCATTACTATTATAGCTCCGTTTTACAGATGAGGTAATAACTAAGGCACAAAAAAATCTAACTTGCCCCAGGACATGAAATAGCAAGTGAAGAAGCTGGGCTGTGAACCCAGACGGCCAGAGCCAAAGCTGGTGCTCCCAACCACTGCACAGCACCATCTTTAATAATCAGAGTGAACTGCAGTGTTCTTAAACTCTCATAAACGTTCAATGAGATAGTTTGTAAAATTTCTCAATAAAAACTTATTAACAGAGAAGACGTGGGCTCAGGCATGGGCAAGAGAAAGGGGATGTTCCAAAAAATGAAAGAAAATTTCTGTAAATATTTTGATTTATTTTATTCTGAATATTTAATTTCATTTAAAAAATTATATTAAACAGGGGCATGAAACTTTATCAAAGGAGGACACAGATTTTTAAAGGATGAAAGAACTGCTTTAGAAAAGGGGAAAGGTAAGCATCACATGAAGAAAAACACTGAAAACTGCATGGCAGTGTAGTCCCTCATCAACCCTTTAATGACTAAAGACACCCGTGTACTCACTAAACTACTCAGTGCTCTATTAGAAAACATACGTGATGACAGGATTTCCTTAACATTTTAAGGAAAACATACCTTCATTTCATGTTTAACCATGGTGAGCTTTAGATTCAATTCAGATCCCTCAGTTACCACACAGCTTCGAACTGCTTACTGGCACTCTGATTAGCATATTTACTCAGAAGTAACATATTCTAACAAATTTGAAGGTTTCATAATGATACTAAGGCTTAAAAATAAATAAATAAACAAATCTCAAAGCCTTCCTGACGTTTCCATCACTCAAATAAACTCAGAAATTCACATGTGAATTTACTGTGTTGGTTTAAGATGTCATTATATGTGTATCATAGCCACTCCTGAAAACCAAAATCACACTCTTCCGTCATCAACAACAGGGACCCTGCATGCCCTTACACTCGTCTCTGAGTCTCCTTCCTGGTTCTGAGGCTCCTCCTGTTCTTCCTCCGCCTCCTCCTCCTCCTCCTCCGAGACCACAGAGTTGGAGACTATGACAGGAGTCCAGCGCAAACATTCCGGATCCACATCCACGGGCCGCAAATTCAGCTGGAGCTTTGCCATGTGATCCTGAATAAGTTTTTCCCGGCGGATAATCACAAATCTGAAACCAGAGAAAAGTTTATAGCACTCAACGATGCACACGGAGTACCACACCATGGATATGGAGCCACACCCCCGAAAGCCCCGGAGATGAGGATAAACGCTTCACAGACAACCTGCCTGGGAAGATGCCCCCACTGAGAAATATGAAGCCAGACAAGTGCTTCCCGCTCCAGAGCAATGGATGGGGTTGTCTGAACCACTCACTGTCTCACCCTTCCCACCCCTGAAATTTCTGCTGCTCTCCCGCACTCTTTTATTCTCTATCTTTCTAGACCAAGTGCCTCCTTTCTTTGTGACCGTTTTTCAATCGTGCTAGAAAGGGGAACGTTGCCTTTCCTCTGACCTGTATTTCATTTTGTGCCATTTGTATGGAAATTAATCATGGGTGTATTTTGTTTGACATGGTTTCTACAGTTGAAGAAGACTAGAAAAAAAAGGTTTTTAAAAAATATGGTCAATAGTATAATAACAGTTTATTTCTACAGAGAAAAATGATGTCTCAGGATCACCAAGTATACCATTTATACTAGTTTATGCCTTTTCTTCAATAATTTGGCTGCCTGATCCAAAAACTTCCACCTAATTATCTTTCGAAGATAACACAAAGGGACGTGATACTCACTGGTCGCTCCGGAAGTCCAGCATTCGTAAGTGGTGGAGTGTGGAAGTGATGTCTTGAGGGCAGATTCCAGTCAACTTACTTAACTTCTTAATGCTGATTTGTTTGTCATTTTGGTGATAAAGGCACTCCAATATTACACTTTTCCAATAAGCCATGTAGGAAAGACGACCGAGGTCAGATAATGGTTTCTCTGGAGACCCTGCTTGGCCTTCACGCTTTGATAACAAATAACCTAAAGAAATCCCCAAATCACAAAGATGTCAGAAATCTAAAAGATGATAATTTACAAAAATAACAATCTCCTCTTCCACAATCCATTCAACTTACTGTAGGCAATAATTTCAAAGGTAAATTTCTTCAAGAAAAATAACAAAACTGCAAAATCACTTGAAAACAAGTGTGTAGGAAGAGTGCATAATTTGTATACACTGAACATTAACCTATATTGCTTTACCTATATTAATATAAATCACATCATTAAAATATTCACACAGTTAAAATTAGGACTTCATATTAACAGGCGGCACTGGTAAGACCAAGGCAATAATGCTGGTTATTTAATGCACTACGAGGGAACCACCCCTGCATGTTTTAGTTGGACCACTAGGTGGCCACAGCTATATCTGAACTGCACGATACAAAAGAATGCCTTTAGTTTCTACGTGATCCTGTCTATTAAGATGTGGTTCTTCTGTGAGGAAATTAGACAACAATTTCTCATTTCAGCCAAAGCTCTCCTCACAATTATCCATCACCTTAACTCCTGGTAAACAAGAGTGTCAGCGTGAGGGAGTCACTGTGAGTGTACGGTGCTTTACTCTGTCCTCATCCAGTGCATGTCTCTCGAGAAAGGAAGAGAAAGGCATGAATTCGAAGGGAAAGCATCAAAAATGGACATGGCAGAAGAAATGTAGTTTTTTTCGTTAGAGAAAACTTAAAATCAGTCTAAGGAGGGTAACGTGGGAAAATGTACTACGCTAGGAGAAGTTGCAAAACAAAAACCAGCACTGTAACCACAGACTGTTGTCTGCAGAGCTTGACGAATGACCAACAAATGCAAAATGAAATCTTTTCCCCTAACTTTTCTACTTAATGGCTTAACATGTCCCATCAAGAGTCCTATTTCAAAACAACATGTGGATATTCAAGGAAATGACCTGAGTTTCACCCTCTACTATTAATCAAGGCAAAAAAACAAGAAAGAAAGAAAGACAGACAGACAGACAGACAAAAGAAAACATAAAAAATAAACAATGACACATATTTCCAATAAAATATAGTCAGGAGTAAGGTGTACAGCCATGTAGAGTAAACCTCACTGGTCCACAAGAGAATTAACTTCCTAGCACTAGTCATATAATCAATCTGGTATTTAGAAAGACTGCCTGTATCAGAATCCGTAGTTTGGAGCATTACTTCTGAATGTATTCCTTTAAGTAGTATTACATTTAACAATTGTCTGAGGGGAAATATTCCCTCCTATACCACTATTTTACAGTAAGTATAAAATTCACCACAGCCATGTACTTTCTAAGCCAGATTACCGATGTGTAACAAAATGCAAGTTCCATAATGACCTCTTGAACTGTCATCTTTCAAGTTTATCAGATTAAATTATTTACTGTATTATTTACTTCTAAAAATTTTAAAGGTGTGTCACATATTTTTAGCTACATTTGAAAAATGATGCAAACATTTTCTCAGAAATGTGTAACTGGGTTTGTAACTGGGTAACAAGAATAGGGCAGGCGCTGCACTTCTTTATTAGCACGAATTTAAGTAGTTATATGTGTTTTTAATATTGTGCAGCAGAATTACTGTATAAAATAAAACTAAGTTCTGTTGTAAACGAACAGTTGCAAATTAAAGAGATTTTCTATATATCATACAGAAGCTTGTATCCAATATTAGCTATTTTTAAATATTTTAAAATATTTCAACCAAAAAAAAAAAAAGCTCATGGCCTTAGCTTTTAAGGCCCAAAGATACTAAGGAGCAACCAATAAATCAGCTGCCAGTCTTTGAAACATACACACACACACACACACACACGCACGCACGCACGCACACAAAAGCTCAACAGGAGGGGACAATAAGCAATTATGTTACTATAATCCTTACTGAAATCAATGAGAAACCTGCCGTAGCCCTTGCGCTGGTACTGGGGAAGAATCATTATACAGGAAACGTTGTATTTCTGTTGGCAGTGCTTTTCCTAGTGGAGAAAACAGAAGCCAAGTTTTAAAACAGCAAGCCGGTAAGACTGAACACTAATGCTAATTTTTAAGAAACAAGACTAACAGTCATAACCATAGCCCTGGTCCTTTGGGGATAGCCATGCACATTAAGAAAAAAATGCCCCTCTGGGAGGAGACAGGACAATGCCAAGTCACTGCCATTGCCCACAAACCACCCCAGGAGAATAAAAGTGTAAGATAAAAATGACACCACCCAATGCCACCTGCAACTCAACAACAGTAATGTCAGTGCCTGAGATGAGCAGAGGAATCTGAGTCCCAGCTGACTTGCAAAGCTACAAATGACGCATCAAGCTGGCACTTTAGAAGTGCGGAGATTCATCAACAATTTCGAAGTTTCTTTTATTCCCTACTCTGGTGTTACACAGGGCAGGTAAAAATACATTTTATAAATTAATCAATATATTTTACATTATATTTAACTGTTGAAATAGCCTACGAACAGGACTCTCATAAAGACTTTCCACTTCACTATTCTATACACTCAGATTTTACCATAGGCTTGCTTAAATTAAAGTACATCTTTTATGCCGTTTGACTACAAAAGAAATTTTTTTCCTCAAGAGAATGTAAAATTAAAAGGAAGGAGAGAAAAATATCCTTTAATAAAAAATGGCTTCTCAGAAATTCTTACTTCTATGCCTAAAATTCAAATTAGGACGAGGAGGTTTAGACCAAGAGAGAACTCAGAGAGGTGATGACTGTTTATTTCACCAGTTCTCTATCCATTGTCCCCACGGGACGAGAAGTCGTTTCAAAACTCTCCCCCTGAGTATAAGCAGCAGTTTATGCTCCCAGGAGAGTACAGTGTGTGGAACGTTACCAGGCACCTGCGAGCACTGTATGAGTTTCTTTTTTTTAATTTTCATTTTTTTTAATTGAAGTACAGTCCGTTTACAATGTGTCGATTTCTGGCGTACAGTATAAAACTTCCATCATACATACACATACATATATTCCTTTTCATATTTATTTTCATTACAGGTTACTACAAGATATTGAATAGAGTTCCCTGTGCTGGACAGGAGGACCTTGTTGTTTATCTATTTTATATACAGTAGTTAGTATCTGCAGTTGTCGAACTCCCAGTTTATCCCTTCCTCCCCCCGTTCCCCCTGGTAACCGTAAGTTTCTTCTCTACGTTTGTCAGTCCGCTCATGAGTTTCTGAACGCTCCTTCTGTTTTCCTTTCCAAAGAGCTAGAGGGCACCCAGAAGGTGCTGCATCCTGCGGTGTCTTCTAGTGAGAACCAGCGAGACTGTTTCAGAATTCCATGTAAAATCAAACAAATTTTAAGCTGATATACTTACTTTAGAAAAGTAGCCAACAAGGTGGCAGCCCTTGACATCATTCTGTGTTAGTACATAAAAAAGAAATGGCTCCACGTCGTAATAGAGTGTTTTGTGGTCAAGAAACAACTTTGCCAAAAGACACAGGTTCTGACAATAAATGGTACTCACATTCCCATCAACCTAGAGGAGAAAAACAGAACGGTCAGCAGAGTGTGTCTAGTTCTGGAATAACACACGTCAGTTACAAGCGCCTCTGAGTATTCACAGGCCAGCCTCAGAGGAGCTGTCAGCTCTCAGAAAACACTGAACCTGGAAGCCGTCTCTTGAAATGGCAAAATACAGGACCTGCTAGATTAAGACAACTAAATATGGAAAGTACTGTACTTCAACAAAGCAAGAATGGCTAGACAAGGAGGTGGTGGCCATTTCAAAACTAGCACTTTCTGCTTTTATAGTAAGACTGACTGCAGGAATCCTTCAGAAGACAAGCTGATCTGATGCATTTTTTAAAGTAACTCAACAAAAGATCTAAATGCAACCTCTTCTAAAATGCATTTGTTAAGTAAAATAAGATACATCTATAGTTTAATCTGTGCCAGCAGCCAGAAGCAATGTCGTCTGACTGCCATGATAAGATTTTCCCTCAGATAAAGCTAACTGAGGGATCATTAACTATTGCCAGAAGCACCAAGCAGGTTCCCTAGGCAGCAACCTGGCAAATGAGGTGTTTCCTGGACTCAGGTTGGCCAGGACCAGGAGCGCTAGGCAATCATGCCCTTCACACCCCTGGATCCTGGGGATGCGGGAGCCTGTTCTTTTATGAAAATGCCAATGACTGCTCACATTGGACCCAAAGACAATGACATTTCAAGGCTGAATCTTCTTCAACAACTCAAGTAATTAGTATCACTTTTAAAAAATATATACACCAATATATGCTTAAGGTGAGGAACACTTTGCTCTCGGGTTTGCTGAAACAGTACCGTGTACCACAGCCTTCCCCTCCCCACGAGCTGAAGAGCTCCTCTAATCCTCAACTGAAACAGAGGCTTAGGGAAGATCAAGAAAGCAAGAGATGGAGTAGATCCTGACGATCTGAAATCCTACCATCATAGTAAGTAACCTAACTGACCACACGGCAGGTACTCGATCAGGAAATTAAAAACCACGACTAACAACACAGGATCACAGACGTAGCCTTAGTCGTACAATTGTGATGAAGTCAGAAAAATATTATTAAGATTTACTACAGCTATTACATACGACTCTACAAAACATTCCTTTAAATACAGCAGTAGAAATCTTTTCATTTAAATGCCACATTTCATAGATTCTAAGACAATTTTATCGCATCTAAACATAAGTAAAATCTGTTGGCATGCTATAAACAAACGGAGTCTTATAAATCATAATTAGCAGCCCTTTTCCCTTCTTAGTGGTACACAAAATAGTAAGATATATTACAACTGACATCTCTGATTCAATGAAATACAGAATAATTTATTCAGAGATCAAGCTTGTGAAGTTGGTACAACCTGGAATGCCTGGTTCTGCTTCTCATACAGCTGAATTACTGACTCAATAGTGAGCAACAGTAACATAACGTTTTCTAAAAAATCAAGTTCCACAATTTGACAAAGTACAGGTGGCAAGTGTACTTGACAAGGATAGGAAGACAACTACTAAGCTTCTTATACTTTACCTCAAAGACCGAAATATTATTTTTTCTGTAAATCTCATTAGCAGGAGGATGGAACCAACCACATTTCTTCATGTGCTGCTGGAGAATGGTTCTACTTTTCATGTATTTCAGACAGAATTCACAGAGGTACAACTTAGGCAGCCTGTAAAAAATGATGAAATGGGAGGAACTTATATTTTATAAGACCTTGAATTTCACAATTATTCTTTTTTGATTCTTATTACTACCCAAGTAAAAAGGTTGATAATAATAATGTATCACACTATCTCAATTAATTAAGAAAGGAAAAACAAAAACAATAGATAGAACTAATCTGGATAACAGTATCTAATCAACAGTCGGAGGGTGGGCTGAGAAACCAAGATACCCAATTGAGTGCTCTTCCTTATCAGACTAGCACTTCCCAGTCTTTTAAAGTCACCCACTGGGCACGCACGAGTCTCACCTTCTCTCCTCCTTGATAATTTCCAGTAAGTAGAAAATAAAGTCTGCCTTCAGAACACACCAGTAAGTAAAGATTTTGTTAAGCTATATATTCTTTTTTCCTTTATTTGATAATTCATCCATTGATCTCAGAAAATAAACATTTCTTGATTACTGACTGTGTGTCAGGCCCTGTGCTAGGCACACTACGTACAGAATGCTGAGTAAACTGGACACAGCAGATTTTTGTACATTTTTTATGTGTAAAATTATAATACTGAATATGTTTTTTCAAGTTAGAACGTATTACACTACCTCCCTTCCTTCCACCCCTGAAATTCTGGCTTTCTCTCTGTTTAAATATCACATTAAATCCTGCAACTCAAAAGTCTTTTTTCAACAAGTGAAATAGAAGTTCAAATTATTCATTCAGAGGCTCCCTGTTCTATTTATATAATTTATATTTATTCAATCATCTTGCTATTTTAGTAATAATGTAACAGGACTTCTTTAGAATGTCCCTTTTATGAGGAGCTAGGCAATAGAGTTAAGTGATTAGATCAGTTCATCACGTAATGGAGGAAACATAACCTAAATTAAAAACCAGTGGCTTTTATAATCTATTTTAGTTTGAATTGAGAAGATCTGTGGCTCTTCTATTATAAATACACATCCGGTGTATCCTCGGCACAGAGGCTTCCCTGCATCCTGAACTGTATCCAAAACTGGTCGTGCCTTGGTAACGTGAGGTCTGATATTATCATTAAAACTGCATATGCAAAAAAACACTGGATGCTGTGATGACAAAAAGGATAATCCAAATGCAGCACTGCATCCTCTCTCATGTAAACGAGCGCCGAGGCTGAAGGAAGGAAGTTTAAGAAGCCCCCACATTAATTTAGCTGCTACCAGTTCGGACAGCTGTACTTTAAAAAGACAACCCTGAAATTAAAGAAAAAGTGGATTCACACACAAAAAGGATTTGTTAAAGTGTGAAGACCATAAAAACTATCTTCCCCAGTTCTACTTTAGAAGCAGCTTTTGAAGCATAATTATAATTTATCTAAAAACACCTAAAACTTGATTAGGGCCTTTCCCTGTGTGTTCACGGACCCCCTAGTTCTGTTTGCACTAAGTGTTTCATGCTCAAATAAGGTAGGAAAAGGCATGGGATTCACAAGTGTGTATTAATCCCTCCTCTACAACCCCACATCTTAGTTTTGCAACTGCCATTCAGCACACTATAAAAGCTTCCAAGGAAATATTGTGGTATAATAATTCTAAATGTCCACAATATGTAATACTGTTTTCCAACGTATCTAATTATCAGCCAAGCCCAGACAACCTGAAATCATATCATTAGTACAAAAGTCATTCCAAAATAAAGTACTGAATGAAGCAAATAATGACTGACATTATAAATAAAAGAAGCTGGAGCCAAGAGCATGAAAATGAAAGGTTTCCCAGACTACTCTGCTTATTTCCTTTGAATGTTGCCTCCAACCCCACTACTCAGGAATGGCAGCAGGGTAAACAGCTTTTTCCTTCCTTACCACCAGAACTGGAAAATAGAAAACCTCAAAATGAAGTGGCCCCGGTTGTGAACTTCATCATCTAGTGTGGGCACCAGATGTATTAACTGAGTCTCAAAGGTGACCCACAACTGCCAGCACCGCTCCCTAAATACCTGGATTCTGAATGATTTCTTCTTAAAAGGACAGAGGAAGAATGAGCTTCTCCCTATAAAATGCAACTATGGCATCCTCCTCCCCTACCTACCTTTCTTCACCTGCCCTAAATTCTCAACGAGCTATATCCAGAAATGATGGAAACCCTTTGAACAGATACATGCACCCCAGTGTCCACAGCTGCACTGTTTACAATACCCAAGTGCCCATCAACAGATGACTGGTTTAAGAAAATGTGTACACACACACACACACACACACACACACACACACACACACACACAGGAATATAACTCACCCCACCAAAAAAAAGGATGAAATAATACCATTTGCAGAACACGGGTGAACCTAGAGATTATCATACTAAGTGAAATAAGTCAGACAGAGAAAGACAAGTGTCTCATATATGGAGTCTAAAAAAGATAAATGAATCTACATACAAAACAGAAACAGACTCAGAGACATAGGGAACAAATTAATGGTTACCAAAGGGGAAAAGGATGGGAGGAGGGATAAATTAGGAGTATGGGATTAACAGACATAAACTACTATACATAAAATAAACTACTATACATAAAATAAACTACTATACATATACATAAAATCCATAAGCAATAAGGATTTCTGTGTAACATAACACATTCAATAACTTGTAATAACCTATAAAAAAAATCTGAAAATATATATATATCACTTTGGTACACCTGAAATTAACACAATATTGTAAATCAACTATTCTTCAATATATATATAAGTAAATACATTCTCAATGAACAATTTTAACTTGTTGCAACATGAAGATAAAGAAGAATCCTTGAGTACAGGTTTACTCTGAGAGTTAAACAGTACAAATAAATATTCCCTACAAATGTAAACCTAAGAAACCTAAGCAAAACTCTGAGCTTTCAAAATATTAAGAAAGATAGTGAGAAACAGAGGGAGTAGGGAGGGAGTGAGGGAGGAAGGGAAGGCGGGGAGGAGAGGGAAGAGAAGGGGGAGGCCGAGGGGAGAAAAGGAGGAGGGGGGAAGGGGAGAGACCCAGGTTATGGTAATGAAAAATGTCAACTTTAAAAGCATCTAAATCAAATATTAGGTCTCAGAACATATGAAAATAAAATACAATCTATTTCCTAAGGTCTATGGGAAAAGACCTAATTTTTTAAAGCACTAATAGTGGGTTGTTCAAGAAAACATCAGAAAAACTGAAATCTGAGAAAATCACTGCCAAGTCTTATATGGTAAATTATGACTTCAATGTTATTTCCTTGGAATAGCAGGATGTATAGCATTTTACTGATGATTAAAAAAAAAAAACTTCAGTGGACCTTACTATATGAAAAATAATAAAGTAGAAGGAAGCACATGATCTATTTTATTCCAAATCATTTCCTGCTGAAAACATTTCAAAGGCCTCTTATTTTCTTTTTTAAAAATTGAGGTATAGTTGATTTACATTATACAAGTCTCAGTTGTAAAACACAGTGATTGACAATTTTTAAAGGTTATACTCCATTTATAGTCATTGTTAGAATATTTGCTATGTTCCCTGTGCTGAATAATACATCTGTGTAGCTTATTTATTTTACACATAGTAGTGTGTATCTCTTAATCCCCTGCCCTTATCGAGTCCCTCCCCTACCCCTCTGCCCACTAGTAACCACTAGTTTGTCCTCTGTATCTGTGAGTCTGTTTCTTGTAATATTCACTATTTATTTTTCAGATTCCACATATAAGTTATACCATATAGTATCTTTCTCTGACTTATTTTACATAGTATTAATACCCAAGTCCACCCATGCTGCTGCAAATAGCAAAATTTCCTTCAATACGGCTGAGCAGTATTCCATCGTATATACAGACCACATCTTCTTTAGCCAGTCATCTGCTGATGGACACTTGGGTTACGTCCATATCTTGGCTATTTTAAGTAATACTGCTATGAACATTAAAGTGTATGTATCTTTTTGGATTGTTTTCATTTTCCTCAGATACATATATCCTGGAGTGGAACTGCTAGGTCATATGGTAGTTCTATTTTTAGTTTTTTGAGGTCCCTCCCTAAGTTTTCCATAGTAGTCCCAATTTATATTCAAACAACAGTGTACAAGGGCTCTATTTTCTCCACATCCTCGCCAACATTTGTTATCTGTGTTCTTTTTGATGACAGCCATTCTGACAGATGTGAGGTGATACCTCGCTATGGTTTTAATTTGCATTTCTCTAATGATTCACAATGTTGAGCATCTCTTCATGTGCCTGTTGGCCATCTGCATGTCTTTTTGGAACAGTGTCTATTCAGGTCTTCCACCCATTTTTTAACTGGGTTTTTTTTTTTTTGATGTTGAGTTGTATGAGTTATTTATATATTTCAGATATTAACCCCTTATTAGTCATACCCTTTGCAACTATGTTCTCTCATTCTTAGGTTATCTCTTCATTTGGCTGATGGTTTCCTTTGCTATGCAAAAGCTTTTAAGTTTAATTAGGCCCCATTTGTTTAACTTTTTTTTATTGATTTATAATCATTTTACAATGTTGTGTCAAATTCCAGTGTAAAGCACAATTTTTCAGTTATACATGAACATACACATATTCATTGTCACATCTTTTTCTGTGAGCTACCACAAGATCATGTATATATTTCCCTGTGCTATACAGTATAATCTTGTTTATCTATTCTACAATTTTGAAATCCCAGTCTATTCCTTCCCACCCCCCGCCCCCTTGGCAACCACAAGTTTGTATTCTATGTCTATGTGTCTATTTCTGTTTTGTATTTATGCTTTGGTTTTTTTTTTAGATTCCACATATGAGTGATCTCATATGGTATTTTTCTTTCTCTTTCTGCCTTACTTCATTTAAAATGACATTCTCCAGGAGCATCCATGTTGCTGCAAATGGCGTTATGTTGTTGGTTTTTATGGCTGAATAGTATTCCACTGTATAAATATACCACTTCTTCTTTATCCAGTCATCTGTTGATGGACATTTAGGCTGTTTCCATGTCTTGGCTATTGTAAATAGTGCTGCTATGAACATTGGGGTGCAGGTGTCATTTTGCAGTAGGGTTCCTCCTGGATATAATATGCCCAGGAGCGGGATTCCTGGGCCATATGGTAAGTCCATTCCTAGTCTTTTGAGGAATCTCCATACTGTTTTCCACAGTGACTGCACCAAACTGCATTCCCACCAGCAGTGTAGGAGGGTTCCCTTTTCTCCACAGCCTTTCCAGCATTTGTCATTTGTGGATTTTTGAATGATGGCCATTCTGACTGGTATGAGGTGATACTTCCTTGTAGTTCTGATTTGCATTTCTCTGATAATTAGTAATATTGAGCATTTTTTCTTTATTTTTGCTTTTGTTACCTTTGCTTTTGGAGACACACCCAAAAAATAGTTATGATTTTTGTCAGATTGTTCTGCCTATGTTTTCTTCTAGGAGTTTTATGGTTTCCAGTCTTACATAGGTCTTTAATCCATTTTGAACTTTTTTTTGTACACGGTTTAAGAAAGTTGTCGTTTTGTATGTATTCCTTTTGCATGTAGCTGTCCAGTTTTTCCCAACACTATTTACTGAAGAGACTGTCTTTTCACCATTGTATATTCTTGCCTCTTCTGTCACAGATTAACCGACCATACACGTGTGGGTTTATTTCTGGGCTCTCTACTCTGTTCCATTGATTTGTGTGTCTGTTTCTGTGGTAGTACCGTGCTGTTTTGACTGCTTAGCTTTGGAGCATAGCCTGAAGTCAAGGAGCACAATGCCTCCAGCTCTGTTCTTTCTCAAGATTGTTTTAACTACTCAGGGTCTTTCACATTTCCATACAAATTTAAAAATTTTTGTTCTAGTTCTGTGAAAAATGCCATTGGAATTCTAATAAGAATTGCACTGAACCTGCATATTGCCTTGGGTAGTACGGCCATTTTTAACAATAATAATTCTTCCAGTCCATGAACACAGTATATCTTTCCATCTGTGTCATCTTCAATTTCTTTCACTACTGTCAGTTTTCCAAGTACAGGTCTTTTACCTCCTTAGGTAGGTTTATTCTTAGGTATTTTCTTTCCGATGCTATAGTAAATGGGATTTTTCCTTAATTTCTCTTTCTGACAGTTTGATAGTATATAGAAGTGAAACAGATTTCTATATATTAATTGTATATCCTGTAACTTTACCAAATTCATTAATGAGCTTTAGTAGTGTTTTGGTGGCATCTTTAGGATTTTCTACGTATACCATATGTCATCTACAAACAGTGATAGTTTTATTTCTTCCCTTCCAATCTGGATTCCTTTTATTTCTTTTTCTTCTCTGACTGCTGTAGCTAGGACTGCTGCCACTATGCTGAATAAAAGTGGTGAGTGGGCATCCTTGTCTTCTTCCCAATCTTAGAGGAAATGCTTTCAGCTTTGCACCGCTGAGTATGACGTTAGCTGTAGGCTTGTCGTATGTGGCCTTTATTATGCTGAGGCATGTTCCCTCTATATCCACTTTCTGGAGAGTTTTATCTTAAATGGGTGTTGAATTCTGTCAAAAGCTTTTCTGCATCTATTGAGACGATCATATCATTTTTACTCTTCAATTTGTTAATGTGGTGTATCACACTGACTGATTTGCAGATATTGAAAACTCCTTGCATCCCTGAGATAAATCCTACTTGATTATGGTATATTAATCTTTTAATGTATTATTCGATTTGGCTTGCTAATATTTTGTTGATTTTTTTCATATATGTTCATTAGGGATACTGGCCTGTAATTGTATGTGTCTGTGTGCATGTATGTGTGTGAGTGATATCTTTTGTTCTGATATCAGGATGATGCTGGCCTGAAAGAATGAGTTCAGAAGCATTCTTTTCTCTGGAATTTTTGGGAATAGTTTGAGAAAGACAGGTGTTAACTCTTCACTAAATGTTTGGTAGAATTCACCTATGAAGCCATCTGGTCCTGGACTTTGTTGGGTGTTGCTTTATCACTGATTCAATTTCATTACTGGCAATTGGTCTGTTCATTTTCTATTTCTGCCTGTTTCAGTCCTGGGAGAGTGTACATGTCTAGGAATTTGTCCATTTCTTCTAAGTTGTCCATCTGATTGGTGTATAGTTGTTTGTATTTGTCTCTTATGATCCTCTGTATTTCTAAAACCCCCTTACTTTATTAAAACCAAGCCTACTGTTAGTCTAAAGAGAATCATCAAATAAAACTCCTAGACAAACGAAATGTTTCTCCTAGTAATAGCACACACGGCTGCAGTTCTCGGATTGAGAACATACACCATAATCTTGAACATTAGGTCACATGAGGTGACCTGCAGTTACTGAGACTATGAACACCCCCAGACCGAGAGAATACTTCTCGGTGCTGCTTTCTGTCCTCTTTTTCCCGAAAGCACCTGGGCCCTGACTGTCAAGCAGGTGTGTGGTTGCTTTGATCAGCTGCATCATGGAGTTCAGCTCCCACAGTTGAAGCTTATTTTAAAGTCACCCACTGCACTGTCACCACAGTCCGTGAAGCCAGGACTGGGCTGCAGCTGTGTGCGCCTCGGAAGCACTGCTTCCCTTACTTCAGGGATGATGCAAACACCCTTCCTAGGAATTCCTGCAGTACCTTCCTGGCTTCTGAACACTGCCCAAGATAGTAGCAGTTTGTCTGGCCTTCATAATAGGTCAACTTGTAGTAAAAATTTAAGACAATAATAAAAATTATATCGAATATTACTTAGGTCAAAGATTATGATACAAGCCATCTGAGATCAATCTCGATACTAATGCTCTACAGAGCAGTGAAGGACAGAGATTAAAGGTATTGGTTATGTGTTTAGAGAAAAGAGGGATTAAACCCTGGTTCTACCATTTACAAACTGCATGGTCTTGAGTGTATCCGCTGGGCCCTAGGCTGTAGAACAAAGACAGCAACATCCCCCTCAGAGAATTAGTCCAGAGGTGTTGAGCCCGGGACCATGCTCAGGCAATGGTAACTGCAGCGCAATTATTTACGGTGACTACTACGAGTACCTTTACTCCTTTCATCCATTTTACTTCATCATTTAGTGGTCATCCGAAGACTCAAGGATGCTTTCTTTAGTAACCGGGGCTGTACATCATCTATGCATCAAATCAAATCAGAAACAGGATCAAAAAGTAGACCGAAGTTCCTAAACTACTCAAGTATGTGGGAATCTGCCTTGTGAGGATCCTAATACGATCTTGTAGCAAGGAGATTATTAAGAAGGTAGGCTCTAAACAGCTCAGGAGTAGAGGATATCCCATGGTCACAGTTATTTACTCTTGCCTTTGGCCCACCTATGTCTGGTTTTCAAAGGCAGAGGGGGGCCCTCTATGGGCCTGTCTGCTGTGTGTGAGTATCACACGGCCCTGTTGGAGAAACTCAGGGTTAAAACTCTGGTTTATATTCTTTATATAATCATGTACATGAAGAGTCATGAAGAGTCATATGAATCATATATACGATAAACTGCTCCAAATGAAGTAGTTTTATTGCTTCATTGCTATTGTTTCATTCTGCTTTGTTTTTTTTTTTTTTAAGTCAGGGATGCAAGATGACTTAACAGACACTGCACATACAAATATGTGAATATTCTGGGAGAGAAAGCATAATCCCAGGTCCCAAAAGATTTCTCCTCTTGGGATCTCTTCTTTTTTGTTTGTTCCAAGGTGTTTTTGTACACCTTAGGATTTGGAATTTTTTTTTAAGTGTCTAAAATCTTTAATAATAAGAAAATAATTTGAAAGTAATTTAGCAGAGAGTAATAATAAATATTAACAAAGGAAAAAAATACAGGTTTATTATTTGGAAATCATTAGATCCCTAAACAGTCAACTTAAGTTTAAAAGAACTCAGAAGTGAAATAAGCCTAAACTCACTTAAATATATGTGGTTTTTTAAAATGTCATTAAGAAAATTATGAACATATAGATAGAAAAAACTCTTATTTAGTAAAGAACGTATTAAATTATAGAATATTTTCTGATGGAAAATTCAGGGAACCCCCCACAATGGTAGATAAAGAAATGTATAGATGTCTGAAATTCTACATAAGAAAGCTGATGAATTCTACAGTACTTATCCTATTGCTGCTTTCTACTACAATTCCTACTGCATTTTGGAGGGTTATTTAATTTACTGCTAGTGATATCTGCTTATTCCTTCACTGAGAACCCATTCCCTCAAACCTGATTACAAAGTCAGGTTCTAGTGACAATCTCATCAGAACACGGAGCAACATTTTTAATGAGACTCAGTATCTTAGGTCCACAGTTCGTGGTTGGCTCCCCTCTCATCCTTCTCCTGAGGAGCAGGTGCTGGCCCTCCACCTCCACTCCTGGCGCAGCTGAGTTCCTCCCCTCCCCTTGAGCAGGAGAGGAAGGTGACTGTGGTTTCAGTTTCTGTGCCACAATCCCTGCAAAAGTGGGACACACATGGGGAAAAGCTTTCTTTTCTAAGTCTGGCACTTTCGTGATCTGGACAAAGCTCACGGGAAAACGGTAACAATTTCTTTCAAACCTCATGAAGAAATTAATTCTTCAGCTCTGCTGTTCTTGGTCATACAGCGTCTTGGCTATCCAGAACTCCTGGGGAGGAAACTGCCTTGAACACCTGCATTCTGCGGGTAGTTGTTTGATTTCCTTCCCTCTTTTAACATACATACAATAATATACAATAAATAAACATTTACTTAATGAACTCAGATTGCTGTTTTTCCGTGATGTAAACAGAATACTGTCTTAAAGATCTACCGCAGAATGTGGGGCTAAATGACCCTTCAATAAATGGCTCTTAACTGCTAACTTTCATGAGCTTGTGTGTTACGTTTCCTGGAGTTTTCCCTTTCTCTTCTTTTTTTGGTTTATCACTGCAGTCTATCTGCAACAACATTTTCCCTCTTACTTTTCTGTTAGACGTAGAAACCAGACAAGCAAGTTATTAAATTTATGGAAAGAAGAAGTAAAAAGCAAATGAAATATCCCCTGAGTTTTAGTTTTTTATACTGGCTTAATCCCAGCTTAGAAATAACCCATGTTAAAGCATTGTGTATACTGCAAAGCACTAAAGCTATCAGTGTTGGTATGAAGATTTTGGCTAATATTTTAGGTAAACCTGAAGAAGGCTAAGAAGGCCAGAAGTCATATAATGGTACTTTGAGCATGCATTTAACTCAGAGAGCACCATCATTTGCTACTCCTTGTAATGCTCTGCTAAAGGGAAACTGAGGCACACCCATCTTACAGAGTAAAGATTGAATTAATATGACTGCTATACTTCAAATGATAAACCAGTGTTTAATTTTTGGACCAAATCTTATTTTTCAACTCTTCTAATTTCAACCCTAAAGGAAAAAAATAATAATAACTGACATTGTTGAGCACTCACCATTTTCTACGTGACTCACATGTTTCAGCTTATTTAATGCTCACAACAAACCCCACGAGGTAAGAACAATCATTATCCCTAGCTCACAGAAAAGGAAGCTGAGGTGTTGAGCAGCTGGGTGACGGCTAAGGTCCCACAGCTTATAAATGTCATGGCTGGGTCATGGAACCAGTCTGGCTTCACTGAGCTCGCCACCTCATCCCCAAAAGCTGGCGCTGACTGATTCATTTTTACATCTGGAAAGCTATTTATACATAATTTTATGCCATTTGTCTATTCCCGGGAAAACAAATCACTCACTAAAGTTTGTTAAATTATAAAAATTTAAATTAAAGGCTACTCAGTGAAACTTTTTATTTATAGTTAAATATAACAACCTCTCTTTTTAAAAATTCTTAGTGTGAGGTAAGAAGGCAAATTTCCCTTAAAGAAAAAAACGTTCCCTTTTCATTCTGACCATATGTCAGGTTTCCAATCTGAAGTAATAGCTTTTGGACAGGTTACAAAAAAGAAAGACTGAAGCCAACTGGGTTAAGGAGCTGCCAACATATGCTGCTATTATGAACACTTTAAAGCCACCAGCTTTCTCAAATGTAAAAGGATGAACTGGACTAAAATGTCTCCAAGATCTCTTCTAGGGCTAGAGTTCCATGCATCTAAAAGCAAAAAGTAAACAGTCTCTCAAAACGTACCTTGAGTATTCTTGAGGATACGGGGAAGAGTACCAGGTGTGGATTTCATACTTCCCGAACTCAATGACAGAGGGACAGCGGACTTGTGGGTCAGGCGGGCCAGTCACTCCCACTTTCTGTGCAGTCAGAAAATGCATTACATAATTTAGCTAAGTCAAATACACTGAGACAGGTAACAAAACGAACAATTTTTTAAAATCCCATCTGAATCTAAGTGTCGCCTTCTCAGGGTTCCACAGGAGAATTTAAAAAGCCAGGAACAAGCTAACAAGTTTTGAAATAAGCTGTATTATTCTTTAAGTAGAGCATCAAAATAAAGCACAAAAGTGCTAATAAATCTCTTAGAACCAAATGCAGTTGGTGACATTGCTTTTTCCGCATTTAATAACACTGCAAATACTTTCCTCAACTAAACTCACTCCCCAAGACTCAGTTACTAGAGACACTGCTGGCACTTGGGGAGGTAAGGTCGGGGTGGGGAGGGGCGCTGCAGGCTGGCTCAGACCACACACACAGTGCCCCAGCTGATGGCAACGGCCTCCTGACCCTGGGAGCACACACAGAAATAATCGCCTTCCAGTCTAGGGAAGTAACTATTAAGAACAATCTGAAAAGAACATTACTAAACACGTAACAAGAGTCTGCAATTCATTTTACACTACTCCTAAAATTCCCTTCATTAGTGGCTCTTCACAGATCTGACCAAAGAAAAACACACTGTTATACACATACGTTTATCTGTTTTTATCTACCTTCTGTTTGTAATGAAAATCTATCTCTACGCCCCCAATCTCTGCAATAACCTCAACTACACTATCTTAAAAAAAAAAAAGAATAACCTGTAAAGCCTTTGTGACTTCTCCGCCAACAGTTCTAATATAAGCCATTGCTAATGACCGCAAAGATCAAGTTTGAAAAGCTTAAATTCAAGAGGAATTTGATTTACTCTGCACCCAATACAGCAACAGACTCTTACGTGCATACATGTTTACAGGCAGAGCTCGGAGCCGCTGCAGGTTCGGCTCCAGACCACGGCAATAAAGAGAACATTGCAAAAAAGCAACTCAAATGAATTTTTTGGTTATCCAATGCATATAAAAGTTATGTTTACACTAGAGGCTAGTCTATTAAGAGTACAACAGCATTATGTCTTAAAAAAAATGTACGTACATTAATTAAAAAATCTTTTACTGCTAAAAAAATGCTAACCACTATCTGAGCATTCAGCTAGTCGTAGTAGTAACATCAAAGATCACTGATCACAGATCCCCATAACAAATAGAATGATAATGAAAAGATCTGATATATTGCAAAGATTAACAAAATGTGACGCAGAGACATGAAGTGAACAAATGCTGCTGGGAAAATGGTGCTGGTAGACTCGCTCAACTCAGAGTTACCACAACCTTCAATTTGTTAAAAAAAAAAAAAGATGCTATCTGTGAAGCACAATAAAATAAGGTATGGCTGTGTGTGTTATGTATGTAACATATGATATATATGCATGTATATTTACCATGGATACTCTATAAACATGAACTGACTTCTAAAAAAAAAAGCAGCTAGAATTTAGCCTATTCAAACACAAGAATTAATAACTCTGCAAAGGAACAACCAAAACTATCCTTCAACTTTATGCTTTTTAAAAACCACTGATATTTTTAAAGTCCCTTGCTGGAGCTCATGACAAACACACACATACCGCACCCCACAACAAAACTAAAAAATCAGAGGTTTCTATTCACTGTTTTCATGTAAATTCATTTAAGGAAGAAGCCTCTTCACCACAACTCACTTGAGAACTCTCCCTGGTCTTTCTAACCATTTGTTTTTACAAAAGGCCAAGGGACTTGGGTTTCGCGCTGGAACACAGCCAGGTGAAACCTCACCTCTTCCTTAGACACCTCAAAACAAAAGACAAACATCTATTAGCTGCATACCTTATGTTGTGACACCAAGGAGTAATGGGGCTCTTTCAAAGGCAAAAATCATAAAGAAAAATGCAAGACAGGATTAAAGTTAGATTTTTTTTCATTTCTCAAAACCAAAAAAGAACTTTGCAAAAAGGTTTTAAACACACTGTTCTTTAAACTGCACTCCAGAATCAAGTATTCTAAGTCATCAAGGAGTATCTTCTAGCCTATGTTCACAGCTCAAAATAACAAGAACAGTAGTACAGAAAACATCTGAACAACCAGCATCAGAAACCCACTCTAACCCTGAGCCAAGGACCAAACAGGAAGGAAGCACAGAGGCTGAGAACGGCACCTGCTGCGGCCCCGCCTGGCGCGTGAGCGCTTTCCCGTCCGCTGCCCGGCGCTCTTCCAGGTGGATGCCCGAAGTGAAGGCGGACACCCAGCTCCAGTACAACTGCTTGCACATCACCGCGACTGAGAGTCTGTGTAAAACTGGGCTCACGGCAGACTTGCCCTGCCTTCCCCCGCCCTCGCCTCTCTGCACAGTGAGCTGCGCTCCTCCACCACCTCCACCACCTCCACCAGCTCCAGCTCCCCTGGGGACAGCCAGCCCCCAGGGCCAGTGTTTCCGCAGTTAACAGAGGCCCTGTGTGGTGTGAAGCCACAGCTGCGCCACCACCTCTCATTAACCCAGTCCTTGCCAAACTCAAGCTGTCAAATCCGAATTACAAGGTTATCTTTGCTAAGTCATTTTGTTTTTAAATTTCAGTCAAAATTTCATTAAACATGCAGCTTTCCAAAGTAGCAGGGATCTAACATAATCAAGAGCACAAACTACATTTTTTTAAACTTTTTTTTTTACATTTTTTATTGATTCATAATCATTTTACAGTGCTGTGTCAAATTCCAGTGTTCAGCACAATTTTTCAGTCATTCACGGACATATACACACTCATTGTCACATTTTTTTCTCTGTGATTTATCATAACATTTTGTGTATACGTTTTTTAAACTTTTAACTCAAGTCTTGCCACTCTGTGCCCTCCTTCTCATCTGAAATGCCCAAATCTTTAAAACATAACATATATTCTGGCCCAAAATGGACTTTTTAATCTAAGAACGGGCACTATATACACTAGTAATTGGGCTAAACCAAAAGATAACTCTGAATAGGCCTATTCTAGATAATGAAACTTTTATCACTAGCAGTTTATGAGAAAAGACTGTTACTCTTCTGCAAAAACTCCACTTCCATTAAGTGACTTTTTTTTTCATTTAAATTTTTAATTTTTTATTAATAGACTTTATTTTTTAGAGCAGTTCCAGGTTCACAGCAGAACTGAGCAGAAAACACAGTGAGTTTGCACACAGCCCTCCCCACCATTAAACAACTTATTTAATTCCAGTTTTCAATATACAGACACCACTCTTGCATACAGAGACCCTCCCAAGTCCAGACCTGGTACAAAATGAAAATGACAACTGCTGTAGATACAGCCCTGCTCCCTCCCTAACCTTCCTTTTCCAGTCCCCCGGGGAATGACATTCCGAGGTGGGAGTGGAGGGTAGAACTGTACCCTTGTTATCAGTATGAGAATGTGAAATGCGGGGAGAAGACATATCTTTCTGGTATTTGAATATTTTCCCATAAAAACGTATAATAAACAAGGATTCCGTTCATCAGGGATTAGAAGTTTTACATGATGAGAGAGATGTGTAAGAATGAGTCCAAGTGCTGCACAGTGGAGAGAGCACAGACCCCAGGAGTGAGGAGAACCGAGGTGTGGGGTGGGACACCTCCGCACAGACCGCGTCTCACACTGTCCTCGCCTTAACCCCCGCCATCCACTCCTCACAGGAGGAAACAATACACCTGCTTTATACATAGAAAAACAACAACAAAACAAGGCTCAGAGAGGTTAAGAGGCAAAGGACTCCAGGACAGGAATAAAGAGTGAAGTACAAAGACAGAAAAGAACAAAACAGGTACGACGCATGACAGGAAGGATGGGTAACCCTCAACCAGTTAATTCCCGAATTTCAAAGGTTTTTTTGAACTGGAACATAAAGTTTTCCAAAGAAATGAAGCTACACGTCCACAGCCTCTTATCCTCTTGGAACAGAATGTGCTTTAGAATCCTGAGTTTTTCTCATGTCAGAGAAGTATTACATATGAAAAAGGATATGTGTATGTATTGCATGACTGGGGCATCGTACTGTACATCAGAAACTGACACATCGTACTGGCTGTACTTTGATTTAAAAAATAAAGTATTACAGTACATATGTGTATCTTAAATCAAGAGCCCCAGGAGGATGTGGGACAACACTCCATAACCAGGTACATTTAAACAGGGTAAGTTAAGAATGTATGTAGCCTCACATCAGTTCAGATCACGTTTTGCCAACAACTGAATCAGGGTTAAGTGAGATCTTAATGTAAAATGAGACGATCTTTTTCATTCTCCAAAAAAGACATACATACAGGTGCCAATAAGCACAAGAAAAGATGCTCAACATAATCATCAGGGAAATGCAAAAGTAAACCACAAAGAGATACCACTTCACACCCATTAGAATGGCTACTATCTAAAAACAAAACAAAACAAAACCAGAAGATAACAAGGGTTGGCAGCTATGTGGAGAAACTGAAACCCTTGAGTATTGCTGGTGAAAATGTAAAATGGTGCAGCCACTGTGGAAAATAGTATGGTACTTCCTCAAAAAACAGAATTATCATGTGAATCAGCAATCCCACTTCTAGGTATATAGCCGAAAAAGCTGAAAGCCAGGACTCAGTTATCTGTTCACCCATGTTCATAGCAGCATTGCTCATTATAGTCAAAAGGGAAGCAACCCAAATGTCCACTGATAGATGAGTGAATAAACAAGGTGTGGTCTATACATACAATGGAATATTATTTAGCCTTAAAAAGGAAGAAAATTCTGATATATGCTACAAAATGGATAAACCTTGTAGACATTATGCCAATAAGGCAGACACAAAAGGACAAATATTTTACAATTCACTTATGTGAGGTCTACCTAAAGTAGTTAAATTCAGACAGAAAGAAGACTGGGTTGCCAGAAGCTGGGGTGGGAGAAACAGGGAGTTATTGTGTAGTGGGCATCAGAGTTTTAGTCTAGGGGATGAAAAGCTCTGGAGATAGACGGTGGCAATGGCTACACAATTATGTGTATACACTCAATGCCACTGAGCTGTATGCTTAAAAATAGTCAAGATGGTAAAAGATCCAAACCACCATATCTCTTACTTGGATAATTCTAACAGCCTCCTAACTTCTCCCTATTTTTGTATCCTGCCCCTTCAGTCTACACAGAAGCCAGAGTAATCCTGTTAAGACCTATAATGGAGCATGTCACTCTTCTGCTCAAAATCTTCAAGGGTTCCTACCTCACTCAGAGTAAAAGCCATGGTCCTTGCAATGGCCTAGAAGACTCTACAAAATCTGGCCTCCCATTGTCTTTCTGTCCTCTCAGTTCCAAATTTCTATTCTCACTGGTACTTACTCAGCTCTAACCACACTGGCCTCCCTCTACTTCCTTGACCAGCCAACTATAAATCCTGATTCAGGGCCTGTGCACTTCTGCTCCCCTGCCTGGAGTCATTCCCTGACACCCGTATGGTCCATTCCCTCATGCCGTTCAGGCTTCTGCTAAATGTCAGACAGACAGCTCCTGAGCCAACAACGTGAAACTGCACAAATTCACTCTCTCCCTCGGAACTCTCTCTCCCTGCCCAGCTTCTCTCTCGTCGCTACCACACAGGATACCATTTACTTTAACTCATTCCCACCCCAACTAAACTCTAAGCTCCTGAGGATCAGGATTTTCTTTTTAATCTGTTTTGGTCACTGCTGTATCTCCAGTGCCTGACACAGTAACCAGTACTCAGCCTTATGAGTTGCTAAATGAATGTTATCTATGACAAGAACTTCAGCTATTACCTCTGGAGTTCCATCCAGCCCCTGTGTGCTGATAACCTGGCAAATCTCCTACCCAGAGCCCTCCTGACCTCCACGTCCATATGTACAGGTCTGCAGAAGCTCTAAATTTTAGAGTTCCAATTGTGTAAGCATGGTCTCTCCCTCCATCCCTCAAAGCTCCTCTGCCCACATACAGTATCACCATCTTCTCAAAAGAGAAGACACCGTGAACCTACAAGGTTCTGCCCTCTCCTTCAACCCCAGTTCCCAAGCCCACACTCCGTCTTTTCCATTCCACCGAAGTCTTCCTCACAAACTCTGCCTACTGCAGCTTCTCCGCCTCCACTTCTCACTCTGACCACTGAGATCACTGGGCTGGCAGGTGGCCCTGCGCAGGGATTCTTCAGTGCATTCTGCACTGGCTCACCAGAGCTGAGTTTCTAAATGCAAATACAATCATGCCACCCTCTTTAAAGAAAATTCTCCAGGAGCTCCCCAGGAGCTGTGTGAATTACTTTAAAGGGCTACTGTAACTAGAATAGAAAGTACAGACTCCCTTATATGGCCCACAGGATCTTCTGTGGTCTGGTCTACACTTATCTTTCAACCTCATCCCTTCCTTGAACTCCAGCCAAAGAAACTACATGCACCTCCACGTGTTCAAGACGCTTTCTCACACCCAACTGTCCTACAAGAAATGCCTTCCTCCTCTTGTTCAACAGTTAATTCCTACTCTTTCATCCCCCCCGCTCACATATCACCTCCTCTGTGAAGGCTCCCCTGACACCCGCCTCCCTGTCATTCTCACTGCATCATCACTCACAGCCTCTGCAGCAGCATTACACCATGAACTAGCACTTAAGGGTTACGGATGTGGAGTCAGGCTACCTGGGTTCAAACGCTGATTCCAATACTGAATAACTATATAATTCTAGTTAACAATAATCCTTCAAAGGTTTCAGTTTCTTCATCTATAAAATGGATGTAAATACTGTAAAATGAAAGTAATAACAAGGTTTTATTAAATGCAAAAAATTGATACGTAATGCTGGATGTAGTACCTGGAACAAAGTAAAAGTATACCTGTGACTAATCACACGCTTCAATTATTTGTTTATGAATATCTCCTCACCTGGAGGGCAGAGATGCATTTTCTATTTATTTGTGTATTTCTATCACCTGCCACAAAGGCAGCTAGCAGAAACTCTGATTTATCTAACACTCACTACATGAATGACACACTGAGTGGTTTGCAAATATCAATCCATTTAATCCTTTCAACAAACCTATTAAGTAACTTGGCTGACCAGGTCACTCAGCAGAGACAGGATCTGAACCTGCATAGGCTATTTCTAATACCTAGGCTCTTAACTGCTATCTTAATAAATACTCAGTAAAATGTTGGTAAGTTGTCAAATGAATGAACTCAAAATACACCTTAATATGTGACTTACAATTAATAGGTAAATGCCTTAAGACACTAAAACAGGCCTCTACTTTCATCAATACCTATTTCATCAATACCTCTAATTTCATCAGTACCAAGGAGTAATCGCTCCAGCAACAAAAAAAAGCAGTCAGGGTGACACCTTAAAATCCCAGGATGCTAGAACTGACGTCCTGTCACTAGCTTTCAAAAGCCTCTAAAATCCAGCCCTACACTAATAGTTCAATATATTTCTTATCAATGCCCAACAACGTTCCACTCAAATTCAACTACCTCTCAAATTCAACTACAGGCAGCCCTTGCTTTGCACGGTGCCATGTTAACTGAAACGTATGCATATCAAAACTGAGATCCAATCTCAGCCACTGCAGAGTGGACAAACGCATGAAGCACAAGCACGATTCTGATATGCATGTGTTGCCACCAGCACCCACCAGGGCCACACAAAGCCAGGACTGCCCACCTGTAACACGTTCATAGGCAGCCACTGTGTTTTCCACACCATCTTCACAGTGTGACCCGCACACAGCAGGCCCTCAAACCTCTGCTGACCTAACGGACCCATATTCATTGCCCCTTGTACTAATACAGTATAGGCAGGATAGCGGACGAGACAGGGGTTTTTGTCTTTTTTTTTTTTTTTTTTGCTATAAAGAACATTAGGGATACAGCTGGTGAAATTTGAATAAAACCTCCATATTAGGTAACATACTTCACTGATGTTAAATTTGATGACTGTATTGTGGTCATCTGTAAGAATGTCCTTGTTTTTAGGATAAACACACAAATAAGTAGGAGGAAAAAGCATTAGCATTATGTCTGCAACTTACTCAGAAAAAAAAAAGTTCCTAAAAAGCGAAGAACTAACTACTCTCTCCTTTGAAATCTCACTGAATACCAAGTAAATTTCTAAGACAGTACCTGTAATACTTCATTTTACTTATTGTCAGGAAAAAGAATATGCCTTCAGAGCATAAGCAATTTGCCCAAAGCAGAAGTTAGTAAACGACAGACCAAGGCTTGAACCCAGATCCATCTGACTCACAGTCAATACTTGGTTAAATCACAAGGCAGTGAAATGCTGAGTAAACGCCGGTAGAATATTTATATTGTTGTTTTTATTTTTCAAAAATACTCATATAATAACCTACACAATCTATTCACCAATGGGTTATATAATAACCTACACAAACAATCTAATCACCAATGGTGTAGTTTCACCTACACCAGAGGAATCCCCAGAATCAGCTTATAAATTCTTACTTTTGATAAGAGAACTCACCTTAGTTACCCAGTCAGTTGGTGGAGAAGACGAAATATAAACATGATTTAGAAGCACCTTTATGACCTAGCCCCCGCACTTCTCCATGCTTTTATCTCTTACCATAATCTACGTCTAGGTCTTCATGTTTTCTCTCATTTTCAAACCTTTGCATTTCTGTTCCTTCTGATTACCCCATTCCTTGTCATCCTGATAAACTCCTACGCATTCTTGAAGAGCAGCTCGGTGTTTCCCCACAAGGAGCCCCCCTCTGACCTGCCCAGGCAGACGTACATGCCTGCCCCCACACTCCCCAATCCCACGTATGCTAGAACTAGCCTTCCACACTAATGAAATCGTGTATTTATAGTTCTCTCCGAGACTGCAGCCGGAGGAATCCTGTTATTCACTTTGACATCTCCAGCATTTGGCATATCAGTACATTCTTTTTATGCATCACAAAGGATTAAAACAGAAGCATTTAATAAAGATTTCTTCATTAATGAATATGTGTGTTTCATCAGTTGGGAGAGGCTTGATGTTTGTTTGCTGGTTGGTCAAATCCTCAACTCTTCTCCATACGTAAGACAGAAAATAAATAAACCAAGCTCATTTAATATTAGTAGTCAAAGCAATGTGTTCATCCGCAAAACCAAAGCAGTTATCCTGGGTTTGAAAGGAACACCTCAACCAGCAGAACTCTGTATACGCACAAAACACAGCTATTCGCAGATCAGAGGGCTAAGTAAACCGCTGTTACTGCTTTACCCAGAGAGTTCATTTTAATTAGCCCTTTGTTTCCTACCCATGAACAAACTGATTGTCCAACCTGAATATTTAACTTTACCTGCAGTGCTTGTTCTTGGATATCACGAAATAATTCCATATCTTTCTCAGTCATGACTTCCTGGTTCCCAAAGAGCCGTTCCTCACTTTCTTGTTTGCCATCCCAGCCATCCTGATTGTCTGCACATAAAGAAAGGGCTCACATGTTATTAATACTACCCTTAGTAGAGGCTTAATATTATTTATGCAACAGAGAAGAGAAACACACTGAACTGACTCCTAGAAAGATATTAGTCAATAAAGAGTATGTACATATTATATCTGCCTTATAATGAAAATCCTGAATTGACTTAAAGCTTCTTTAAAATTGTACATAAGTAAATTTATACTTCATTAAAAGAGATAATATTTCGGTATATACATACATGTAAAAGCAGAACAGGAAAAAGGTCTGACATGAGTTTAACATGTCAACATGCAAATATTTGCTTTTTCATTCTTTGGTAATTTGGAAGAAGTTTATGCTATAGCAAGACATAATTTCCATCATTCTGGAGCAAAACAGGGAAATTCTGCTCCTTTTAAAATTCTCAATGATTCTGCAATCTTCCTAAGGCCAGTACACTCTCATCTCAGCAAAAAGATAACCTTTGAAAGAGCTACCTTAGTACCACTAAGTACCACTCCCTCCCCCCACATTCTGGGTGCCCTTCTAAAGCACAAATTCCAAAACCTGAGGACCATAGACAACAATCCTCTGGGTGAGTGTGAGAAATTATAATAATCACCCACTAAAGGAGGCACCTTCCTCCACTGGGCAAAGAAATTAGTGAAAGGAGTACTGGGGAATTAAGTAGATCATGGTTCTGCATGTGAAGATGACACTGATAATGGCCTTGTTTCCTCTCTGTACAAGTGTGGCTGAAAAGACCAATTACTGACAGACAGCTCTTTTGCAATCGATTGCACATACAGTTAGTCATTTAGTGTAAGAAGAAAAAGGGCAAGGCCTCGCTCTTGACTCCTAAACTGGAAAATACATATACAACCTAAAGCTACTACATGCCTTTAGCGCCCCCTAGTGCATGGCATAGCGGGATGCAGGCACAGATCCAGCAGAGCGGTCGGCAGCACCGTCTCAGATGGTGTGGCGGTTCCTTAAACTCTACAATTCATCAAGAGGGCAGAGCCAAGTAAAGCAAAAGCTCACACCAATGCCTAAAGCTCAATGCTGGTTCTCCATATACGTTATTCATTTTCTCTAATAATTTCTATTTCTAAAACTTTCCAGTAGATTATTCTAATAATCCATCTCCCCTGAAATGTTTAATTAAAAAATACCTTTTATTGGGATCGGCTGTATGAGTCTTCCCTTCTAAGTCCAACCTAAACGGCCTGTGTATTTCCTGAGATAAACATACTCAGAGTGGAGCTTATCTACAGCTGATAAAGACGTGAAAAGTACTGAAACGCTTAAAGAGTAATTAGCTCACTGCCACTCTGGTGAAAAGCCAATCATACAGCGGGGGTGGGGGGTGACAAGGATGAGGATTTTCTCTCCTGCACTGGACCAATCAATTACAGAAGTAGGAATGAGGAAGCAGTGGATTCAGTCACCAATGGGACATTCAGGGGAAGGAAATCAAAGTTAAGACATTCTCTTGCAGCAAATGAGACATTGTATTCTGACCCTTGTGACCCAAGAGCCCATCTCGCTCTTCTGCTCTGCCCGGAGCCCTTTCTGCTTCCTTCACACAGTTAGGCTCCTAAACTCACCAGCAATGGGAGTAGCTGTGATTATCTGGATGGCCACTCAAAATTTTCTCCTGTAAGTCTTCTCCACACATGTGTTTTACTCTGAAAACCAGGGTACTTAGCCTGATACATAAGCAAATGGTCTGAAGCTGTGGTTCTGTCTTTCTTTCTCTTTTTAAGTGTAATCCCTGTAAAATTACAACTGTATTTGCCAAGATTTGAAGTAGAAACATTAATGACCTTATCACATTTGCATATAACTTGGCCTCTGACTTATGCTCAGATCAACAGCATCTTATCTACCCATACTCTTTCCAATTTCCTTCCAGGGATAAATGAGCATCATGATGTGCATCACATGATTCATTTTGTAATTTATGAAATGTAAATTCATCTCTGATTTACCAAACTTCTGTAAGCAGATTCTTTGTGGTTCTACCCAAAAAGCACCTACTTTTGTCTAAAAGCTCCTACTTGCCTATTTTTCCAACGTCATCGCTGGCTCTAAATTCCTGCCATCATTAACACCTGAGTGCCACCTAAATACATGTCTTTAACGGGTTCTTATATTCCATAACCAATTTTTAACACTCAAATATAAATCTATTCCAGATAACTAGCGCCATTCCAAATAATACACTCTGGGAACACTCCGTGTTTCGGAGGGGACAAACGTTTTTTTACCTGCGGGCCAATCCGAAGTGCTTGATTTCCTGCTGCCCTTCTTCCTGATTCTGTATTGCTCCGAGTAGTCCACCACTTCCCCTCGGGGCTTCCGCCCATCAGGGGAAGGGGTAAAGAATTTGGTAAGGCCATCAATGAGCCCTTTGGTTTTCTTGTTGAACTTCAAGGGCACACTGCCGTCTCTGCAGAAGTCCAAGCCATCTATCCGCTCTAGATATCCCTCTTCGGATGACGATGCTGACTGGCTGGACAGAGTGATTTTACGTTTCCGACCCCTTCCAGGGCCTGTTCGAACTTTGCTGAAGGGACTTTTTGAGCTAAAGAATCAAATAGGGAAAAGGGAAACTATTAAAAAGAAGTCTTTATAAGGTTTCTATTTCATATACAACACATGGTAAATAGCCTACAACTGTATTTTAAAAATCTATGTTGTTAAGAATAATGCATAAACTGTAAACATTGTATGACTGAGAAGTAATATTATTAGAAACATTTCCAGGAAGCCTGGAAAACAATCCTAGGCCAGGAGTCAGAAGGCATATCTGAGTCGTAATCCTGCCACTTACTAGCTGTACAGCTTGGACAAGTCCTAGTCTCCTTACACAACAGTGTCTTCATCTGCGAAACGGGAGCTGCACCAGAGAACAGCGAAGACCCTTCCAGGTATGAAGTCCTATGATCTCTGCACCAACTCAGAGTTATACTTTTACCCCTAAATGTAAGGATGGGCTACTCTCTCTAAGTCAGGAATCAAAAGATCATTTTATGGGAAAACTAAAGCTTGATTTAAGATTTAAAATATGAGCTACAATACTGGTTCTGTGTATTTCAAGCTGCTAATGTTCATTCATTTCAGTTAAATCACCTTCAAGAGAGTCTTAAGTGTAGAAGAGGTGGGGAAAATTTGTGAGAATAAAGAGAGGTTTATAGGTCTACAGAATTTTACATATTATCAAAGGTAAATTACTACAAAGATACTCCAAAAAAGAGAGACAGAATTAGCTGCTGAATCTTGCCCCACCTACTCCAGACATAGCCCAGTTTTTAGTCCACAAGAGATAATTATATTCTTCATTTCTGCTAATAGATGAAAAACTCACATTATTTTACATCAGGACATAGAAATGGGAATTAGCTATGACCTCAATAGAAGCTATTCAGTGATTTGTACACCTAACAGAAATAAACTATTGAGACTACATCAAAAGAGGAATCTGTGAAATGCTAGAGTAGCCATTTTTTTCTTGCTTGCTTTTTAGGTAGGAGAAGCAATATAAGGCAATGGTTAAGAGCCAGACTGCTGGTGTTTTAACTTCAGTTCAACACTTACTATGAACTATGCAAGTTAACTGCTCTAAGCTGTCGTCTCCTCCTTTGAGAAATGAGAGCAACAACAACAGGACCCAGTTCACGGGGCTGCTGGGAGAAGCGAGTGCTTAGCATGTGCAAAGCACATACAACAGTGAGTGCCTTGGCACTTTATTGAGGGCTTAGTAAGAGTCAGCCGTTATTCTTACGTACAAGTGCCAGCTGCAGTAACTGAATTTTCTTCCATAAAGCAAACAAACGGGTCCTGCACTACAGCGAAGACCCTATACTCTTCTCCCCTCACCTTGCCACAAGTACAACTTACACCGTGTTTTGTTTCTTTAACCTGTTTTTGGGGCGTCCTATTGGGTTAGCATAGCGCCGCTTTATCTGCGCCGCCTTCTTCTGTAGAAGTTTCCGTCCTTTTTTCCTAGGTCGACATATTTGACATATCCACATGCCTATAAAGAAAGAAAATTCCACATAAAAGCATGATGAACATAAATACACTGAAAGAGTTCAGATACTCTGAGCCAGGAGTTTTAACCTCCTTCAGGTCAAGAACTATCATTTGAAAATCTAATAAAAGCTCCTTAAAAAAATAAACACAGAAACATAAACACACCAAATTCTATAAATACCCCGAAGGCCACACATGGCTGAAGTCCACTGGCCCTCACCTTATGCCCAGCACCCACATCCTGGCTCTGATTATCCCTCTGCAAGAAAAGAAGCCAGGTTCCCACCAAAGAATGGCTGATCCCAGCACGGGGACTGGGAAGATACAAGGTAACCTGGAACACCCCGTCATGCCAGAAAATAAAGAAGGGCTCAAAAGATGATGAAGGCATGTCCAGGGACATCGGAGTCAACTTGAAGGAGCTTCCAATAGCCAAACCTGGGTCAAGCCAAGCAAAAAAGAATCATCCCAGCAATGGGTTATAACCCACAGAATAAAATAAATACTGCCAAGCCCGTAACGATATAAATGATTGATCAAATAAATAAATGGGAGAAAGGGATAACTCTGTCTTAGAGCAGAATTCCAATTAGTATATGTAGAAGAAATGACAGAAACAGAAAAATCACCATTATGCAAACAAACAGCACAGTTGAAACTGGTGCAAGCAAGAATTAATGACGGATGCTAAAGCTAGTGGGCAAAGCAGGAAGAGAGTAACTTTCAGGTGTCTGTCAAGTTTCTCCACTGTATCAAGTGACCCAAGTTAACATCACTAGTAATAAGAAGTACAGTATAATACACCCCTGCTGCAAGACTCTGAGAAGGGCACATCTTGTCAAACTTCACAGCCTCAGCCTAATCGTGATAAAGCAAGACACCAACCCAAACTGAAGGATTTTCTACAAAATACTTGACCAGTATTCTTCAAAAGTGTCAAGGTCAGGAGAGACAAAGTCTGAGGAATTAACACAGACTGGAAGAGAGTAAGGAAATATGATAATTAATCATAATGTGAGATCCTGGATTGGATTCTGGACCAGAAATTCAAATAAGGTCTGTAGATGAGTTAATCATATCATAGCAACGTTAGATTCCTGGTTTCAGTAAGTGTAAGATGTTAACATTAGGGGAACTTGAATAAAGAGCACGAGAACTCTTACTATTTTTACCACTCTTCTATAAGTCTGAAATTATTTCAAAACAAAATGTTCCCTGCTTTAAACTGCCATAAAACTTCTTTTATGTGCATTAAGTACAAATGAATGATATCGTAAGAAAATCTTTATTATCTTGAAGGATTCTCAGAAGGCCTTTTGCCCAGATTTCAAGTAAATGGGAGAGGTAGGAAAGAAGGGTATTTATTCTTCTAACACATTTGAATTTAAGACTATTCAATCAATAGAGTGGCACAGGGGACTCACGTAAAATTCTACAGTGGAGAAACGTGGCTACAACCATAGCTGAGTCCCCTTCCATCAACAGGGACATTTTCTTCTAACCGATATTGACATTATCTAGTTTCCCCGTAACTATTTTACTTAAGAAACCTATAAGTCACAAAATCAGAGTTCAAAATGGAATTTATGATAAGACAAAGCAGGGAAGACTCCCTCATTTTTTTTTTAAAGAAACTACAAGCATACGATAAGATGGAAGTCTACACAACAGGAAGTTATATCCAACTTAACAGCTTTCAAAGAACATGAGTCAAAAGACTAGAATAACATTATTAATCTGTACTCTTCTGATCTCAGCACTTATTTGTTTGCAAATTATTTTATAAAAAATTTTTAAAGATTTTTGAATAAACCAGAGATTCTAATAGCTTTAGGCCTCTCAAAAGTGATGAGCAGTGATAGAATCAGCATGACCTAATACAATTTCACTTCTCCCTTTTAAGAGACAGATATTTCAAAGTGTCACGTAAAGCAAGTATTTTGTAGTCTAGCTACAGGACTGGCAAATATTTACAAACGAACCCCTTCACCCTCCCTGGATGCTCAAATATTGAAGACTGAGGAAAATAATAATAAATCCACAGCACATAAGAATGTTAAGAAAGACTGTCTCCGCCTTTAAGGTGACAGCTCTCTTTCCACTTATACAACCCCAAATAGAAAGATAAAAAAACAAAACAAAACGAATCATCCTTTCATTTTAACAAAGTAGATTAAAAACAGCTTTTACTAACTGACCCCTTGATATCGCCAGCCTGACTGCAGAAAGCATGTACCTTTTGGCATCCGGGTGAGTGGCGGATCACAACATTCCATGTGAAAGCCTCGGTCACAGGAATCACAAAAGAGCATGTTATCCTAGAGGAGAGAAAGACAGTGCCGCGGAACCTTGTGAAACAAAAACACGCCAGGATCGTGGCTTCGTCAAACCACCTCGTAAAGGAGATGACTTCTCATGATAATAAAAGTTTCCTTAATTTGTATTAGATGGGTAAATGGACAGTGTGAGCTAGCAGAAAGTTATGTTCCATCCATCTTTACTAAAGAACTACAGTTTATCTAGCAGCCAGATAGAAGCTAACTTTAGTCTGTTTTAATAAAAAAGAAAAAAGGATGACTGTAGTTAATATACTAACTGATCACTCGTAAATGAATATTCCGTATCACTCAAATAAAGTTCACAAGTATTTCTTCAAAGTAGCTGGTCTCTCTGCAAACACATAATTAAGGTACTTTAGAAACTACCTAGACATAACCCAAGTGCCCGTGAGCAAGTATCCTAAACCTATGAAGTGTAACTCGAAGCTACACAACGTGGCTGAAAAATAACCAACCATACTTAGAGGACAGTGCCAGATGTACATGCCACTTCTAAACGCAACATTCACACCGAAGGCAAAGGCACTCACTGCATTTTTGCCTTGATCGCGACAGGAGCTGCACGTCTTACACTCGATGCACTGCCACCGTAAGGCCTTCACTCTAACCGTGAGTTCAGGGGAAAACTTTAAACAGGATGGATGACCTATTAAGGGAGGAAAATTCACAAGTGAAACAATCAAGAATCGTTCTGTAACTGTAGTGAAGGACTGATGCAGAAAACGGCAATTATTTAAATCAAAACATCACGGAAAACAAGATGCTCTCGGAAACTTGCCGTGCGTGTTCCATTATGACTTGGTCCAATTCAGTTTTACTAGTGCTAAACAGAATGTGGTACATCCCCAACTTGATTATTAAAAGCTCAGCAACTTCGAGCTTTTATTGAACCTGCACTAATTAAAGCACTAAGCTGTGTGCCCGTGCTCATTGGTACAGGAATACATAATAGGCCTAGGCCATTTCTATACACATTTCAAATACACAAAAACTGCTTACAACTGAAACATCCTAGGATATGGAGCTATATTTCTCAGGAAAAGGATTTTGCATTTTACCTTATACCCTTCTGTGCTCTCATTTTTCAAACAATAACGTGTTACTTTTATAACTAAAAATATATCTAAAAATCTCATCATTTCAAGTGAGCTGCGTGCTCATGATTTAAGGCACTCAAGCTAAAGCTAAAACGTAAGCAATACTGCTATTATGATCAGAATTAATAGTAACACAAAAAGATGTTTTCTCTCCCAGGAGTTAGTATCAGTTTGATTCTCAAAAATTCAGTGTAGCCAATTTGCCCTTAACTCTGAAAAAATCTGTCCCTTTCCTCTAAAGGTTGGTTATGTTCACTTGTCTTTGGTGAGAGAGAGGGTTGGCTAAATTATCTTCTCTCCTCTCTTTTCTATTCCTAAATAATTTTCCCTTTTAGGAGATGGTAAGAAGTTCACCACAGACACGTTACTGACATTAAAGGAAAAAGGAAGAGGAAGATGTAAAAATCTCATCCATCACCTCATCCTCTAAACAGCCACTTCCACGTCTACTACTTTTCCTTTTCACACTAGCTAAAAGCCCTTCAGTGGTTTTAATTATGGGGTATACACAATTCTGTTTTGCTTTTCTTCATTATTTTATTCAAGCAAACCTTATATTTACATTCCTTAAACTGATTATACCCCACTGAGTTGACATACCATGACCTACCTGACCACTGCCCTTCTGTAGACATTTACTGCTCGTAGAGTTACTAGAACACTACAGTAAGTTATTTCATGCTTAAAGATTCTTTCCTTTTAATTCCTTAGAACAAATGCTTGAAATTGCAGTTGGTAAATGAAATGAAATAAACATTTTTATAGCTTGAGAGGCAGGCATGCCTTGCTAAAACATGCTCCAAACCCTATGGTATAATATCCAGTGCCACCAGCAAAGCATAAATACTGCACTGCAATTCAGTCAGTTCTAGCTTTGGGCTCTCTCATCTTTCAAGCTTTATAAAAGCTATAAAGTGACACTTCACTGATTCTGTGATATGCATTCCTGTTGTTACCTGGGTAAAACACCATTTTATGTGCTCAACTATCAACTTTTTCTCATACAAACTGTCTGTTCATAGACTCTGCCCTTTGGACTTTATGCTGAGAAGTGTAAACATGCTCTTTTTACTTTATAGCTTTCGGCCCTTTGCCACATTTAATGCAATTGTTTTCCTCAAACAATTCTTGCTTTTTAAAATTTGGGGCTTTTTAGTTCTCAATCTGGAAAATATCAAACTTCATACACTTGGCTACAAACATACTTTCCTCCCTGGTTCTGGTGAGAGCCAAGCTCTAAGCAGTCCTCCAGTGGTTCCTGCCTCCTGGCAAGAACACCACGTCACACTCTTGTGTGACCCTCCCACACTGAACAAGGCTGATCTATGTGGCCAGCAGGATACTGCTGAAATGCCAGTGACTCCTCAGGTGAGTATAAAAGATACTGCAGATTCCACCCCGCTCCTTCTCTTGGACACTTGCTTGGGGGAATCCAGCTGTCCCATGGGGACACTCACGCAGCCCTACAAAAAGGTACGCAGGGCAAAGAGTCGAGGCTTCCTGTCAACAGGTGAGTCATCATGGAAGCCTTCAGACATGACAAGAACAGGACCTGAAATCCTGACTGCAGCCTCGTGAAAGACCCTCGGTCAAAACCACCCCGGTAAGCCACTCTTAAATTTCTGACCCACAGAAACAACAAGAAATTTAAAATGTCTGCTGCTGCTTTTAGCTGCTAAGTTTTGTAGTCATTAACTTCTACAGCAACAGATAACCAACAGTTATTTATTCTACGAGTTCTTTATAGTTTTTTTTTCTTTTTTGGTGGTGGTGGTTGCAGGGGGGGAATCAGGCTTATTTATACATTTTGTTTATGGAGGGACTGGGGATGGAACCCAGGACCTTGTGCATGCTAAGCACGTGCTCTACCATGGAGCTACCCCCTCCTCTATTCTTTAAAAGTTCCCTCTACAGTAACAGTTTTCAAAGTATGCTCTTTCCTCTTACAGAAACTCGGACCACCTCAAACACAACGCATCCCAGAAGCGGAGGGCTGTAACACAACTGTTCTCCTGCCCCCGTTTCATTCCAACTACCTAGAGCAGATCCATTTTCACCTGTTTTATATATTTGGGTTCTCGTAAGATTTCTTAAGGGTTCCATTACTAAAATAGTTTGGAAATCACTACATTGTATGACTTGCCACTTTATTTTTGTCTAATCTTCTACGATTTCATTGTTTTATTTACATGTGAAATCCATTCAGAACTCATTATGGTTTGTGGTATTATGCTGGATATGGTCACTTAGCATTCAAGATCCCCTCCCACCTCCTAATGCCTTCTATACATAAGAACGGAAAAGCTAAGAACTGTACTTCCTAGACTCCCCTGCAGTTAGGCTCCAGATATGAATTCTATCAACTGGATATATCTGAGTGATTACTGTAAGGCAGAAGGAAGCCAAGACCATTTGCTTCCTGGTGCTGACTGTTTTCTAATGATAAAGGTATGAAAAGGCCAGGATCTATTTGTCACCTTCACAGCTTTCCAGAGGCAGTTGTGATGATGGCCAGACGCAGCACTTCAGTGCCCAGCCCAGAACTCCATGGTTCTACAGCACCTCCCGCTTCCAGCTCCTGTCCCAGGAATCGGTCCTCAGAGCCCTGCCCACAGCTTGCCTCTTCAGCCCTTCCAACAATCTCACCAAAACCTGATTCTAGTATTACTCCTTTTCTCTCTAAGTATATAGTATGTTTTCTGCTTTCTGGACTAAATCCTGATTGGTACTGGTGTAAAACACTGAACACTATGCCAATGAGCAAAGATACTGCAAAGCCTTTTAAGTTCTTAAAATGTAGTCCAAGAATATCTCTGGAATTGACAAATTAGAAGGCTCTTTGTAAAATCTTTTTTAGAGCCCAGAATTTCACACAGCTCACGAAATTGCAGTGTCAACACTCCACTTCCCAATGTGACAAATGTAAGTTTCTATCAAGGAAAACAAATCTGTTATCATCCTGGTTCTATTCATGAAGCCTGGAGGCATAAATCAGGAAAGATAAGTAGTGATTATTAAAGAAACCAGCAATAACTTCGCACTGATTGCTGTGATTTGCACAGATGTTTGAGAGTGAAATATAAAGACCAACAGAAAAAAATAGGTCTACGGAAAGCTTTTCATTAAAAGAAAAACACAAAAAACGAAGGCCTGATTTAAGGTAACTGAATAAAACATTTCAGCCACACACTTAAACCCCTCCCTCGTCTACAGGCTCATCTCGGTCACCCAAAACAGAGGCAAATTAAAATCTTACTTTCTCAAGGATCAAGGGCACGAACTCAGACAAGCATACTCCTTCCTGACAGCAGCGGTCGGAAGGGACACAGAGGGTCACATACCACTGTTGCCACAGTCCGCACAGGAGATGAGTTCCTCCGGCTTCTTTTCTCGGTTTTGTTCTTTTGTACCAAGACAGAAACTACAGATGGGGATTGGTTCAGCAACCGGCTATAAAGAAAAACACAATTCACTCAGGTACTGGTACTTTTGCTTTTTCAGTATTAATATAAAGACATTAAAATTACAGTCTTAAATTCCTTCGAGAGTTACATGTAACTTTAAGACAACTGTATCACTGCCCTAAATTTCCAACTAAGTAGGTGAGTTTTTATGAAGCCTGCTCTGGTTGGGACCTTAGAAATGGTCCTTGTTGTGACAACTTTGGTTCCCAAAAAATCACACCCCAATTATGTTGGTCACTTAGAAACTGAATGACCCAGTATGGATTAAACAAAGCAAATCCACCACGTAAGACTGAAAAACTCAACTGAATCAAGTACAAGAAATCACAGCATCAACCCTTCAAAGGTGTGTGACATAGGAGAGAAGTGGTAAGATGTATAATATATAATAAGCACAATGAAGGGCCAGAGGCATGGGGTGCTATATAAGACAAATGGTAAGAGCTCTGTACAGATGCGAACGATAAATTCCAATTGTGGTTTGGAGGAGAAGGGTTAACGAAGAAGACAATCTGTATCACGTGCCAGTACTTAACACATACGGGTTATGGGATCTTAAGAAGCTTGTCCAAGGACAACAGATAGTTCTGTTAAGAGCAGGTATAAACATAGGTCTCCGTGTTCCTCTACAGCACTGCGCCCTCATCCTCGAAGGATGCAGAGAAAGGCAGCGCAGGTAGCACAAACAAGATGAACTTGGGTTTGCAGTCTGCTAAGGGGTAAAGGATATGGTTTCTGCAATAAGCAGGGGTGAGGGTGGGCGGGGAGGGGGACTAGACCAGGGCCTTAAGATTGCCAATGAATGTCTTGTAAAGAAGCTAGACTTTATCCTGCAGAAAAGAACAGAGAGTTATGAACCAAGAGATGATCAACTGTATTTGGGAAAAATAATTCCAGCAGGAATAACAAAAACAAACTGGGAAAAACCTAAAGATAGGTAAACATTTCAACAGTGACTGCAACCGTCTGGTGAAGACAAGGTAAGAACTTGAACCTAAGCAAAGGGCATGGAAGAGAGAAAAAACAGCTACGGACTTAGAAACCAACTACTTGTGCAACTGACAGAAAGGAAAATGAATTAAACATGACTGATTAACCGAAAAGATGGTGAAACCATCAACTGTGAAAGGTAAGTCATTTTACAGGAGAAAATTAGGAGTCTGACTTCAGATGTGTTTAGCTAGAGGCCCTCTCGGTCAAGTCTCAACTATTTATGCTAAGTACTGTGCAGGACAGAGATGCAAAGCCCTCAAGACGCATTCATTCTACAGAGGAGAACAGATGAAATGTCTGTAGGTACCATGACAGACAGAAGCATTACAATGGGAAACAAAGGAGAAGCGATAAAGCAGGGGAAGGTGGTATCAGGGAAAGGCTTGAACTGGAGTTATTTGACACGCACGCCCACCTGATGGAGATGTTCAAAGAAAATATAGAATCATATGGAATCAGGTTTGGGAGGAGGAAGGTATGGGTTTAGTTTGAGACTTACTGAGCTTAAAATGGCTAAGCATAGCAATGCCCATAGACATGATACAGGGATCTGGAGTTCAAGAGAAAGGTTGATCTGGAAATAAAACTCTAAAAGTCACAGACAGTTAGCCCTCCGTATCCGTGGATTCCACATCCTTGGATTCAACCAACCTTGGATCCAAATCAGTTGGTTGAATCTGGCAGATACGTCGGAACCCACAGATACCAAGGGCTGACTGTACGTACCAAATGGCATTAAGGCCATCAGAGTGATGAGTTCTCCCATGGAGACCAGGTGGAAAGAGAGCTAAGGTCAGAAAACCAATATCCAAGTGACTGGCAGAGGGAAAAGCCTGAAGAGGAAATAGGTTAATCAGAAAGTTGGGATGGTCCATCAATACAGAAAATGTCCAACACAAGCAAACTAACAGTGCTGCTCAGCCAAGAGGTTAAATGAGAGATGAACAGCTGGAAACTGTCTTAACAACTGTGGCTGTGGTAAAGACAACCACATCCTTTCTTTAAAAGAGAGTATGAAAAACAACCAGGGAGTAAAGTCAGGAAAGACTCCATCTAGGAGAAGAAACTTGGACGTAAACTCTAAAGAAGGTGTAGAAAGAAAGCAGAAGCGCGCTCATGAGGTTTGAGCTTTATGCTGTAACCTCTAAGTACCACTGGAAGGCTTTAAGCAGAAGAATAATATGGCCAAGATTTATGTTTTAGAAAAGTCACTCCATAAGCAGTTGAAAATGGATCGGAAGAGCTACAGTCTGTAATCCAGGCCTGCACTAAGGCACTGACAAAAGGAATGGAGACGAGAGGTAAGAGAGATTTAAGAGAAAACTGGCCAGAACTGATGGTTAATTGATTTGGGGTAGGGAACACAGTAAGGAAGCTGGAAGACCAGAAAGACACCATTCAAGAAGTGAAGAGGCAAGCCACAGAATAGACAATACTAACACACATTTTACTAACAAATGGTTCATATCCAGTATATACAAAGAACTCTTACGTGTCAATAAAGAAAAAACAGTAGAAAAAGATGCAAAAGACTTCAACACATACTTCACAACAGAAAATACATGTATTAAATATGTAAGTGGCCGATAAACATAGGAAAAGATGCTCAATCTCATTAGCCATCAAGGAATTAGATCTTCAGGAATGACTAAAATTAGGAAGACTGGCAATATTAAGTGTCACTTAAAAAGTAGAACAAGAGGCAGTCTCTCACACTGCTGTCAGGAATACAAATCAACGAAACTACTCTGAAAACCACTAAAATTAAACACAGGGACACCAAATGACCCAGCACTTCCACTCTCGGCTAAATACCCAAATGAAGCACATACACACGATACACAATAAAGCACACACAAAAGCGCTCAGAGAAGAATTATTCCTAATAACAAAATTTACTCAAACCAAAACTACCTAAATAACTGGCAACGAATGGCTGCACAAATAAAGTGTGTGACAGCCATACAGAAGACTGACCAGTGATGAGACTAAACAGTGACAGTCAGCAACAAGGGTGAGTCTCACAAACAACACTGAATGAAAGAACAGACCCAGGAGAATACATACTGTACCACTTTGTTTATATAAAGCTCAAAACAGTTTTAAACTGTTCTAAGTCAGAATGGTGGTTACTTTTAGGGAGAAAGGAAGAGGTAATGAGTTGGAAAGGGACTGTGGAGGTACAAGAAATACTATTTTTCTTGACTTGGATGGTGGTTTCATGGATGTTAAATAAGAATTAACTAAGGAGAATGCTTAAAATTTGTGCAGTTTTCTGCATGCATGTTTTAATTAGGAAGTTAAATTTAAAGAAATGAACATCTATGGGGTATGGTACTTTTGGAACATTCTGAAAGAGACCAGCAGTGACTTAGACATTGGGGTTTGAACTCAGAAGAGAGAACAGGTTAGAGATGTAAAAGACATGCGTGTGCAGGTGGTAAGTGACAATGCCCAGTGAGAAGGTGGAGCGAGGCGGGGTGGGGAGAAGGGGCAGCAGGTAAGGGAGGGGGGTGGAGAACGTGATGAAGTCTGAATGGAGGAGTGGCAACATCTAGACGCATGAGAGGAAAAGCAGACCACAAAGGACCAAGAAAGAACAGAACCGAGAGAAGTGATGATACAAGAATTTCAAGAAGCAGACAGCAATCAACAATCAATGTTGGGAAGATAAAATAACTACTGGATTTCACAACTGAGAAATAGCTGGAGACCCTACTAAGAGAAAGCCCTCTACAATTAAAAAAAACAAAAAACAAAAAACAAAAAACAGTGAGAAAGACTAACACTAAATTGGGTTCACTGTAAGATTTGAACCTGACATGTACTGGGGTTGTGATATTCATAACATTTTCCAAGTAAAACTCTACCAGCTGTTTTCAATTATCCTGTATCACAAAGATAAAATACGAACTGATAATCCATGAACAAAACCTTTTAAAAATCTGTGTAGATATACACAGTATGCCTCACTTACAATTACTGTTCTCAGAACTGTCCAAACCTAGTCCTTATGTATGACCGTTCTCACATCTATCTAAAGTAAACCGGCTCCTACAGCTAATAAAACAAGAAAAACGTTTGTAGCAAATGACTTTACACACCATTAAACACAGCAGCCAGAGTGAATCAGTTCAAAGGTAAATCAGAGCATGTCACTTGGTGCCCCAAACCCTCTATCCAGCGCAACGGCTTCCATTTCAGGTTAACGCCAAGTGAACCAGTAAAGGCCTGGGGGACCTGCGCCCCGACACATACACCCATAATGACCTCTGACCTCCTCTCCTAAAGCTCCCCGCCTCGTGTGCGATGCCAGCTTCCGCGCTCGCTCTTTCTTCACAAGTCAGACGTTCCAGACACGGGGCCTTTGCTTGCTTTCTCTCCATCGGGAATGCTCTTACCCAGACCCTTCAGATCTCTACACAAAAGTCACCTCCTGGGGAAGGCTTTCTTTGACCACGCCATCTAACATTTCAGAACAATTCACCAGTCACAGTAATTCACATCTTTCCTTCCTTGCTTAATTTTTTTCTCCTTAACTCTTTCCACTAATTAAAATATTGTCTGTGTATGTGTATCTTATTATCTGTCACCCACAGATATAAACTCCATGAAGGTTCTAATTTGTTTGTTCAGAACTGTATCCCTGGTACTAAGAACAGTGCCTAGCATACAAAATGCATTTAATAAGTGTTATTTAATACATTAACTAAGTTGCCTTGAAAAGCTAGAAATAAAAATAAAAATAGGATCTTAGCAAAAACAAAGAGTTGGTTACGAGTTGGATAAAGCTGTGCACAGCTCAATGATTATCTTAGTAATATAAAAATGCTCTACTGTTTCCAAGTAATCTCACCAAGTAATTTTATGGCCTCAGTAACTAAGATTTCTGCCATAGCTACCCAATGCCATTCAATATCCCAAAAGTAGGGGGAGATTTGTGGCAGGAGGCACTTAGATTCTACCTGATGTCATGGGTTGCCCTAGGCTGCCTTAAACACCACTTTGAGATCTCCACAATAACCACTAGATGGCAGCATTGAGGCAAATACACAATAGATGTACCCACAAGAAGGCAGAGGGTTAAGTTAGCATGTTGACTTGAGCTTTTGGAACTAAATTTGAAAAAACAAGAACGGCAAAAATTTGGTCCAATGACCACTACTACATGAGGTTTATACCATGAAAGAAAATAAATTTTAGACACAAGCATTTAGAGTATCTTAAACATAATGACATTTTCTACATATTGATATATCTGAGATGTTCTCATACCCAATTTTTATTTTTTCCAAACTTGTCTTTAATTTTTTAAAGCCATTATATACTTACCATTGTCTCCATTTTCTAATATCTTCTGAGGGTATCAAATTCACTTTTATATTGTCTCTATTTTTAAATACTGACATAATCAAGAATCTGCTTTGTTGTATGTAATTATTTCTAATTTTTCAAGGCTGAACTGAATGATAAACTCTAGAATTTGTGACCACTAGAATTTTCAAGAGAAAAAAAGTACTTTTAATCGTAGACTTTTGATTTTAGAAACCTCTAAGAGATCAGGGCTATCAGGTAATAGAGATCTGTGACTTCTTAAGAGCTACAAATTCTCTCAAGTTTTACGACCACCGGAAATGATTGAGACAAGTTAGCAGAGCCAATATTAACAGAGTATGAAAGAAAAAAATAGAGTATGAAAGTACATAATTCATGTCAGATTCCCCAAATACTCAAACATGCACTAAACAATAAATGATGGTCATATCATTCTTCCTTATACTTAAATATAAAATACCTATAAAGCACTATGAAGACATTATTAAAAATATGTGAATGTATGTTCAACTATAACTACTGCAACTCACTTTTTTAAAAAAATCAAGTGGTAAACAACAAAATGACAAATACTGTGTGATTCTACTTATATGGGGTACCTAGAGCAGTTAAATTCACACAGACAGAGAATAGAACAGAGGTTACCAGAAGCTAGGGGGAAGGGGGAGTTTAATGAGTACAGACTTTGAGATGATGAAAAATTTCTGGAAATGGATGGTGGTGATGGCTTCAAAACACAGTGAATGTGGGGGGAGGGTACAGCTCAGTGGTAGTGTGTGCTTTTAGCATGCATGAGGTCCTGGGTTCAATAAATAAACCTAATTACCTCCCCCCTCCCAAAAGAACAAACAAAAAAGTAAAGAAATAAAACAAAAAATAAAATAGTTGGACAAAAAATCACTTTTAAACACACTGTGAATGGACTTAATGTCACTGAACTGTACACTAAAAAATGTTTAAAATGGTAAATTTTGTGTTATGTAAATTTTACCACAATACAAAAATGAACCAAAAAACTAAATGGTGTGGATTTTTCATATTCTCACAAGTCAGATGGTTCCAGTAATAGGTCAAAATTAATGAAGTTGAGAAGCAAATACTATATAATCTGTCTTCATCTTGAAAACCTGCATTTTTTAACTTCCTATGGAACCCCTTATGTTAGACTTAGAAATATACAACTCTCCCCAACATGAAAACGTTTTTAATTAATAACAAATTCTGGCTACTGAATTTAAGTATTAGCCATTTTATTCTCACTGTACCTACACCAAAGTTGGTTACCTTTTAATCCAATTATATAAAAACAGCTCACCCTTAGGCCTTAATAATTTTCTTGTAAGACAAGTCTAAGAAATAAAATCTATCAATCAAGCACCACTCACTCTCAAAGGAAAATCTCTTTCTGACCACGTGTGTCTGATCCAGCCGGGCTATGAACCACATAAGCTCCTTTCAAATCTGCCCACCAAACTTCTCTTCCTTACTTTTGACCTTTCCTCAAACTACAGGTTTCACATACCCCTTTGAATTCTTCTAGTGGTTCTAAAGTACTCATCCTGTCTCTTCTCTCACAATTATAATTAAGTGGAGTAAGTTTAACAGCAAATTAACTTTCTTCAATGGATATTTATTTCACACAACTTGAAATGCAAGTAATTTCCAGCTGAGATGTCATTTATTGGTTGATAATATCTACTATTGAAGTACTATTATGCATAATAAAGCTAAAAGAATGGTTCTATTATATATACTAAGTACCCAAAGAATAAAGAGGAGGTAAACCTTAGCTTAGATCTAAAAAGAGGAAAACTGGGCTATTTATTCCTAGGTGTGTCAGAGTGAAGGAAACCAAAATGTCACTCACTGACTGAGTTCAAGGAAAACAAACACTGCTAGGTTTTCAAAACACTATCCAAAGTGTAAGAAGTCTGGTAAATATTACTGTTTGGTAAGCACTGTAATATAAAAGATTGAGAAGATCAAAAGGAAGCAGTACTCACATTTTCAAAGCACATTTATAAATGTCATTAAGTACAAAACAAAATACGCACAAAGTAATTAGAAACCAATTAAATTGGTTTCACTTTTCACATTAACCACCTACACACCAATAGCAAAAGCAAGCCTTTTGAAAGAAATTTTGCACAATCTGTTATTTCCAATATTAGAAGAGAAACAAACCGGCATGTAAGAGTTCACTTCAGGAAACTAGCACGTTGCCGGAAGGCGCTTACACTCCGTTGAGAAAACTGAGCGTTCTGAAGTACATTGTTCTCTTGCAGTCAGGCAAGCCCTTCTCTGTTTTACCCAGTTCTTCATTCCTTCCCCACCAACGACCTTGGATGAACTCATTCTCCTCCCAAGTCCTTTCCAACAGTTTAGAATTCAATTTTTCTTCACCTTTTTCCAGAAAGACTGCTCAAGGTAAGCACAAATCACCAGAGACCTTTTAACTCACCTCTTAAGTGCCTTGCACACATCATGTACTAAACAAGCATTTACTGAAATTAAAACACAACAAAATCATGCTTAGCTCCAAATAGGTTTATCAGTTACCTACTCAAAGCCTTTCCCCCAAGAGTCAATCATCTTCAGGGGACATGACCTTGGACAGGATCTGATCTTAAACTCTTCAGCACCCATATACTATCAAGCACTCTATGGCTGCTTATGAAACATTTTTTAGGATAATCTTGTCCTCAAAAGTATACAGTTGTAAAAGATATGTAATAATAAAATAAAATGAATGGCCTTCAAGAGTCCATTTTCTACTATTCATAGTTTACAACTAGGTAACCTTGTATTATAATTTTAATCAGTTCCAACATAACCCACTAGCCATTACAAAGCTTTAATAGAGGTACTAAATTGAATTTACTTTTATTATGATGAGTTCATCCAATGACTTCGACAATTAGATATAACAAGATTATTGGTGAAAGAAAATAAGCTAATGATATAATTAGATTGGTAATGATCAACTTCAATTTACACTTTTATTATGTATATGGATTCCTGTATATTTAGATGAGACAGCAATTATCTGTCAAGACATTATAACAATTTTCTATTTCTTGATCGGAGGTGACGTCAAAAATGGTAATATGCATATTTGCCAGATTTAAATTCTGTGCTAGGAAATTGTTAGAGTTTTTTCCTTTTAAGCTTTTCTGCACACACACATTTACCACTTTAAAAAAAAGCTTTTAGTGGTACTTGAGTATAAGAGCATTAGCAAAAGAATATCTTCTATGCTAAAAACATATAGAAGTGATGGTTCAGAAGGAGCAAGATGTCCGACAAGACCTTCATGCTCACTGCATTTTTAAGAGACTGAATTTGCAGGCATAATAAATGGCCACACTAAGGTCTAAAATAAGTAACACTTCAACAAATAGGCAAATAGTATCATTTTCCTCAAGTCCTACCAAAATAATACCTGACACATACCTGATAAAATATGCAGTGTTCTGCTACTATCAGAATCATGGTCTTTGGAACTGGAAGGGAACTTCAATAAAAAATGTTATATACTCATTTTATCAGAGACAGAAATCATTACCAAAGGCTGTACTAGTCGACTAGTAAAATGGTTAAAATTATTCAAAGTCAGGTAGCTACTCTGACTCCAAGCCCAGTAACTACAGCATTAACTCCAGTCAACAGCTTTAACTCAGTCACTCAAGTAAACAACCTAGAGATAAAATAATTTTTTTAAAGAAAGACTTTACAGATGGGAAATGTTGAGTTCCATTACTGACAAATACCGACACTATTCACTAATAATACAGTGTGGCAGGATTTAAACTTACATACTTAAAACTAAAACTGACCAGAGGTTCTCTCCTGCCGTCTTCAGAGGAGCATTACTCACAGCATTAAGAAATCAATCTGTTACCCCTTTTTCCCACTCTTAGAGAATGATTAAGAAGGGGGGAAGAAAAACTAAAATGCAGAAGCCCCAGCAGGTTCCTAAATGTAACTAAAAGGGTAATGAGATCTTTTGTTCTAGCACAGCACGTTAGTGTCATTGTTTAAAAAAAAAAGGGGGGGGGGAGGCAAACTGCTCTGCCTAGGAAACTGAGAGCGGGATTGACAGAGGGTCAAGAAATGTGGAAGCAGGTTGGAATGTGGAGAAAGAGGTGGCCGCTAACAAATTCCCAGAGGCAGGCTGGCCAAAGGACTTTGAAGAACTGTATAATACTCAGTTCTAAGATTGTTTCTACGCTACAATAAAAATATTGAAACTTGCACCCCACATGGAAAATAGAAGTGGGCAATTTTTCAGTAACTAAAAAAAAAAAAAAAGGTGAAGGAGCTTAGGTTTGGCTCCTCACAGAGCAGAGCGGAGGGCAGAGTCCGCCCAGGACACCGAGGCAAGAGTGGGACGGAGCCCCGGAGCGTGGTCGGAAGCCTGGCCCTGGGTGTCGGGCTGACCCTTCCCCGCAGGAAGGAGAAGCCGGCCAGGAGACAGGCCGCAGTGGTCGGCGGCATCTCCATGGCAGGGGGGAAGCGCCTGTCTACCTACAAGGCAACCTGGACTTCTAGGACTTCCACAAGTAAGCAAAATACTCATTACACCTTTATCAGCTTCCTCGTTTTCAGTTTTAGTAGAAAACTTTATTGTTTATCCTAATTAAAAAGTCATCATATTCTCATCTAAAATATTAGGTAAGAGAGAAAAGACAGTAAAATTCTCCCTACTTTTCCTCATCCTCCCCTCAGAATTTAACATTTACTTAATAAATCTAAATCCACATCATCTCCCTAATGACTATATAACATTTCAGTCTATCTTTTAAGATAATTTAACCAATTTCATACTGGTAAACATTTAATATTTCTAATAGTTTATTATATGCAATACTGAAATCAAACTCCTTGTATATAGTCTTCGCTCACTCTGGGGATTATCTCCTTAGGATATACTTCTTAAACTAGAATTTCTGGGTCAAAAGGGTGCACGTTCCTAAGATTTTGATGCGTACTGCCCACTGAATTTTAGAGAGGCTGTCCGCCCACCAGCACAGTCTGTGCCAGCTGTGAAGCTGTTGTGTCTCAATTCCAAACTCAGCCCTACTCCGCTTTGTGATGCCGGGCTCAGAAAGCACACTCCATTTCTCCCCTGTTGGCTGCCTTCCCACTACGCTCCACCAGTGCGGCGATAGAGGGAGGCCAGAAGGTAAAGATAAAGGACTGGGCTTGCTCCTTTCGGCCTGTCTCCCCGGCCCCACCAGGGCCATCATAGCCCTGGTCCTTTCCCAGAGGCAACCGTCGTCTGCAGTCTTCAGCTTCTTCCAGCTCTCCAGAAGCAGCCTCGTCAGGCTCCCTCAGAAGTACCGGCAGCAGTAGGGCAATGTATCCTTCAATCTCTTGGGAGGTCTGCACCCCCAAAGCTGTGGGGCCTCTCTCCAAGCTTTTAAAAGCAACCAGGCAGTAGGCCCTCCTCATAGGTCTGAACCCCAGCTCCACGGGCCCCCCTCCAAAGTTCTAGGTTCTAATGGTCCAAATCTCTTCCTTTTGTTCCTCCAGCCCCAGGGGTGGCAGCTGCTTGTGGAAGTTATCACCTCTCTGTCACTTCAGTTATCCAACATCTGCTGTATCAATTCCCTACCCTACATTCTCTCATGGTTTCTCATTTCCTGACTGCATCTTGCCTGATATGTTATCTCATAACTTAAAAACCTGGCACATGTCTGTCTTCAGGTCAGTGTCATGGACGGAGCTGCATCCCTCCAGGATTCATGTGTTGAAGCCCTAACCCTCAATCGGGCTGTATTTGGGGATAGTGTTCTTAAGGAGGTAAAGTTAGGTGAGACCACAGGAGTGAGTCCCTAAGCCTCAAAGTCTAGTGTGTTGCTGGAGCAGGAAGAGATACCAGAGGTAAGTGTGTGCAGAGAAAAGGTCATGAGAGACAAAGCAAGAACGCAGCCATCTGCAAGACAAGGAGAGAGGCCTGAGGAGAAACCAACCCTGCTGGCACCCTCTTCTTGAACCTCCAGCCTCCAGAACTGCGAGAAAAGAAATTTCTGCTTTTTAAGCCACCCAGTCATGGTATTCTGTAACGGGAACCTTAGCTGACTACGGCGGTCAGCCAGTGAAATCACCTCACACAATTCTCATCTTCAGTGTTCTCTCCACATACTAATATCCATGCTATCTATTATGATAAGGACATGGAATTAGACGGTAGAGAAACAAGATGTAACAAAACTAGTTCTGTGCTTCTGGATCATATAATCCAGTTGTAAAAATAGGACATACACATTAAAAATACATCACGATACAGGGTAACATACAATAAGGAACAAATGCAATGAAAATACTATAGTTAAAGGCACCCAAATGAACCATTCAAAACAATGCTTTCCTAAACTGAAAAAGAAAGTAGAACCTCATTTTTTTTAAGGACTATATAAATCTTTAATAGCTCAAACCATTTTCTTCAGTCATGGATTTAAGCAGTCTTACCAAACTGGAAAAGAATAAAAAGCTAATTTTTTTCTCTGAAAATCACTGACACATTTTACACAGTCTATATACTCAACTTTATTATTAGCAGTCTTGAAAATAAGAACCCCCAATTTCAAGATCTCATATTATTTTCTTTAATTCAACACAGCAGATAAATGAAATCACTTCTGTTCTAGAAATGTCTACTTCCAATGCTGATGAATAGTTACAAATCAGTACTTCTCTAAGTTGTCTTCCAAGTCCTTGGAGAAGCTATCCTTCTTCCTGAAGAACAGATTTTTTGAAAGCGATGTAATAATTTCAGGTAGTTACCAGGACCTTACTTCTCTACACCACCTCAAGAGTGCCCGGGAACACAGGTGCACGCATGCGCATGCACACACATACCCCAAGTCGATATTATATCAAATTAAAATCCCTCTTTTAGGCTTAAATATATTTTCATCTTCAGTATTACCTCCATTACACTATAAAGCCCTAAGTGTCTATTTAACAAGTCTGAAGCCTGAGGACAGTAGCTTTTCAAAAGAAAAGACGGTGTGATGAGGGTGGAGAACACGGTGACGTCATGCTCCACAAGGAAAGCAAGGAAAGCCCAGAGCGCGCAGCCTGCACGCACAATGAGAGATCGGGGAAGCGAGCCTGAGCAGCCAGCTTGGCTTCGTACTGCACATTTTTGGCAGACATTCAATTCCTTCTGCTGTTTTCCTAGCCAGCACATTTATCTATGTAATGTCACCAGATCTAGGGAGGGGGTGAGGCGGAGAGGAGGGGGAAGAGGAAAAAAACTGTTTCACGGGCTGCCAGCCCCTCTGCACATGCTGTTACTATACAAAGGATGTCTAGAAAGCCACGGTGCACGATCCAAATGCTGCAAAACACACACACACACACACACACACACACACATAGACCCTCCACCCAAAGAACAACTGTAGAAGAGGGAACTGCCTTTGGAAAGAAGAAAGCCTGTAATTAAAGTCTTGATTCACAAGCAATGACTCCCTTCTGAAACTGATTTCAGTTCTTGGAAGAAGGACGGAGGAGAGGAGGTATTCTAACCCCATGGGGAAACAACCAGAATTCCATAAAAAAGCCTGAGCTGGTCTGGCCCATGCCCACCACGGGCATGTGCTTCTACAGAAATAAACCAATGATATTTCTGAGAAGCAAGCATCTGATCAGTAACAATTACCTCATAAATACCTGATGTGCAGTTTGCCAGTGACTACAGGGCATAAAAATGGATTTTAAGAAACAGTTCAGACACCCTAGAAATCTAAGTCTTGGCTATATATAGGAAAGTCTGCTGTTCTTAGACTCCTGCGAGTGTGTGTCTCTGTATGTGCCGGCATGGAAGTGTTTGTATACAATAATAATATTGAAACTGAAACTGGAACTGAAATATCAAAGTAGAGATCAGAATTCACGCTCATGGAAACTCAAGACTGTTAGTCAATAAACAGACATGCCAACCCCATGACACATTATATAAGTCATCGCTACCAAACATAATACATGAAAAGAGAAACCCTGAGTATTTATTTAACCTGAGAAACCCAACTATTCTAGTCCAAAACGAAAAATGCCTTTTCAAGATCAAACCATTGCATCTCCCAAAATAGCATACAATCTGCCCCTAAGAATGTGTCATAAGAAACAAACAGGAAATATCGTGTGTTGAAGTTAGTAGCTATAAATAACTTTGCTCTACACTGACATAGTTTATACACACAAAATACAGTAGCTTCAACCAACAGTTGTGCTTAGGATTTCCTTCGGTTTAAACTTAAAAATCAACTAATTAAGGAGACTGCTTGGCAGAAAGCTATGCAGGTTCTCCAGTCCTAGCTAGCTCCAACTATGGGCAACTTAACCTGCCATGGTTCTTCATTTATAGAATGAAAACATTTGACGTGATTATCTCTAAAGTCTCCTTCAGTTCTTAATGTCTAAAATTACAGGTATTCTAAATACAAAACAGAATTTCCTATGTTCAAGGAGCTCATAATCTAGTTAGCAGTAATTACAACCGTAAATGAATTTGCAAACAATGTAAGTCAGTGACTGGTCCAGAGTGGTGACAGAACAAAGGTAAAGACTGTGTTCAATGAGCCGACAGTCTTGACATTAAGGGTCTGAAGGAAAGCTAAAGCTGAGATAACTTCAAAACAGCGCAAAGATTTCTGCTAGGACTGGGAGGTTCTTTAGGATTCAAATTGTCAATGTCGTATCTCTGATCAATTAATTCAAATTTCATGTAGTCATTATCTCATTATTCTCATTTTATTGATAAGGGAAAAGATATTAAGCTTTATGGCTTAAAAGATATTAAATATTAATAACAAAACACACATTTGCAAATTCTGTATTATTTAGCTCAAAATATCCCTTAGCCTAGTACAACTGATTTATACAGAGCCAGAGAGACTAACGAAAGATTAAGGTGAGTGTGAACACGACAAGCTTGATCCATACACAGTAAATTACAAAGCTCTTCTCATTAGGATAAATGATTCAAAGCTAACATTTTTAACTCCCAAAATCCTAAAGCCTAATAAACTAAAACAAACTCTGCCCTCAAGTGTTATTTTCTTTAATGCTATTTTTAAGAACATCGCTGTTTAACTGAACTTTCTCTAACGATGACAATGTTCTGTATCTGTGTTGTCCAAGATGGTAAACACTAGCCACGTGTGGGTTACTAGACAGTTGAAATATTGCTACCATTAATTTTTGTAACTTTCATTAATTTAAATTTAAAAAGCTACATGTGGCTAATGGCATCTGTATTGGTACCACTCCAGAATATCTGTATAGAGGGAAAACATTTAAAACTGATGAATAAAGTTTTAAAGTTGATGAATAAAGTGACTATAAAAAGTGAGTACAGCAATGTCTACATAGCAATTTTTTACCTTGAAAAGCAATTTCTAACAAACTCTACAGCATGTGACTACATGCACAGCACCCTATGCAAGGCTGGTTTTTATACCAAGTACCTCACATCATATGTCATCCCTTAACTTTCATATAACAATGCTCTTGGGGTCTAGTTTAATCAGTTGCTGAAAATGCAGCTAATTACCTCTGCTGGTTCTCCTTCCTCCTCCCTAAGACAGAGCTAACAGTAAGTAGCCCTGTCTGACCTAACTAAATGAAATAAAATGGGAACCACAAAGTACTCTGAATTACAACATAAAAAGGCACTGCTACTACTTTACATAGGAATAAAAACTTTAAATATTACTTTTAATGCTGTGATCTCAAGAAACTTCACAGTAACTGTGATTCTCCCTAAACCACCTTATACAGCACTATTCTAGGTGCATATAACCTAGCAAGGGAGTTTTTTCTTATTAAACTATGAGAAAAGGTATAACAAAAGTGCCCCCACGACATATGAGGTGGCCTTAAGGTGACAAATATGTGTGTGCACATGCGCACTTTACATTCCTTACAAAACTTTTCATGTTTTTTGTCTTCCCACAAAATATTCAATATTAGAGCCTTTGTCAAAAGCACAAGTGTCTCATTAAAGAAAAAGCACATGTTTACCTAACAAAAACAATTTAAAAGCCCAATTCTGGAGTGGTAACATTTACCTTTATATAATCAGTCTTGCTACCCACTGACGTCACTACTCACCTCAATTACAATGCTCCCACTAACAATGCCCAGATTGGAACTGAAAAAGCAAAGATGAAATTTTATGGTGTGTACTTGACTATAAAATTCTGTCCTCTTTCTAATTTAAGAGTTCAAGTTTGCCTCACATAAATAAGACTTAAAAACTACCCTTGAAGCCCATCTTTTTAAACTACTCTCCAATGTGTACTACAACTATCTATAGGACAAACTGGCAAGAGACTGTGCAACACTAGTGCAAGTGACACTCAATAACTTTCTCCTGACAGCAGGCCAGAAGCTCGCAGATCAGACAATCCATGTGTTCTTTGAACATTATAGCGAACCAGTACCAGTTTTCTACGGGAAAAATAAGTGAGAGTTTGGTTCAGATTCTAGGATTTCAACCTCATCCACAGGCAATTACATCTACTAATTAGGACAGATCTATACAGAACTCTTGACTCACTGTCTTCAAATTCAGTCCTCAAAAAGATTTAGGAAACCCCACTGGCAAGTCCTTTCCTGATTCAAAGCCCTCAGACTCAGAGCACACTATCTTGCAACAACTGATGACCACTTCTCCATCACTGGGATTCATGAGACAGTCCAGGTTTACACCTGTTCTCCTTCCCTTTCATCTCAAAAATGACCTGGCTTGGATGACAAATTATCTGATCACCTTAACCTTCACTAACTCAGCAGTCATTCCCGGCCAGGTTATAAACTTTCTGTGCTCTGCTACATTGTCCAACCATTCCTGACTCCAGACTCCTCTCTGCCTTGAATTTCTCAGAGCTGGTTAAAAGAGTAGTAAATAAATGAATGGTCAAAAGGGAAGAGATAGAAAGGGACAATATCAGAAGCTGCAGAGAAGCCTCTGAGGGTAAGTACAACAGAGCAACATGAAGACGAATGTCACCACTGATGCTTTAAAACATCTGGTCGGTGCATAACAGCCACATCGCACTAAGTACTAGGGTAAAGAATGCTAATCAGACTATAGGCTATTGGTGGGGTTTTTGGGGTTTTTTTTTTTTTTTTTGCTTTCAAAAGTAATTTATTTGGGTTTTCCATATCCTTTAATGAAATGCAAATATATAAACAGAATGGTTTTTGTTTTAAGCCTTAAACTTAGCTTAGACCAATGTCTACAGATAACTCTTACAGATCATTTCTATTCAAATAAAAATACTAATAAGTATAATGAGTAATACTAGAATTAATCACTATGACTTTTTTTAAGAACTGAAAAAGCATTAAGTGTGGCATCTTAACGTAGGTTCACTTGGAGTCTATTGTGGTGGCTATTGTGTTTCTGTCTATCCATCAACCCCCACCCTAAAAGGGCACTAAACTCAGACAGGGCCAGCTGTGAAAAGGCATTCTGATTCATTCATTCAAAAACTTTTACATTCTACCATATGCCCCACGCTGTAGAATTAGACATTAAAAGATAATAAGTTAATGTTCTTAAATTCAATCAATTTAGATGCTGGTGGTAAAAAGATAAAATCCAAGTAAAGAGATGGATCAAATGACTCTCAGTTGTTCTAAGAGAAGTAAATAAACAAGGAGCCTGGAAAGACATGGGAATGAAGAAGGTGCTACATGCTTCAGGAGGACCTCGCTGAGGTGCTGACATTAAAGCAGGGCCTAATGGAAGAGAAGCAGCTTTACCCCTGGAGGGGAAAATCACTGCATGCCAAAGGAAGGGCGTGTGCAAAGGGCTCGAGAAAAGAAGAGCTTGATATACTAAGAAACTATGTAAGAGCAGAGTGGTTACAACAGTAAGCGATGGTGACGGCCTGCACGTGGGTGAAAAGGGCTATTCCCTAAAGGAAACCAAAGAGGACTCAAGGAGGACTCCATGTTTTCTGGCTTTGACAAGAGATGGACTTACTGACATAAAGAAAACAATGGGGAAAGAAGAGAGGGAAGAAATCAAGAGTTTGTTTTGTTCACATTAAATATAAGATGTTCAAAAAATGCTCAATATCACTAATTATCAGAGAAATGCAAATCAAAACTACAATGAGGTATGTATGCTCATGTATAACTGAAAAATTGTGTTCTACACTGGAATTTGACACAACATTGAAAAATGACTATAACTCAATTAAAAAAATGTAAAAAAAATAAGTAAATTTAAGATGTTCACGCAGCTCAGAGTGACTGCTTTACTGATCTGCATGTGACTTCATGCTGAAAATCCCAGGGGTTTTCGGAACAAAATCTGGAAAGAAGATCCTTTTTTCCCTTTAGGGTCAATAAGGTGGAAGGATCCAAATCCTAAAATACCTGCAATCGTTCAGAGAAAATCAGTCTGAGACAGGAGACAGTGTTAACCAATTCAAAGAGAGAAGCAGAGAAGAGAGAATATCGCTTCGTCTAGTCTTCGGATCAGCTGTGCCTTATGCCAGCTCCATCTCTACCCTTCCTTGCAGTTTGATCATATGCACTAATACATCATTCTTTTCACAACTCCAGACCTAACATACCCACCACATGTAGATGCAGACTCTATTTTCTTTACGTAGTAAGTCTATTAGGAGTTGAAAAAGAACTCAAGCCTAATTTATTTAGTTTTAGAAACTCAAACAGGAAACAACTCTGCTGCAAGGAAATACAAGAAGCATCAAGTATTACAAAAGTGCCGTTATCTTCCTAATTCCCTGGGGCCCAGGACTAACTTGAGAGGAACAGAGGTGTTAAAAAATGAACAAACTCAACTGAGAAAATAACCCACTTTTAAAAATGGGAAAAATATATGAACTGACACTTCACCAAAGAAGATACAAACAAATAATTGAACATATGAAAAGATGCTCAGTAGGGGAGGGCACAGCTTAGTGGTAGAGCGAGGAATCAGCATGCACCAGGTCCTGGGTTCAACCCTCAGCACCTCCATTAACATAAACAAACAAACAAACAAACCTAATTATCACCCCCGCCTCCGCAGGAAAAAAAAGAATTTAGCTTTGCTCAGCGGAAAACATGCTTGACATGATTAATCACTAGGGAGATGCAAATTAAATTACAATGATATACCTATTAGAATACCTTTTTAAAAATGACAAGATCAAGCGCTAGTGAGGATACAGAGCAAATGAAACTCTCACACACTGCTGGTAAAATGCAAAACAGTACAGCCACATGGAAACATTCTGGTAGTTTTTTTATAAAGTTAAACACACTTCTACCATTCAACCCAGCAGTCCTCCTTCCAGGTGTTTACCCAAGTGAAATGAAAACCTACTGTAGGAGGCTGAAGACCGTCCCCAGAGAGATCAGGTCTTAATCCTAGGAACTGTAAATGTTAATTTATTTGGAAAAAGGTCTTTGCAGATGCGACTAAATTAAGGATCTTGATACTGGAAATTATCCCAGATTACCACGTGAGCCCTAAATGCTATCAAGTTTATCCTTACGCGAGAGGGACAGAGGAAACTGGACACACACAGAAGAGAAGCCATGGTGTGAAGATGGAGGCAGAGAGTGGAGTGATGTAGCAACAAGCCAAGGAACCTCAGGAGCCACCAGAAGCTGGAGGAGCCTGTGGAGGGAGTGTGTCCCCGCCAACACCTTGATTTGGGCCCAGAAATGCTGATTTCAGACTGCTGGTCTCCAGAAATGTGAAAGAATAAATGCCCAGTTTTTAAGGTGCTCAGTTTGGCAATTTGGTGAGAAGCCACAGGAAAATAAGACAACTATGTTCACACAAAAACCTGTATGTGAATGTTTATAGCAGCCTTATTCACAATAGCCAAAAACTGAAACCAACCCAAATATCCCTCAATAAAGGAGAAAACAAACTATGGTACATCCATACAATGGAATGCTACTCAGCAAGAAAAAGGAACAAAACATTGATACACACAACATGGATTAACCACAAATGTACTATGTTAAATGAAAGAAATCACTCAAAAGACCATATATTATTTCATTTTATGATAGTCTGGTAAATGAAAAACTACAGGGAGAACAGCAGCTCAGGAAAGCAGGCTTGACTACAAAAGGGCAGCACAGAGGATGTTTTTTTGGAGGAGCTAACAGAACTCTTCTATCTCTTGATTTGTGGTGGTGGTTACATGACCCTGAGCACTTGTCAAAACTCGTAAATCTATACACCAAAAAGAATACATTACTGTATACAAACCAGAAAGAAGAAAGGGAGGGAGGAAAAAAGGAAGTTACAAAGGGAAGTAGCTCTGCCATTTACTGTTTAAAAAAAATTTACACACACACACAATCACTTTTTAATTCAATAAACATTTGAACACCAGATATGTGATTCCTTACTCTTATCTTACCCAAGGTTGCTTGCTAGTCCTTTTACGACTTTCCTTCAAAACTGTTCTAATTTACTAACCCTATTTCTCTAGACGGGAGGAAGGGGGAGACAGCTGGAAAATGTGATGGCCTTCCTCATCTCAGACTAGGTAAACTCTGACACAGCACTAATCCATGCATAAACGGCACTTTGAGCACTTTAATAACCTCCCGCATTTCTGTCCACACGCACCAGAAACAAGCCTGGCCCACAGTACTACAGCCCTGACTCCCCAAAGGTGCTCCATTTCCTTCTCTCCCTTCCTTCAATCTTTCTCTTTTGGCTACCCCCCAAAATCCCTTCTACCTAACCTTTTTAGAAGAGTAATCTGTAATCTACAATCCAATTTCAAAAAGTTTGTTTGTAAATCACTGTTTACTACTTGGAACAAAATGTCCTGTTTTAACAGTGTTGTAAAAGTTGGTGAAGACCCTAAAAAATAATCAAATACAACAACATTACTGAAACAGTTAGGTCTCTAACTACTTTTCAACACACAAAGGAGGTGTGAATTGAAGCTCTGGATGACAGAAACACCTTCCCTCCTTGGCCCTATCCCCTAAAACGTGTGGGGGCAAGGAGAGGGAGCGACTCCTAGGCACCAGAAATCTACAAACTCCACCAGGACAAAATACAGTAACTCTGATCTCCTGAGCACTTTAATTACATACTAGTACTTGATAAACATTATTTCATTCAATTATTATAAAAACCCTATACAACCCGTTTCTCAGTTTTACAGATGATAAAAATTAGGGTTAGAAAAGACAGTCTGTCTGCCTAAGATATCACAGAAGTGGGAACACCATTTCTTAGTGATATGAAAAAAGGTACATAAAAAATAACAGGCTAGAGACTTAAGATCTATATCTAGAAAGCTGTGTTACGTTAAAAAGTTAATGTAGATTTCTAGGTCTCAACACAACCTTTAATTAAGTGAGATGGATGACATGTTCCAATCTAAAGTCCTACTACGTATGAAGATCACCACATAGAAGCCTCTTTCTACACTGGAAGCAACCAAGAAGGTGCCCACCTGTAAGTCACACGTCAGCAAACTGTCTCTGCAGAAGGTCAGAAAGTATGTTAGAGTTTGTAGGTCACCTAACTTCTGTACCATCTAGAGCACAGTCTCTGTTTTGTTTTGTCTTGTCTTTCAATAATGCTTTAAAAATATAAAACTGGCTGAAGGTCTATATAAAAATAGGTCTTGCACAGGATTTGGACCACAGGCTGGGTCTAGTTTGCCCACCCCTGCTCTAAATCAATTGTTTCAAGGGTATTTGGAACCGGGAAAGAGAAGAATGACGGACGAGGGAAGGAACATTAAGGCAGGCTTCCTTATGTGCATTCCTATTTAGAAACAGGACAGCCGTGTCACTGATTATCTAGACGTGTCACTGAGCACAACCTTGTCTTTTTCTCTTCCTTCAATCACTTCCCAACATGACTTCTTTTAAATGGCTCTCTTCCTAACTATACGTAAGTATCCATTTGATCTGAAAAGAAACAAAATCATCTTTAAGACTACTTAGTGATGAATTTCCTCCTCTGCTTCCAAATTTATTACCCAAAACCTAAGAAGCAGTAAATCTATGCGGCGATAAGCATGCTAATATACCACTGATAAAGAATACGTCTAGGGATTATCAGTTCACCTAGACTGAGTCATTTCATAAACATATTTACTGAATACCCACTATGTGCCAAACACTACGGAAAAAGCAGGAATCAAAAAGAGCCCTCTTTTAAAAAATTAGTAAGTTTTAAGAAAAACAAAAAAAACTTTAATGTTCAATATTGCTAATTATCAGAGAAATGCAAATCAAAACTACAAGGAGGTATCACCTCACACCAGTCAGAATGGACATCATCAAAAAGTTCACAAATGATAAATGCTGGAGAGGCTGTGGAGAAGAGGGAGCCCTCCTACACTGTTGGTGGAAATGCAGTCTGGTGCAGCTGTTATGGAAAACAGTACAGAGATTCCTTAAAAAACTAAAAATAGACTTATGCCATGATCCAGCAATCCCACTCCTGGGCATATATACAGAGGGAACTCTTAATTCAAAGAGATACATGCACCCCAATGTTCATAGCAGCACTATTTACAATATCCAAGACATGGAAACAACCTAAATGTCTACTGACAGATGACTGGATAAAGAGGTTATGTGTACACACACACACAACACACACACACACACACATACACACACACAGTGGAAAAGAATAAAATAATACCATTTGCTGCAACATGAATGGACCTGGAGACTGTCATTCTAAGTGAAGTAAGCCAGAAAGAGAAATATTGTATCATATCACTTACACGTAGAATCTAAAAACAGGACACAAATGAACTTATTTACAAAACAGAAACAGACTCACAGACACAGAAAACAAACTCATGGTTACCGGAGGGGAAGAGGGTGGAAGTTCAACGTTTGCAGATACTAACTACTAAATATAAGCAAGTTTATACTGTACAGCACAGGGAACTCTATTCAATAACCACTAATGAAAAAGAATATGAAAATGAATGCATGTATGTATATGTACGCCTGAAACTTTATGCTGTACACCAGAAACTGATGCAACATTATAAACTGACTTTACTTCAATTAAACAAATAAATTAAAAAACAACAACAACAAAAGAAAGCCCTCTTGGAGCTTACATTCTAGGAGGAGGAGACAAACAAAAATAAATAAAATATAAAGTATGTCTAATGGCAGTAAGTGCTATATACAAGAAAACAGAAAAATGGCACTGAGTTCCAGGTGTGGTGGAGAGACTGCAATTTTCTCCAAGGCAGTCAGGGAAGAAGATGAGGCAGACAAGCCAAGTAAACACTTACTTTGGAGGAGCCCCCACCTGGAGTCTTTGCAGATGTCATTTTATCCACAAGGCTTCTTTAAGCATGGTCTACTTTTTCCATTGCACGTATCTTAAGACATACTATATTCTTTACTTTTTGCTATTATTTTTACTGTCTACATACACACACACACACACACACACACACACACACAGAGGAATGTAAGCTATAAAAGGTGTGGGATTTTCAGTTTTGCTCACACAAGCTAAGGACAGTACTTGGTATATGGCAGGTATGCAACAGATACTGACTATCTGGGTGGAAAGTGCTCCAAGTAGAGGGAGCAGCAAATACAAAATGCCTTTAGGCAGGGAGGTACCTAGGGACCAAAAGAAAGTTACTGTGGCTGGTGGAAGGGAGGAGAATAACAGGAAATAAAACCAGGAAGTGTGTGTTAAGTGGGACGGGAAAGCCTTGGGAGGATTTCATACCATCCAGAGCAGAAGTCAGAAAACTACAGATCTGGCCTATCACCTCTTTTTGTAAATAAAGTTTTATTGGAAATCAGCCATGTCCATCTGTTCTCATATTGGTATGTCTGCTTTTATACTGGGATCACTGCAACAGAGAAACTTGACACACTTTTCACACTCACTCTGAGAAAGACAGTAAACTATAAATGGTTTTGAGCGCAAGATCTGGTTTTTCCTTTAAAAAGATCAGTTCTCTGGCTGTGAAGACGCAGGGGGACAACGACAAAAGCAAGGAGACAATTAGGAAGCCACAGCAACCGTCTAGTCAAGAAGTCTGAATCGGAGAGCAGTGGTGGAGGAAGTGAGAGGTAGATGGATTCTGCTATGCACCCTGGAGCAGGGTTTGGCAGACTCCTTCTGTAAAGGGCCAGGCAGTAAATATTTTGGGCTTTGCAGGCCATTATTAGTTGCAACTACTCTGCTGTAAAGTGTGAAAAAAGCCACAAACAAATATGGCTGTGCTCCAGTAAGACTTTACATAGACAATGAAATTTGAATTCCATATAATTTTCACATGTATGAAATATAATTTTTCTTTGGATGTTTTTCAACTACTTAAAAAAATTTTTTTAAAACATTCTTAGTCCATAGGCTATATAAAAAGAGGTGGGGGCCAGGTGTAGCTGGGGCCGTAAATCTCCAACCCTGCTCTGAGGGCAGAGCTGGAAGGGTTTGCTGCCGGACTGCAGGTGACGTGTGAGAAAAAGGGATGTCGGACATGAATCACTATGCTGTACACCAAAAAGTAAGGTAACGCTGTAAATGGCCTATACTTCAGTTAAGAGAGAGAAAGAGAGAGTGAGAGAGAGATACCAAACTGTCCCATACACACCGCACAGAGCAAAGGGAAATCCGGGAGAGCCCTGCAGTCCTGTCATCGGCCAGTATCGGCCATTCACAGTCACTGCGCCCATGCTCGTGCTACCCAGGGCCAAATCCCATAAAAAATCAATTGAAGGCAATATACCAGTAAAAACAGCCACATTTTGGGCTTGAGATTTAGGGCCATGCTCTTTCTTAAAATATACACAGAGAAAATTCTCAAGCTACTAAGTTTTTTCAATATATAAAACTAAATCAACACATACACCTTCAATCCACAGCATGATCGGTTTTGGTTTTTGTTTGGGGATGGGGCAGAAATCACAGTAATGAGGACAGATAGGACAAAACAGCAGCAAAGAATTTAAGAAAAAAGAAAAGGGTAAAATGGGCAGGGAGGAGAGCAGATTAGCAAGCCTCTATCTTTATATCCATACCAAAAAAAAAAAAAGAAAGAAAACAAGAGATGTTTCTTAATTAGGATAGGCAACTTCACATAAGACAGAAACTGAAGCAGAAGCTGGAACAGTTACGTGACCCCATAATATATTTTGGTGTGTGCAGTGATTAATTTTACTTACAGGTTCAGTTCACGATTAGATTAGGTGAGGTTAGATTTTAGGTTCGGGTCTCTTTCATTAGCTGAGGAAACACTGTTCATAATTCTCCAACTCTTCCTCATCCTTAAGCCTCGAGACTATTTCAAATGGTTGAGCCAAGGCATAAGGGGAGAGCGATGTTAAGGCAACGAGAAGTTTAACAGAGAAGCCAGAAAATGCCAAGTCAAAGTCAGAGATGCTCCACCAATGTCATCTGCAAGGACATACCAAAACCTTTTGATATATCACTGACATCAAAACCCACAAAAAATCTTTCCAGTGAGGTTGGGGCCATGCCTTGTGTCCCTTCTGTACTAAAAAGAATCCTGACTCGAGCTGGCAGCCCTGTGCGACAGAAAGCAGGACTACAGTCCACAGCCAGATCCCTCAGCCCCTGTGAGCTGGGGAAAGCAGAGCAAGCGAGGAGGGCAGACGCATCAGGCAGCAACTATACAAACAACCTTCCAGACATCACAATAGCATTTAACGTCAATCCCAGTTGATCAACCACGTCAAGACACACAGGCACTAGATAACTGAATACAAAGGCTTTCTTGCCTTAAATTCAAACACAAATTACTGTTACCCATAAAATAGTATTTGCCTGTGAGCAATACAAAGCTGATCACTTTATCTTCAAGGTGCTTACAAATTAGCAGGTCTAAAAGGCCTTCTATACCAATTCACAACTTCCTGTACAGCTTTATAGACACATTTCAACTCCTGGAATAAAAATTATCCTATCTTCTCAACAGAGAAACAGGTAATAAAAAAAGGCTGAGCTAAAATAAACACTTATGTTCAAGAAGTATTCTTCTTCATTTGAAGGTTTTTCTTTTAAAAAAAACTGAATTACAACATTGTTTTAAACATCTTTTTGTCCCTTCCAATGCCATGAACAATTGAGTTAAACAATTTATTGTTGCTCCAATAATCCAAACAGCCAACAAGTCTGATGTGCGTTTAAGAACTGAAAGACAGCAAAGACTCTGCTCACAGATACACAGTCACCCTGGCCACAGGTTTTTCCAGCTGAAATTGACTGGCTCCTTTTTTCCTCTAAGTAACTCCCATAGATATTTTACTGCAAATGCAGGCAAGCGCAAAGACTCTAACTGCTATTAACAAACAAAAGGCCAAGTTCTTTAAAAAACCAGAGAGTCCCAGAAAAAAGCCTAACAGCCATGCTTCCTAAACAGGTCTCAGGGCAGTAAGAGGTGGGAGAAGGGGAGTCGTCCTCCCTTATACAAACAGGTTTAGTTATTAGCACAGTTTAAAAGGGTTCCCAATCCCTTTAATATGCTTATGTGAACCATGAATATGCACTGTTCCTAAACTTACTGTGACAGGGATTCCTCTCAGGAACTCATGTACCAAGGAAGCAATCTGGGAAACATAACTCTTCTACTTATTGTTTTAAAATTAGTATTAAAAGTGAGCAATAAAAATTAACCTCAAGGCTCATTAGTCAAAGATTAATTAAACCTTTTCCTTATAACAAACAGACCCACAGAACATTTTAAGAATCCTTTTCAAAACAGTAGATTTATATGCACATGTCCCTGAACTGAAAACATCAGCGTGAGCACACAAAACTATTAACATCTCTATAATGTAGAACAGATTGAGAGATTAATGGTTACAGACACTAAAGTCAAAGTGTAAAATAAGATTCAAAGAGAACTGCAATATAAAACTGACTACTCTATTTTTAAAAAGAAGAAATGTGAGAACAAGTAGGTAACTCTTCTATAAAGGTGAGGGTGGAACGGGAAGTAGACAGAAGAAAATTTTCTCCAAGGGTAGCATTTAAAGGTCAAAACTTTATTAATTAGGGGGTAGAAAACATTACAAGCCTTCATATTTTTAAGATAATAAATACAATGACTTAATGAGCAAACACAGTTGTTCAAAAAATACTTTGTATGTTACTGAACTATCCAAATGACTTTGGATCTCTGAGGGGTGCAAAACTTACATTTCCCCCCAATTTTTTGCCAAAATCTTTTATTACTTAAATTTTTAATGTAAACTTATTGAAAATGCTCTTCTTTAGACATATTTTTATCCTACATCAATGTGCAATCAAGAAAGAAAAATGTAAGCAAAATGAATTAAGTATTCTTAAACCTTTTTTGAATTCAGAGTTCATCTCTTCTGAATCACTATCCGGTTCGGAGCTGTCAGTGTTCATTTTTTGTTGGTGGTTCTGGTTTATTTGTACAGGATCACTCTTTGAACCACTCACTTCTCAGTGATACAGTAATTCTTAAAGACTATTTCACTCTGGTCTCCAGAATTTTCTTCCAAGCTATTGACTCCATTCTGCCAGTTTGAATGCTGACACTCTTATTAATCTTACCAGAAGGTGTCCACAGAAGGTATTCTGACAAACCAAGACTCATATTCCTTCCTCATATGATCCTAACATGGTTTGTGGATCCCCAAATTTTTATCAGTCTCTATTCGATAGTTTAAAGCACTGCTTTATTTAGGGAAAAAATACCACTGACACTGCAGACTTGACAGTACAGATGACTTACCAGTCACGCACGCGCATGTGTGTGTGTATAATAAAAAGGACAGCCTGTGTGAAAATAACAAAGTTGTCGGCCTTAGTGCTGATTTATGTGAGAGCAGGTTATCTACTTATCTCTACTATCTGGCACACAGTAAGCACTTCATAAATTCAAAGGTTTACTGAATGAACCCCCAACACTCTCCAGTCATCTCGTTGCGATAGCAGCTCAGGCATTTCATTCCTTGCTCAACAGATATTTCAAACTGTAAGCCAGGCCCCTTGATAGACACTGAAAAACAAAGAAATAAAAAGCACTCCTGCCTTTAATTCCAGTAGAACAGGCAGGCAGAGTGTATGATACAGGGAGAAAAATCAGCATGTCTAACGTAACCATGAGAATGTGTCTGCTATGTTCATACAGAAAGAAAAGTCACCTCACCAAACCAGTAATGGTAGTGGGCAGGTCAAGGAGGCTTAAAAAATGAGGATTAGCCCAATAATAAATGCTAGAGAGGGTATGAAGGAAAGGGAGCAGCCCTCCTACACTGCTGGTGGGAATGTAAATTGGTGCAGCCACTATGGAAAACAGTATGGAGGTTCGTTAAAAAATGAATAGAGTTACCATATGATCCAGCAATCCCATCCCTGGGTATGTGAACAGATGAAAATTCTAATTTGAAAACATATGCACACCCTCAATGTCACAGCAACACTATTTACAACAGCCAAGACATGGAAGCAACCTGAATGTCCACTGACAGAAGAACAGATAAAGAAGGTATGGTATACACACACGTGTGTGTATAATGGAACAGTCCTTGGCCATAAAAAAGAATGAAATTTTGCCATTTGCAACAACATAGGTGAAGCTAGAGGTTACCACACTGAGTGAAGTAAGACAGAAAAAGACAAATATTACATAATATTGCTTATATTTGGAATCTGAAAAATAATACAAATGAACTTATTTACAAAACAGAAATATACTCACAGACACAGAAATCAAATTTATTGTTACCAGGGGAAGGAGGGGGAAGGACAGATTAGGAGTATGGGATTAACAGATACACACCACTGTACATAAAATAGACAAACAAAGATTTACTGTGTAACACAGGAAATTATATTCAGTGTCTTATAATAACCTAAAATGGAAAAGAATTGAAAAAAATACATTCATATGTGTAACTAAATTATTTTGCTGTACACCTGACACTAACACAATATTGTAAATCAAATACACTTCAATTTTTTAAAAAAGGTAGAAGATGCTATTAGCTACTTTCATTTTTGTTTGGAGAAACATCTAAAAGAATGACATTCCAAGCAGAGACACATACTTATAAAAACTGAAAGGCAAGACAGTGTGGAGTCTACAAGGAACTGCAGTATGTCGGAAGGCAATGGGTTAAGAAGAGTGTGGCACAGATGAAGTTGCATAAGGAGCCTGAATTTTACCCAGAAGGTAACAGAAATCCATAAGACTTGAGGATTCTAAACAAAGGGAAGACATGATATTGTAGAAAGAGTAAATCAGACAGACATATAGAGGTGAGCTCCAGAAGTCTAGACTGGAGTCAGCTAGATAATATAAACCCCACGAGGGCAGGCATTTTTATTCATCTGGTTCACTGCTTAATCCGCAACACTTATCATATGTCAGGAATGTTTATTGAATGAATGAAGGAAAACCAGCAGAAAGAACTGCAATAACCCAAGAGAGAAAAGAACTGAGTTAAGGCAACAGGAGACAGATACAGAAGCATGACTAAAGCCGCTAAACAGCAATTACTCTGTGTGTGCATGTGCGTATAATTTTGGGAGCCTTGTCAGTATTCAGTATCACCTTTCCCTTCTACTAATACAGCTCAGAGAGACCAACAGTAAATTGTAAATTCTAAGCTCTGCAAAAAAAAAAAACCCAAGTCAGTTGATTAAAGAGGTACAAAAATACCATTAGGAAACTGTTCCTAGTGGCAACATGAAGGAAATCAACATTATTTAATTTACAGTCAGGACTACAGTTACTCTCCATCTCTGCTGAAGTCAGAAACATTTGGGTCAACATTTACTAAGTGTTCAAACAAGCAGAGCAAGCTTTTAGGTGCCTACAATGAAATAAGATGAATTTAGATTAGCGATAAAGAAATTCGTAACCAAGAGTCAGTAACATCTGGTTAATGGACGAATGTTAGAGAGTCTTCCTCTCTATTTGTCTACAAAGACAACATACAGATATTTAGGGGAAGTCATTTAATCTCTTTTCATCTGTTAAAATATGGGTTCAAATTGTAGGAATTCCTAAGACTTTTAGTTCTACAATTAAGACTCCCTCACCTATTAAGGGCCTTACACTTGTATGCATGTTATTTTGAAAGTGCTCTTCTTTTACTGTTTTACCTCCAAGAGAATTTTAACATTTTTACATGGCAAGAACATTTTTTCTTAATTTTCCTCAGTGCATACATAATAAGCTGCTCTGCAGGCAGGTCAGGAGGGAGGGAAAGTAACAGCTAAGGGCCTCCTACTTACCAGTACTATCAAGCAGTGTTCTGTATCATCTCCACAACTATGTTCACCATCATGATCCCATTAAGAAACTGAAGGGCAAGGAGGTTAAATTCTCTGCCCAAGATCACACAACTAGTTCAGCGGTGAAACCAGAAAGCAAACTCCAGAGCCCAAATTCTATTCACCACCCTAAATGATGGTAACTGATCTGAGTGCCCAAGGACAGCATCCCCTTCCGATCCAGGCATTACATGTTTTTCAACATTGGCCAGAAAAAGCAATTTACAGAGCTTCACGGTATAGCCACGTTGAGATTTCCTAGCCCCTCGAACCTGTCATGGCTTCTTTCCCCAGATGAGAAAAGGGGGAAGCAGGTGTCTGGGCTGCTCTTGAGGGGCACTAACTTTAGTTCTTTACCCTTCTTTTCCCAATGATACTCATGATAAACGACAATCACATGCATGACATATTCTCGGAGTATCCCTAGGTATATGAGCAACTCATGTTCCAAGACAGCATATCTGAATGCAAATAAATCAGTGGTGTTATTATAGAGGTAACTACCCCAATTTTTAAAACAAATCATTCATTACTTTAAATTATTTTCAACACATCTTACAACTGAGTGTAATACACTGCTGTTCTAGAGCAGGGATAGACAAACTATGGCCTTCAGACCAAACCCAGCCCACCTCCCATTTTGTAAGTAAAGCCTGATGGGAAGACACTCGCTTATTTACATATTGTCTATGGCTCCTTTACTCAAAGCTGAGTAATTAGGTCAGAGGCTGTAAGGCCTGCAAAGACTGAAATATTTACTACCTGGTCCTCTACAAAAAAAAAAAAAAAAAAGTTTGCCAACATCTGTTTTAGATCAACAAACAATTCAATCAGAATTCTACTTTATACCCATTGGGAACTTAGATGTCAATACATCAGACAACCTAGTTTCAGTATCTTCATAAATCTGTTTAAAAAGCAGGTTTTGTACTTAAATTTTCAGAGCTCCCTGGACTTATGACCCATCACAGCTTCGTATCTTATTGTTCTTATTTCCCTGGCTTTCCCATATGACTGAGAGCAGAGTATCACCACATTTTAAAGATCCCCAGATGAAAATTTGAGAAGCAGTGCTATCCAATATAGTGCTTAATTATATTAAAGCCCTTAGTTTTGGTCTCACTATGGGCCAGGTAGCTTTGCGGGGGAAAAAGAACAGCTCTTAGGCTTCATCTTTAATCTTGAACCTCAAGATACTAAATAAAGACCTATTTTGACAACTTGACCAAGGGGCGTAGTTGCGGGAGGGGGGCGCGTTGTTGTTGTTCTTTTACTGGGAGGAGAGAGAAATACTGTTACTTAAAACATAGGGCCAAATGGGGGACTGTCAAACACTTTGCCTGTTTCAAAAGAATACGACCAGAGAACATCCATCCTAACTTAAATGGACTACAGAGTATATGAAAAATGCTTTTTAAGCTGTCTAGATGTCTGCTTCAGTGTCCTGTAAAAACTGATACATGTTCATGAAAACTTCAGTCTTCAAAATATGATGGCAATATTTTGTGGGTTAATAAATTATTTGTTTGGTTTTGTTTTGTTGTTTTACTAGAGAAAGGAGAGGGAAATCACTACTTCCTGCTGTTTATTTTTGAAGACAAAGGCTTAAAAAAAAATCACTGGAGCTATGAGCTGCTCTGGCATGAAACAATCTTCAATAGGCAGCTGCTTGGTGCCCTGGGTGATCAGGTTCTATTACTTCCCTATTATGGAAAAGGAACCGAAGCTCATGGAGAGCAAAGTACTTTAAAGATCAAACAAAAAGTAAATGATGAGGCTGAGATAAGCACTCTTAAAGATAAGCCCCAAACTAATCAGAATTAATGTTATAACAATTCAGGGAGTACTTTAAATGACTGTACCAATTTACCAGAGTTTCAGTTTATCTAAACTCTGAATTCACAGTGCTTTTTTCTTTTGGCCACTCCACCAGCCTCTCCACTCCAGCATGTATATTAAAGCTATACAACCTTGGGCAAATCACTTGACCTCTATGAGCCTTTGTTTCTTCTATAAAATAGACAATCTTCCTTTAATGGTGGTTGTGACCTAAATATAATATCTAGTATACAATATTCATTCAAAATTATGTTAAGTTTTCAAATACAAGTACTACATTATATGCACTTAAAAAGACTGACAAACAAGGTCATACCATACCATCGGTAAAACAGTTTCCTTGCCACCAGTAGACAGCAACAGGCTTTTTATCTGAGGAGTGAGGGGGTGCCTCACTCCGCAGGATAGAAATCTATCAGTATAAGCCACTGTTTACAAGAGAGATTCAGCAAAAAGACCAAGATATTTCTTAAAGTAACATAATAACAGTTTAAAAACAAAAACACCAACAAATTTTTTGAGTACCTCTAAGAATCGTATGTTTTTAAGTAATTAGGCTAAAGACAGCCTAGTAGTAGAAATACAGATCAGAAGTTATCTCTGGTCACTAGGCTGGAAGAGCACACTCCAATCAGAGTGAAAGAATGGAGTCAAAAATGAATACTGATTTGTCACTCAGCAGACCGCCAGAGATCAAAGTTTTGATAAAACCACGCTGCCAAGGGTGTAGGGAAACAAGTCTCTCATACAAGGAGGGTGAATCTCTACGGAGAGAAATTTAGAAATACCAAAATTACAAAGACACATTCTATGTCTAATTATTCTAATTCTAGGAACTTGTAAGTAAAACAATGTATAAAGGAGATTATTTAGCTGAGTAACGTTTGTAATCACAAAAAAATTGGAAACAAATGTCCATCAACAAGGGGCTGGCTATGTAAATTATGGTACACCCACACACGGAAATACCACCAAGCCTTATGTGTTGATATGGAATACACTTCAGATATATTGCTAAGTGGGGAGAAAAAAAAAAGTAGGGTGCAAAACAGTATGTTAAGATATGTTATCAACTGTGGGAAAAAAGGCAAAAGGAAAAACACATCTATAAAGTGATTGCTTATATACACACAGAATCTCTCTGAAAGGTGAAAAAGAAACAAAACTCACCGGCTGCCTCCCAGGAGGAGAACCGGCTAGCTAGGGAACAAGGGTTAGAAGATATTTTTCAAGAAATTCTCATTTGTACTTTTTGAACTGTATATACTAATGAATGTATTATCCTTGGGAAAATACAATTTCTTAAACTTTTAAAATTACTATATGGGTACCAGAGAAAAAATATTACCTTGAAGGAAGTAGCAAATAGTATTTTTCAGCTGAGGTGTCAAACTTGCACAAACATCTGAAACGATCTCCCTTTTTATCTATATATTTTGAGAGGATAAATGGTTCTGCTTCTAATTTTAGCTTGGGCACATTATTAACAGAGTTAATAATTTAAAAAAGCAAAACTTGTTTTCTATCATTCCCTCTTCCAGTTTAAACTTGAGAGCTTCCATTCAACAAACATTTTCTGAGCATCTTACAATGTGCCAAGACCTGGACACAAGGATTAATAACACACATGATCTGATAAATGGTTTAACATATGTATGTAATACACGCTAAAGCAGCACCCACTTTTTTTCAATGCTTGTCATTTTCATGAACCAGAGGCAGCCTAATGTTGCTTAAGAAACCTGGGTTCTAGTTCTATTTATTCCCTTAACTACCATGCAATTCTGCATCAGTAAAACCTGGCCACCACAGCATGGCGACTGCCTACCTTACTACAAGTACTTCATCAAAAGAAAATATGTGAAAGCAAAATTCTTTAAAACCTGTGGAACACTTCAAAAACATGTCATTACCACCTACACAAAGTTTTAGGGAAAAAGACTTTCTTTTTCCTTCCCTAGCTTTCCTGGCTCAAGTTAAGAGTTCTCTGCTTAGGTGAAGTTACCAGAAATAAAATTGTTTTTTATTGTTCCTTAAAGTTAGTAGATAATGGAGGCAACCCACTTGTAAAGCATTCAGAGAGAGTAAAAGGTGAAGTTTTTACTGAGAAGTACATACATAAAGCCCCACACAGACGGAAGCAGGTATTCAACAGCTACGACAAGGGAGCCCACACAGCACCTCAACCAAGGCCTTGATGCCCTCACAGTGCAGGCTTAATGAGAACACCAGGAAGCCTAGGGGGGCAGCAACAAGGGCCCAAAGGGCAATACAGACAGGCTGCAGAAGTCACAACAGGGCTTGTCGCACTGGCCGCCTCTCAGCCTTCCTAATGATGCGCTTTCTCAATGCCCTAAATTTGAAGGTGCTCGCTTTAAAATCTTGGCCTATTCTTATGCAATGAAAGGAATGTGTTTACCTCTGCTACCACTGCTGTGTTACTTGCCCTGTAGAATAATTCTTCAGATAAAACAAATTCTTTCTTCTACCATTAAAAGGCAAAAAAAAAAAAAAGGGGGTTGGTGGGAGGGGAGAAAAAAATAAATGTATCCTGCTGGCTTGGAGGTTACTCTGTCATACCTTTAACCATCAGCTCAAAGAAAGCATGATACCAAGTGTAAAACCTGCTTTAAAAATGCAAAAACATGTAAAATGCTAACTAATGCTGGGGAGGGTAATGACTTCAAAACCAAGATCTAAAAGTCAGACATGATTTGGTTTTTTCTCCATACTTAAGTAAACGTTTATTATGGGCCTACAATGTTTTGCTTCTAGGCCTTTGTACATGCAGTTCCCTCTGCAGGAACCACGCTCTTTCCCACCCCACCCATTTGCTTCCCCCGCTCACTAACCTCTCACATGTGACTTCCTCTGAGGCTTCCCTATCTTTCCCCACCCCCTCTTCTGTGTTGCCACAGCACTGTTTTACCCACTCTGAGCGCTCATCACTGAGTGTGTCAGTTACAGAGACTGTATCTCCTTCATTTGGGACCCAATCACTGTGCTGGCACCTGAAGATGTCCCATAAATACTTGCAAAGCACCAGACACTGCACTAGACGGCCGGGGTACAAAGATGAAAAGCAGACCTAAGGTCACTATCGAGTAAGAGAGACAGGCTAGAGCAACAACACAATGTGAAACAGGCTAGGATGGAGGAATGTGCAGGACACCTGGGGCCTGGAGGGAGCTCTCTGAGTCAGCCTGGAAGCGAGATGGGTGCCAAGGAAGAAACAGATGTGCCCAAGCTAAATCTTCAAGGTTAAATAAGAGCTAAATGTGAAGGAGAAAAGGATTCCTGACAGGACAAAAACACAGGTGCAAGAGAAAACAAGGTGGACCTAACGAACTCCACGCGGAACGTGTAGTGCTTCTCAAACCTCAGCATGCATCAGAACCGACTGGAGGGTTTGTTAATGTATCAATCACTGGGCCCTACCCCTAGTTCGACTCAGTAGGCCCAGAACTTGGCCCAAGAATTTGCACTTCAAACAAGTTTTCAGTGACGTTACTGCTACTTCTGGTCCTGGACCACACTCTGCCAACTGGTATCGTGGAAGGTAGAGGGCATATGGAGGAGGAGGAGCAGACAAGTTTGGAGCTACACATGAGGTGAAGGGGGGGTAAAAATCACATATACTACACCACAGAATTTGACATTGAATGCTCTTAAGCAGAGAAGGGAGTATTTTAGAAAGACGGTAATAATAGCTAACATTTATAGAGCATTGGACTTACGTGTCGCCCAGTTCAACAGCAACTAGCCATACGTGGCTATTTCAATTAAATTAATTAAATAAAATTTAAAATTCAGTTTCTACAGTCCACCAGCCACATTTCATGAGCTCAAGAGCCACGTATGACTAGTGCTATTGCACTGAGCACAGATACAGGACATTCCATCATCGCCAAAGCTCCATCATACTAACTCATTAAATCTTCATTATGAGACAGGCACTGTATTATTCCCGTTTTACAGAAAGAAATGTGGCAAAGAAAGATTAAGCAAATTACCCATGGTCATAAAGCGAGTAGTGCCAAGTGATGTGCAAACCTAGATGGTCTGGTTCTGGAACCTGTGTTCTTAATTGCTTCTTAATAAGATCATTCTTGGCAATCATGTGGACTGGAGGCAGATGATACTGGAGGAAGGAAAACAAGTGAGGAAGCTGCTACAATAAATCAGGAGAGAAATGATGGGGACCAGCACCAAGAGAGCAGCGGCTGGCATGGATAAGAGGGTGATTAAGAGATGATACAGAAGTGGAAGAGAAAAGACTGGGGATGGACTAGAATTGAATCCAGAAGAGGTGCAAGTGAGGTGCAGAAGATGGCACCAAAGTTTCTGTTTTAGGAATCAGAGTTAACAGCAATGCCTCATCACAGTAAGAAACCAAAAGTGCAAGCTGGAGGAGGGTGACGAACTCCATCTGGGTCACCATGAATTTGCACAGACTGAGGTAAGTAAGACACTACACAGCAGGGTATACAAGTTCAGAGCTCAAAAAAAGAGATCTGGACTAAGATATGAATTTAGTCATCAGAATAGAGAAGTTAAGTCTAGAGATAACCTAGGAAGATAAAAATAAGTAGACAAAGAACAGAACCTTACGAAATCCAACATTTAAGATACAGGGACAAGATAAAATGCCAGTAAACTGAAAAAGAATTACCAGAAAGATGGGAGGAATCAGGGAAGACACCTAGGAAAGAATGACCCCAGAGGCCAAGGGAAGAGAGAATGGTGTCCAAGTACTAAATGCTGCTGAGAGGTCTTAAGATAAAGACTGAAAACAGTCCACGAGAGCTGTTTCAAATGGTGTTCCAGGGCCAAAGGCCAGGTTGCAACAGATAGGGCACAAATACAGACTTTTTTTTCAAGGAGTTCCAAAATGAAGGGGAAAAGACAGGGTGTGTAGATGGAGAGAAGGATCTGGAGCAGTGTTTTTTGTTTGTTTTTATTCTAGTGTGATGGGAGAGACTTCCCCCTGCTAAGAGGCAAAGAGTGAAAAGACTAGAACACCACTGGTGGAAGAAGGCCCCTAAGACAGGAGAGAACAGGATCCTACACATGAACGGAGATGCTACCTCTAGACAAGTGACTTCTTTCATGTCCTCTAAAGGGCAGCAAAGGGGGGTAAATAAGTACAGATGTGTCTGAGTTAGTATGGGAGGGTAAAGTTGAATGAGCTCATATGGCCGGATGGAGTCTATTCTATGAAGTAGGATATGGGAGTGTGGGCTGAAAATGAGAAAAGCAAAAGGGCTGCTGCAGAAAGAACAGACTGCAGACACAGACATACATCCCTAAGCAGAGGGCAGAGCTGAGATTAGAAGCCACAAATTTGTAAGTGGCACACCACCACATGGTTTGTGCAATTTTCTTCAAAATGATAATACAGACCCTTAGAGGATCAGGGAGAGAATGGCTGGCTTAATGTCAAGGTTGGGGTCTGCCAATTAGATGCAAGCGTAAAGCGAGTAACTGAAGTGATAAACCTTCAGTCAAGCAATTAGGAGAAAAGCATTCATGGTGGGAAGGGGCCACCCATCAGAATCACATAGGGAAACGTCTTCTAACCACACACCATATGAGGCCTTGATGAGATAAAAGAGCAGGTGCCACAGGAGTGAGGAGAATGGTGGAAAATCAGGGCAGTTCTAGTGAGGGAGTGGGACAGAACAAAATGAAGGTTTCCAGAAGTACACTGTCCTGGGTTCAAAGTGTGTTCACAAGAGTAAGTGTGAAGGGTGTTGCTTCGGGTATTGGTCTGAATTCTAATTACTAGATAACTGTCCCCTGACTCTCTCAGCCAGCTCCCCTGACAGGCCATGCTGGTTCTGAGCCCGTTCTCAACCCAGGCTGTATATCAGATGCACGTGGAGACTTTAAAAAACAAACACACGAACTGAAATCTGGGCCCCATTGCTAGAGTCTACTTCAGCTGGTTTGGCAATTCTAAAGTGGATTTAGTGTCAAGAACCACTGCTTTAGAAAGAACGGACTTTAGATTTATGTTACAGAATTAAAGGAAAACTGACTGGCATAAGAATAAATGAAATAACTAAAGCAGGAAAATGGTGAAAGAGGATCTAAACTCTATCAGCCATTTGAAGATGTCCTGGAGAGAAAAGCTGGGAGACTATGAAAGCACAGCATCCCACTCAAGATACACCAAGAAATGTAATAATGCTTCCAAGAGTTCTCTTATGGGTTCTTGAAAACTCAGGAGTTAAATGCTTCGCTGCAGCCAATGACTAAGAAAAAAGGAAAACCTGCACTCCACTAAGCCAAAAGGACTGAAAACCAACACTGAACAACAGCTCTTAGGGCAACTACAGCTCACAATCCCCTGGAGGAAACAGCAGCCCACAGTACAAGCATGGTAAGGACCCCACTTACCTGGAACCCATGTCTTCCACACAAAAGGTAAAGGAATCAGCTGTCTTCTTTCATACATACAAAAATTTTAAGTTTTTAGCTGCCAGATTGTTTTTCTACAGCAGTCATTTTCTACTAACAAATTTTACCAATAATTTTTAAACCACCTACTGCAAATCTAAGTGCTAGACTCCTGTAATCTCTATGCTTAATTTCAACCCTAAAGCAGATAGTGCCATACTATTCTATCCAATTATTTTATAAGTAACTGCCCCCAATCTTAACCTTTATTTGCCACTTTCTAATGTATTTGCTAACTTTTATGACAAAGTAAAAGCAATGCAAAGACGAACTGTTAATCATAAAGACTAAAAAAAAAAAAAAGCAGGGGGTGGGGGGAGTCCCACTACTAAAGAAGAAAAACTCAATAACAACAAAAAAACATGACCTATTGCTGCCTTCCCTGTAAGGTTTGTTTACTGGCATTACAAAATCACCCAGAACCAAGATATTACATATATATAAAAATGAGTGGAAATTGTATACTCCTAGGCCACCCATATTTAATGCCTTTAAGGAGAATTACTTCATTAATTAATAGAAAGGCTTATACCCTTCTATCTCAGTCTTAAACATTTTAAGTTTGAACCAACTACCTAAGTCACTTAGACACCATCTGTGTTGGAGACTTTCTGAAAATCAGACTTAACTGTAAGTGGACTTTTTCCCCCCAAAACTCAAGAAGTACTTTTCCTTCTGGCATTAAGGTAGTTTAACACATTCTTCTAATATTTATTTAAAACAGGAAGACTTTCTAATTCAGGCCATAAGAAAGCAGTCTTTTCCAAGAAAAAAAAAAAAAGTCTCGACTTTCTAGGATGTGTATACAGCTAGCTATCTTCAAACACCGAAACAAGCAGATTTACATACTTGTGGTTTACAAAAACCACCAAAATTCTCTACACCAGGGTTTATTCTATGGTTTCCATTAAGGAAACAACTTCTAACATTATTTTATACACTAATAATACTTGCTCTCTGATGCTATAAAGCAGTACTACAGCCTAATGAAAAAAAGCACAGAACCAAGAAGGGCCCAACCACTTCTCCCAGATGTGATCAACTTGCTAGGTGGCACTGAACAAGACACTTAAATCTCTCTGGTCCTCTGTTTCTCTATTTGTGAAATAAGATTAGAATCACTGTTATCCAAGATTGCTACTGGCTCAAAATTCTACAAAATGCAAACAATTCTATTCTTTTTTCCTAAAAATTTATCTATAATTTGTAAGCATAATATAATCCAACTATAAAATAGACATTAATCAACACTGAAACCAGACTTATTTTTTTTAAGCAGGTCTTTTTCTTTAATTCCTAGCGGTTAAAAAACTACTTTGACCCAGAATGGCATTCTGCAAATCTAAGTGCTACACTCCTATAATCTCCGTGCTTAATTTCAACCCAAACCAAATAGTGCCATACTACGAACTATCTCTTCACCTGTTCCCTAATGAAGCTGAAAGTAATTCTCTGGATTTGAATTTACAGAGTTATGTACAGTGCTGATGAAAGCCATCTGTTGGGAACTATGACTTTCCTGTCAAAGGAAAAAACCTGAAGAAACAGCCTAGGTTTTCCTGGGAACCAGCTGCAGCTGAATGAGTCCTAATCCTACTCCAGCTGGGAAAAGCAGAAGGGTGAAGTCGCTGCTCGTTTAATTCATCTGCTGCAGATCCTTTGTGAACTGACTCCACCCCTGAGTAGCCAACTGGTAAACAACTTTACCAGAATGAGGCCCTTAATTAATTCCAAAATGTAACATCTATTCGGTTTTTTAAATATTTTAAATCAGAGCGTAAAAAGTATTTACCATCCCTTTAAAAGACCGTTCCCAGTTCACTAGGAAAAAATATTTTCAATTCTGTTTTAACCAGCAAACTTGGCACCCAGATTCAGTCCTCTCACATAGCTAAGAACCATGTCAGTGTAAATATACTTCTCCAGTATTCTAAACAGAAAGGGAAAAAACATGAAGGAGAGCCTTACAACCTCAAGAGGCCTGGAATGATACATTTTTTCCCCAGATTCATCAAACAGTTCCTGTTATCTATTTGCTTTCATAGTATTAACGGTAAGTGTAATGTAAAACAGGATGGCCCATGTGTCAGGATGAGTTGAATAAAAAACAGGCAGCAGAATAAGAAGAAAGATAATGTATTTTGCATACACTTATTTTCCATTTGGTGTTTTATGAGAAGCCATAATGAAAACTTATATTATTAAATAGCTATTATATAAATATATTATGCCTATAAAACTTAACCATGTAAAGTTCTTTTGAGACTTCAATAAGAAAGTACATGTTAAAGCGCTCAGAACAGTGCCCAACACACGGTCAGGCCTTAACAAATGTTAGCTATTAATAGGTTTCTATAAGCAACTGCTTTCATTCCCTTGGTCTCCTGATACAGGGCAAAGAAAGAGGTCAAGATGGTTAGATCATCTAGGGCTCTTTTCCCGAAGCAATTTGTAGTATCTGATGACTTCATTCATTAATTCCCTCACTTTATTTCCTCACTTTATTAGAAGCTGGCCCAAGAAAGAGCAAAGTGCTAGCAACTGTAAGTGTAAGAAGAATGTTCAGGTCATGCGCACTGGCTGGGTATACAAGCTTTGATTAGCAATGGCTAAGTCAAAGGCTGCTGTAGTAGCTCACGTTTTCTTCCCGGGTGGGTCATGGGCTGAAAATTACCAAAACACACAAAGCTCACAGGCCAACTAGAAGACCAAAAACGTATCTGTACGGTCAACTGTATTTAAACAAATACTGCATTAGAAATATATCCTTGCCTGAGTTATTTTTAAATTTCTGTGTTTTTTTTGTAAGAACAGATCTGCTAGACAATGTCAATTTATACTAACCACATTTATTCTTAATCACCTCAATGAGTTGTTAGTAACAAGTTTTTATTTCCAGCCAGCTTCTCTTCAGGATCCAGAACATTTAATAGTCATCAAAAAATGGTTCAAACAATGATGTAAGAAATGTAAAATTAATTGTGATCATAATCAATGTAATTAATTATAACATAAGAAAATATAATTACTGACCTCAATCAGTTGCAAACTCGGTAACATTACAAAAATCTACATTATTCATGTTATTGTGTTCTTGCCATTACTTGAAAAATAAAGTCAACTTCTTATGGTTAGGATAACTTTCTCTGAAATAATCCTTCTTTACTTAGAGACTGACACAGCTGATATCCTCCATTCCCTCCCCTACAATGTAAGAATTAAAACTTGCAACTTAAAAAGTTTCCTAATAACTATACTATAAAATACACTTGCTTGTATGCTCTCATAAGGAATCTTAAAATATACTTTAAATTGAGAACTTCTTCCAGTTTTTACTACTAATTTATCTATTCTCAACTTTTATGAAGCATCTTTTGCTTTCAGGTTTTTTGGTGCGTGTGGGTGCATGTGTGTTTGTAAGTAAACAATTGTTCTGTCAAGCAGTCAACACACCCCTGAATTTAATAGCACAATTACTATAAAGTATCATAGCAACAACATATGAAAATGACATTACTAAGCTTACATTTATAAACATCTTTATCATACCACCATTCTATCATATAAAATATGAAACAATTTTACTATAAAGGCCATTTTCAAATAGCTAAATCAAAACTATCATTCTTAACTCTCAGTAACTTGAAAACGTATTTCCATTCTCATCAGCATTTCTATATCAAAAACGAAAGCTGCTGTCAAAGCCCCATTTATTCTATGAATTTAAAATACCAAATTCCAGTAACACAAAATAATTTGGACTCTACTAAGAGTTTACTGAATTGAGATGTAACTTGTATTAGAAGGCTAGTGATTTATCATTTGTTCTTTCTGCTCCAAGTCACCTGAGTAATAACCTAAACAGTAACACTAGGCTGAAAATACCTTCTCTTCCCTTTCCAATTAGAATGCTTCAGCAAAATGTAATTCTGTTCAACAATACTCCACAGACCAACAATGCTCTCCTGATTTGACTGATTACCATAATAGATTTCTGGACTAGTAATATGGAACATAAACTATAGATGTGCCAGTAAATTATTCTATGAGTGTGTAAAATGAACCCAGAAATTTGAAATGAAGGTGAAAATTATTCCTGAAAGGGAAACAGATCCTTCCAAGACTCAGGTCTAAAGTAATTCTTTGACCTGGGCCATTACAATCTCAAATAATAATTAGCCCCACCCAAGAAACATCCCATTCTTTCTCAGAGATCCGCAATATCTCATTGTTATGGAAACATAGTGAATGTAAAAAGAATAAAAATTATATTTCATAAACTAAAAAAAGAATTGCAAAAAAGTTTCACATTTCTATGCTGTCAGCCTTAATCTCCAACAGGACCTAAATCCTAATGCACTGTTCATGGTAGGTATCTAAATGCTTAATGAATGAATAATGAATAAATGAAGTAAATGAACAAATTACCTTACAGTAATGTCTATATTTCAAAAAGAAAAAAATTTGCAAGGAGGAAGTTTTTATTTACACCAGTTACACGCTATCACCCTCACCTATATCCCACAATTCAAGGGAAAGCAATATTTTGTCTCAAATGAAAGCATGCTATTACAGCCATGCAACCAATTTCAAACTACAAATTAGAAGGCTTCAGTGACACTCAAAATGAAAATTAATAAACAAAGAAAATATTTTTAAGAAAAAAGTAAAATATCATGTAGATCAAACTATTTTTTAAATGTATAGACCTCAGGTATACAAAACTAGATTATTCATAATCTTTGGTTTCTGATACATTCTTACCACTGGTTCAAAGCGAATTTTAGAATTCTATGATAGGAAGAGAAAAAAGGGATGCAAATAGGAAAGGGGAAGGGGGGTGTGTCCTATTACAATTAGAGAATGCGCTATGAAGTTAACACCAAGGACCTTATAATCCTGTACTTGAGCGCAGTGACAGGCATTATACATAACAACCCCCGAGAGGCAGCAGGTATAGCTGCTACCAACTCCTGAGCCAGACTGATCAAGTTCAAAGCCTAGCTCTGTCACCTAATACTTTTGTGACTTGAACAAGTTACTGAACCTCTTTTATGCCTCAGTTTCTTCATCTGTTAAATAGCAGTACCTCTCTCATTGAGCTGTGTGAGGATTAAATGAGTTAATACATGTACAGCTATAAAGTGATGCCTGGCACAGAGTATAAAATATTTATCATTAATTTAAATAAACTCATCATAAACTACCACAGCCTAAAGCTAGCACAGAAATTTCCCTTATAACATGGATAAAACTTTTAAATCACAGATTTATCTTCACATTCTCCTATTTATCAACGTGAAAACACACAAGTTCAAGTGTCTTCACAAAAACTCTTAAAAATATTTCTACACAGCTATCTCACCAAAAAGAGCAAAACAAGAATCACGCAGTTGCTGAAAATCTAACATACAGTTCCTTCCAAAGCTTAATATCACACACATGCGCGCACGTGTGCACACACACACAAAATCAAAAGTTAGAATTGATATTAAAAAAAAAAAAGTAAAGAGGAACTTCCTCTCTCACCTCACGGCTGAGCAGACCAATAGATAGATGTATGTGCGTTCTCCAGACAATGACGCTCTTTCAGCTCCAAGCAGAGCTCCTGGCCCACAGTAGGCGCTCAATAACCAGTAACTGAATTAATGCATGCCTGAAAGTGAAACTACTACTGGCATGCACTTTCCTGTCTCCACCACTGTCAAATACACTCAGGATAATTTTTTTTTGAGATTATCTATGTTCATAACAATAAATCAATCAATTCCATATGAGAATTGATTGGATAGTTTTAAAAAAGAAGTAGTTAAATACAATAAAAGGAACAGATTATAATCTGTTCAAAGGAGGAATAATTCCTTGCCCTAGGGTTCACTGTAATGATTTTGAATCTGAGCTTTTCATATCTTTGGGGAAAGTCACCACTGAAAATGAGACTCCATTCAAAAATATGTAACAGATCTTATTAACTCTAATTTTGCAGATATCATGAAATCTGGTTTCCAATCAGACCAGTACAAATGTATGGAAGTTACTCGATGAAACTCAATTTTCCCAAATGCACACTCCAAATTTAGTTACTTCAGTTAAGAACACCATATATTAAAGTTATGTAACCAAAGATGTATTTCCAACCAAAGCAAATCAGCAGATCTCTACTGGATTAAACTTTTTTTTTCTTAATGCAAAGATCTCAGCTCAGCTGCAAAATAAGGATTGTTGGATTAGATGGTTCTCAAAGTCGCTTTCAAAAGTAATATCCTAGGGTGAGAGAACTCAGATTTGTCCTACATTGTACTATATACTGACTACCTTTAAAAAAAATAGGCACAACTGACATTTTATGTATGGCCAATATTTTTTAAAATTAAAGTATCTAATTCAAGTAAGGGAAATTATAATAAACACAAATACCCAGTGTTCTAACAAGAATGTATAATACCCAATTCACAGATATGACACTGAATTCATTCTAAACTATAAATTATTTCCTGTTTCCATGCCGTAAATCTGTAGATCATTTGATAACAGTTGTTTGAATCAATCGTTGTATTTCATTTAACTTCAGTCATATGTGATCAAAAAATAGTTCTCACAGATAAGCACTGATAGTAGAATTTGGTCATTGTCCACCTTGAATTTCTAATACACACCTTTAACAAATGCTCAAATGATACAGAACCAATTTATGAATGGGACTATCAATTCATGACTCCATCAAAATCATTTTAAGGATAATAACAGTAATATAATACTTCTATTTCAAAGTTTACAAGGAAAATTGAACTGTAAAATAGATCTCTAAAAACTTCATCTAAAAAGAAAAAAAATACTGTTAATTTTCAATTGCTATTTAAACAAAAATCTACTGATGGGTTATTAACTGCAATGAATTTAGATCAAATCTCAAATATTTTTAAATACACTCAATGTTAACTTTACAATCTTATCATCCTAGAAGTAGCCTCTATGATCTTAAGCAAAATGAAGATGTTACTAGTGTACACTAAGGTGTCAAACAACTTAAAATACTACCACTCTCCACAAAACTACAATTCAGAGCACTTAAATTCACAGCTAAGACACTAGGTCAATGTGAAAAAGAGCTCCTAACAAAACAAAACTCTTCTCATCCTCGACTATCTATTTAAGGCCAAAATTTACTGTGAAGAATACATACTTTCAACTGCACAAAATAAAAGCATAAAATACACAGCACTTACGGTATACCATTTGTGTAGCAAGACTCCCAACTCCCCAGAACTTTACTAATATAGGATATTGTATTCCTGATCCATGCAGCTACACCTGTCGTCAATAGTAACATTCAGGACTTCATCATATGCAAAAAATTATAAATGACAAAAAGTTAGAATACAAACAGCAAAAATAAGAATCACTAAATCTGCCTCGCCACTACTATGGTCAGGACAATCAGCCTCATTCCTGTCTGATAATCTGCAAGAAAATGGAAAAAAGAAAGATGATAGGTTCTTAAGAGTTTCCAGCATTTTCGTGCTCATATATTGCAGCAGTTAAGTATTACAAGAGCTTCTCTGTAACAGTTTTAAAGTTGTATGCCACTTTTCAATTCTAATCTAAAAATGTTCTTCTAGGTAGATCAATACTCTACACTTTGTATCTTAGGCATTGAATATTTCAAAGTATCAGAACAATTAGCAACTACTGAGTTCTCACACCTAGAACTCACAAATAAAAAACAAGAGGTGATCATTCCACAAATGTCCCCAAACACCAAATGTAACTTCTATTTAACTTCCTAGAAATGTGGCCACATCATCAGCTCTGTGAACACTGATGCATACCCCATTCTTACCTTATCCTTTTCATGTGGAAGGAGTGACACTGGAGGTAAAGAGGAAAGAGACTCACAGCTCTCTTTCCCATCCACATTGGTCGCCTTAGTGTTGAGCCGATAAAGAGGTCCATCTTTAAGGAGTCTGCCGTGGCCAACGGCACGTTTAATAGCCAATCGTAACTGCTGGTGAAAGCCAGAGGCGGCACCGCCTCCAAATAATGCAGACACGTCCTTCTGACCTTTCAAAAAACGTTCAATGCTCTTCAAAGTTGAGCCACCGGACTCTGCTAAGCCCTCGACTGCCCGCTTGATCAGTTTATTCCAGTCTACATTTTGTTTATTATCCAATTTCCCATGGTTTCGAGGTTTAGGAAGTGCTATTCGCCCAGGATTATCAGGATCTTTATAGGAATTGAGTCCTTTATTTGAGACTTTCAAAATCGTTCCATCTTTGACACTCAACTCCAATTGTTCTAAAACAGTTTTACGATCCAAGCCATGGGATGAAGACACTGCATTGCATATCCTTTCTTCCGAAGGACGCTGTTTCTGCTTCTTCACTTTTTTGATGGCCTCCAAAATCCACTCGGTATACAGCGGGTTAGCGAGTTTTACCATGGTGAAGGATTCTGTATATCCATAGAGTCGTTATCCCTTATCCTGATGCTGAGTAAGTTTTACACCTTGGAAAACAAGATTCCCGGAGGCTGGGAACCAGTTAACCATAGCATACAAGTTTTCTGGCCTGAGTCCTTCCTCCTTTCACAAAATAGAGTGCCTCCCCACTTTTACTTCAGAAACCAAAACAACCTGTTATCTGAAATGTCTTCAAACTTCCCAACAAATTTCTCAACAGCACAACACATGAGTCTCTTCATAAAGTTGTAAGAACCCAAGAACATCTCATTCCCAGCAGAAAAAAATGTGCATCTTATGCCTGAAAAACAATTAAAACATTAAAACAAGGTCAGTTTTCTATCAAGGCCCATTTTGTAAATAAACTGTAACTGAAACATCCTAGTTTTTAAAGCACTCAACAGCAAGTGTTCATTGAGCACTTGTAGGAGTTGGCACGTGTTTCTAACAACATTCCAAAACAACCGTGTATGTAAACCATTGGAACAACGAAAAAAAGGGAAAAAGATGATTAATTAAGATACAAAGAGGAAACAAGATGAGATGGACTATGAACAACCTTAGGCTAACCGAGGGACCTGGCTATTCTGCACTGCACAATCTCTGCTCACCAGTCTATGAACTGAAACTGGTCCTTGACATCTTTCCCCAAGAAACTATTCAGCACTTCAGCAAGTAAAGGATTAGTAGAAAGAATCCTGCAATGAAAGTTAAGAGTGAATCGTTCACCTTTCAAAGTTCTAGACATTCAGACTGGATGAAAAGAATCAGTAAGAGAGACAGAAAACCATGGAGAAAATTTAAACTATTTCATATATTAAAAGAAACAACAAATACAACGCATACAAACCAAGTTCACATTTTAAGTACAACGTTCCTTTAAACATTCCAAATGCAAACAAAAATAACCCTGAAAACAGTTTGAAAAGTGCTTAAAGAAATTTAAAATAATCCAGTTTCATTGAAATTTTAAGAATCATGTGCTGATAGCTTCTCCTAATAACATTCAATATACTGGAGGGAGTCCTATAACTGTCAAAATGTTCATAGCCAATCTACAGATAAACTAGAAATGAGAAGGGTGCAGAATCACTGGGTTCAAATGTACACACTACATCAAATGTACAGTACAGGAAAAAAAAAGTGCACTGCCTGTTTGTAGCCTAAAGAGGAGACGATCTCATAAAGATTCAGGCAGGAGTGCTGTCCTGAAACGAACATTAATGAATAAAACACAGACAGACATGGACAGACAATGTCTCTCCAGGATCAAAGTCAATACTCTTTCGACAAAAGAATCTGACAGACAGAAAAGAACCCTTTTTAAAATCACCAAAATAAGGAATTCTGCATCTCACAACTCCTTTGCTTCCAAAACTAAATTTAACTTGACTGAAGTGTTTTTTTAAGAACTTCTCTCATCTGAGGAGCATTTACATTACAACATAAACAATGACGGAAAAACGGCTCCCGCAGCAATTATTCTTAAGAGTGACACTAAAATCAAAAGGAAACCTAACAGATATCAGGAAACTGATAGTACTATTAACTCTGATGAGAAAGAAAAGGCTGAAGTAAACACTCAAGTCTGAGCCAAGACTTACTTTTAAATTAGTTGACTGAAAAGATGCCCCCTGAGAGGGCTATGCTTCATTTTGGTGAGAGTCTCGAGAGGCCAGAAATCAAAGCATGATTACTCCAAAAAAAGTTCACTATGGAGACATTAACGCTAAACTAAATGACAAGCCACAGTTTGCGTTTAAAAGCTGGGCCTGTCCTAATCGATTAAGCTCGCAGGTGACAGAATGAATGACAGGCTCTCATGGTCTCCCGGGCCGGGCTCCGCACCGGTCTCCAGGTCTGCAGAAAGTAAAGCGCCTGCAGACTTGAACTTTAACTCTCCCAAAGTACGCCGGCGGCTGGAGAGAAAGCACAGCTCGCTCCCGACAGTCCTTCCCCGGCCTCCACTCCCCACCCCCTAACACTTCTTCGCGCTCTCTTTTTAAAGAGCGAGAAACTTTAAAAACTTGAAACGGCACAAGCCCGAGGCTTGCCAACCGGGAGCTGGCTGTTCCCCTTCGCCGGGGACGGAACCCGAGGACTAAGTTAACAATGAAATCACGTGAAAGAGTTGAGAGCGGTCCATCTGCACTCCCAGCTCCCCCGGAGCCTCGGCGGCACGGGGCCGGGTCCCGGGCGGCGGCGGCGGCTGGGCGCGCAGGCGGCCGGGCCCGGCCGGGCCGCGCTGACAGGCGCCCGCCGCCCGCCCCCGGCGCCCGGGCTGACAGCCGGGCGGACACACCGCCGCACGTGCGCCCCTCCGCACCACAACACGGCCCGCTGTCACCCCGCGCCGCGCGGCCGCACGGGCCGAGAGCGAGCGCCGGGAGCGCGGGCGGAGGGGCTGGGCGGCGGGCGGCCGGCGCCGGGGCCCGGGCGGTGGGCGCGCCCAGAGGGAGAGCCGGCTGCCGGCACGGCCCGCCCGAGGCTCCGCGGCCTGGGCCGCCGCCGCCGCCGCCGCCGCCCCCTCCCCGGTTCCCCGCTCCCAGCTCCCCGGCTGGGCCCGGCCCGCGGCGGCGGCGGCGGGGGCGGCGGCGCGCGGGCCGCGGGGCGGGGGAGCCGGGCGCCGGCCGGGCGCGAGGGGGCGGCCGCGGCGCCCCAGCCCGAGGCCTGGCGCAGAGCAGCGGGAGGCGGCGCAGGCCGCGGCGGGGCCTGCAGCGGCCACCGGCCCCGCGGGGCGGCGGGCCGGGCCCCAGAGGGGCTCAGCCTCGGGCGCGACGGCCGGGGGCGGCGGGGGGTGGCCCCTCGGCTACTTACCGGGAGGGAAGAGCGCCGGGTTCCCGGGGCCCCGGGCCGGACCGCGGAGATGCCCCAAACTGACACGGCCGCCATCTTGGAGACAGTGAGCTCTGGCCGGGGGGAGGGGAGGCGAGGCGGCGGAACAGCCGCGGGGGGAGGGGAAGCGTCGCGAGGGAACGGCTGCCTGGGGGAGGGCGCGGGAACAGCCCGGGAGGGAGGCGAGGGGGAGGGGGAGGAAGGGGCCGCGCGGGAGGGGGGCGGCCGAGGAGCGGGAAGAGCTCGGCCGAGAGCCGGGAACGGCCGGAGGGCGGGGCGGGGCAGGAGGGAAGAGCCGGCCGGGCGGGTCACGTGGGGCCGGTACAAAAGGCCAAAGCCAAAGTGGGAGGAGGACCTGGTGGGCTGGAGGCCGGCAGCCGGGGGCGCCAGCTCGCCTTTCTCGCGCGGCGGGGCCGGGCGGTTACCCGGGGCCGAAGGAGCTGCCGTAGCCCCATTACACAGCTGGGGAAACTGAGGGCAGCGCCTGGGTGAGGAGGCTTCCGTGTGGCGCGGAAATCCGGTAGGCAGACGGGATCTGAACTCTGACGGCGCCGTGTGTGCAGTCCCCGAGCCTCCCTCCGCACCTCGGTGCCCTCGCCCCGCTCCCACGGAGATTCTCCCGGAACCCGGGGTCCGGAGCGAGGGCGAAGGCGAGGGGGGCCGCCTCCCTCAGCACCCCCGTTCTGCTCGCATCTTCACCTCCCACATTTCACCCCCTCTGTAGGCAGAAGAGTAGTGCGATGAGGAGGGGGAAAGGGTGGAAAGTTAGACACCCGTGTCAGGCTCTTTCCCCGCGGGGAGCGCATCCTCCCCACACCGAGGGACTTGTTGGACCTTACCAGAGCCATGTTCGTAGGAACCGGCGAAGGCGGGGTGCTGAGACTCGCACAAGGTCACCCAGCTGTTTGGTGGCACACCCCTGAGTTGGGAGCCTCCATCTGTCTTATTCCAACGCCTGTCTCCTACTCCCGCCTTGGGCGGAATTGCTCTCGTCCCAGTTAATGGAGCTGCGAACTGGCACTTTTCATGGCCTGTCTGTCCTCTGCTGGCTGCAAGTGTGTTCCTTTGTCTTGTCTCTCATCTAGTTTAAACTCCTGAGGCAGAGATTGAGTCATACTTTTTATTTCCCTGCATTCACTGTAAGAGCAGTAAATGACAGATGAAAAGACATACTACATGCTTCATAATTTTGTGTGGAAGCGTTTTCCTGCTACTGGACCTTTTCAGCTGCTTTGTGACCCCTGCTAGACTGTCCTCCCCAACGCCTCCTCGTTTTGTGTCCGCGTTACCTTGTAAAGACCACCCACTACCTTGACGTCCACGTTTAGTTCGTTTTCTGAACTTTTGTAATTTGACCCTTTGCCCTACTCGTGTGGCACTTGTTGACCCTTATATACATTTTACGAATGTATTTCCAGGTATAGTCTCTGTTAAAGATGCCTCTTTGCATCTCCAGGACATAGTGTACAAGCGGTACAGACTTCAAAAAATGTTGCGGTGAATGAACATTATTTCAGCCACCAAGTAAGAGGTGGAATTTCCCAACCCATCCCGCCCCCCCCAAATCAAGCTCTGCCTTATTTATACCTCAGCTTGCTCTTCTGTCTATAGCTTTTCTGCGCTCTGATCCTTAGCCGTGTTGTTCTATACATAGACTGTCTAGACCATTCAATTGTAACACGAAAACTTGTATTTTCAACTCAATATCCTAGCTCTGAAAACTGATAACCTAAGGGTTATCAGTGTGGTGAGATTTACTGAGCCACCCTTCATCACCTTACTGCCAAGCCCCGTTCCCAAATTAGGAGAGAAATTTGGGGGTGAAAAATAATCTTTTAGAAAGGATATTTTCCATCCTAGATGAATTAGACGCATTTGCAGGTGAAATGAGAAATGTTTGTAATGGCAATACATGGGGGTGGGGGTGGAGAAGAGGGGGAGATTCTCTTTTAGAAGAATAATGCAAGGTTTTTATTTCCCAAAGAGGACTGATCAAGTCATATTAATAGAAAGAAAATGAGTTCTTCATGTGAAACTAGTGTGTGGTCTTCAGGAGAAAAATTATACAAAGATGAGCTGTGTTTGCTTTTGGATAAGAAAACTAGCTACAGCCCTTGCTGTGAAAAGACCAAACTGGAGTTGAAGCACACAGTAGCAAGAATTTAAAAGAATTTTCAACAACAAAGCACAGTTTAGCTTTTCAAGCAGCTTCCTTAGCGAGTCTTTGCTTTACATTTGCATAACTTAATGGCACATGCAGGCGGTCTTCTCAAAATAAAAGGTTTGCAACAAAGACAGATTAAGGTCTTCATCTTTTGCATGTTAAAAAGCGAAATCTACAGTACTGAAGGGACAGCTTCTCTGGGTTCAAGCTTACTCAGAATTCAGCCCTGCTGGACTGACAGCTAAAAGTTACTTCCCCCTTCCACAGTTTGCTCTAGGAATCCTTGCCTTTTCAGATGTGTCTGTTAACTACATTTTATTTTAGGCAGCTAAGCCTAAAATTGGAAGGCTGCTCTATCCTTGTTTCAGGAGGAAAAGTTTTTAGACCATTTACATTTAATATAATTACTGCTGTATTTAGATTTATACCTGCTGTCTTACTATTTATTTTCTTTGCCTATTTACTTTATATCCCTTATTCTCTTGTTGCTTGCCTTCTTTTGAATTAAATATTTAAGTATGCCATTAACCTCTATAGCTTATTAAACTTTTTAAAGAAATCTTAGAAACAACAAGGATTTACTGTAGATCAAGGGAACTATATTCAGTATCTTGTAATAATCTATAGTGAAAAATAATCTGAAGAAAAATATATATGTATATATGTATGAATCACTTTGCTGTACACGTGAAACTAACACAATATTGTAAATCAACTATGCTTCAATTTAAAAAAAAATTCTTAGAAATTACAACATGTCTGATTGACTTATTACACTCTAATATAAATGATTACTTTTACCACTTCCCACAAAATGCTAAGACTTTTAAGTTCTGTAATATTATGCCTCCACTCACTCCTTTCCCTTTTGTGTTTATTTTTGTCATGGATTTTAATTGTGCATACATTTTAAACCACAGAAAATTTTAGAATCATTATACAGTCAATATTCAATATATTTGCCTACGTATTTCCCCTTTATGTTACTGCTTGTTACAATGTGCACTTAATATGCTTATGACTAGAATTTCCCCCCTCTGAATAATTTCTCTATTTAGAGCAGGTCTGCTGGTGACAAGTTCTCTCTATTTTTGTTTGCCTAAAAACTTCATTTTAACCATTTTTTTTGCTGAGTATACCAAAAGAAAAATGTTTAGCAGGATTTGTTTGTTTGTTTTGTTTTTCTCAGCACTTTAAAAGAATCCTCTGGTTTCCATTATTCCTTTATTATTCCTTTGAAAAGTAAGATCTTTTTTCCTCTGATTCCTTTTAGGTTTGGTTTTTTTTCGTCTTAGTTTTCAACCCTTTTCTGGTGACTTGTCTAGATATAGTTTTCTTCATATTCATCCACTTCGGCTTGAGGGTAGGATGAGTGCCACTCACGCACTCCTTTATGGTAGCTTGATATCTTTCCTCTGTTTTAGAAAAATCTTGGTCATTATCTCTTCCTATCTTTCTTTTCCTTTTAGAATTTCAGTTATACCTATGTCAGAATTTTTCATTGTTTATCATCTGTATTTTCCTGTCATCCTTTTTGCCCCTTTCTTTGCACATGAGTCTGTTTTCTAAGCATTATCTAAATCTTCTCTTAACTCTGTTTCTTGAGTTCTTCATATTGGTCATGGTGTTTTGTTTTCAAGTTCTAGAATTTTCATGTGATTTTTTTTTAAACTAAAATTTATTTAGAGAAATTTTCCATCTTTTAATTTTTCTCCACTTTTACCAATACTTTCTTAAACATCAATTCTAGCTATTTTAAATCTCTGATCATTACTAGCTAGATCTTCTGTAGGTCTGTTTTTTTTTTCAAATTTTTTAATGGAGGGAGGTAATTAGGTTTGTTTGTTTGTTTGTTTAAACAGAAGTGTCGGGAATTGAACCCAGGACCTTGTGCACACTAGGCATACACTCTACCTGAGCTATATCCTCCCCCTTCTGTAGGTCTATTTCTATTGCATTTTCTTTCCGATGGTTCTTGGTCTTTTTTTTTTTTTTTTTTTAACTGGTTTTTGGCCTGCCTGGTAATTTTTAATAGAATGCCACACATTAAGTATGAAAAACTGTAGAAGCTCTGGATAATATTATCTTCATCCAAAGAGAGCTCACCCTTTCCTTTGGGAAGCACTTAGAAAGAGGACTGAGCACCTTAATGGATCAGAGGCCAAACTAACTGGAAGTTGGGTTTTGGCAAAACTTCTTTTTGCCTGCTGCACCTCCAGCATGGCCCTCAAGGTGTTCCACCTGAGAGTCTGTGTGTTCCCTGGGGCCCGTGACCCAGCAGACCTTGATGTCTCATGCTTGTTTCCTGAGGACCATGAGACTGCAGTAACCTCCACTCTGCTTTCCGGGGATTTAGCCTTTGTTCTCAGGCATCTTCAGATTCTGGCAAATGATGGGAGAGAAACTGGTAGAAATTTACTCACTCTCAGTCATTCAACTCTGCCTTCTCACTGGGAATCTGGCTCCTCTGGTCTTTAAGTTTTGTCTCTTCAACCTTACTTAACTGCCCAAATCCCTATTGGGCTTTTTGTTTGTTTGTTTTGATTTTTTGTTTTGGCTTTGGTTTTGGTTTTTTGCCCTCAGGGCCTCTTTCATAGCTCTGTTCCAAAACTCACACTCTGGCCTTAGGCCCAGAAATTCTCTGAGGGCCAAAGGTGTTGGAGAATGTCACCTCACCTCTGTGTATAGTTTCCCCTTCTTTAAGATAGTGTCCCCTTAAGTCCTGATTGTCTCAGCTGCGTGCTGATGCCTTCAAATAGATGTTTTATGTTCTATCTGCTCTCCTAATTGTTTTCAGCAGAATCATTGGTCAGCCTTAAGTACATCATACTCACAACCAGCAAAAGTTTGAAAAGGAAGGTCTGTCCTTCCTTCTGATTAGAAAAATGTCTGAACAAAGCTTTGCCTGAGATATCAAGATATAGTTTCCAACACTTCCTGTGTATCAGATTCACCTGAGTACCTTTTAATAAGTAAAGATTCCAGGATTCCACACCAAACCTACTGAATCTAAGTTTCTGAGGATAAGATGAATCTGACTCTGTGTTTTTAAAAACTGTCCAAGTAAGAACTTCTGCTCTGACCATGATTGAGTTATGGGGACTGGATTTATCTTCCCCTCTTACACGACTAGAAAACCTGGCAAAATAGGTGAAACAATGGTTTCCAGACATTGGACAATAGACAGTGTAGGCCAAGAGAACTGAACAAGTTGAACCATCTAATTGCCTCGGCCTACTGCCTTCAGACTGTTTCCAGGCCTCAGGACAGAACCCAGCAATACTGCTGAGTCAAGGAAACAAATATGAGAACTGAGAGAGACCAAGGTAGCTAACATTTGCAGGACAGAGAACCAGAAAGGGGAAAGATGCATATGTAGAGAGAACCCCAGATATCTGCAGAGGGATCCTTTTGCATCTGAGGAAGAGTATTAATTTACACATATTTGAGAAGAAAGAAACTGGGGAAAAGAACCACCAAAAACGAATAGGTAAAGGAATTCCCAGAACTCCAAAATGGGTAGAAATAGTGCCTGTGTTTCGAGAAGCCAGAATAGGAACACCTCTCAACACTTCAGGCCTTGGGTAGAGTTCTCAGGAGGGTATTGTCTTAGTACTGAAGATGAATTTACCCTATACTGGGGGTTAGGAGAGAGATTTGAAGAAATAATGGCCGGAATATTCCCAAATTGAATAAAAACTATAAACCCACAAATTCAAGGAGTTCAATGAACACCAAGCAGAATAAACAAATATCATAACCACACCAAGGCAGATCATAGTCAAATTACTGAAATCTAATGATAAAGAGAAAAATCTTAACAGCTGCCAGAGAAAAAAGACGCATTACATATGAAGCAACAAAAGTAAGAATTACATTAGACTTATCATTAGAAGCTATACAACCAAGAAGAAAAGGAGGGGGGATATCTTTATGTTACTGAAAAAATTAAAAATCAACCTAAAATTCTTTATTCAGAAAAAAAAATGTCTTTTGGAAATGAGGGCAGAACAGGAAAGTTTTTAGACACACAAAGAAAAAGCTAAAACAGTATGTCATTAGCTGGCCTGAATAGCCAGAAATGTTGAAAACATTTCAGAAGGAAAATGAAAGGATATATCCTTTATTAGATGGAAATCTGGGTTTGTAGGAAGGTATTAGGAGTGCTGGAAATGAGAAGTATATGGATAAGTATAATTTCTTTTTAATTTAATCTCTTCATAAGATGATTGATTTTAAGGCAAATTAATAAAAATGTACCTGGAGTTTAAAACTTAAGTAGAAGTGAACTCGATGATGGGGTTGTCTGGGGAAATGGAAGTAGTGTTACAAGGTTTTGCATTGTGCATTCAGAGGCATAATATTTGAAGGTAGACTGTGGTAAGCTAAAGATGTATACTGTAAACTCTAGAGCAACCACTAAAAGGAATAATAATAATAGATCTGAGGTATAGCTAATAGGCCAGTACTAGAAATAAAATGGAGTCACAATATTACTCAATCCAGAAGACAGGAAAAGGAGAAAAATAGGAGCCAAGAACAGATGAGACAAATAGGAAACTACAGCAAAATGATAGATTTAAACTCAACCATATTGGCAATTATATTAAATACAAATGGTATAAACATCCAAGTAAAAGGTACAGATTATCAGATTGAATAAAAACATGGGCCAAATATGTAGTGTCTATAAAGAATAAACTTTAAATAAAAAAGACAGAAATCAGTTAGTATTAAAAGAATGGGAGAAAATACACCATGTAAACACTAATCCAAAATATGCTGGAATGACTCTATTAATACCAAGAAAGGTAGATTTTAGAACAAGAATATTACCAGGAATAAAAAGGATTACTTTAGAATGATAAAAGAGTCAATTCATCAAGAGGACATAACAATCATAAATATATAGGAAACTAATAACAGACCTTCAAAGTACTGAAGCAAAACCTGATAGAAATGAAAAGAGGAATAGATAAATTTATAATTATAAAGATTTCAACACTTCTATATCAGTAATTGATAAAAATTAGTAGAAAGAAATGGGTAATGATATAGAATAAATGAAAAGCATTGTCAGCTAATTGAGATTTATAGAACACTATACTCAACAGAAGAATCCACGTTCTCTACTAGTGCACAAAAAATTGTCACCAACAGAGACTATATTCAGGGTCATGAAACAAATTTTAACACATTTAAGAAGATTGAAATTATATACACAGTGAAAATAAATTGGAAATTAATTACAAAAATGTATCTGGAAAATCAGCAAATATTTACAAATCAAGCCACACATGGATCAATGAAGAAATTACAGGATAAATTAGAAAATATTTTCTTAATTAAAATGAAATATATCAAATGATGTGAGGTGCAGCTAAATCAGTACTTAGACATTAACAGTACTAAACAGTAAATTAGAAGAGTAGAAACACCTCAAGTGAATTCTTGAAGAATCTACATTAAGAAATTAGAAAAAGAAGAGCAAATAAAAACCCATAGTAAATGGAAGGGAGGAAATAATAAAGAGCTGCAATCAATGAAATGAAAAAGCAGAAAAGCACTAGAAAAAAATCAATGAAACTAAACGATGGTTTGTTGAAAAGACGGATGAAATCAATTAAATGTGAAGGAGACTGGCCAGGAAAACAAAAAGAGAAGACGTGAATTAACAATATAAAGAATGAAATCGGAGACATAACATTAGCTTCTACACACATTAAAAGAATTAAGAAATATTATGAACAACCTTATGCAAATACATTTTACAACTTAGATTAAGTGGAAAAATTCCTTGAATGATATAATCTACTAAAGGATATACAAAAAGAAATAATTTGAACAATCCTACATCTATTAAAGGGATGGAGTTTATTGTTTTAAAACCTTCCACAAAGACACTTCAGGCATAGTTGGTCTCCCAAAAAAGCCTCACCAAAATAGCCAACCAAACATTTAATAAATAAGTAAAACAAATTCTACATAAATTCTTCCAGAAAACTGAAGGGGAGAGAATATTTCCCAACTTTTTTTCTGAGCTCAGCATGACTCTGATTCCAGTATCAGACAAAGGCATTACCAGAGAAGGAAATTCCTTCATGAACATGGAGGGACAGATGCAAAATTCTTTTTAAAAAATTTTAGCAGATTGAATCTGACTGTATATAAAACATAATATATCATGGCCAACTGGGTTTACCCAGCAATGCAAGGCTGGTTTAACATTTAAAAATCAGCTGAGGCAATTCACCACATTTGCAGATTAAAAAAGAAAAATCATATGATCATCTCAATAGACACAGAAAAAGCATTTGACAAAATCCAACATCTATTCCTGGGGAAAAAAAAAAAAACCTCTCAGCAATTTAAGAATAGAGAGAACTTTCTCACACTGATGAAGGGCATTTATGAAGAATATATAACTAACATGATAATGATAAAAGATTTAATACTTTTCCTCCGAAACATGATCAGGACAAAGGTGTCTGCTGTCACCACTTTTATTAAACATTGTGCCCTAAATCCCAGTCAGATCAATAAAGCAAGAAAATAGAAGGGCATTAGATTGGAAAGAAAGAAGTAAAATGTTTCTTCATAGATGACTTGATTGTCTACCTAGAAAATCCTATGGAATCTACAAACAGCTGCTACAGTTAATTTTATCAAGGCTGCAGGACATAAGATCAATATACAAAAATCAAGTGTAAAAACAATCTGATTAAAAAATAGGCAAAAGCCTTGAATTGACATTTCTCCAAAGAGGATACACAAATGGCCAATAAGCCCATCAAAAGATGTCCAACATCACTAACACTGGGGAAATGCAAAATCAAAACCACAATGAGGTACCACCTCACACCCATTAGGATGTCTCCTATGAGAAAACGAACAACAGAAAATAATGTTTATGAGGATGTGGAGAAATTGGAACCCTTGGGTTTTGTTAGTGGAAATGCAGAACAGCAATCCGCTGTGGTAGTATGGTATAGTCGTTCCTCAAAAAATTAGCAACAGAAATACCATATGATCCAGCAATCCGACTCCTGAGTATATATCCAAAAGAACTGAAAGCAGGGTCTTGAAGAGATAGTTGCATATCCATGTTCATAGCATTATTCCCAATAACCATGAGCTGGAAGCAACTCAGAAATGTCCATTGACAGATGAATGTACAAACAAAATGTAGTCTGTGCATACAATGAAATATTATTCACGCTTAAAAAGAAGGGAAATTCTGACACATACTACAACATACATGAACCTTGAGAACATGTTTCTAAGTGATATTAACCAGTCACCAAAAGGCAAAACTGTATGATACCAATTATATGAGTTACTTAGAGTAATCAGATTTATAGAGATGGAAAGTAGAATGGTGGTTTCCAGTGGCTGGAGGAAGGGGAAAATGAGGGGGTATTATTAATAGAGTTTCGGTCTTGCTCTGAAGATGGATGGTGATGATGGTTGCACAAAAATATGATGAAAGTACTTAACACCACTAAGCTATACATTTTTAAATGGTTAAGATATTCTTGTAATAATGTATTAAGGAAAAGAATCTGAAAAGAAAATATATATGTATGTATATGAATAACTGAATCAATTTTCTGTATACCCAAAACTAACACTGTAAATCAGCTACACTTTCGATAAACTTTTTTAAGAAAATGGTTAAGATGGTAAATTTTATGTTACATATAATTTAAAACAGTTTAAAAAATAAATTGTATTTCTATACACCAGCAACAAACAGTTGGAGATGAAAATATAAAAAATAATATATTTTACAATTGCATCCAAAAAAATGAAATCTTCAGGGGTAAATCTGACAAAGGATGTGAAAGATATGTTTTTTGAGTACTACAAAATATTGCCAAGAATATTCAAGAAGACCTAAGGAAATGAGAAGATACACCTTCTTGGTTAGAAAACTCAATATTGTTAATCTGTCAATTATTACCACATTGATTTATAGGTTCAATGCAATTGCAATCATAATCCCAGCAGGATTCATTTGTAGAAAATGACAAGCAGATCGTAAAATGCTTCCAGAAATACGAAAGATGTGAAGTGTCGTACAACTTGGAAAAATAATAAAATTGAAGAAATTTTACTCCCTGACTTTAAGACTTTCTGAGTTTTCTCATGCAGGGCATACCAGCTAGTATCAGTTTATAGGTACTAACGGCTACCATACCATCACATCAAATTGCTCTGAGAATTTAAAGTCACTGTAGTTATAGCACTAAAATAGTCTGCATTCTATAGTAAGCACATGATAGGGTTAACTCATCCGTATTGTGATTGTTGCAGTATTTTAATTTGCATTTCCCTGATTACTAGTGATATTGACCTTTTTCTTCAGATGTTTATTGGCCATTTGAATTTTCTTTCCTGTGAAGTGCTTGTTCTATTTTTTTGTCTATTTTTCTGTTGCTCTGCTTGCCTCTTTCTTAATTATGTATTCCAGATACTGATACATGTCAGTTATATGTGCTGTGTGTTGTTTCCCCTAGTTTCAGCTTGTCATTTCACTTTTCTTAATGATGTCTTTTGATGAAGAGAAGCTCCTGTTATTAATTTACATAAGTATATCAACCCTTTCTTTTATCATTTGTGTAGTGATAGTTGGTACCCATGTCTTGCTTCTAATCTTACAAAAGGAATGCTTTCAAATTGAGGATGTTTGTTGTGGTTTTCGAGGATGCTCGAACTTCCCTTCTATTTCCACATTGCTGGTAAAAGTTTTTAACATTACCAAGTGCTGAATTTTTTTCAATGTGTTCTAAAGAAGCTGCATTTTATTTTTTATTTTTTGGTAGGGGGAGGTAATTAGGTTTATTTATTTATTTATTTATGTTTAGAGGAGGTGCTGGGAATTGAACCCAGGATCTTGTGCATGCTAGGAAGGCACACTACCGCTAGACTATACCTTCCCCGCCAAACTGATTGTTATGAGCCTTCTCCATGGTGGAGGACCCTTGGTGAACATTTACCTAGGCACAAATTAGTTGCCTACTCTTGGTCCATTTTGAGAGATCTTTTCTCAAACTTCTTTCCCAAAGCTTCTTGCCAACAGTCTCCCCATCATGGTCATTCCAAGTCACTGGTCGTGCAGTCAAGACACTAGCCTTGGCCCATGAATTGATGTAGGTTCTTAATTCAGGCTAGTCTCTTCTGGATGTAGCGGACAAGGAGATGCATTGTTTGATGTTCTGAAACCAACCAAACAAACAAACAAACAACCAACCAACAAAACACCTCACCTACTCTAAGATCCTGAGACATTCTCTGTGTGCTTGCACATTACTTGTTCCTGGGGCTCCTGATCTGCCCCCAGACACATTGATGAGAAAAAGCTGGGGGATGGATGGGGAAATCACTAGCCACACCTACCTGGTCCTTGTCCAGGTTCACTTAGAGACCTCCCTGCAGGCCAGGATTATTTCAGTATATGAAGTCCTTCATGATCTGGCATTGTCTGCTTCTAGATGTTCACCTCTTGAACTCTGTTACATTCATTCTTCTTCCGATTATATGGAACTATGTGAGCATTTACAAATGGATTTTAGAAAGACTAATGCAATTCCTCAAGGAAAAAACTGCTTTAAATTAGTCCACAGTATCTATAAATCCTGATTAAGGAAAAAATGTTTTTGAGCAAAATGCCAGTGATTTTGCTTACTGTCTTTTGAAAGAAATTTTTGTTGTGAAATATAGCAAATATGCAGATATAATATACAGATAAATAATATAAAACACATGTATAATTTACTGAATAATAATATGATGAACTTCTACACATACATCTCTCCCTGTCTCTGTCTCTCTTTCTCATACACAGACACACACACACAACACACACATACACACACGTACACACACCTAACCGTACTCAGGGTAATAAATAGAATATTACTGGTACCCTTAATGTTTTCCCTCCATTTCCCACTCCCCAACTTCCAGCTAACCGCTCTCTTGCGTTAATAATTTTCTTGCTTTGCTTTACAGTTTTCCACCTATATTTGTATTCCTAAACAAAACAATACACTGTTTTGAAAAACTGTGTAACAGGTAGAAACATAGTTGTATACAGAGAGGGCCACTGTGACATGAGGGTTGGTGGCTAAGATCATGAGTGAGTATCGTAGGGCTCACCATGGTCAGGACATCAAGTAGGGCTGGAGTATTTGTAGACCAGGTATTGGATGCGTGGCAGAAATCTGTCAGAAAATGAGTTGCCCTGTATTTTCAGCTTCTGTGTTTATGACCCACCTCTAGTACTCAAGAATAAATCAAGGGGGCCATTATGTGGGATGAACTAAGTGTCCTTATCTCATGCAGGCAGCTGAGAGAAGAGCAGAAATGCATTAGCATACGTATGGTTGAGCTAAGTCAAGTTTCCATAAGAATCAGTGCCAGGCTCACTCTGTCCTCAGAAGATGGTACAACAGCAACAAGGATCTTGGAAATTATAATCCTCAATATGTTGATCTTTCGAGTACATTGGGTAGGTTGCCCTCACACCCAATGTGCAGCTGTGATCCAAGAACTTCCTTTCATGGTACTTTTTGGGATTCTCTCTACCCCTCTCCTGTACGAAAGCTTCTTTTTCCTCATATCTTACCTGGTTCTTAGCCAAGTCTTTTTTTTTTTTTTTTTCCTCTTTGAGAGTTTCTTGAGGAAAGAGTGCATGGGAGGAAAATTTGGGGGGATTTTGAAATTCTGAAAATATTTTAACTCTCTCTTCACACAGGTGTGATAAATAAGCTGGGTATAAAATCAAATTATGGTAGAAGATAATTTTCTTTCAGAATCTTGAAGGCAATGCTCTGTAGTCTTTTTACTTCCAGAGTTTCTAAGGATGAATCAAAACCATTCAGATTCCAAATTCTACTGTCTCTTTTTAAAATTCCCTGGACTCTGTCTCCAGAAGCTTGTAGAATCTTCTCTTTGTTCCCAATGTTCAGAAATTGCACAGTAAGATATCTTAGTGTAAGTCTTCTTAATCAATTGTGCCTGACTCTACCCCCCTCCCCAACTCTACACCACTGGGCAACTGCTGCTCACTTAGTGATGACAGAAAAATTCAGGTTTATCCTCTAGAGGGGATAAAGCAGAAAGTCTCTGGATTGGAGGATGCCAAGTACATTTGAGAGTGTAAGTAACATATCAAAAAACAGGAGGATTAAGAGATAGTATGTGAGAATATTTCTGTTCTCAGGAAATATACACTAAAATATTAAGAAATAAATGAGCCTGAATCTCTAGCCTCAAATGGTTCAGAAAAATGAATAATAATATGAGTGTGAAGGGAAACGAGACAAGATGTTAAATGTGGCTAAATACTAACAACTGGTAAACCTGGATCAATGGTATCTAGACATTTTCAGTACTACTCTTGAAACTTTTCTGTAAGTTTGAAACTGCTTCAAAATAAAAAGTTTTCTTCTTTAGAAAAGAGGCAATATACATGCTGAACATGATCACCAGACCCCTTCTGCCTCCACCCATTGGCTATCAAAATGCCTGTAGCCAGATCCCTACCCTAAAGAAAGGAAATCTGAATACTCGTCTCTAGAGAGTCTGTGTAGCTCAAGAGGAAAGACCTAAAGATACTTTATGGACTTTTCGCTCTCCAGCAGCCCACTGAGAGCGCCCTTCTAAAAATAAGGGTCTCTGAGTCCCACCTCCACAGCAGACCTTCCGGTCAACTTTTTAGTACTCCAGGCTTAATCATGGACAGGCAGCCAAAGAGGCAAGATACAAAAGCAAACAGAGTTGGAAGAGGGATCTAGATATTTCACTGCTTCACAAATAGATACCTTTTACCCAGTCTCCTTATTTTAGCCATGGCTTTAACCCCAAATTCCAGAGGTATCTGGTGCTGCCAATTTTTCTATGCTTTTCCAGGATTGTGCGATAATTTGAATCACTCTTGAGCTTCTGCCACTGCAGGCAGAAGCTCCAAGTCAGTATCTCATGCCCTCCTACAATCTGGTTGCCACAATTTTTGTCTCCTTTCCTATTCTTTCCCGTCAATCATTGTTATGTCTTTTTTAAAAGCAGTCTTTTACTCTAATTTTAGTAAAATTTTAGGCAGGAAAAAAATTGGATGTCTGTGTTTAACCTGCTGAGTATTACCCCTGTGTCCTTGGAGAACTCTGTATCTGCCGCTTAGCCACTTAACACCTGCCAACTCTCCAGTCGCAGGGTATGAAGATGGAACATTTCTATCAGGAAACAGTGATGTTCAGGAAGAGGGCTTCCTCAATCCTTTGGCATGTTGGAAAGTCAGTGAGGCCAAGGCAAAATGATAATGGCATTTTCTTCATACTAAGATGCACCGTTTTAAAGGATTTGTTAATTCAATGTGGTAGTCTTTCTTTTCTTTCTTTCTTTCCTCCTTTACTTTCCTCTTCTCCCTTCCCATTCCCTTCCTTCCTTTCTTCCTCAAACTGCTCAAAGCTTTAAATAAATGATGCGTCTTTAAATTGGTAGGCTCCTGAAATCTAGGATATATGGCATTCTTTTCATAGTGATTTCCAGTATCAGTAACTTCCCTGAAAGAATATTATATCCTAACAAAATGACTGGGTGAATTCCATTTGCTGCTTTAAAGAGAGAAAATACAAAACAGAATATTGAAGTAGAGGGCCAGTGATCACAAAGCCATACTTGAGCTGAAGGACATAGAAGTATAAGATATAAAACCCCAGAAAAATGGGACAGTCAGCCTGGCACTCTCTGACAAATCACCCTCACTTGTGAATCCACGAAGTGTTTTCTTTGGCAGGATCAAGAATGTACTTTTTAATTTGTAGGAAAATCCTCCAAAGTTCAGAGAATTTAACAAGTATCTATTACCCACTGTCCAGAATTAATACTTTAAAGAAGATCAATAGGCAGACTTTAACAAGGTATCTTTGGGTGGGGGGAGGATATAGCTCAAATGCTAGAGCACATGCCTAGCATGCACAAGGTCCTGGGTTCAATCCCCAGTACCTCCTCTAAAAAATCAATCAATCAACCAATCAAGTTACCTCCCCCCTCAAAATTAAAAAAAAAAGATATCTTTAATAGGGAAAAATTCATTGAAAGCAATATTGAGTAAAAGAAGCAAGTCATAGAAAACATCAGGTTGATTAGACTGTCCTGGTTTGGATTCTTTTTAAATTTTGTTTTTGGACCATGGTGTCGCACTTTAGATTTATTCTTTTTAAATCATTTTTTTAAACTGTAAAATGTAACAAACAACGAGTGTATGAAAAGGTATGTTTATTTTCAAGCACAATAATAATATAAATACTTGTGTTCTGTCACCCATGCTAAGAAATAGAACCATATTCCCCCAGCCAGCTCCCCCTCCCTGCAATGCCCACCTTGTGACAGTCCCTTCCTTCCCCCACCACTCTCCTGACTTTTGTCATAATCATTCTTTTGCTTTTCTTCATATATATTCTTCCCATGTTGATTTCTCATCTCCCAGGTGGCATATGTCATGCCTCTTACATGAGGGCTTTTTCCTTAGAGCAAAGATATTTCCTTACCTAACCATAAAGCAGTTACGAAGTTCAGGAAAGTTAACATTGATACAGTATGTTAATCTACAGTTCAACTCTAATGGTGTTGATTGTCCCAAGTATGTTCTTTAAGGTGTTTTCCCCTCCAGCCCAGGATCCAGTCCCAGATCACAGATTGCATGTCACTAATCTGGTAAAATTCCTCAGCCTTTGTCCTTCTTGACACTGACATTTCTGAACAATATACACTGATTATCTTATAGAAGAGTTGGCACTTTCTAGTCTATATCCTCAGGTTTAGATTCCAGTTACTCATCCTCAGTTGGAATATACCAAAATTGATGTATCCTTCCCAGGGTATTATTTCTGGAGGTATGTGAATTCCACTTCCCCCTCATTGATGAAGTTAATTTTTTGAATTTTATTTTTTATTGAAGTGTAGTTGATTTACAATGTTAGTTTCAGATGCACAGCAGAGCCATTCAGTTATACATATACGTATATATTCATCTATTTTCAGAGTCTTTTCCATTATATGTTATTACAAGAAACTGAATATAGTTCCCTGTGCTCTACTGTAGGTCCTTGTTGGTTATCTCTTTTATGTATAGTAATGTGTGTCTGTTAATCCCAAACTCCTAATTTATCCCTCCCCCTCTTTGATGACATTAATTTTTTAAAAACAACTTCGTTGAGATAAAATTCACATACCGTAAAATTCACCTATTTAAAGTGTACAGTTCAATGTTTTTTACAGTATCCACAGGGTTGTGCTATTACCACCACATTCTAATTTTAAACATTTCATCCCCCCTTAAAAAAGCATACCCATTAGCTGTGACTCCTCATCACCTTCCCACCCTACCACCGCTTCCACCATCTTAGCAGTGTTAAGCCTTTCCAACCATGAACATGTATGAGATCTTATTAAATTTCTTTCAACAATATTTTATAATTTTCAGCATACCTCTTACACCTATTTTTGTTAAATTTACACCTAAGGATTTAACTCTTTGACACTATTGTGAATGAAATTGTTTTCTTAATTACTCTCTTGCAATGTTCATTACTAATGTGTAAGAATAAAATGCTATTTATATATTGATCTCATATCATGCAAACTTGCTGAACGCATTTATTCGCTCTAACAGTTTTTAATTCCTTAGGATTTTCTACATCCAAGGTCATGCCATCTGTTTCATTTCTTTTCCAGTCTCGGTGCCTTTTATTTCTTTCTTGTCTGATCACCCTGACTGGAAACCCCAGTACAATGTTAAATAGATGTGGTGAGAGCAGACGTCCTTGTCTTGTTCCTGATCTTACTGGGGAAGACACTCAGTTTTTAAACATTAAGTATGATTGCTATGGCTTTTTTACCGATGTGCTTTATTGGGTTGAGGGAATTCCTTTCATTTGTATTTTGTTGAGCGTTGTTATCATGAAAAGGTGTCAGATTTTATCAAATGCTTTATCCACATCTGTTGGGATGATCACATGGTTTTTGCCCTAAGTTTGCAACTTTGGTATAGTATGTTAATTGAATTTAATATTAAACAACCTGAAATTCCTAATAAATCCCACTTCATGGTATATAATCTTTTTTATATGTTGCTGGATTCAGTTTGGTAGCATTTTACTGAGGATTTTTACATCTATATTCATAAGGGCTATTAGTCTATAGTTTGTTTGTTTTTTCCCCTACTTTGCGATATCTTTGTCTGGTTTTGAAATCAGGGTAGCACTGCCCACACTGAATAAATAGGGAAGTGTTACCTCCTCTTCTACATTATGGAAGAGTTTGTAAAGGATTGGTATGATTCTTCTTTAAATGTTTGGTAATATTCATCACTACAGTGAATGTCCCTTTTCATTCCTGATTTTAGTAATTTGAGTTTTCTCTCTTTTTCATTCTTCAGTCTAAGCTCAAGGTTTATGAATTTATTGATCGTTTTCACGAACCAAACTTTGGTCTGGTCTGGTTTGGAAATAAATTTCATTTATTTCCACTCTAATCTTTATTTCCCTTCTCTTGCTTGCCTTCAGTTCAGTTTTTTTTTAATTGATTTGAGTTTTTTTTTAAATATAGATGTTTGTGAGGTTAATTTTGATCACCTGGTCAAGGTGTTGTTCGGTTTCACTGCTGTAGGGTTACTATTTTTCTCCTTGTAACTAATAATCAGTTTATGGGGAGATACTCCCCCAACTCTTCTGCTGACGTTTTCTGGTGAGGTAAACAGTGGTACATTTTTTTTAAGGCACAAGCTGTCAATTAAACACTCCCATCTGCTTTGATGTCTAGATCATAAGGCATCGTAGATCATAGGCATCGTAGATCATCATAGATCATAAGGCATTTCATCCTGGTTGTACATTTTTTTTCTCCTGGAACAAATCACTTGGGTAGAACTTGCTGATTAGAGACCTTGCCCCGGAATAAGATATAACGTGAGCATTTGTTATTGACTTGACAAAGTCAGCTTCTCCCAGGGCTACTTGCTGTGATGCTGAGCGGAAAGGAAATTTTGCATCAAGACCATGATTCCTCCTCCAAGGATGGAGTTGAGACTCTCATGCACACATTCAGTGTCAGTGTCAGTGTCAGGATATTTCAGCTGCATTGAGTCAGGCCTGTCTGAAGCTTCTTCCATCAGGAAAAGACCCCAGGTGTCCCTGGGCAGTCGCTTATTAGGAAGGAATGGGGATCTGAACCCAATCCCAGGCTAGACTGTCGTGGCGGCCACGTAACCAAGAGCCACCCACGCCCTGTGGGTGAGGCTGAGGTACGAAGGCAGAGTGGTTGGATATGAAATAAAGAACCCCAGGCAGGCAGAGGGCTCTGCAGTATGAAAATGGGCATCTCTGATCACAGCCGGGGTCTCCAGTTCTCTTTTCAATATGGTGGATGACTTCAAATATTAAAGGGATGTGACATGATGTGTGTCCCCAGCTGGTGAAGCTGGTCATTCCAGTTGCTCTGTTTGGGTTTTTTTTTTTAAATGTGGCTACTACTTTAATTGATTTACTTTTGTATTATGTGGCATACCTAGAAAAAGATTAGCTGTTAGCTTCTTAAGGTAAAACATAATCCTGAAAGGAATTCTGCTTATTTTGTTGTACACGTGTTAACTATCAGATAGGGTCTCTCTGGTTTATATCTTCATATTTAACAACACCTTAAGCAACCCTTGAACTTTTTAAAATGAAGATCATTTGATGAATAAGGAGCACAGGTTTCCAGCAATAAGGCTAGCTAGAGGTTCCATAAAACATCTAAGAAGCCAATCAAATAGGAAAACCTCTCATTTAAAGAAGTGTTTGCATCTGAAGAATTTAGGTGGAATTAATTCCTTAGATGCTTGGAACAAACCAACCTGGAAGTCCATGGGAGGAAGGATGTGAGCTCTGAAGCTACTGGATAATGACCTGAGCCTCTGCCCCAGGGCACCTGGTCTACCCATGGGGTCTGTGCAGGGTGCAGGGCCCCCCCACCCCCCAGAGTAAAGCCAGGACCCAGCAAGGGTAAGACTTTGAGCTGGGAGAACACACATCTAGAAGAGCCAGACTGCAACAAAAATTGTTCCACGTTATCTTTGTCCAGAAGTTTTTTAAAGAGAGAGCCTCCACTGACATTTTGTGGCTACTAGCTTTTTTTTTTTTTTAAGGGTTCCTGGCCCAAACTGTCACTCTTTGCATGGTCCAGAAAACCATCAACTGAGAATTTTAAAGTAGACCAGATCTAGTGTGCCCCACACACCTGGCAGAAGCAGACGAAACCTTCCGAGGAGGAGCGTACCCTCAACCCAGGCCTGGAAGAAACCTGACAGACATTTCAACACAGATGAGCCCACAACCCCAAATCACAAAACGTACAAGGAAACAAGCCACCATGAGCAAGATTCAGCAAAACAAATGAGCCAGACCTATGAAGACTTCACATACAGGAACTGTCAGATACTGGCCAGATAACACACGGGGCACTCAATTAAATTCGAATTTCACTTTTATTTTCTTTATTTTCTTTCTTTTCTTTTCTTTCTTTCTTTCTTTCTTTCTTTCTTTCTTTCTTTCTTTCTTTCTTTCTTTCTTTCTTTCTTTTGCTTAGTAGAAGTGGTAGGGATTGGACTCAGGACCTTGTGCATGCTAAGTACATGCTCTACCACTGAGCTCTACCCTCCCCTGCAATTTGAATTTCAGATAAGTAATGAATACAATTTAAATATGTCCCATGCGATATTTGAGACATACTTATACTAAAAATGTGATATTTACCTGAAGTTCCAATTTAACTTGGCCTTCTGTAATTTTAATTGGTTAAATCTGACAGTCTTAGGTATAGACTATAAAACCTGTATGTCTAATATGTCTGAGAAATAAAAGAAGAAAAATTGGAAAGTTGTGTGATGGGTAACAGAACATCAGGAGTGACCAGCGTGATACGAAAAAGAAACAAAGGGACCTTCTCAAATGGAATATATAAGAAACAGAAATAGGGGGTGGGTGGGCATAGCTTAGTGATAGAGTGAATGCTTAGCATGCATGAGGTCCCGGGTTCAGTCCCCAGGACCACCAGTAATAAGTAAAGAGATAAAAATTTGAGGGAAAAAGAAGAATGAAAAATAAACACTACATGGAAGATTTGGGAGTAAGGGTACGGATGCTGCCACTTTGATATGCACAGGAAAATTCGGATTGATGGGTGCAGAGAGGGATGGGCCTGTGATAAAGCAAGTATAGCAGACGTTAACTATAGAATATAGGTGGTGGGTATAGGGGAGTTTACTGTAAAATTCTTTCAACATCTGTCATTTGAAAAGTATCAGGATAAAATATTGGAGAAAAAAACAGAAAAATTAAACAGCATAATAGACAAAATGTCAACCCTAAACAAGAAGATGAAACGGGATAAATTGCAAGGAATAAAGTCCATGAACAAAAGAGATGGAGACTAGGAAAGGCTGGTTAAAATGTATGTCGGTAAAGTGGGAAATTGCCACCCGTCCTAGCAGAATTCTAAAGGAGGATGCAGAAAGGGGGAGAGGCGATATTCAAATTAACCATGGCTGAGAACTTTTCAAAACTGATCTAAGGCAGTAATCACATACTCAGGAATCCCAATAAATTCCAAGAAGGACAGATAAAAATAAATTTAAAGAACAAAAATGATCCTAGAAGATCGGAGATGTGGGTAACTCTAAACAAATATTGGATGTTAAAAACAGTAATGTACTGTTTAATTCGTGGGGTTAAAAAAATAGCAAGACAGAACAAACTCGCTGGACTGCATAACAGTGTTAGCTTGGGAGGGGTTTAAGTTATTAAGTCAGTTAAAGTCATCTTCTACTACTGGGAGCCAAAAGGCCCCTACCTTATGTAATAATTAAGCCTTCACATCGGGACATTATTGGAACACTCTACTGTAAAGCCAACTGAGAGAGCACGCCCACTTTTTCATGAGTTTGGAAAGCTTCGTGAGAACTACTGGGTTTGTGCACTAATGGGATGGGAATGAGCAACTTCCTCCCTACATGTTCAGGTATATGTGGGAATCATCACTGTGACAAACACTCATAGCTCCCTACCCCGTATCTGCCTCTTCTTCCTTAGTAACAGAACTCAGTTATATTCTAGCCAGCAAGATGTGCCCTTCAGATGACATATTCCAGTTTCTCTTGAACCTAGGGAGACCATCAACGAGATGTAAGCGGAAGTTAGTGGGTAGGACTTGCCGGAAAGTTTTTCAAAAAGGGAATACACTCTAATGGGCACTGTATTACTTCTTGCACCTGCTTGCTTTCTGGAGCGCAGACAAGCCATCTTGGACAGCGAAGCAACCCTTAGGATGGAAACCACATGTTAAAGATGACAGATCAAAAAGTTAGAAGGAGCATGGGTGTCTGATGATCACAGAGCCAGCCCAGGGCTGCCTGCCTTTAAGCTTTCTTTATGTGAAAAAGAAACAAATATATATATCCTTTCTGCTCGGCTGATGTGGATTTTCCATTGTATATGCCACCAGAACCTAATTCTAATTAATGCATCGTGTACCACTGTTGAGAAGAGAAGGTCTGGAATCGGGCTGTGTGAGCTTGGACGAGTTAAGTTAAACCTCTGTCAGTTTCAGTTCGTCACCTGTAACGTGGGGATTACAGGCGGTACCTACATCTAGGGTGGTTGTAAGGATTACATGAGATACTGCATGTAAAACACTCAATGCAATACCTGGCACAGATGAACTAATCAACGGATGTCAGGATTATAATCTGTTAATTCTAAATATAGAGGCTAGCTACGTCCGCCACGTGTATTATAGAAAGAAGGCAAAGGAGAAATGAGTGGTCTCCACCTGAAGCTAAGATCTTGGCACTTCTGTGAATCTTTCTGCGTATCTCTTGTCACCTAACTCTCCCATTCCTCAAACTTCTGTCATATTCTTTCCAAACTTGTGCCTCTTCTCAAGAACCCTGCCCCTGTTGGCATCTGGTATTGCCTCCTGCTTCATAGAGGAAATTGGGATTATTAAGACTGAAACCCCCGAATGTCCTGCCCACATACAACCAACCGCTCCCAGGGAGTTTCTTCGTCTTCGGAAAGCGAATCCTTCCACCTGTGATTTGGAGACAATTCCTCTCATGGACTCAGAAAGCTGGGCACATCACACCCCACCTCCCGTTCTTGCTGCTCAGCTTACAGATGTGCTCAAATCTCAGCCATCTTACAAAATTAACTACAAAAAAAATTAATCACACAATTAATTACAAAAAAGACAAAACAAAGTACTGACCCTCTTTGACCCTTAGTGCATCTGTAGCTGCTGACCCATTTTCCCACCCCTCAGAGTTAAGCTCTTTATTCATTATATTGACTGCATTGCCTGCTATTTGCTGAACATTTACTACGAGCTGGAAGATTTACATCTAGTATCTCCAATCTTCAAATCAATACCACAGTGTAGGAATATCACTCCCATCTTTTATGTACAAAGTACCTGAGGCTTCAAGAGATTTCAGTGTCTTGTCACTGCTCAAACAGCTGAAAAGCCACAGCCTCAGGACTGGAGCTCGGGTTGATCTGAATGCAAGTCATCTCATTTGCATTCTGTCAGCAGTTCCCAAACCTGGCAGGGTATCAGAGTCCCCCCTGAGATCTATCAAAAATACAGGTTCTCAGGTCCCATGCCAGATCGACCAAACCATCGTCTCTTGATGAAGAGCCCAGGAATCTGATTTCTAACTTTCTGTAGCTTCTGAAATACTACCCTCTACTCCTGGATTTCCTCCCTTCTTCCTGATCTTTCCTTTCCTGTCACTGTCTCCCCGGTGATCTGCCCACCCCCCGGCCACCTCCTAAATGGTTGGCAACCCTGGTTTCTAACCTCACCCTCTTCCTGCTCCAAACCTTGCATTTGAGTGAGCTCATCTACTCCCATGGATCTAATTGCTGTTTATATATTAATGCCTCCCAAACTGGTATTTCTAGCCTCACTCTTGGCCGATGGATCTGTAAGTCTGTATATGAGAAATTGCCAGTTGAATATAACTTAGGTTCCTTAAAACTCAGCAGGTCTGTAACGGAATTTCTCTTTCTCAGACAGCTTGCTTCCAGGGCTGGCCTCATAGGTGTCTCAGTCAGCTCTAGCTGCTGTAACAAAATACCACAACTTGGGTGGCTCAGACTACAGAAATTTGATTTCTCACTGTTCTGGAGGCTGGAAGTCTGAGCTCAGGGTGCCAGCAGGGTTGAGTTGGGTCTGGTGAGAGCCCCCAACCTGGCTGGAGACCTCGCATGACCTTCCCTCCCTATGTGCTTGGATGCCTCTTCTCATAAGGCCACCAATCCTCTCAGATTAGGACCCCACCCTCATGACCTCATTTAACCTTAATTATCTCTCTAAAGGCCCTATCTTCAAATAGAGCAACATTAGAGGAGAGAGCTTCAATATATGAATTTTAGGGGACCCCAAACATTCAGTCCATAACAACAGGTCTGCAACCAGGCAGTCACCCAGGTGCTGAAGCTTGGAAGGACTTCGTACTTGGCGTTTGATGCTCTGTATCAGCTGTTTTGAAGTTTGTTTTTTTTTTCCCCTTGACGGAGGCACTGGGGATTGAAACCAGGACATCATGTATGCCAAGCACACGCTCTACCCACAACCCCTGTTATGAAATTCTTCATAATTTTATCTTTGTATTTTCTTTTTCTTTTTAAAATTGAATTACAGTCAGTTTACAATGTTGTGTCAGTTTCTGGTGTACAGCATAATGTTTCAGTCATACATATACATACATAGATTCCTGTTCATTTTCTTTTCCATTAGAGGTCACTGCAAGGTATTGAATAGAGTTCCCTGTGCTCTACACTGGGACTTTGTTTATATAGTAGTTAGTACCTGCAAATCTCCAACTCCCAATTTATCCCTTCCCACCCCCTTTCCTCCCTGGTAACTATAAGTTTGTTTTCCATGCCTGAGTTTGTTTCTGTTTTGTAAATAAGTTCATTTGTGTCTTTTTTTTTTTTAAAGATTACATGTATAAGTGATATCATATGGTATTTTTCTTTCTCTTTCTGGCTTACTTCACTTAGAATGACGCTCTCCATGTCCATCCACATTGCTGCCAATGGCACATAATTTTATCTTTGAATGTGTGTTTTGCAAGTAAAGCCATACAAGATGGTGGAGTATGTGCATCAGCTCACATGCCATCCTGCCTCCGACCGCCTCCCTGCGTCTATGGGACAGATTCTCCACCTACTGCTCCTGCCCCTGGCACTGGGGGCCTCTCCTCCCCACCTCTGGTGACTGCTGCCACCTCCATCCCCAGTGGTGGGATCCTAGGCATGGGTGATTGGGGGATGGTCTCACCCTGTGTATCAGGGCCGTCGGAGCAGTGGCCGTTAGAGCACCAGGCTGGCAGCACCAGGGCACATGACCCTCTTCCCCACCTCTATCCAAGTACCTGGTGTGTCCTGACACAGAAGTAACAATCCTTGAGGGTCACCCACCTGCTCTTGGGTTGGGACCACAGCCTCAAGGGAAGGGGAGACGCCTGGCTTGAGATCCAGGGCTGCTGGTCTCTGATTGCCAGGAGGCATCACCTGGCCATTTGGTACCTCTTCATCTGTAGGGTCTGCCCTCACCACCTGTATCCCTGTGACATTAAGTAGGAAATGAAGGCCACCATGACAAGCTGAGAGAGACACCATGGAAGAAAGGACAGAGTTCTACCTGCATTTTGAACAAGGAGCCTGCATTTTCATTTGGCAGTATGTCCCGTACGTTATGTCGCTGCCCTGCCCACTCCTTCTTTTTCCGTAGGTCAGTCAGTGATGCTACCACTCCAATCACCCAAGTCAGAAATCCGGGAATTATCCTTGACTTTTCCTGCTTTCCTGTCCCCCTACAAAGGACTCTAAAGTTTATTTTCTAGATATTTCTAGCATCTTTATTCCCAATGCCACTCACTTAGATTGGATTAGTAAGAGAAATTTGAAGGATCCTGAGATGCTTTCCCCACCATCAGACAGGGAAGAAAGAAAGAGAGAGACAACAGCTCATGCTCAGTTCATCCTTTGGGGTGTCTGCTTTTGCGGGAATGACGTCAGATGGGTGACAGTGGGAGGTATTGTCTTGGACCCTAATGAACATCTGAAAGACCAGCAGGGTGCCCAGGACCTGAAAGATTTAGCTGAGACATTAAAAAATTAAAAGAAAGAAAGAAATCAGCCAAGGGACACCAACACTTTTTAGCTGAAATAGAATTTCATGAATAACTGTGATATTTTTTGAGACCAACGTCTATTCAAGTTAATGACTTTCCAAACTTCCCTCCTCCAACTGCAGAGGCCACCGAAGCTGTGTAAGGCAGGACAGAGACTTCAGAGTAGAGAAAGCTCAGATAGTTGCCATGAATACTTGTAGGTGTTCCAAGCATCCTTTGAAGGGCCAGTTGACAAGTGGCTCATGGGTGTGTCAGGTTGGCGTAAAGATGTAGGATGCCCTCAGTGTCCCCTTCCTAAAACATCAGTTTCTCCATATTGCCTGTCCCCCAACCATCCTCAGTAGCTTCCCAGTGTTGGACAAGTGCAAACCCAGACTATTTAGGAAGATATCCAAGACTCTCCATTCATGCTCGTTTCCTACTTGGCCAAGGTTCCATGTCACTTTTCCTCCACGCCCAGCATGTACAGCAGACAAACCAGTTTCCTCTGTCCTCTAGTATTGCTCTTCTTGTACCTGCCTCAGACATCTCATCACTCATTTAACAGTACTCATCCCATCCCAGCGAAATTCTACCTCCATTTAAATTTTATGTAACAAACACTTAAATAGCATTATCATGCATCCGCACTGTTTAACTGCTTTGCACGTATTAATTACTTCAGTCTGCACAACATCCCCATGACAAAAGGACTATTATCCATCGCCAACTTTTAGATGAAGTTGATAACTTTCCCAAGGGTGCAAGGCAGGGATTGGAGCCCAAACAACCTGCTCTGGACCGAAGTCCATGCCTTTAACCCTGTGCCACGCTGCATCTTTTAAGCCTTTTATACCGACTCCAGCTCATAGTGAATTCTTGTTTTTGTGTTTATATGAAAAGTGGCTTACTGGTATCTATCAGGAGAGCCCCCTTCCATCCTGTTCTTACTTTCTGCACATCTTCACCTTGTTGGGTCTTAGAATCCTTGCAGCCAACAAGTGACAAGGGATTCTACAGACAGATCTCTGTGGGTGAAAGAAAAAGAGAGAAACCCACAAATAGGCAAGGGTTTAACACTTCTTCTGGTTTGTTAGCACAAAATTACCTTTGATGCTTTTTTCATCAGGGATCTCACGGGGATCGGTTCATACACTGGCATGTGTGTCAGAGTTCAATAGCAGATTAAAAACTACTGTGGTTCTTATGCAGAAAAGGAATTTAATCCCAGGAACTAGGTGCTTACAACCCTGTGTGAGGGGTTAGGAAAGCAGGCTTTAGGTTGTACCTTTTGGAATGACTCTCAGGCTGGCTCTGCAGAAGCGACCCTGTGCTCTTCCCAAAGCAGCCTGGGGTGATCTCTGAAAGTGGGTCACTGCTCACTTAACCCAGAAACCCCCAGAAAACCTTGCAATTCAAGAGGTTCCAATCTTCGTGTCCGCTTCAAGGACATCTGTGAACCTGCGCAGGCTGGCGTGGGTGTGCATACGCAAAAGGGCCCTGCATCTCAGACACGTCACTTGACCCAAGCGCTGTGCGCGCGGTTTGCCATTACAGTGGGAGCTGGCAGGTGCCCAGGCCGAGCAGTGGAGTGGACTGGATCCAGTGTTAGCGGGCCCAAAAGAACGCTGAATTTTTGTTGCACATACTTAATATAGACAGCAATGCCAAAGGATGTAGCTGTCTGATCTCTAGTCACTGAGCTCATCCAGGCGAACGAGCCTCTGAGATGCCACAGGATTTACAAGCTTATGGTCGGATGAGCCCCTTCCTCAGCTTCTCCTGCTACTTTGAGATGGTTCTTACTGAAGAAGAACAAATTGTTCCTGGACCAGAAGAGGAGGTTGCATCCAAGAAAAAGATATCCCAGAAGAAACGGAAGAAACACTCATGGCTCAGAAATTATCCCAGCACAAAATTAAAGTAAAAGCAAAACAAAAACAAACAAAAAAACGACCCTGTGACAAAATGACTACTTGGCCACGGTGGACGATTTGAGGGATCTGTAGCTACCATAGAAAATCCAGGCTCTGGGACAGACACGGCTGGCGTTTGGGACAGGATGATTCCCTGTCGTCCGGTGCACTGCAGGTCTCACAGCCGCCCCAGCTTCTGCCTGCTGAATGCTGGTAGCACATCCTCAGTCACAACAATCAAATATGTATGTGTCTGCATGACTGGGACATTGTGCTGTACACCAGAAACTGACACATTGTAACTGACTGTTCTTCAAGTGAAAAAAAAAATGTCTCCAGACTTTGCTAAATGTCCCCTGGGTGCAGAACAGCCCCTGGTCAGCGAACACTGCACTAGCATACCGTTATCTTAGCTCGGTCAGGAGTTCAGGAGGCTGCTGTCCTATGGTTATTTCCAGGCACAAGCTGCATTAGCCATGATCTGTGGGTCAGCAGCACCAATGGACCAGTGGACCCCCAGGCCACGCCCACTGGCTACAATCCAGCCCAGTAATAGGTTGCCTGGGCCCCTCCTCCTGGCCAGTTTCACATTCAGTTCTTGCACGAAGGCGTCTGATTGGTGGAACCTAAATCCTACCAGACCCGAAGCTGCAGGGGAGTCTGGGCAAGGCCATTTTTCAGCCTTCCTGTTTTGGCAGCACAAGAAGCCATCCTAGAAGGAGCTTGATATTAAGGATGGAGAGCCTCCGTCTATGGAATTGGCCACAGCAGGTAAACTTTTTGTTCCTGCCGGATGAATCAGGCAAGACGAGAATCTTCCATCTGTTTGAGTGGAAGTGTTCTATCGTTGTGTCCGTTATCAGGAAGATACATTCCGGCACGAGGTACGTTGTCACTCATTGCCATAACCAGTCATCCAAACATGAACGATACTGGCCTGCAGTTTCGCTGTGCTTGTATAAATTTTTGTCTGATCTCCCCGAGCAGCCTCAAGCCCTGTAAGAGGAGGACTGTGTGTTCCCAGAACGCTTGAGCATAGCTATAGGCACATTGTGACTATTCACGAAGAATTATTAAACATTGTTTAAAAGGAAATTTAACTAATCATCAAAAGTAGAGTAGGAGTGTTTTTTTTAATTGACGTATAGTTGGTTTACAATATTATGTTAATTTCTGGAGTACAGCATAGTGATTCAGTTATACATACATATTACTTTTCCTATTCTTTTTCATTTTTAAAATTTTTATTTATTTAGCTAATTTTGTTGTTGTTGTTCTTTTGAGGGGGAGCTTGTTCTTTTTTTGGTTTATTTATTTATGTTAATTTTTTTTTTTTAATGGAGGGACGGGGGGCTGAACCCAGGACCTAGTGCTTACTAAACATGTGCTCTACCACTGAGCTCCACCCTACCCCCTTCTTTTTCATTCTAGGCTATTACAAGGTATTGAATATAGTTCCCTGTGCTGTACAGTAGGACCTTGCTGTCCATCTATTTTTTAAACATATTTTTATTGAAGTCTAGTCAGTTTACAATGTTGTGTCAATTTCTGGTGTACAGCACAGTGCTTCAGTCATATAGGAACATACATATATTCGTTTTCATATTCTTTTTAACCATAAGTTACTACAAGCCATTGAATGTAGTTCCCTGTGCTACCCAGTATAAACTTGTTGTTTATCTATCTGTTCATCTATTTGATATAGAGTAGTTAGTATTTGCAAATCCTGGACTCCCAATTTATCACTCCCCCAACCTAGGAGTATGTTTAACACTACTCTTTAGCCAGGATTCAAGAGGCCCTTTCCTATCTCTTAGAATCATCTCAGAATCTCATAACTTTGAAACCTGAAGGAAACTTAAGCATACCGAGTGTTGGCATTGGATCTGAACTGAGAAATACATGGAGATGTAAGAGTATAAAAATTAAAAACATTTTTTTCAAAAAGTGATGTGCTGTTATTACTCCGTTTCCACCCACCATGAAGTAACAAGGGCTGGCTTTACCCTTCTGTCTAAAACAACAGCAACCACAAAAACCAGGCAAAACAGATGAAGCATTGGTTTTCAAGGCACTGGACATCAGGTGGCAGATGGTGCTCCCGGTGAGAGAAGAAACACTGAGCTGAACGCTGCAGTTGCCTCGGGTCTCTGCCTGGAGGGAGTCCCCAGCATGGCACCCGGAGGAGGGGCTGGGAGAGAGCCCAGGAGATCCCCTGGGCCAAGGCATCAGAGAAGACCCAGGCGAGTAGGGGGCTCAGGACTGAGTACCCCAGGGGAACGGGCTCCACCAGAGAGAAGTCTACCATCCACACGGGGTGCTCCTTGAGTCTCCAGCTGAGTGCGGAGCCACTAAGACAAGTGAGGAAACTGTGGGAGGCTGGGAAAGCCTCATCCAGGCCAACAAGAGGTAACAGGGCCCAGTGCTCACCCGGGACCAGGACCAGGTCGGTTTGTGCCAGCCAGGGTGGAAGCCGCTAGAGTCACCAGAAGGCTTTGGCCTCAGGAGTGATGAACGGTTAGCCCTCAACTGAGCACTGCTGGAGACCCTCCTTACAAACCCTAAGAGCAAGACCCCAAAGGGTCACAATGTCACCGACAAACTTAACCACATCCCAGAACTGAGCTCAGGAATGTTACAGGAAAACAGAAATACCCAACCGGGCAAAATTCACAGCATCTGACATTCATTAAAAAAAAAAGTCACCAGTCATACAAAGAAGAAGGAAAATATGACCTCTATTAAGATCAATCAGTCAATCAAAACTCATACAGATCTGGCACACGTGGTAATCATAACTGCAGTCCAGCTGTTCAGAAGTTTAAGTAGAGACATTGAGTGACTTTCTTTCCTTCTTTCCCTCCTGAATAATTCAGTCCCCAAACCATTAGTGGGACCAAGCAAGGTAGGTAGGTACCCGTGTTAGGGGATGGGTGGGGCATGCATGGTGTCAGAGCCCTGGCAGGGCGACAAGGACCCTCTCAGGGTGGGATTTTAGGAACAGGAGATTGATCACACACGGGGAGATTGATTCGGAAAGTCCATGGATAGCGGAAAATGAGACTTGGCTTCCTCAATGCCAGGAAAGGGAGTTATAAAATGGGAAGGGAGAAAGTTGGAGGAACTAGAGACCTGGTGAGAACTCAGGATGGATCATAAAATGAATGTGGATGTGTATATGTGTATGTGCAGATATACACGCATATATGGAAATACACATGAGGAATTATGTATGTACATCTGCACGTACCCCCATATGTGTATGTATGTCAACTGAGAGGGTGTGCGAGCAGCCTCACCCCCAAACCATGGAGATCCTTCTGACAAAAGGTCAAAGAAGAAATACGTCCAAGGGGGAAGTGTCCTCAGATCCAGTGACAGCTTGGTAATTTGAGCCAGTTTTTGACAGAGAATGTCTTCCGTCTTTAGAATCATAAAGACAAAACAGGCATGCCAAGAAACACTCCATTTCTACATTTAAAACGTGTAGTTCATAGACACTAATTTCTTTGTCACATATGCAAATAATAGAAAAAGAAAGTGTGGGCTTTGGGTCAGCCCTGGATTCTGAGATCTGTGCTAACATTTCCTAATTTTGTGACCTGGAGGAATCACTGGATCTCTCTGAGTCTGAGTTTCTGTAAATGTAAAAGACATCTATTCATTTTGAAGGCTTTTGTGTTATAGATTAGATTGTGTGTATACCCACAGTGCCTGGCATGAGATAAACACTCAGCAAATGACAACTGTTAGCACATCGGTGGAGGGGTGGGGTGGGGGGATATAAACTGGGCAGAGTTTTCTTGTTTTGGTTTAACAAGGAAAGAAAGACAAAGATGGGCAGAAAGTAGCAATTAATTCAGACGACAAATGAGTTTTTTGGAGGGAGGTAATTAGGTTTATTTAATTAATTTATTTATTACGGACATACTGGGATTTGAACCCAGGACCTCATGCATGCTAGGCATGCTCCCTATCACTAGAGCTAAGCCCTTCCCCTAATAAATAACTTTTAAGTAGAAGCTGGGTATGCCCAGAAGGAGAAAGACATTTCAGAGAGCAGGGAGGGGAGGAGCAGAGCGGAACTCCAAGGTGGGCACAGGCAGGAGACGCGGAGGCAATGTCACTCCCTGGTCTGGGCGACACAAAGGGCTGCAAAAAGGAGGGCTGTGAGAAGTAAGGTCCCAGGGACTTGCTGCAAACTGCACAAAGTTTCAATACAAATCTCAACTACGCCAGAGAGCCTTGGTCGCGACTGCGGCAGACTCTTGTATAAGTCACTCTAGTGACTTATAGCCCACTAGACCACACCTTGTCCAGATAGTTCATAATCAAGCATAACCCCTGACTTGGAGGAGTTACTCATTAGATCACGCTGCGTCCAAGCCAGGAGGCCTCCGGCTGCACTTGGTTTCGCAAGTGAACACTGCTTTTTATCGTTGCCTGATGAAGAGTATTTAAGAGCAAGGACCTACTGCTAAGATGAATAAAAAGGCCTGAATGTGTCAACTCACCAGGATCCAAGAGCAAGAGAGATCCCACACACACAGCCTAAAACTTGGAGTCAGGGAAACTACACATGGGATGAAAAATATATGGTTCCAAGAAGGTTAGAGAAACTGGAATTATTTAATGGTACAAATACTGAGGACAAGAACCTCCCTCCCATTCAAACAACTAAGCCAATGAAGGAACAAGCCAGTGCATCTGTCTTGTCCAAAATCTCAGAGGTGGCAGATTTTGACATAACTTCTCTTTCACTATAATCAGAAAGTGTTTCCATACTGTCTTTTAGGCAGTAGGCCTTAAAAGATACAGCAGAGCCAAAGGCTTCACCCCTTAAGACAATGAAGATTTTAAATTTCAGATTTAAAATTCATATCTTGTAATACCCTTTAATGAAAAAGAATATGAAAATAAATCTGTGTATCTATATATCTAGGCATAACTGGGACATTGTGCTGTATGCCAGAAACTGACACATGATAACTGACTATAATTCAATTAAAAATAAAAATGAAAAAATGAAAAAATTGAAGAAACTTTGAGGAGTTAGTTAGCTTGCCTGAGTCACATGTAGGGGAGAGCCGACCAGGAAGGGGTCCTGCATAACAAGACCACCCCTCTGTTGCCTTCTGGAGACACGGCTCTGAATTCCATCGTTTGGCACTGGATGCAACTTTGTCCTGCTGAACTGACCCATTTGTGAGCAAGGTCACAGGGGAGTTTGCTGCTACTCTCTCCCCTCTACCAGCAGATAAATTCCTCTGTGTGGACAGAAAATTAAGCCATGTTAGAACATGACAGATTATCTCCTCATCCTAATCAGGTCCCCTCTCTTCCTTCTTGGCTTTCTATTGTAATGGATGGAGATTCCACGAAATGTAGGCTTTCTTATCCAACTAATAATTCTCATGCAGGATGAATTCTTTATTTTTTTAATTAATTTTTAATTTTTTGTCATTTATTTTGTTTGTTTTTGATTAAAATATAGTTGATTTACAATGTTGTGTTAGTACTCTGGTTTATCTTCAGATCAAATAAAGCTTTTGCCTTTACTGAAAATAAAAGAAACAGAAAAACCAGTGTTGTGTTAGTTTCTGGTGTACAGCAAAGTGATTCAGTTATACACATATATATATTATTTTTCATATTCTTTTCCATTATGGTTTATTAAAAGATATTGAATATAAGTCCCTGTGCTATACAGTAAATCCTTGTTGTTTACCTATTTTATATATAGCAATTTTTATCTGCTAATCCCAAACTCCTAGTTTATCCTCCCCTACCCCTTCCCCCTCTGGTAACCATAAGTTTGTTTTCTATGTTTGTGAGTCTGTTTCTGTTGTGTAGATAAGTTCATTTGTATCATATTTTAGATTCCACATATAAGTGATGTCATATGACATTTGTCTTTCTCTGATTTACTTCACTTAGTATGGTCATCTCTGGGTCCATCCATGTTGCTGCAAATGGCATTATTTCATTCTTTTTTATGGCTGAGTAGTATTCCACTGTGTGTGTATGCATGTGTGTGTATATATATATATATATATATATAATCATCTCTTCTTTATCCAATCATCTGTCGATGAACATTTAGGTTGTTTCCATGTCTTGCTATTGTAAATAGTGCTGCTATGAACATTGGGGTGCATGTATCTTTTTGAATTAGAGTTTTCTCCAGATACATGCCCAGGAGTGGGATTGCTGAATCATAACATAAGTCTATTTTTAGTATTTTTTTAAGGAACTTCCACACTGTTCATGGTGGTCACACCAATTTACATTCCCACCAACAGTGTAGCTTCCCTTTTCTCTGCACCCTCTCCAGCATTTGTTACTTGTAGACTTTGTAATGATGGCCAAGGATGAATTCCTTTAGATAGGACTCAAGTCATGCTCCTTAGTAGCTGATGGAAGCACAAGGCAGGAAGATGGGCGGGTCTGCAGGTATAAGCAAGGCCAGATTCTCTGTTGGCTTAGATGTTTTGAAGGGAACCACAGCAAGCCTCATGGGACGCCACAAAAGCAACTCAACCAGTGCAACCAGGTTCCAAGAGGTGTGGTCCCTCCTCATTTAGAGAAAGCTGTCATTCACAGATATGAATGCTTTTGGAACTCCAATGCATGGCACATGGTGACTGTGGCCACATACCTTTCAGTCCACTAATTGCCACCTTCATGGTTTACCTTCAGCCTTGTTGGGCTGGCACCCACAAGTCCCTTTTGAAGACCTTGAGCTTCCCCAAGTGAATTTATCTCAGCATTTATGTAGCATTTTAATTCATGCAATCTTTCATAAAATCCTACATGTAATTATGGGACCAAGGGGCCACAGATAGATTTAATTAGTGGAAAATACTTTATGCCACATACACCTGCTGTTACATAGCTAGACTTGGACACAGATAGTCTCCATTTGAAATAATTCATTCATTCTATTTCTTTCTCTGAATGGATATGGGAAACCTCGAGTCGCTCTCATTTCTATGTTCAAACCTCCAGGTGTTCCCATAATTCCACTCTAGGCATTACTTCTGGAAGCTACCGGAAATTCCTTTTTATTCCACCCAGAGTCCTCTGTCCTCCGACGGGTCTTCCTCCTAGCTGGGTTTGGCAGTGAGCTGTTCAGCTCCTACCTTTAGGAAACCCACCACCTGGGCCACCTCATGGTGACTTTAATTTGCTCATTTTGAGCCCTGTCTCCCCCACCCCTCAGTTCTTGGGGAACAGTCTCTTTAACAGCCAAGGACACAAACCTAACAAGGGCTTCTGGAGGAAAAAGTCTACAGCCTGAGTTCGCCTGCTTATTCGCCTCACCTGTCAGGGCTACCATCTTACTGATCAATGTTCTGGGACCTCTGTTTATGTGATTACCCAGCTCGGTTGGATTTTCCCTCCTGCCGCTGGTCCTCCCCAATCTTCTAGACCTGCTTTAGGGAGACTCAGGCAGAAGAAATGCTGAGACCAGGACCAGGCAACTCCTAACCAGGAGCTACAATTTCTGTCACCCACTGACAGTCAGTTTCACCTCTCTACCCTCCTAGCTTCCTGCGTGCTGACAGGGACCCCTTTAACTTCAGGACTGCACCTTGACCAATTCTCTGGTGTCCAGATGTACTCTTTACCCACCTACTTCCTCCCACTCCCCTCCTGATGGCTTGTTCACTATTCTGATGGAGGCTGACAGACTTCACACATCTGACCCCCTTGGGCTTCACATGTTGGCCCCAAAGGCAATTGACACGGCCCTAGAATGCTTGGTTCTGGCCTAAGCTGGTCAGGTAGGATCATCACTTTAGGGACCTACAGGCAGTCCTGGGTCCGGTGGGGCCTGCCCCTTTAAGACTTCTTTTCGACCTGCTGAGGATCTGACAGCTAAATATGAAAAAGACTTTGCTTTTCCAAAAGCCTGGTGTGCATAGGATTAATTGCCTGAACCTTAGTCCGTGTCTGCCCCGCATCACATCTCTGCCTTCTCTGGGACTGAGCCCAACGGTGCCACTCATTTCCGGATGTCCGATTCCACAGCCTCTAGTCTCACGGCCAGTCCTTGGCTGACTGTTTATCACCTTCTGGCTCAGCCGGTCTGACCAGCAGGAGAGATGACCTTCTGCTTGGCCCAAGGCCGTTTTTCTGCTGATAGGCCCTGTGTTCAGGTCAAGTCAGCCCAGGTCCTGTCTTTTCCTGTCCTCGGATGCTCCTCTGGCTCCTGGATGGAGGGTCAGATGGCCCAAGAACTCCTGACTCACACACCCTGGCACCCCTTCACTTCACGGCTACCCTGGGAGGGGAAATCGAGTATTTGATGGAGCAAGTGGGAGATGGGATGGGAGAACCAGACCCTTCCTAGCGCTACAGGGATGCAGATTTAGCAGGACAGGTCGTATTGGTGGAAGGAATCACCTTAGAGCTCTCAAGAGCCCTCTCCTCTTCACAAGGTGGCTGTCACGACCAGAAGTTCTGGTCCTGTCCCCGTGGAGCCAGCCAAGCGGTGGGGTGGTGCCAGCCTGGTGGGCGGAGGGTAGTGATGCTTAGGGTTGCTTAACTGGGCAAGGTTTCTCACTTGAATTGGTACAACAAAAGTTAAACTAGGGAGGGAGGTCTAAGCCAAGTCTTGAAGGAGAGCCAAACGTCAAGGCACAGAGTTCCAGAAAGCCCTAATGGTGCTCCTCCGTGGTGAAACTGCTCAGGCCCCAACGAGGGCAAAGAGGCCTAGTGGAGTCTGCCAGTGGCTGAGTGCCCACGCAATCTGCCTGCTGGCTCCTACGGTTCCTGGGCTGACGCTCTGCCTTACTTGGCTAGAGGTGCACTTGGCTCCCCCTAGCCTGGTTCTCAGAACGCCCCACTGTCCATAGCATTGCTCATAAGCCAACCCAACAGGCATAGAGGCTCCAAGTCATCCCCTATCTCAGGAGATACGGCCAGACTTCAAAGCAATCCACAACCCTTACTGCCTACCTCCCCCTCTTTTGGCCACCTGTCAGGCTGAACCCCGCCCCCTGCTGGTTCTAAGCGCTCTTACTTCTTGTAGGGAATTCACCCTCTGTGTTTCAGATGGGGTTAGCCCTCCACCGTCTCCCACCCCAGAGCTGGGTAGATGAACCAAATCTGGATAATTCTATCACACCATCACCTGGTTGAAATGATTGGTACAGGAAAGAGCATGTGATCCAGAGCAGGCCAACCAAGAAAAGACTTGGGCCTGTTGCTGGTGCTCTCAGGAAAATGGTGTTTTCTTTTTCTATGGGATCCTTAAGGATGATACAAATACCATATTGCCTTTAACCCTCTTTGCTTCCACCAAGAAAGAGAGTAGCCATGATTGAAACCAACACGGAGGAAAGCTGAAACAAGATATGGCGTCCTGAGGACATGTTTATGTCCTTAGATGAGTTACGCCTGAAGAGAGGTTACCTCTTTGCTCTTTAATTGTACAAGCCAATGGTTTCTCTTTGCACCTTAGTTAGTTCCGTTGGTTGGACCAGTGCAACCGAAAGGGTCCTTGGTACTTCTAAGCTTCCTCTGGTGGCGTTTCTCTGCCCAGTTCTCTTCATCCTCCACTCCCAGCTGCCCCAGCAGCAGACCAGGATTTAGAGGGTGGGTCAGAGCTCGGGATAAGAAATACAATAGTTGAGAAGGGTTTATTTGCAAAGGTATTAATTCCCCCAAATGTGGGTAGGGTAGAGGGGACCCACACAAAACACTGGACAGGAACCTCGATCACGTAGCCCAGAGGAATGAGCAAGAGGAGGAAAAGTTCACCTGTAACCCAAAGCAGAGTCATGTAGATTAAGCTTCCTAGAGGGAACCGGTGGCCTTCTGTCAAGGACACAGCCAGCCCAAGGTGACATCATGGGGAGCCACGGGGACAAATGCTCTGGCCTCCTTCTCCCCACTACTGGCTTCCTGATGGTGCTCCCTATTGGCTGAACCCAACTAGAAGAAGGAGGGACAAGGCTAAACTATACAGGTCAGCCTCCCGGGGCAGGAAGCAGGGCAGGAGGTACAGAGAGGACCTGCAAGGGCAAACAGAAAATACGTAGTGCAGAGATGTTTCTCCCCACATCACAGGGCCCCCAGATGAACAAATGTTCGTGCCTATGGACAGTAAGCCAAATTCACACTAGAGGAGGTCATTTCAGTGGAGAGCTGGGAAGGGTCTAGTCTTGGCCAAAGCATGGATTCTCGATATTTGACTCGGTCAACCGAACTTGGTCTACATTCCATTCATCTTCTCAACCTTCCTTTGGCTCTTCCCACACTTAGGCTGCTACAACCCCACCCTGCACAGAGATGCTGAACACACACACACACACACACACACACACACACACACACACACACACACACACACATACATTACAAGCTACCCTGGACTCGCAGCCCCTGGAGCTCAGTCATAATACCTACTGGACTGGAGGAGGCACAGGGTTGGCCAAGGTTTTCTTGGGTTTGCCTTACCACTCAACAGTTTTCCTCTGCTTAATCCTGCCTCCTCCACCTTCTGTTCATAGGTGAGGATGCCTAAGAAACGTCTTTGTCTCAATGTCTGCTGCTAGAGAGCCCAACCTGGGACAACAGCAGTTAGGGAAGTTTCCATAAGCTCCTAAAACCAAACCTGCACACGTATTTCCATCTGGGCACTGTAGCTTTTCTCCTGGGACTAAGGGTGAACTGCACATTAGATGATCCTCTCCATCCCAGCCCACCTGTCACTCACCCAGCTTGCCCCAGCCAGTGATTGTTTCTTCTTCCACTTACATTTTCCCCTTTCCACTGAATCATTTCCATTACTGCATCACCTGCTATTTCTGCCATTGAAAAAATAAACCAATGCCCTCTCTGATCTCCAGCCATTGCTTCATCTCTCTTCCTCTCTTCAGATCAAAGTGGTTTAAATGAGTTGCTCTGATTTCTCACCTCCCATTCGTTCTTAACTCACATCACTCACCGCAACTTCTCTGATCTAGGTCACCCATAACCCCCACATTGTTGAATCAAATGAAAAATTCTCAGTCTCTTTCTTACTTGACTTATCGGCACTGTTAGATTTCACTTTCTTTTTGTCAGGACCACCCTTGGCTGGTTTTCCTCTGTGGCCACTCCTCAGTCTCCTTTGCTAGTCCCTCCTCATCTTCCTCACTTCAAATGTTGACATGGCCACAGATGTCTTCTCTTTTCTATCCACACTCACTTCTTAGGTAACGCCACCCACTTTCGGGCCTTTGAACACTATATATTTGTAGCTCACAGTGTTCTTCCTCCAGCCCTGACTTTTTCCCTGAATCCCAAGGGTTGAATGACAAACTACCTCCTTACTCCATTTCCACACCCCAGTCTGACACCAGCTGGGTGTACTGCAATGCAATTCACCTCTCAGGCTGATCACCGTGTCTACAGGCCATCACACCTCTGCCTGATTGGCTATAAATCTGGGGGTTCCCATGATTCCCACAGGTTGACTAATTCACTAGAAGGACTTACAGAACACACTGGAAGTGCTGTGCTTACAGTTAGTTCTATTGTAAAGGGTACACATAGGATGTGACCTTGGAGGGGTGCAGAGCTTCTAAGTCCTCTCCACACGAAGTCAGGGTGTGGAATCCCCCTGGCACATCACTCTGGCCACCAACCAGGAAACTCCTCCAAGCTTCATTGTCCAGAGTTTTCACTGGGGTTTCATTCTTGTGAGCATCATCAATTGATTACATCACACTGCCCGTGTAACTACTCCATCTCCAGCCACCTTCCCGTCCTCTGAGGCCAGGGTGACCCAAAATTCCAACCCTCTAATCACATGGTCAATCTTTCTGGCATCCTGAAGCTCTCTAGGGTCCCACTATAAGTCACCTCATTAGCATAACAAGACACTCCTACCACTGAGGAAAGGCTCAGGGTTTCTGAAGCTCCCTCCCTCGACAACAGCTCCACTTGGAGACATCTCAAACTTAACCTGTCCCAAACTGACCTTCTGCTGTTTCACCCCAAACCTGCTCCTCTAGGCCCCTTCTTCATCTGAGTAAAGAGTTACAATCTCATTCTTCCCAGGGTACTCAGGCCACTAACTTCAAAGTCATTCTTGACTCCTCTTTCTCTCACACATCACAAACAATTTGTTGGCAAATCCTTTGGGCTCCACCTTCAATTGTGTGGAGAATCCAACTACTTCCACTCTCTCCCAAGGCTACCCTGGTCATTTCTCACCTTAATTATAGCACTAGGTTTTTACCTGGTAATCCCTGCTTCAGCCCTGCCTCTTTGCTGCCTCCCTGACCTCCTGCCACTCCCAGGTAATAAAAGAGAGGAGGAAACACCACGCAACCTGTTCTCACACATGAAGGTAGGAAGGATAGATAGAAAGACACTCCCTCCATATTGGAGAAAACAGAATGTGTTCATAAAGCATCTTAAGAGTACAGAAGACAAAAAGAAATGCAAATAGCATTATGATGATGAAAAGATGGAGGAGTGGTGGAGAGACAATGGTTCCCCCCACTCTTGGCATTCTTTTTTTTTTTTATAGCTTTATTGAGATATAATTCACCTATCATAAAATTCACTCGTTTAAAATATACAGTCCAGTGGTTTTCAGGATATTCACAAAGTTGTGCAAGCATCACCATCGTCTAATATTAGATCTTTTCCACCCCCCCAAAACAAACTCAATATGCATTAGCTGTCACTCTTTATTTCTACTCTCCCTTACCCCAATTCCAGGCTAATCTACTTTGTGTCTCTGTGATTTACCTATTCTGGTGTTTCACATACATGGAACCATATAATACAGAATCTTTGGTCACTGGCTTCTCTCAATTAGCATAATGCTTTCAAGGTTGGTCCTCTTGTACATGTACTTGTCATTGGGTGGGTATACAAATTTTGTTTATCTCTTCATCAGTTGACAGATATTTAGGTTGTTCCCAGTTTTGGCTTTTATGAATTTTGCTACTATGAATATTTGTTTACAAGTTGTCATGGGAACATGTGTTTTCAGTTCTCTTGGGTATACACCTAGGAGTGGAATTGCTGGATTGTTTGTTAATTCCATGTTTGAGGAACCACCAAACTGTTTTCCAACAGCAGACGTACCATTTCATGGTCCCACCATCAACATACGAAGATTCTCATTTTTCCACATCCTCACCAACACTTGTTATTTTTTGTCTTTTTGATTATAGTCTCCCTAGTGGGTATGAAGTTGTATCTCATTGTGGTTTTGATTGGCATTTTCCTGTTGACTAAGGATCTTAAGAATCTTCTTGTGTATGTTTTCTTTGGAGAACTGTCTGTACAAATCCTTTGCACATTTTAAAATTGGTTGTTTGTATTTTTCCTGTTGAATTGTAAGTGTTCTTTATATTCTAGACACTAGACTCTTATCTGATATATTATTTGCAAATATTTTCTCCCCTTTGTCAGTTGTCTTTTTACTTTCCTGATAATATCTTTTTAATTTGGATAAAGTCCAATATATCTGTTTTTGCTTCCGTTGTTTATATTTTTGGTGTCATATTAAGAAACTATTGATAATTCCAGCTGATGCAGATTCACCCCTATGTTTCCTTCTAAGAGCGACAGTTTTAGCTCTTACATTAAGATCTTTGACCTATTTTGAAATAATTTAAATATTTTAATTGTAGTAAAACACATATAAAATTTACCCTCAACCATTTTTAAGTGTATAGCTCAGCAGTGTCACGTATATTCACATTGTTGGGCAATCAATTTCCAGAACTTTTTCCTTTTGTAAAACTGAAATTTTATGCCCATTAAGCAACTACTCCTCATATCCCCCTTCCCCAAGCCTCTGGCAACCGCCATTCTATTTTCTTTCTCTATGAACTTAACTCCCCTAGATATAACCTGTTATAGGTGGAATCATATAGTAATTTGTCTTTTCATGCCTGACTTATTTCATTTAGCATAATGTCCTGCAGCTTCACCTGTGTTGTTGCATGTGTCAGAATTTCCTTCCTTTTTAAGGCTGAATAATAGTCCATGTTATGCAGAGGCCATATTTGGTCATCCATTCATCTGTTCATAGACACTTAGGTTGCTTCTACCTTTGACTATTGTGTAATAATGGGTGTGAACATGGGTGTGCAGATACCTCTCCAAGTCCTTGATTTCAATTCTTTCAAATATATATCAAGAAGTGAAATTGCTGAATCATAAGGTATTTCTATAGTTAATTTTTTAAGAAACTGCCATACTGTTTTCCATAGTGGCCACACCATTTTATAGTCCCACCAGTTGTGCAAAAAAGGGTTCCAATTTCTCCACACCCTTACCAACACTCATCATTTTATTTTATTTTATTTATTTAATGGGTGTGAGATGATACCTCATTGTGGTTTTGATGTGCATTTACCTGATGAGTAGTGATGCTGAGCCTCTTTCATATGCTTGTTGGCCATTTGTATGTCATCTTCAGAGAACTGTCAAGTCTTTTGCTCATTTTTAAATCAGGTTGTGTTGTTGTTGTTGCTGTTGAGTTGTAGAAGTTCTTTATATGTTACGGATATTAACTCGTCACTGATAAGCTGAGTATGATGCTGTGATGGATGACCTTTTCTTTCTTGTATGACTTTGTTTTTCCTGGAGTTAACATGTGCTTTGTGTTTGTGTCTTGCTCAGGTTTCTGTGTACCTAGATGATGCTTCTTTCACTCTCCAACAGAACTATACAGCCCCTCTCCATTATTTCCCACCTGGTCAAATGCACCAGGTGACCTAGCAATCCTCCCTCATTTCTTCTTCCTCCTCCACCTTCCTCTTTTTCTCCTTCCCTTTTTTAAAAAGTCCATTACATTTTAGACATTTCTTTTTCTCATTGTGGGTTGGTTTTCATTCTTCGACCTGGCTACTCAGTGAGTCCTTTCTATTTATTTGTTTGTTTGTTTATAATTGAAGTACAGTCAGTTACAGTATGTCAGTTTCTGGTGTACAGCATAATGTCCCAGTCATGCACATACATACATATATTCGTTTTTGTATCCTTTCAATTTAGACCCTCAGGCCCCTCCATACTGGGAAATTAACTAGACTAAAAAGTTTCCTCCACTGTAGACTGACTATACTTCAATTAAAATATATATATATATACACACACATACCGAAAAAGCTTCCTCCTCTCCATTTTCTCTATTCTCTATAGCATTCCTGTTAGAAAGATATTAGACTTCCCACATGGGTCTACTATTTTTCTTATATTTTCTCTATACTTTTTTCTCCCTATACTTTCTAGGAAATTTCTACTCTTCCTCTCTGAGATGTTGTGTTGAACTTTTAAGTTAAGATGACCATATTGTAAATTTCTGAGCTCTTTCTTAGTCTTTGTTCTCTGTTGCTCCTTTTTCATATTGTTCTGTTCTCATTCCATGCATCCCTTTATCTCTCTGAAGGTACTAATAACAGTTTTTGTTTTCCTCTTCTTCTAATGGAAGATGCTTAATTATCTTCCCAATTTCTTCTATGATAAAGGGCCATTCGGATTTTCCACCTTTTCTTGGGTCATTTTTTGTCATTCCACCTGGAAATTTTACACTTCATCTAGACCTTCCAGTTTGCTGCCACATGATTCATAATTCCATGAAGAAATTCTTTTTAAATCTCTTTTATATCTGTGGTTATATATTTCTTATTTTTTTCTATTTTCACTTTTTTTTTTAACTGATCAGCTTTCAACCTCACTTATGTCAATTCTTACTGTATTTTCATTTTCTTCTCATAGTTTTTTCCTTTTTTAAAAATTTAGAATACTTAACTCCTTATATACTTAATCAAGAAACTTCTTATAAGTGGGGGATTGGAGATAGGGTCCTATATGAGTAAATTCACATGAAAAAATATTAGATAATGAGCTGAGAACATTCATTGTCTAACTGACTAAACACAGATGTTCATTAGTTACTTCATATTCTGTCTGATGTAACTGTGTGTATGCTGAAAGGGCTAAGAAATGGACTGAGTAGAAGTTAGTGGGTAGTTTGGCAGCTGTGGGGAGAAATGCCCATGGCTACTTAACCAAGAGAAGAGAGAAAAGGAAAGAGATGCCTTTGACATTGACATTGGGTTGAGGCCCTTTCAGAACTTCCAGTAGTTGAAAACCAACAAAGAGGGCAATCTGAAAGTCACAAACAAGTAATGGCAATTTAAAATTGAATATGGAGGGAAAAAAGAACTTTCCACTCACACACACAACCAGTGTTACTACCATTCTCTGATCATCTAAGTATACTGGGCATTATTTTATTAGAAAAGGTCCAAATATTTTCCCCAAAGTGTTTTCAAGCTTAGGAAAATATCCTTGCAGTTATTTTAGCCTCTTGACCCCATCCTGTGTTTTTATCATTCAAAATATCCTTATTATCTTAACCGAGGTGTTTTGTTTTCTTTTGTTTTTACAGAGGTGGGGATATATTTTTTAAATGAAAAGTTCTAACATTTTATCAAATATCAGTCTTGTTTCGGTCCTCAGAAACTTGGAGAAGAGGGAACTTTCAAATCAGAATCTAATTTTTCCTCAATGTCTGATCATGAAAAAATTCAAACATACAGAAAATTTGAAAGAATTGTTCGGTGAACATCCATATACCCACAATGTAGGTTCTACAGTCAGAATTTAATTTTTCTTGGCTTGAGTTCATATTTGCCTAAGCCTCTGAGTGCTGTTAAATAGAGTGATGGCTCTACCATAATTACACAGGAAGTAATCTGTTCCTACTGGTAAGTCCAGTGCTTCATAAGAGTTCTGTCCTGTGGCCAAGTTCATGAATGCTTTCAACAAGCCAACACAGGTCAGCTGTCAGCTGGGTGGAGGAGCTTCTGGAGAGTTCTTGCCAGCTTAAAGAAACAAAATTTCAAACTCAAAAAGTCATCTGGCTTGCCGCCTGAAGACACCTACAGATTTTGGCTGTTGAAGCAGGTGTAGTCTGTGAGCATCACCTAGGACTCGCTGGTTGTGCAACGAGGGAGCAACTGCCACCGCCCTGGGCAAGAAGGTGACAGGAAGAGTGATGGGGAGGAGGGGTAATGGGGTAATGATCCCCAACACTGATTTTCCTAAAAGTTTTCCTCTACGATTAGTGGCAGGTGTCCCTGTGGATGGAGCAGTGCTCTTCCCCCCACGTGCCCTTTTCTACAAATTCATACCATCTTCTCCAGGTCTCCCAGCGCCACTAAAGCTTTTAAAGAGAAAAGGGAACACAGTTCTTTGAAATCTAAAGAACACAGTGCCAAGTTGGTTCCAGTCTCTCTAAGCTGGTTCCAGCTACCGCATGCAGTATCACAAGCTATTTATTTCAACTCAATAATTTGCTTCATTTTGGCAAAGCATCACGTATTCTTGGCTTCTACCTTTTCCTGGAGGCTCTTCAGATACAAAGGGCCTCCCAAGCAAAAAGATAGTGAGCTGCTTCTTGAAGGAAAAAAAAATTAGCCTAGAAAAATCAGCCTTGTGGCTGAGGGGAACCTATGTCAGGGCATGTACCATCCTGATCCCATAAGAACTGAAATCTGTGTCTCAAGGCTAAAGGCTTTGGGGACAGCCCTGAATGCATAGTTTTGAACAGGAGTGGAATACTTGGATGAACACTGAAAGAAGACTTTGAGAGTGGGGCTAGACTCTGATAAAAATCCTTCCCTTTTTTTGCCTTTCTGAGTGCATGACCTTAACTCTAGATCGAGAATCAGCAAACATTTTCTGTCGGGGCTAAACAGCAAATATTTTAGTCTTTGGGGGCCATACTGTCTACCTTACCAGTATACAACTCCTCCACGGTACTGCAAAAGTAGCTGGACAATACATAAAGGAATAACTGTGTTTCCATTCCATTAAACTTTATTAGGGAGGAGAGTATAGGTCAGTGGTAGTGTGTGCTTAGCACGCACAAGGTCCTGGCTTCAATCCCCAGTACCTCCATTAAAAATAAATAAATAAACCAAATTACCTCCCCCCAAAATATACATAATTAAAAAAATTTTTAACTTTATTGATGGACACCGAAATAAAGGCTACACTGGTCATTCATAAAACAAAGACCTCATATTTACTCCGTACAAGCAGACTACGGCAACAGTTAAAATTTTACAGTCCACTACACTGTTTATAACTGATGTTTCCTCAAAGATAGTCTAATTCTTAATTTTTAGAAAACTTTTGGTGGGGAGGGTATAGCTCAGTGGTAGAGTGTGTGCTTAAACTTGCACGAGGCCCTGGGTTCAATCCCTAGTACTTCCATTAAAAAAAAGCTGACAATAAATAAATAAACCTAATTACTCCCCCCCCAAATATTTAGAAACCTTTTATTCAGTTTGAGAAACTACAGGATTAGAGTCATATTGAGCCTGTATTTTCACCATAATTTCAAAAGTGACATTCACAGTAGAACATAGGTTTTAGAGGCAGATATGAATTCAAATCCAGACTGCAGCTTTCTCAGCTGTGTGATATATGGTAAATTGAAGAATGTTTCTACATGTTACTTCATTAGTAAAATATGCAAATGGTTTGTTTGGAAAATTAAAAGAAAGAATGCATATCAAACTCTTGTGCTCAGTATGCCACACAGTAGGTGCTCAATAGATGTTAACTCATCATTATTCCTTAAATCGTTGCTAAGCAACCATTTTTATCTGCGTGGAAAGATGATCCACGTCATTGGGGTTCAATAGTCCATTTCAGTGATTACACACTATATTGTAATTAGGAAATTGCCCTAATGTAATATCATATTTGTTTAATTTGGAAGCCCTGTGGTTCATTTGATGTAACAGATGGATTATACAGTGGTCTCCTGGAGGTGTGTATTTTCATGTTTTGCCACGGCGACTACCTTCCCTATCTGTGAGTTAATGGTATTTATTTGTACATTACACTTAAAAAACTAGTATTTATTAAAACATTTTTTAAAAAGTCCTGACGCCCGATGGAGAGTTTCAAATCTCCAAAGTGTTCAAATGCAATTTTAAAGTTCTTTTTAATGGTTATTTATTTTTTCTAGATAATACATGGTACATAGAACAAAATCCAAAAGGCACAAAAGACTATGCAGTGAAAAGGAAGTTTTCTTCAGCTCCCCAATACCTCTAGAGCTACGTTGCTTCTCCTTCCAGAGATGCGCGCGCGTGTGCACACACGCACACACTCACAGTGGTGTATGTGTACAGACACGCACACATGCTACTCACGCTGTTCTGCATCTTGTTTATTACATAGAACATATGGGACATTTCCATAGTTCTGCATAGAGAGCTGCCTTGTGTGTGTGTGTGTGTGTGTTTTAACAGTAGCTCAATATTTCATCAGAGGGATGTACCCCACATTATCTAGCCCCCAGGGACGGACCTCTCAGTTGTTTGCAATTGTTTGGTGTTACAAGGAAACTTGCGATGCTGCCTTGTAATTTTTAATCTTCTTTCCATTGTGATTTTGTTTTCCTTTTTCTTCCAGCACAGCTGCTTAGTAATCTGTTGTGGGATGGGGGGAGGGCGGTGGCTTTCCTGAGGCTCCTGGCCCCAGACCTCAGCAAGCACAGGTGAAGTTCCCGGTCCTTCCCGCAGGATGGTGGTTACGAGTCTCGCCTTCACCTGCCGGCCCAGGCCCGGGTAGGAGCCGGCTGTGTTACTACCCCGTATCTGTGTCAGCCCGGTGTGTATGTGTGTGCGCGCGCGCGCGCGCGCCCCTCGCTGATCTCCAGCCCGGGTGGGAGCGGGCTGTTACTACCCGTGTGTGTGTGTGTTTATGTGTGTGTTTGTGTGTGTACGCGCCCGCGCGCGTACACGTGTCCCGGGCTCATCTCCGCCGCACGCCTGCGTGGGAGAGGGCGGTGCAGGCGCCGAGTGGCCGCTGGTTCCCCGCGCAGGGCGAGCCGGGCCCAGGCGGCGTCGCCATCTGCGGACGCGGGGTCCCGGCGTGAGACTCCGGAGGAAGCCCCGAGCCACCATCCGCAGTCCTCCTGAACCCGGGGAGGTGTTTAAAGGTGTCCCTCAGAAGCAGGCACAGCCCGGGCAGCCCGTCTCCGGAACAATGGGTCCTTTCAGCCACCCCCGTAGATGGATGGCCCGTCACCATGACAACCACCATTGTGGGAAGTCAGAGCCGGTCCCGGCCCCCGACGCTCCCCGGCGCCCCTCCCCCCGGCTCCGCCGTATGGTGTGTGTAGCACTGGCAGCTGTTGTCAAAAGAAGGCACCTCTTTGTCTCCAGGGGATGAAAGACATTTGGTTTTCATCGCCCCCCTTTCTCTCCACCCGACCCCTCGCCCCGCGCCCCGCGCCCTGTCCCCGCCTTTAGCTTTGGTGTAAATTTCCTCCCGGATTCGCTCTTCCCAGAGCTTTCATGCCTTTACCTCGAACTCTTTGAGGCCCTAGAAGTCCCACTCCCGAGGGGAGTGTCCCAGCTGGGGGAACTCACTTTACAGACATCCCGGTTTCTTTTTTCAACTCTGCTCCCGGAGTTCCGGCGCGAGCCCGTCTGCGCTCAGACCCGACAGCACCACCTTCCGTAGCCGAGAGCTCATTACCGGGGCGGCCCCGCTGCGCGAAAGCCCTCGGCCGCCCCTCGTTGAAGTTGGTTAACTGTCTTAGGGATCTGACCCCAAGCAGCTAGAAGCCTTCTGGTCAAAGAAAAGGCCACCCCTTAACGATATGACCTGCATTTTGATCAGACTTCCAACTTAAATGGATTCTTAAAAGATTTTTAAAAGTTTGTATTACTTTTCATAAATGTCTAAATATGATTTCCTTTAAATTGTCTGTGGAGGACCTTTTATCAAAATTAAATGTAAAAATGAGAGGAAAAAGAAGAAGAAAAGAATCTTTGGCTGCCCGTGTTGTCCGGGATTTGAAGTTGTAGGAGTATGGCCCCTGAACCTCTCCTCTGCACCAGATCAACACTGGAACAGATGGTGTTTTCCAGACCTATCTGCAAATAAAAAAGGTTACGGTGGTGAGAGAAAAAGCAGGCTGAAGGAGGCGGGATGTTGCCAAGAGGAAAATGCAGAAGCTGGCTGGTGATTATCAGCGTGGAGAGGAAGAGAGAGCAAAACGGGGTCTCTTGAGCTATTTATGGAGATAAAGACATGATTTAGGATTCCGTGAAGGTAGAAAAAAAATCAGTCTTCATAAAATTTTATCTAATACTCAAAGGGTAGACGCCAGAGAGGGAGAGACGTGGTTACTGTTTCAGATGTCATTGAGTCTACTGTTTTTTAAAATAAAGTTTTGAAAGAACATTTAAAGAAAAACTTTGGGAATGTTGAAAGTATGACAAGTGTAAGGGAATGGAAATTCAGCAGGTAACTGACAAGAGGTACGTTTTTCTGGTCTTGGCTTCCAATGACCAATAATTGCTTTTGGTAAACAGGAAGCAGCCAAGTCTGGCACACAGGGAACAAGTATCTGCAAAGCAAGGGTTTAGTTTTTATCTCGGAGAATAGTTTTTATCTAAATAACTACCTAGAAAATAAATGTTACTCTGAAAACTTTCCTTAACAATTCAAATTCCTCCCCCCCCCCCATATTACTGAATAAATTTGGGGGAAATTCTTGTCAATTTTTCTATGAGATTTGATGAACAATTTCCCCAAGGATTTCAAATGAGGGTCACAAGAGTGTGTCACAATTTGAAATTCTAGTTATTTAATTTAATGGGTTTTAGAAAGTGTTTAAGATTGTCATTAACAAGTAAAAGCAATTTTCCCCTTCTGGCAGGAATTCTGTCCTCTGATTTCTACCAATAAATACATCATTTTATTTTGTTCAAGTTACAGGTGGAACTTTGTAGAAATGTGCTCTGTGGTGCTCAGGGGCCGTCATGGAGATTAAAACTGAGGCCATCTAGAAAGAACTCCGGGTTCTGACCCCAGTGTCAGTCAGAGCAGCTCTGCTTTATCTATTTTCTGTGTAAGCTGTTGTTTGTCTAAAAGATTTTACTGCTAAAAATAATTTTTTATAGACCATTATTATAAAAGAAATGTAGAGTTGAAAAAAATTGGAGATTAAATGATCTCCAATAATTATTGGACTAAATAAATTATTGGACCAATTATTGGACCAATAAATTATTGGACTAAACTGTCCAGTCCTCTCATTGAGCTCCAAGGAGTTTATCTAGATAACCTGCCCGAGATCATGCCGTCAGTTTGTGGCTACTTCTGACACCATGACCACTCGCCATTTCCACAGCCCTTTCAGACCAGCTTTTTAGCTTAATTCTGAGCAACAGAGCACAAGTGGGACTTCAGGAAAAGCTCATTAACGGGAACTGACTCCAGGAGCTCATGGCCATTTGCTCTTTCTCTTTCCTCTGTCTTTCTGCCTGGAACATAGCTTGATGGCTAGAGCCACAGCAGCAATATTGTAAGCATGAGGGTAAAAGCTCCACCCTAGAAATGGTGGGATGACAAGCTAAGAGAAGCCTGAGTCCTTGATGTGAAGCTACCATCCCAGCCCTGGATTTCCTACCTCTTGACTTCTCATGATGTGAGAGAAAAATAAACCCCTATCTTGTTTAAGTTAGTGTTATTAGGTTTCTGTTACATGGAGCTGAACATTCTGTCCACTGGCTCCCATTAAGGATAAGAACAAAGTAGGAATTCAGTTTTGTTGAATGATCCTTTTTTTTTTCAATTGAAGTACAGTTGATTTACGATGTTTCAGGTGGACCGCAAAATGATTCAGGTATACGTGTATATATATATATATATATTCTTTTTCAGATTCTTTTCCATATAGGTTATTACAAGACATTGAATATCCTTAAGTGCTATACAGTTGGTGCTTGTTGTTTATCTGTTTTGTATATAATAGTGCACGTCTATGAATCCCAAACTTTTAATTTACCCTTCCCCCCTTTTCCCCTATGGTAACCATTAGTTTGTTTTCTACGTCTGTGAGTGTATTTCTGGTTTTTTTTTTAAATTGAAGTGTAGTTGATTTACAGTGTTGTGTTAGCGTCTGGTGTACAGCATAGTGATTCAGTTATACATATTTCTGTTTTGTAAATAAATTCATTTGTAGCATTTTTTTTAGATTCCATATATAAGTGATATCATATGATATTTGTCCTTCTCTGTCTGGTTTATGTCGCTTAGGCTAGGCTGTCTGGCCAGGTCCTTCCATGTTGCTGCAAATGGCATTTCATCCCTCTTTTGGGCTGAGTAATATTCCAACACACACACACACACACACACACACACACACACACACACACCATGTCTTCTTTATCCAGTCGTATGTTGATGGACATTCAGGTTGTTTCCATGTCTTGGTTATTGTAAATAGTGCTGCTGTGAACATTGGGGTGCAGGTGTCTTTTTGAATGAGTTGAATGATCCTTTTTTTTTTAAACATTTACTAGTTGCTCATGTAGTACTTACGGACAGCTTCACAGGGCTTACAGCATAACAATAAATCATTCACTTACTCATGTAAGTGGCCCTGCGTGGTGTGCTGTGTCCCCCTTCCCCAGACTGTGAGCCTTTGTAACTCGTAAACTGCTGTCAGAGTCACCTCTCTGTGTTGTGGGTCAGGTGTTTATCCATCTCATGCTGTTTCAGGGCAGGAATCCTTCTTTGTCCCACAGGGTGGATAGGAGGTGATCAGAGCAGTCCATTAATTCAACAGACATTTCTTGAGGCCTCTTGGGTCCCAGACGCTGTGTTAGAGCAGGGCTCCAAGGGCAAGGAGGGCAGATACAGATCCTGCCCTCAAGATACACATCCTCTAGTGAGGAAGCCTGACAATGAAAAAGGCAACGGAGGAATAAATGCAGTAATTACAGACTGGGGTGCGTGTTATAAAGAAGAGAGAGGGAGCAGTCTGGGTGGCAGAGGAGGGAGGTGGGGGGACCTTTGGATAAGGCAGTGATGGGGTGCTCTCTAAGAAAGTGACCTATGTCCCATGTTTGTATGTTTGTATGTAAAGGAAGAAGAAGAGGAGCCAGCAACATGAAGACCATGGGAAGAGCCTTTTCAGCAGAAGAAACCACACGTTCTAGGGCCTAGAAGCAGGGTGTGCAGGTGGGGGATGGGGGCTGGGAAGAGGTTCAGCTGGAGAGATGGGAGGGGATAACGTACCAGAGGTGTGCCTCTGTCTGCTTGGGCTGTTATCACAAAAACACCACAATCTGAGTGGCTTAAACCACCCTGAAGCTTATTTCTCACATTTCTGGAGGCCGGGAAGTCTCCAAGTCCAAGTCCAAGTCTGGGTCTAGAGTCCAAGATCCAGATCAGCTGGCAGCTGATTTGGTGTCTGGTGAGGGGCTGCTTCCTGGTTCAGAAGACGGCTGTCTCTCCTGTGTGTCCTCACCTGGTGAAATGGGCAGGGTGGCTATCTGGGGTCTCTTAGACCCATTCACGAAGGCTGCACACTCCTGACCTAATCACCCCAAGGGCCCCACCTCCGAATACCATCCCATCGGGCATTAGGGTTTAACACATGGGTCTGGAGGGACACAAACATTTAGCCTATAGCAAGGTGGAAAGGGCGTTTGGATTTGATGCCGGGGGAGGGCACTGAAGAGTTCTGAACTGCAGGTAACTGTCCACAGTTTTAAGAGCTCACCTTTGCTGCCATATAGAACAGGGATTGGAGGGGTGTGAGTGGAACTGGGAGACCGGGCTGGAGGTGGCTGATAGTCATTCAGGCCGTGATGGCCCGGCCGTGGGTGGGGCCAGTGGAGTTGAGAAAAGGCAGACCTCCTGATGTACTTCACAGAGACAATCAGCAGGGTTTGCTTCTGGATCCAGTGAGGGGATGAGGGTAACAGAGGATTTAAGGACAATTTGTGGGTATTTCTGAGTAGTTGAATGGCTAGTGAGGTCGTTAACTAAGGTGGGGAAAGCTGGGGGTAGAAAAGGGCTGGAGGAAGGAACAGATCTGGGAGGGAGAATCAGGAGCTCCTTTGTGTCCTATTCAGCGGTCTATGAGCTGTCAAGTGGGCAGTTGGATATGTGGGTCTGGAGGTCTGTGAAGAGGCTGAAGTTGGATGTATCAAATCAATCATTTCAACCATTCAAAGCTTACACTCCTGAGGTCATCTGGACACAATAGGCAGAGAATGGAGGAGTGTCATAAGAAGTCCGTAATTCGTGCCACAGAATGTCACGGTCGGATATTTCTGGGGTTAATTGTTCAAGGCAGGAGCCATTTGGTGGAATGATGACTTCCCCCAGGAGCTGGGAATCCGTAGGCCTGCTCGAGGCTGCCGGGAGACGGAGGCGGCTGTCTTCTTGTCTGGCAGGGTTTGGATTTCAGAAACTTGAGATGGCTTTGCGGGTGTGCATCCCGAGAGTCCCTGATGTCATAGCTTATTATTGGCTGCATGTAACACTTTCTGCTCATTTCCCTTTAACATCCCTAAGGCTTTAGACAAGCGTCGTATGTGTCCACCTGGCCTTGGCTCTGCTGTGGGAAATTAAAAACTAGTGTGTCTCCACCGGTGCTGAAGAGTTAGGGACACAGAATGTCCCAAGCCCAGCATGGTGGGGACAGCAGCCAGGAGTGGGAGGTCCCTAAGGGGGAGGTGGGTCTCATGTCCCAGGACAGGGGTGTCAAGTTCAAGCTCTTCTCTCCTCAGGGACAGGCGCCTTCCACAGCCAGGCTTAAATAAGCTTGTTTTGATTTTTTTAAACGGAGCTGGTCTTTTCTTTAGTTTTTTTCACACTTGATTGTAAGCTCCTGGAAGTCCTGCTTTAATTCTCTTTGTCCCCTCAGTGTCCAAGCAGTAGTAGGCTTCCTGTAAGTGTTACATTAATAGGTGAATGAATGTATATAAGGTGTTGAGATATATACCCTGTGGTTCTCAAAGCGTTTACAGTTCAGTCATGGGGATCAGATTCATACATGATGCATAGCAGAGTATCAAAAGCATTATAGGTGACATGAAAAAGCTGTGGGAAAAAAAGCTATTTGATCCCAGAAGAGGGAGAAATTACTTCCCATGTCGGGGCATCAAAAGCTTAGGGCAGACTTGCTGGAGGAGGAAACATATGGCTGGGCTTTAAGGGCTCGAGAGAATTTCTACAGAAAGGATTTGTAAGAGACAAAATTGGTGCCAAGTAAAGGGATCAGGGAGAACAAAGACACGGAGCGGAGGCATCTCATTTCTTAAGTGCATGACGGGTCGTGAGGTTTGGTGCAAGGGTGGTACGTGTGGACAGGAGGAGGAAGTGTCAAGCCAGAGAGGCGTGTTGGGGCTCCATTGCAGCCTCTTACAGATGTCTTTCTCAAGGAGCAAGGCCTCAAACCCCCAGATTAATCAATTTTATTTTTATTATTTATTTTATTTATTTATTTTGTTGAAGTAAAGTCAGTTTCCAATGTGTCAGTTTCTGGTGTACAGCGTAATGTTTCAGTCATACATATACATATATTCCTTTTCATATTCTTTTTCATTAGAGATTACTATAAAATATTGAATACAGTTCCCTGTGCTAGACAGTAGAAACTTTTTTATTTTATATATAGTAGTTAGTATTTGCAAATCTCTAATTCCCAATTTATCCCTTCCCACTCCTTTTCCCCGCTGGTAACCACAAGTTTGCTTAGTATGTCTGTGAGTTTGTTTCTGTTTTGTAGATAAGTTTATTTGTGTCTTCTTTTTTTTTTTTTTAAGATTCCACATATGAGCGATGTCATATGATATTTGTCTTTTTCTTTCTGGCTTACTTCACTTAGAATGATGATCTCCATCCATGATGCTGCAAATGGTATTACAAAATTAATTAATTAATCATTCTCAGGGAGCCCTGAGAGCTGGGATTGGTTTTTCACGGTAGAAAAAGTCTCAAGGGTGAAAGCGGTCCAACACTAGGATAGTTTATCAGTGGAGGCTTTAAAGAGTCCCTTCCTGGAGATTTTTATACCTGAAATAGACCTACCATTTGTTGATTTCCTGTGGTCTCTCCTAAAACCATGGGAGTGAACTAGACGAGCTCCCAGGCCCTGTGTTGCTTGATGTAACTCAACAAATATTTGAGTAGTGACTTGTCCGTGACCCCAGGCATGACTGTGACCGAGTTCATGCCATCCCTCCCTGCCTTCCAAGTGCCTCTCTTCCAGGACTCCTTTCTCAACAACTGAACTTCCGTCCACACAGTGGCCCAAATCTATAAATCATCTTGGATTCCTCTTCTCCCTCAGCACTCCCTTGCAAGTCACTGATCCTCGCCCTACTTCTCATTGGAATTTGTCCAGTTCTCTCCTGTCCCCCATCCCGACTGCAGTCACGAGGATCTTATGTGAATGACCACGGCAGTGTAAAGGATCTCCCTGCTTCCAAGCTCCGCCTTCCCTAAACCATCGCACACAAATGGTCTTTCTGAAATGTACATCTGAAGACGTTTCTCAGCGACCCCATCATCCTCACGGTTCCTGGGACTCCCAGCATGATCTGCTCTTAGGGTCTTTGCACTGCCTGTTCCCGGTTCTGGAATGCCCTTCCCCAGATATCCCGGCGAACTCCCTCTCCTCCTTCCAGTCTTTGTTTGAAGGTCTTTTCTCAATGACACTTTCTCTCACTACCCTCTTAAAAACTGTAACTTGCCCTCCTGAGCACCCTTCTGTTTTTTCCCCCATTGCACTTACCACCTTCTGACTTACTATAGACCTTACTTATTACGTTGATTGATTTTTATGTCTCCCCCCTCTAGAATGTAAGCTCCACTAGGGCAGGGATTTGTGTCTTAGGTCCACCGGTGTTGTGTACTCAAGAACGGGAACAGTGCCTTATTCATAGCAGGGCTCACTAAGTATTTATGGAATGAATGGACAGTGGTCAGTGGACAGTGGAGTATTTTATACCTATTAACAATGAGGTATAAAAGCTCACAAACACCTGGCTCCTACTTACCTCCCTAGTCTCATTTTAGGGGGAAAAAAGTCTGTATGCTTTCTCCCATTCTGTCTCAGCTGTAGTTAACCCTCTCGTCTCTAGAGCTTTCTACTCACACTCTTCGGTGTCTTTCCATCCCAGTGGAATCCGTGTTCATCTTTCAGGTTTTAGTTTAGAGGGACTTCCCTGAATCTCGCCCCCCTCCCCCATGTGCTCCTTGCTGATCATACTGTTTTGAGTTGCTTCTCATTTGTGTCCGCGGCTCTCGGACAGGAGACTCTGCCTGTGATGTTAGTCTTTGCAGCACCTGGCACAAGGTTTGATGCATGGGAGGCTCTCAGTAAACAATTCAGTGATGAAAGAAATGCCCTCAGCTGTGATAACATTTCTGCACCCTTGACACACACTGCTTAGTAACTCCGCGGGAGTTTCTGGTGCTGCTTCTTAGGTAGTAACAATTGCTAGTAAGAAAAGTTTCTTACTCAATACTCACAACAGCTTTCTGAAGTAGGTACTTCCTTATTTGAGAAATGAAGGAACTTGAAGTTTAGAGACACTAAGGGTACTTTCCTCAAAGACACATCTGTAATTGTTGGATCAAGATACAAACCTAGGCAGTCCGGCAGCAAAGCCTCTAACCTTACAGGATATCACCTCACTCAGCCATTTTTTTAGGCGGGTGGGGTAGGTAATCAGGTTTATTTAAATGGCGGTTCTAGGGGATTGAACCCGGGACCTCGTGCATGGTAGGCATGCACGCTACCTCTGAGCTATACCCTCCCCCTCATTCAGCCATTCTGATTTGGGGTTTTCTCTTTTACTGAGTTCGAAATTAGCGAACTACTTGCCCTTAGCGAGTATGGCAAAGAACAACCCAGCCACCTTCAGTAAACATTTATCATGGTCCTGTGTCAAAAGAGCTGTCACTCAGGCTCCGTTTCACCAAAGCAAAAACCGAAGCACAGGCCGGGTGACGCCCCCGATGTCTAGCTCATCGTTATCATCACCACAGTTTACCCTTTTCTTCAACATATCCGATGTCCAGGCACCGTGGCAAACCCTTTCCACACCTCATCTCACTGAAGAACTCAGTTTTCGTTTAATTGAAGTTGAACCTTGTCTTTTGACTTCTACTGCATGCTTTTCTGGGTCACAAGGGCTTAACTCACTTAAAATAGTCATCAGAGATCCAGTGCAGTCTGGAGGGAGACCTGTCCAATCCCCCTCATTTTCTGGGAACTGAGCCTCTGAAAGGTTAAGTGCCTTGCGCAAGGTCAAGCAGGTGGTGGGCCAGCTGGGGCTGGAAGAGGCCTCGTGAATCCAGGTCCAGAGCTCTTGATAGGACGCTCTACAGCCAATCGCCCTTACCTTACTCAATGTACATAAATGAAAAAGCATCACGTCTTTTTTAAAATGCACTTAGCTAATGGAGAGTAGGTATCACTGCTCATGACTTATCATCTATGACATACTATTCGATAAATCGTGCCCTGGAAATCACACTTTTTCGCATCCTCTTCGAGGCGCATTTCGCGGTACGCAGGTGGCAGCGCAGCTGCACGGGCCCTTTGTGACTGGGTGATTAGAAGCCAGGCGTCCGCTCGCTGTTCACGACAGCCAATCAGGGCTCAGAACCCCAGAGCTGCACCAATCGGAGATTATCGAAGCCTGAACAAGGGCCAATTGGAGGCTCGAGGCCGAGAGCAGGGTGAGCCGCGAACAGCGATCAATCAGAGGGGAGGAGCGGTTCACCGACGTCCAATCAGCGGCCTCCAGACCTCCCGTCGCGGGGGACGCTGGCGCGAGTCCCGCGGGCCGGCCAATCAGCGGGCGAGCGGCAGCTGGTGCTCCCGGGGAGGGGCGACCGGGGGCGGGGCCTGTCCTCGCGGCCGAACGGTGGGCGATGCGAAGAGCGAGCCGGGTGAGGAGAGCCGGGGCCGGGGTGGGCCTGGGCGCGCGGGGCCGGGGCTGGGGGCGCACGGGGCCGGGACAAGGTCACGGGATGCCGCCGGAGGGACCCTCTGAGCTGCAGGATGCTGCGGGGAGAGGTGAGGGGCTCAGTCCCGGGCTGGGGAGGTGGCCCGCTCCGGCCCGAGGGCTGGGGGAGGAGAGGACACTGTTGCCATGGCGACGCAGGTGCGCAGGCTGGTGACCCTTTTCCGCCCTGGATTGTGCGCACACCTCAGTCCGCCCCCGGCCACCTCCGCCCCGAGCGGCCTCCATCCTCACTGGCTTGCAGGCGGTTGGGCTGCGACCTGCACAAAAATAACCCTCTTTGGCAGCCGCCTCTGCGCCGGGACAGCGTGGCTTCTCGCCGCCCCCTCCCTCCCTCGCGGGCAGAGGGATTAAGCTCGTCCTGCGCCACCTGGTACAGCAGGCCTCTGCGGTGTGACCACCTGGGCCAGTTCACGGGACGGCCACAGCTGGGTTTCAGCGCAGCCGCCTGATTCTGAGGACTGAGAACTAGGGGCACCGTAGGATCCCCCCGATGGATTTATTAAAAAAAGGCATCCAGCCTTGTGCATAACAAGTACGTAGAGAACAGGATCTGAATGAATAAAGACCACGACATCTCCGTTCCATGAAGGACTGCGGGTCTCGAGAAGAAGGAAAGAATGAGGACCCAGCTATGCAGTGACCCACCTACTATGTAATTTTACATCTTCTAGTAACCGTATTAAAAAAAAAAAGGTTAAATTAATTTTCGTATATGTTATTTACCTGATATAAAAATATCAATATGAAATATAATCCTTATTAAGTTAATATTATTGATTAATTAAATTAATACTAAGTTATTGGTAAGCTATCTTAAATTCTTTTTTTCATACAAAGTCCTCAAAATCTGATGTATGTCATATTCACAGGGCATCTCAGTTTGGATCAGCCACATGTTAAGTGCTCAGTGGCCCCATTTGGCTGATGGCTACCCTATGACACTGCACAGTTTTAAACATTTCTTCGTGTGTGTGTGTGTGTGTGTGTGTGTGTGTGTGTGAGAGTTAGTGCCAGATACATGAAACTCATCAGTGTTCTCTGAAGTCCTCTTGTATACAAGGTGGCACTGTGCCCTGAGGCAACAAAAAACAGAAGGCATGGTCTTTTTTTTTTTCTCAAGGAGCTTCCAGTCCAGTTTAAGAAATAGGCACTCAAAAATTAAGCTGAATTTAAACTGGATATGATTCAGGCAGTGATAAGGATAACGGGGCAGTCTCTGACTGATTGACAAAGGAGATGGCTGGTAAGAGTCCTTATGAATTCTAGAGCGGGGTATTTCAGGCTCCTGTAGGAGCGGAAGACTTGAGTCTATCCTTGAAAGGTGGGTAAGAAGACTGGGCTGCTGGACATGTGGGGAGGGTGTTTGGGGTGAGTGGAACTGACCACAGCATCTCTTGTTTCTAGAGTTGAAAATTTGCAGAGTCCTGAGGCTTTCGGACCGAAAAAGACTCTCCTCTCTCACTAACGGTCTCCATCATGATTCATAGCCTGTTCTTGATCAACTCCTCCGGAGATATTTTCCTAGAGAAACACTGGAAAAGTGTGGTCAGCCGTTCTGTTTGTGATTACTTTTTCGAGGCACAGGAGCGAGCGACGGAGGCTGAAAACGTCCCACCTGTCATCCCCACCCCTCACCACTATCTCTTAAGTGTGTACCGGCACAAGATCTTCTTTGTGGCTGTGGTCCAGACAGAGGTCCCGCCCCTCTTCGTGATTGAGTTTCTCCACCGAGTGGTGGACACCTTTCAGGTGCGTGGATGTGAGGGGGCGCATGCCTGTAGGTGACAGAGTGGCTTTATGGTTCTGTTTCCCTTGTATTCAGCCTCAATTAAGGAACTTTGCCAAAAATCAAAACTCTGACATGACTTACTTCCTCTCCCATCTGATAAGAGTCTTGTTTCTGTTTATTCAATAAACAGAATTGGCTGCATTTCTAAAATGACAAATTGTAGACTTTTGAACCTGTTGCCCGAGAAGCCACCCTACTTGGTATGATTGTATACAGTCATTTCAGTTCTAGATATTGGAATTGTCTTTTTATTCACAAGTCTGAGGAGTTTAGATTTATTTATGGTGGACTTGATGTTAACCGTTGTTAACATTGTTTTGAGTCGCATCAAAAAGTGGTGAGTGTGTAAAGACATGTATTTTTAGGTAGAAAAAGCTAAATAATGCTTGTTTCACTCCTCCTGGCAGGGGTCATTGGTGAATCTATACTTCATCCTGGATTTGGGGTGCCTATCCACAGCATTTGAATACCTGTGATGGGCTCTTGTTGCAAATTTAAGATTAGAAAATCTGCTCCCGTGAGAATTTAAGTGACACATTTTACAAGATACAGTTTTCAAGTTCTTTCAGGAATAGACTGGAAGCTCTTGGGGAGGGGGGAGTCTGTTGTAATAGGATGTCAGCACCCTTTATAACACAGGATTCTAGGCTTGCCCAGACCCTGGATCCAGACAGTGAATCCTCTCCCTGAAAGAGTCGCTCAACTTCTAACTTTTGTGGTTATTTGCATAAGTCGGTAATAAAGTAGAATCAGGGGCCCTTTGGTTTAACTTCTGCATCATGTGAGGTAGGGAATCAGTCACATGAATATAGAAATTGTGGGACTGGAGAAGGAGAGAATGAGGACTCAGACATTACGGTAAATTAAAAAGCAAGTCAAAGAGTCCCTTCATTTGCCCTCGTGTGTAGATCACATGTTTAGAACAGCTTTCATCCCCAAAGAATTTAAATATATTTTTAAAAATTTTCCCCCCCAGTTCTTTCTGGTAGTATTGTTCTGGGATTCCAGTGGCATGCTGGTTCCTCCACACGGTGAAAACCTGAGAACTCTAAACCCCAGTCCGTGGAGGAACTGGAAGGAGAAAGACCCAGCAGTTTAGATCTTTGACGGCTCTTCTTCTGAGTCCCACATACGATGCTCAACCCGGCTCTGACTTAACGGTCTCCTTGGCGAAACTCCACTTCTGCTTGAGAACTCCATAGTGATATTATGTAACTTCTTACAAGAAGGAAGTGAGAAAAGGTGTTTCATTTAGTTGAAACCACAGAGGAACTGGGGAAAACAGTGAAGCAGCTAGTTTGGAAGTCTAGGACTTTAGAGCTTGATGTTTTTAAAAATATATTTTTATTGAAGTCTAGTCAGTTTACAATGTTGTGTCAGTTTCTGGTGTACAGCACAATACTTCAGTCATATAGGAACACACATATATTCGTTTTCATATTCTTCTTCACTATAAGTTACAAGATATTGAATATAGTTCCCTGTGCTATACAGTATAAACTTATTGTTTATGTAGTTTATATGTTAGTATCTTCAAATCTCAAACTCCCAATTTATCTCTTTCCACCCGCTTCCTGCCCTGTTAACTGTAAGTTTGTTTTCTATGTCTATGAATCTGTTTCTGTTTTGTAAATAAATTCATTTGTCTTTTTTTTCTATTCCACTTATGAGTGATATCATACGGTATTTGTCTTTCTCTTTCTGGCTTACTTCACTTAGAATGACGATCTCCAGGTCCATCCACGTTGCTGCAAATGGCATTATTTTATTCTTTTTTATGACTGAGTAGTATTCCATTGTATAAATATACCACAGCTTCTTCATCCAGTCATCTGCTGATGGATATTTAGGTTGTTTCCATGTCTCGGCTATTGTAAATAGTGCTGCTCTGAACATTGGGGTGCATGTGTCTTTTTGAATTAAGGTTCCCTCTGGATATATGCCCAGGAGTGGGATTGCTAGATTATATAGAGCTTGACATTTTTGAAGCCCTTGTTAGAAGTAAACGGTCGCATCCTGATGGTAATGTGTTATCTGTTGGGTGTCCTCGGCCTGCATTAGTCCTCCAGTGCTGGACTGTGACAGAAGGGTTCCAGACGTAGAATGAATTGCACACACTTTGCCGTCAACCTTTGCCATACTCACGAGTCTCCTTTCAACCACTGATTTATAAAATCGGGTGAAGTGTTTTATTTTTCAAAATAAAATCACTCTTGAGAAGGAAATGTGTAACTTTTCCCCCCTTCAATCCTCTTTTTTTTTTTTTTTTGAGAGGGGGTAACTAGGTTTTTTTTTAATTTAATTATTATTTTTTTTTAATGGAACTACTGGGGATTGAACCCAGGACCTCATGCATGCTAAGCATGTGCTCTACCACTGAGCTACACCCTCCCCCCTCCTCCTTTTTTTTAAGAAGAAATTTTTTTGTTTGTTTTAGAAACACAGTCCTGGTTCCTAAGTGCTCCTAGATATTGGAATGTCTCTGATCATTGACATCATCTGATGTAATTTGATCATATCCGGAATCTGTGTTCAGTTTTGGGTATCATAATTTGAGGAGACTCTTGCAAAATTAGAGCATATTCAAAGAAATGGCAAGACAAGGAAACAGTCTAGAACCCTACCAAAACATGAGCAGTAGGAGGAACAAACAGGGAGTTCGGGCCCTGAGAAGGAAAATTGAAGTCAAAGCTTGTCCTTGTCTTCAGAGAACTGAGAGGCTGTTACATAAACTTGTTCTGTAAGGCAGATCTAGGATGCCAATGTCAGTTTAGCAAGAGAAAGAACTTTCTAATAAGTGGCGCTGTCCATGAATAGAATGAGCTTTCTCAAAAGGGGGCAAATTTCCTTCAGTGGATGAGTCATCTGAGAGGCCCAGCAGAAGGCGTGCTGACGTTGCTGGGAAGGGCGCACGAAGCGGCAACAAGCATTTCCCCACATCATTTCATCATCATGCATCTTGGTTTATGTTGTGCTATATAGTTGACAAAGCACTTGCACACATACTCTTTTTTTAATTTTAATTTAAAAAAATATTTTGATAGACGTATGCACTAATGAAACCACCGTCACAACCCACAAACATGATAGCTAACATTTCCATCACTCCCCAAGAGGTGAACAATTTCAAATTCTCAATTCATCCCTTCCCACCCACTTTACCCCCCCACCCCCGGTAACTGTAAGTTTGTTCTCTACACATTATTCTCATTTAACCCATCATGTTTAGTTTTTACAACCCCCTGCACCCAGTGGTATTATCCTGATTCTACTATTGGAGAAATCAAGACCCAAATTAGTTAGCATGCCTTAATCTAGTAAGTGACAATTAAGATTATTACCCAGGCCTTGCAGCAACATGGATGGACCTAGAGACAATCATACCAAGTGAAGTAAGTCAGACAGAGAAAGACAAATACCACATGGTTATCATTTATATGTAGAATCTAAAAAACATGAGACAAATGAATTGATTTACAAGACAGAGACAGACTCACAGACATAGAAAACAAACTTACAGTTACCAAAGGGAAAAGGTCAGTGAGGGATAAATTAGGAGTCTGGGATTAGCAGATACAAACTACTATATATAAGACAGACAAACAACAAGGACCTACTGTACAGCACAGGGAACTATATTCAATATCTTATAACCTATAATGAGAAAGAATATGAAAAAGAATATATATATGGATCATATATATTAATATATAAAAACATAAATATGACTGAATCACTATGCTGTACACCAGAAACTAACATAACATTGTAAATCAACAATACTTCAATTAAAAACAAAAGATTATTACCTAGGCCTTCTGACTTGGATTCCAGTGCTTTTTCCACAATCCAGATAATTTAGTATCTAAGTTTAACCTTTGTTAGTAAAAGAACAAAGTCTTATGAGAAGCCTGGCATCTCGTAGGAATGATCCAGAGAGGTTTCCTGGTGTGCCAGCTCACCCCCCTCATTTCATTTTATTTCCCTCCCAAATCTTATTTGCTGTGTAAATATTAAGAAATAGTATAAAAATAAGGGCTAAAAAGATTTTTCAGGCCAATCTGTATCATATCAGGTATCATTTTGCATAATTCTTTCAAATTCATATTCATGGCACATACGATAGTCTAGATTCAGTTTTATATTCTTTCTATTTTATTAGTTGAAGAAACGCCCGAAGAGATTAAATGGCTTCCTCTAGCGTATGAAAGGAGTCGTTAATGGCACTAGTACTGTAACCCAGGCCAGTGTTCGTTCTACTGAACTGGGCTGCCTGCGGGACTGTGCTGACACCTCCTTCACTGACTAGAGAAGAATATCCCAGAAACAGAGGAGACACGTGCACAGGGCCAGATCCCTGCTCTCGGGGAACATTCCTTCACTCACTGCAATCTCAGTGATAAATACGTATACATACTGTGTTTTCATCAGGATTATTTTGGAGTCTGTTCGGAGCCAGTGATAAAGGACAATGTGGTGGTGGTTTATGAGGTACTGGAAGAAATGCTTGACAACGGATTTCCATTGGCTACGGAGTCGAACATCCTCAAGGAACTGATAAAGCCTCCCACCATCCTTCGCACCGTTGTCAACACCATCACAGGTACGGAGGGGGCGCCCACCAAAGGCCGATGGCGTCTTGGGTGGGGCTTAGTCCAGTGTCGTGTGCTGTTCTGAGTGCTTGTCTTTGGGAATCTCAAATGTCCAAGTGCTTTCATCTTGCTCTTCATAGTCTTGTGAGGATAACCTGAAATATTTTTCTGTTATATAGAAAATACCCTGATTTCAATGACAGAATGAACTGTTCTCCTTTTAAAATCGTTTTCTTTCTAATTACAGCCCATGGTTATCGTAGGAATGTCAGAAATACAGAAAAGCACAAAGAACATGAGAATAACTCATAATCCCGCCACATTTTTAACATACTGGTGTATATATTTTTTTGTCTTCTCTATTTAGACAGATTATGGATGGATGGATAGTTTTTTAAACAACTCTTGGGTGTGTATATGTATGTGTGTATGTGTGTGTGAATTCTGATAGCTACATACACCCATGAAATCACCACCACAATCAAGACAGCTAACCTTTCCATCACTCCCCAAGAGGTTCAGTTTTCGAATTCCTCTTGGATATTTTTAAACTTAACTTTTATGAATGTTTTGTGAACGTTATCCCATTATGATAAATATTCACCTGCCTCGTTTTCAATGACGTTACAATTTTCTGCCATAGTTATCTACTCTGTCCCTGTTTATAATGTTTCTGATTTTTCGTTCTTTTAAATAACAATGAATTAGCATTATTCTACCGAGATCTTTGTGCACACCTAGAATGATTTCTCTTCAGTACTGGCAATGGAAGTACTGGATCAAAGGGTGTCTGCATTTTAAGGACTTCAGTGCGTTGTGCCCAACTGCCCCTCAGAAAAGTTGCACCAATTTACACTTTCAGGAGCAATGCCTATGCAACCTAGTCAACCCTATTCTTATTATTTTAAAAAACTTTGGCAGTTTGATACTTATTATTTACACACTTGTTTTTATTACTAAGGAAGTTAAAACCCATTCAAGTGTTTGTTGACTGTTTTCCCTCTATTGTGATTCACCTTTTTGGGTCCTTTGCCCATTTTTTGGTTGTTGAAATATTTTTTCTTTTTTCATTTTTTAATACAATTTACAATAATAATTTAAATTTAAGAGAATTCTTTTCACTTTAGGATATTAAACTGACACATGTACTGGAAATGCACACGATGGTTTGTAGTTCTTTTTATGTTTTGAATATTCTGTGTGGATTTTTTTCTCCCAGCCTGCTCCTTGTCACTGAACATTGTTCCAGGTGGTGTTTAGCCACGTTTAACATTTTTTGATTTTGGCAAATTAATCATACTGCTTCATTAAGGTTTTATATTTGGGATCTTGCTTAATATACAGTGTTTACAGGGGTTTTCATGGAATTTGACAAACTTATTGAAAAATACACTTTAAAAAGTATAAATATATAAGTATGGCCAGGATAATTCTGACAAATAATTACAAAGGGGTTGGAAGAATTTGCCCTGTCAAATATCAAGGCATATTAAGTTCATATAATGCATAAGACAAAACTTCATAGAATAGATAGAAGAGCTGGGACAGTTTTGGAGAAAAAAATTTTTTTTTAAAACGAGAAAAAAATTTGTCCTATCAGATTCAAGATATATTATGAAGTTTCAGTAATTTTTAAATATTATTAAAATATAGTATTAATAAATAGATAAACAATGATTGGGATAAAATAGAAAGTCCAGAAAGAGACACTTGCTTTTATAGGAATTTGGTATAGATAAATGTGCTCAGATGTCGAATCAGTGGACCCCAGGCCAGTTGTTAAATATGTTGTACTGGGACAGTCAGCTTTGATACAGAAGAGAAATGAAGTTCCCCTACTCATTCTATACACAAAATAAATTCCAGTTGGATCAAGAGTCAAACACACACAAACAAACTTCAAAATTGTTAGAAGAAAATATTGGAGAATGTCTTTTTGATCTCGAAGGGAAGGTCTTCTTTTTTTAAAAGTATAGTTTCTTCTAGTTCTTTCATGGTTTTATTTTTAGACTTAATTCTTTAATCCATTTGGAATTATATTGGTATACAATATAAGATAAGGCTGTATGTTTTTTTCTCCAAAATTGTCAGTCAGTTTCCCTAGCACCATTTATTGAATACTTTATCCTTTTCCCCTGTTTTAAAATATTTTTATCTTGTACTAAGTCATTGGATTTTTGGTTTGTTTTTAGGCTCTTCTGCCTTGTTACCATACTGCTTTAATTATTATAGCTTGATGATACATTTTAATACCTACTGCCTCTTTTTTTATAGTTTCTTATTTTAAAATTTTTAATAGTTTCTTTTTTTTAAACTAAAAAAAACTTTTGCATTCTTTTCATACTGCCTCTTTTTAAGAAAACAAATTTTCAATATTCTGGGTTCATTTAAACCTTAAAAACTTTGTTAGTGCCAGAATCATTTATGGTATGAAGTCAGTGTCCTGAATCTCACTGAAATCTAGAAAAGATATCTGAGAACCACTTTCGAATAGGTGAAATGTTCTGTAAACACGCTATGTGCGTGTGTTTAACATTTCTTTCTTTAGATTAAAAAGATCCAGGTTACAGACAAAGAAAATAGATTTTAAATTAGTTTTTCTATTTCAGAACTTCAGTGTAGAACTTTTGAATTAAAAAAAAAAAGTATTTTTGATGCCTGTGGGGGAAAAACAAGTCAAGGAATCAATTTTCAGTGCTTATAGACAGGAAATGATCTGATTTATACTCTTTTCCTAAGTTTCAGTATTAGTATGAGAGAGACTATGTTGATGTATACACTTTAAGAACTGGCATACATCTGCCTAAGAGCCACCTCAAACTAGAATACTGTTTCTACCCGTGAAAATTTTACATCAATATGTAGATTACCATCCCTACTGAAAGCCAATGCATTATTTAAGCTGCAAGCTATTGTGGAATTTGAGAGACCAAGTTCAGGTTACTTTCAAAACCAAAATATGACATCTGTTTCCCAGGTAACCTTTTTAAAGCTTTATTCTGCTTGAGGAGGCAGACCAGATGGTGACAAGCTTTAAAACGGACTTTGTGACCAAGATAAAAGTTGGGAAAACTCTAGTCTTTTTTTAAAAAAATTCTTGAACTAAGTGCACGAATAGTGGATGTGCATGGAGACTTGTAGGGAAGTGTTCTGTGGTCATGAGATCACTGGTTCTCTCTAATTGTCAAATATTCTCTGTCTCAGGAAGCACCAACGTGGGGGACCAGCTTCCCACTGGGCAGCTGTCGGTGGTGCCTTGGCGACGGACCGGGGTGAAATACACCAACAACGAGGCCTATTTTGATGTGATTGAAGAGATTGATGCCATCATTGATAAGTCAGGTGGGTGCCTCTGAGCCATTGACAGAGCTGTGAAAACAGAGAGAGGCCCCTTTCAGATGGTGTCTGCTAGTATCAGAATTGTCCCCCATTCATGGTCATTCATTTTGACTTGGTGCCAAGCACTGTGTCCTGGGAATGAACTGAAATATTATGAGACAGATGACATAGCCATACATGTAGAAACTCCTAAAGACACCCACAAAAAACTGTTATAGCTAATAAACAATTCAGTCAAGTTGTAGGATACAAAATCTGCATGCAGAAATCAGTGGCATGTCTACACAAACAACGAACTATGCAAAAAGGAAACTAAGGAAACAGTCTCATTTACAATAGCAATAAAAAGAATAAAATACTTAGGAATAAACTTAACCAAAGAGATTTATATACGGAAAATTACAAAACACTGATCAAGAAAATTAAAGGAGAACAGATGAATGGAAATGCCTGCTGTCTTCAGGGATTGGAAGAATTAATACTGTTAAATGGTCATAATACCCAAAGCAATCTATCCCCATCAAAACCCCAGATGCGCTCCACATCAAAATCTCAATGGTATTCTTTATAGAAAGAGGCAAAAAAAAAACCCTAAAATTCGTATGGAACCGCAAAAGACCCCAAATAGCCAAAGCAAGAACAAAGCGAGAGACTTCGCAATTCTCTATTTCAAAACAGATTACAAAATTACAGTAATCAAAACTATAAGACAGACATAAAAACAGACATACACTGGGGGAGGGCATAGCTCAGTGGCAGAGTGCACGCTTAGTGTGCACGAGGTCCTGGGTTCAATCCCCAGTCCCTCCATTAAAAAATAATAATAGTAAAACAGACATACACCAGTGAAACAGAATAGAAAGCTTAGAAATAAATGCATATATTTATAGTCAACTGATCTTCAACAAGAGTGCCAAGAACATAGCGGGGAAAGGCTAGTCTCTTCAGTAAATGGTGTTGGGAAAACTGGACAGTCACACGTGGAGGAATAAGACTGGCCCTTTATCTCGCATCACATATGAAAATCAACCCAAAATGGAGTAAAGACTTAAATGTAAAACCTGGAACCATAAAACTACTAATGGGAAACACAGGGAAGAAGATTCTAGACATGGGTTCTGGGAAATGACTTTTTCAGATATGACACCAAAAACAAAGGCAACAAAAGGAAAACCAGACCAATGAGACTGTGTCAAACTGAAGAGCTTCTGTACAGCAAAGGAATCAATCAGCAGAGTGAAAACCTACGAATGAGAGAACATATTTGCAAACCATGTATCTGGTAAAGGGTTAATATCCAAAATACATAAGGAACTCACACAACTCAATAACAAAAACCCAAATAACCTGACTAAAAAGTGGGCAAAAGACCCAAATAGACATATTAAAAAAAAAAAAAAGACACACAAATGGCCAACAGATATATGAGAAGGTACTCAGCGTCACCAGTCATCAGGGCAAAGCAAATCAAAAACCACAGTGAGACATCACCTCACCCCTCACATCAAAAAGACGAAAGATAATAAATGTTGGCAACGATGCGGAGGAAAGGGAACCCTGGTGCACTGTCGGTGGGGGTGTAAGTTGGCCCAGCCACCGTGGAGAACAGTATGGAGGTGCCTCAGAAAATTGCAACTACCTTCTGGTCCAGCATTCCCACTTCTGGGTATTTATCCAAAGTAAATGAAATTAGTATCTTGAAGAGATATATGCGCTCCCATGTTCATTGCAGCATTATTTGCAATAGGCAAGACATGGAAACAGGGACAATTTCACTTATATGTGGAATCTAAAAGAGTCAGACTCATAGAAGCAGAGGGTAGAATGGCAGTGAGCTAGAAGGAGGGGAGAGAGACGTGTGGAGATGTTGTTCAAAGGGTACAAAGTTTCAGTTATGCAAGATGAGTAAGTTCTGGAGGTTTAATATACAGCACGGAGACTATAGTTGTATATTTCTCCCCCCAACATTACTGAGGTGAATTGACAAAATTGTAAGATATTGAAAGTGGACATGATGGTGGCTTGCTGTACATGTGCACTGTGAAGGGATTGCCCTCACCTGCTTAAATTCACGGATCTGTCACCTCATGTGTATTGTACACTTGGAATTGCTAAGAAGATAGAACTTAAGTTCTCTCACCACAAAACAAACAAACAAAAACTAATTATGTGGGTGATGGAGTTTTTTTGTTTTTTTAATGGAGGGACTGGGGATTGAACCCAGGACCTCGTGCATGCTAAGCATGTGCTCTACCACTGAGATCTATCCTCCCGCCACAAACAGGTGCGACTTTATCTAAGGTAATAGAAGTTGAATTTTAGGGGCGCAGATGAACTTGGATGGGCAGGAGGGGCCGTGCTGGGAAGCTGAAAGGGGTCCACGTCTTGATGTGGGTGGTGTGTGCCCAGGTGTGTACACATGTAAAACTCCACTGAGCTGCGCGCACTGACGGTTCATGCATTTCACTCTGAGTTCTACCTCAATGAAAAAGTGAAAAAGCAAAACCCCCAAAGCCCTAGCTGGCCAGATCATGAAGGGTCTCGTGTGCCACTTTCAGGAGCACCATTAGGAGCAACTGAAGAATTTTTAGATAAGGAGTGACTTGAGGAGATTTGTCGTCTAGGAGTGGCCGTCTGGCCTCCATGGGCAGCACAGCTTGGGTGGGGCAGCCTGGGGGCCGGGGAGGCAGGAGGCTGTTGAGTCCAGGACAGGATACAGACATCCACAGTGGTGGTGAGGATGGAGAGGGACAGAGAGATGGAAGGACCCAAGTCACAGGAAAGATGGGAATGGGTCCTTGTTGGGATGTGGGCGCCGAGGAGGTGGTCATTGTCAAGGATACATCTGTGCTTCTGGCCGAGGCAATGGAGTGGATGGTCTCATGAAGGAAAGGCACGTAGGAGTTGCAGGTCCAGGAACAAAGAGAACAGACTCACTTTTTGGCACGTAGAGTTTGAAGTGCCTAGGTGACGTCCCAGTGGAGCTGTTCTACTGGCAAGAGTGAGGCTGACCTGGGGAAAAGCTGAGGAAGTAACTGACCAGCAGTGAACATTGCAGCCTTAGGAAGTAGGTCCAGTGACCCAAGGAGACCATGGCAGGTTCGTGGGAAAAGTTCAGAACCATGAAAAGGTGTGGACCTGTACAGACTGTGCAGAGGGAAACCCGCAGGAGGCACGAGGGAGAAGGCGAGAAAAGCAGGTTTAAGGGGGTAGCAGGTCTTGCGGCAGGGAGACCCTGCTAGTAAAGACCAAAAGATCCCACCCATTGGGCGGCTAGGCCCCTGGGGGTCCTGAGGGAGAGCGGTTTCTGATCCAAATTCAGTCTTTTGAGACAGTGATGTTCTGTTCGATTCTGGTACTAGATGGAAAACTGCTTTAGGCTGGTACCCACCTCACGGCTCTCTTACCCCCACTACTGCATCAGCGTGTCTCCTACTGGATGTGCAGCTGAGAAACGTTTCAAAGGATGGACAGCTGGATTGGGCCGATGATTTGGATGGAGGGACAGAAGGGAAGAAGAAAGACAACAGGGGAGTGAAGGAAGAAGGAAGGAAATAAGTCGGGGAGGAAAAGAGAAAGTCCAAGGAGGAGGGAGGGAGGAAATATGGTAGTTGGGCAGGACGGGGAGGGGTTTACCTTATTCCGTCTTCCTCGGCCCAGGTTCCACCATCACCGCGGAGATCCAGGGGGTGATTGATGCCTGCGTCAAGCTGACCGGGATGCCCGACCTGACGCTCTCCTTCATGGTAAGACCCCGGGCCAGAGGGTCAGTTCTGGGGATGGGAAATCAAATGCTTCCCGAAAGGCAGAGGGGCGAGAAGAGGATGAACCCGGGGGAAGTCAGCAAGGACGGCCACCCAGCTGGCGTCAGGCTGGACTTTTCTAGAAGTAGCCGCAGAATCTGTGTTAAGGGAAGCAGCAGCTCGCTTACTTGCCAGAGAGGAACACGGGTGTTTTAACTGCTGCCTGTCACCCCAGAACCCCAGGCTGCTGGACGACGTCAGCTTCCATCCCTGTGTCCGCTTCAAGCGCTGGGAGTCCGAGCGCATCCTCTCCTTCATCCCGCCGGACGGGAACTTCCGCCTGCTCTCCTACCACGTCAGCGCCCAGAAGTAAGTGGTCCTCGGGACCCAGCGCGCGTGCGCATGCGTGTGCGCAGAAACAGTATCCGTAGTGACGGGGGACTCAGGCTCTGGGGTGACGTGGGCTCTAATTCCAGCCTCTGTCCTGACTAATCGGGTGACCTCGGGCGGGTTGCTTCTTTCCGCGTCTGTCTGCGTGTCTGTAAGTCGAAAATGATGAAAGTACCTGGTTATGAGGATTAAATAAGAATCTGAATAATGCTTAACCCCAAGTGCGTTCTCATTCACTTTGCTTTTGTTATTTTTGTTATTATCATATGCCTAAATAAGAACATTTATTTTCTCAAATTGGAATCTGAGAACACCTACCTGTCTGTACTCAATCCCTCCAACCCCTCAAAAAGCAACAAATTATGCTATAAAAATCATAAAATTTAGTGATCTTTGGTTTCAGACATCCTGTTTAATGTGGAGACTAAGGGCTTTCAGTGGAAGATGTAGCGTGAACGGTGTGCAGATGAAACAGCGCCAGGAGAGCTCACAGCCACCGAAGCCTCAAAATAAATGGTTTAAGGAAATACCTGGGCGCTTAAGAGCACAGGCTCTGGCATCAGACTGCTCATGCTTAAGCTGCACCTGCAGTACTTGGGCTACATGACCTTGGGCCCTCAGTCAACCTCAGTTAAGTGTCAGGGCATCAGTATTCATATCATCAGGACAGGAGCAGTGCCCACTGCATTCTTCCTGGAGGGTTAAAATGAAATAATGGAAAACATGTAGGGTAGTACCAGCAGGCACACAGGAAGTACTCACCAGATGCTGAGAACCGTTATGACGTTAGGATTATTCTGTGATTTCGCGATTTCCTCTTCTGTCAAACCGTGAGGACCTATCCTACCTCTTAGGGTTTTTGTAAGGATCAGACTCTCCGGGTAAAAGCACACTTAACAAATTGTGAAAGGTCCAGGAGGTGTGCGTGACTCCCCCAAGTACAAAAAGTCATTGGTCGCATGTCACAAAGGAAAACAAAGGTGACCCCTCATTTTTGTGTGGCATGCCTTCCTCAGAGGACACTGAGTATATGCGCTGGTTTGGGGTTTTGTTTGTTTGGGGAGGGGGACTAGGTCTATTTATTTATTAAAAAAAATTTTTTTTTCAGTGGAGGTATTGGGGATTGTACCCAGGACCTCATGCATGCTAGTTATGCATGCCACCACTGAGCTCTGCCCTCCCCCTGGTTTTGTTGATATTATTGAAATCATTGGAAGAGTTAGTTTACTTACTAGACAGCATCTTAGCTTTACAAAAAGAAAAAAAGATGTCTGTGGTTTTTTTCTTGTGCTTACTTTGTAAGACAGGTAGTAGGGAAGGGAGGAAAAGTTCCCAGCATGGGGAAAAAAAAAGGGAAATGTTGCCACTTTTCCGGTACGTTAATGACACGGGGCCTTTTGTATCTCTCTTTTCCAGTCTGGTGGCAATTCCAGTGTATGTCAAACACAGCATCAGTTTCCGGGACAGTAGTTCCCTGGGACGCTTTGAAATAACGGTGGGCCCTAAGCAGACCATGGGGAAGACCATAGAGGGCGTGACTGTCACCAGCCAGATGCCCAAAGGGGTCCTGAACATGAGCCTCACTCCGTCTCAGGGGACACACACGTTTGACCCTGTCACCAAGGTAGGAGACTGAGCAGGAGGCTGGAGTTGCTGATGTGGTAAATAGAAGGAAAGGGGAGACTGATCAAGGGGCATTGTTTTCTCCTCAAGATAATATATGGTAACAGTAGTGTCCTCTGCTGGAAAATGCCGCAAAGGCAGCTTGTGCTACTGTGAACAGAGGCCTGAGCTCAGGCACCCCGGATAAAGATTCCACTGTAACTTGTCCTTTCCCGTTTCTTTGGAGATGCTGTCTTGGGATGTAGGAAAAATCAATCCCCAAAAGCTACCAAGTTTGAAGGGGACCATGAGTCTTCAGGCCGGAGCTTCCAAACCAGACGAGAACCCCACAATTAACCTGCAGTTTAAGATCCAGCAGTTGGCCATTTCCGGTAAGTGGCCTCCAGTCTTGGGGGCCTTGAAGGCACTGATGTCAGAAGGCCTCCCGGGGGGCGTCCCCTGTCTCCAAAGTTTGCTTTCATTCCCTGATACGTAATCTTTAGTAAAGTCTTTCCTGGCACATTTCTGGGCAAGTTTATAATCCTTACTTTGAGGCTGGCCTGAGTGATGTGAATAAAAGTGTCCAAGACACAAACCAGAAGGAAATCATATTGATAGACAGAAGTGTTCGCAGGCTGCTGTGGAGTACCCCTGGGGTGGTGAATGTGGGGCTCCCAGAGCTTTCAATATGAGGCTGAATCCGCATTCTCAGCTGGTCACTGAAAAGAAGGCTTCCCTACCTTTCCCCCAGTTTCAGAAGATTTCACATTTCTGTTACCATTTGGAACCCTCGGGCTGATCTGAGTTGGTCTCCTGAGGTCTGTACCTGCTGCAGTAAGAAGAACAGTAGTTACCACTCGCTGGGCGTGCGCTGTGTGCCCGGCACTGTTTTAGGCTCTTGTCATCTATTTTCTTACCTAATCCTTAGAACGACCCTTCAAGATGGATGGGAGGTGACTTCAGCTGTACACAAAGGTTCTGGTTTTCTTTACCAACAGACGTGGCCTAATTTAAGTGATCAGAATTCATTTAAACGGTGAACTCTTTCACCTTAAGACACTTAATAAACTTTAAAAGCTCTGTACAGTATAAAATGTTCTTTTCTTAGTACGTTGAGAAAACTGAGGAGGCATTCGTCTATTAATCCATCATTTTCCATCATTAATTTATTCATTCAGTTCTACTTTATTTGATTCTGAGTTCATTAACTTTGTTATTGATTCAATCATTCAGCCCCTTCAGCTTGAGAAAGATGTGGAGGGAGGGGTTTTATTTTTTCTCTTACCCTCATTTCAGCCTGCAGAGAACTTTCTGCCCTTCCTACCAGGAGCCAGTCTCCCAAAAGGATAGCTTTTTTGTTGGAACAGGTTTCCACCAAGAGTGAAGACTGTCGGCTTCTTGTAAGTGACAGAAATCAGGGCACGTATTTTCTGGCTCACTGTCTCAGCCTGCTCTGGGCCACCAATCTCTTTGATTTGAAAGGAACCTACATGGTTCTGCCCACCTGCTTCTTCCTGTCTATTTTTTTGAGTGAGTATAGTCAGTTAACGTGTGTCAGTTTCTGGCATACAACATCACGTCTCAGTCATGCATATGTTTACGCCTGCTTCTTTTGAATAATGCCTGTGTCTTATTCCTCCTTCCTTCCAGGACTCAAAGTGAATCGTCTGGATATGTATGGAGAAAAGTACAAACCCTTTAAGGGCATAAAGTACATGACCAAAGCGGGGAAGTTCCAAGTCCGAACCTGAAGGCAGAGTTTGGCCGAGCAAACAGTGATGAACACTTTTTCATTTCTTCCTTGTTTAAAAGCAAAAGCAATCAGCCCATCTCCTAGGTCAGTGCCCCATTCTGGCCCCACCCGCTCCTGTTTTTCCTCAGCCTTCAGTGCCATGGAACGGATGCAGGGAGAAAGGGGTTGCCGGAGAGGCCGGGACAGAACTGGACACGCCGGCAGCAGGGCAGAGGTGGGCGATGGAGGGACGGTCCTGCCTCCATACCAAACCGTCCTAAGCGGGGTCCCCCAGAGGAAGACTAGCACTCGTTGCTCGCTTGGCTTTAATTCTCCAAAGCCAAGGAAAGACTACTTTGTTCTTGTTTTTAAGGTGGAAAGAAAGATTAGACAGAGAGCAAGCTTGGAAGGAAAATGAATGTTCCCCGAGGAAGGGACAGGGAAGGCTCTGCTCTGAGGGGAGCCCCAGGTGTGCGGACACCCTCAGGTGGGGGCAGAGAGGAGCCCGCCAGCCCCACAGGCGGGAGGGGGGCAGAGAACAGAGGCGAGGTAGCTTCTTTTTAACCCCTCTGCTTTCACTCACACATAAACATCTGTACTTCTAGAAATGAGCTGGGAACTCCCCACATTCAAGTCCACTACTGACATGGAAACCCCGGGAGAATCTGATTTTCCCTTAAAGATGACAGTGATGTCCGACCAGGTTTCAGATGCTGACCGCCACTTGCCATTAGCACTTGGTCTGTCACCTCCCATGAGAAGGTGACCCGCCCCCTGCCCAGCACTGGTTGCCCAAAATGTCTCTTTCCCTGACCCCAGACAATCCCAGTGACTCCACTTCCCCAACCCTTTCCCTGCTCCCTGAGGAGAGTTTTCAGAGATGCCGATCGCATCCCCCTGGGGCGGCCAGGTTTTGTGCAGCACAGTATTGGAGAGTGGATGGCCCCCTCATTCCTCGTGGAGGGGTCCCAGCCCTGGGACCCAGGATTGTCAGTGCGGGACTGGTCCTGCAGCCGGAGCCTCCCGTCGGAAACGTGTCTCCATCAGTAACCCCAGGTGAACAGGAAGCTTACCACTGAGGCCAGGTCAGCCCTGGGAGCCTCCCAGGAGTTTCCTGAGTCTCTTCTGTTCTCTACCAGGTAGTATATTTATTCCCAATACAAATCTACCAGCCCATTTTTGTTTTAAGACAAAATCCCCTAAATCTTTGAACACACCGGATGCTGTCGGAAGGTGGGCCACGTTGCTCGTGTATCGCGCAGTTTAAAAAACACGGCAGCTGAAGGAGCCGCTCAGGCCTTCCCAACGAGTAACTGAAATTCCAGTTCAGAATGCTCGTTACCCCTTTAATTATTGATACAAAAGACAGGTTTTTAAAATGATAGTTGAAGGAGTAATATTTGCTCTGTTTCATGCATTGAGAAAAACACCTTGTGCTCTGCAAACCCTATAGTCTTTCTCTAAAGCCCTGGTTCCAGATACTTCAGCAATTTTCCCCCCTAGCTTTATCTTCCTACTTGCTGGACTTGTTTTTGCTGCAGAATAATGTTGCTTTGTGGTTCTTCCTGGGATAAACTGTGCCGTGTACACCCCGATGTGTCTCATCCTCCATCACTCCAGACTTGGTCCTGGATTTCTGGGTGCCACACACCCACCTGCCATGGTAGGGAGACAGCTCTGCTGGTGGATCCCGGAACACCGGAACAACTTCTCTCCCGGGTCCTGGAGGATTTCAGGGTTTCCTTCGTCACAGGAAACCACCAGTCTTGGTCCCTGAATATTCTTTGGTTTATAAGTCCAGCTGTGTTATTTCCTCCAGGACAGCTCATCCTAATTTGAAGGGAAGGACTTAGGAGAAATAAAGGGGGTGTGTGATCTGCAGGCCTTAGCATGGGAGGCCCCACCGGACCCAGACCCCTAGGCGACCCCTCCACCCAGCGGTGTGTCAGCCTGAGTGATGCCAGGCAACACCACTGAGCTGCTCTGGTCCGTACGTGTTTAATGTGCAGTAGCATTTAAACCTGTTTAAACCTTAATAAAGTTGAGTTTTACCAGTCCTTCACATCATAAGTGTTCATGTCCTAGGACCACCGGGTGCACACCCCGGTGGAGGCAAGAGGAAATAAATCAGTTCGGGGGATCTCACTGCTTCCACGCTTTGCAGCCAACAGGCCTGAAGGAAGCCACTTGTAGTTTGGGGGCGTTGGCGTTAACAGCATGTTGAAGGGCATGAGAACAAGGGACCAAATCAATCCAACGCCGTTTCCCCAGCGGGTGAAAGACAAGTTCAAGCTGCCGCTGCCTGTCGCGGCTCCCTGTGCTCTCCATCTTTGTAGCTTGATTAATGTGGGCATGAAGCGGGGATTCGAGGCCCTAGTCATCCTACTTTTAGTGGAGATCTGAGGGTAAGCCACACGGCAGCTCCTGGGAAGTGTAGACACTGGTCATTCTCCAGTGTCTGTCCTAATTTCCCTCCGTGGGTCCCTTTCTGTACGCTAACCACCCTAAGTCGTTAATACCTCTTTTCCCTTGGTCTGGCTGTTCCTGTAGCATGGTGGGTGTGACCAGGTACGGTTTATAATACTTGTAATTTCCTCTCTGGCCAGTAGGTGGTGACTCGGTGCCAGCCATGAAATTAATTTTTTTAATTGAAAGAGTTTTGCAAAGCGAATTGAGTTTGGGACTCTTCAGCTTCCCCTCCAAGATCCCAAAACTGGGGATTTTGTGAGTCTTTGACTTTCAAAGTTAAACATAGAGCCAAAGTTTAAGACGCTCTTTTTGACAACCTGACTTAAGATTGGGGATAGGTGTTTTGATTAAATCTGAGTTCCTCCAGGTCTTCAGCCACTGAAACCGTTTGCACAGTTTTCTGAGAATCTTCCTTGTTCTTTGGGTCTATTAGCAGCTATTTGTTTTGTTAACCAGCTGGAGATAATATAATAAAGTACTATTTAATTTCCCTTTATCCCCTTTTCCTTCCCCTGACAAGTCCCAGACATTTTATCCTGAATTCCCTCACCCACCCCAGGTAATGATGCATTGTGCTTTGAATGCGTTTTAGCAAAATCCAAATGCATCCTTCTGGCAGGGCTGGGACTCTGCCCTGTGGCTCAGTCAGCAGCCTCTCCTGAGCAATTGTCTTCATCCAGCCTGTGGTTTCCAGGACTTCACTCAGAGGAATGTCGGAGCCTTTTAACTTTGCGTCTCCATCAAAGGAGGCCTTACTGCTCCGGTTCATTTCATTGACCCAACTATCTGAAGAAAAGCTTGTCATGCAAAGGAGGAGGGGATGAAATCAGCCGAATTCCTGCCAGAGATGCAGCAGCCGGGGGTCTTACTGCCGTCCTCCAGCAACGTTTTCCCCAAACGGCTGAGATGTACATCTACCTAAAACAAAATCTGCCACTTTCACAGGGGAACTTGGAGCAGGCTAAAGTCAAATCTGTGACTTCAGTTTCCATGACTTGCATTTATTGAACTGGTCTAGGGACTGAGCATTTCAGGGAAGTTGGTGTTTACCCCCCTGAATCAAGCTTGCTTTCTTTTGTGGGTTGGAACTACTTTTCCTCTAAGGACCGCTAAGCTGAGCAGTTCTGACAGCCGAGAGAGAGAGAGAGAGAGAGAGAGAGAGAGAGAGAGAGAGAGAGAGACAGAGACAGAGACAGAGACAGAGACAGAGACAGAGAGAGACCGCTACGACCACATTTTTTCCTCCAAAGAGCTTTCAACACGCACCCAACAGCAAGCATGACACGATTCTGGGGTGTCAGTGATAATAAACACTGTCAGGCACCAGCCAGTTGTGTGGGATGGATTTCAAGAGTGACTAAGAAAGTAGTTGAAGAGAAGCAGACAGCAGCATTCCTTAAGAAACATACTTGTGTGGACTGGTCTGGGAGTTAATTCTTTCTGATGAGCAGAAAAGCAAAACAGAATGGAAGGGGGAAAAAATGGCCCAAATACTTGCTTCCAGTCTGAACCACCAACTGGGGTGTGGCTGTGTTAGTAAGGTCATGGTCAGTGTCTTCTCAGCTCCCTGTTGCCAACAGAAGTAAGTCCAAAACTCAGATGGCATTCAAAGCGCCATAATTCCACCCAAGCGCTTCTGCATGAACTTAACTTCCGACAAACTGGCCCACCCCGTTCTTCCCCACGCTCCCCTGACTTTTCTGCTCTGGGGACTCGTATTTTCATGCAGTGACATTCCTTGCCTCCAGACTGCCTGTCCCACACCTCTCCATCAGCCCAGCTCTTGCCCCATGTTTGAAAAGCCGACCAAATTCTACTTTTCCCTTAAGATCCTTGAATGCTTCCTGCAGCTCAATTTCCTGAAAACCTTCTCTCTGCCATTTTGCGGTCCATCTCCATTCTGCCTTGTTATTTCTCTAAATACCGAATTTTCCTATCAAACCAAGAGTCCCTTGCTTCCCCCTTTTCACTGTCCACAGCACCAAGCGCAGTGCCTCGTATGCTGCGGGGATTCTGAATGACTGAAAGGAAATATTCCCAGTGATTCAGAGAACGTGGACACGAGTCTCAAGAATAAAAGAGTGTGGATGCCACGGACATAACAACGATTCCACTCGGATTTGGGAAAATATGTGAAAAATATATCCGAATTTATTATCCCAGTACAGTATCACACAGGTTGTGGCAACAGGAAGAACAAAGATGGATTGATATAAAGCCTACTTTATCAGTTATTAAAATGATACACGTCTCCTGTTCTATTAAGAGGCTTATGAAGAGAAACAAAAGAACTACACTGTACACAACCGGACTTCCTTCCAAGAGCTGGAGCTGGAGCGAGGGAAAGCCTGACATTTGATTTAGAGACTAGATGTAAGAAGCATGATCTGGCCAGCCAGCCCAGCCCTTATTAGGAGGCCCCTGCTGGGCTCCCTGGTGACCATAAATAGACCTTCTATTCCTAATGCAGCCCTTTTTTCCCTGAAAAGATCTAGTTATCTTTGCGGAGACGTGGTTCCATCTGTGCGGTCCCCTTCCTAAAGCAGCTCACGTTGACGGAGGAGGAGGTGGGCCTGGCCCTGGATGGTGGTGCCCCGGAGCGGTTGGCACCGCCTTCCCATCTGACCGAGTGCATTTCAGACCTGAGCGCTGAAAACTTCCAAGTGGGAAGAACCTGTGAAAATCCCCCCTCCCCCTCCTCCACGAGGGCGGTGTGCCGGCTGCTGGAGAAATCCGTGTGACCAAGCGGCAGCCTTGGTGCGACTTCGTTGCTGGGGGAAGCAGGGTCTCATGCTTCAGGGAGCCCGGGGGCTCCTGGTCATGGACGCGTGTTGTCTCGGATCCAGTCCAGGTAATTGGTAACCTTGGTGTACACGCCTGGAACATCCTTCTGCCCACAGCCGAGGCCCCAGCTGATGATGCCCACCAAGGTCATGTGGTTGTCCTTCATACACACCAGGGGACCGCCGGAGTCGCCCTGCAGAAGGGAGGACCGGTTAGCTGTTTGCAAAAATGCAGACCCTGGGGGTGGGGTGGGGCGCGGGGCAGGGAAGTGAGGGTGAATGTAGTGTTAATATCCTATTTCTCAAAGTGCTTAGCTCAGGGAGGGACATTTTATCTCCTTGATCTTAGTTTGCTAGAGAATTAGGTTGTGTGTCTGCTGTAAAGCAGAGATGAGATAATTGCTCAGACATCTCAGGTCTCCACCCTGGTTGTAACTCCACCACTTACTAGCTTGCAGCCCCAGGCTTCCTTGCTTCAGCCACTAAGACCTGCAAAACTGAGATCACCCTACCTCCCTCATCAGGCTGTTCTGGGACTCCACTGGGAGAAAGCCTGAAAAGCACCAAGAACAATGCATGACTTTTACTGAAACTACTGGTAACTGTTAGCTGTTAATATTGAATCAAAATGATTCGGTTTTGTTTTTAACTTGACACTAGCTGATCAATCATGGTTTCACTTTGTCTTCCACCTTTTATGACTGTCATGCCAGGGGGTATAGTTGAGGAGTCTGAAGAAATTATTCAAAAAAGAGACCAAAGGCTGTCAAGGGACCAAGGGGAGGACAGGCTGGTATAATCAGTGAGTGAGATCAGTAGGACTTTCTTGTTTATCTATTTTGTATATAGTAGGTTGCATCTGCTAATCTCAAACTCCTAATTTATCCTTCCACCCCTCCCCCCCTTCCCCCCATCCTGTAACCATAAATTTGATTTCTGTGTCTGTGAGTTTGTTTTGTAAATAAGTTCGTGTTATTTTTAAAATTCCACATATGAGTGATATCATATGGTATTTGTCTTTCTGTCTGATTTCCTTCATTTAGTATGATAATCTCTAGGTCCATCCATGTTGCTGCAAATGGCATTATTTTATTCCTTTTTATGGCTGAGTAATATTCTATTGTAGTATACACACACACACACACACACACACACACATACACACACCCCACATCTTCTTTATCCAGTCATCTGTCAATGGACATTCAGGTTGCTTCCATGTCTTGGCTGTTGTAAACAGTGCTGCTGTGAACATCGGGGTGCATGTGTCTTTTCAAATTAGAGTCTTCTCTGGATATACGCCCAGGAGTGGGATGGCTGGATCATATGGTAACTCCATTTTTAGCTTTTTATGGAACCTCCATATTGTCCTCCATAGTGGCTGCACCAGTTTACATTCCCACCAACAGTGTAGAGGGCCCCCTTTTCTCCACACCCTCTCTGGCATTTACTATTTGTGGACTTTAATGGTGGCCATTCTGACCGGTGTGAGGTGGTACCTCACGGTGTCTTGTTATCATGAAATACAATTACATACTAGCTCTGATGGGGATGCCAACACAGAGAGCCTGAAATAGTGTGCTTTCCCAGGGTAAAACAAACAAACAAACAAAACCCTCTTATTAGGGCCAAACATGAGTTCCTAAAGCTCCTTCTCACCTATCATCTCCAACCTACATCCCAGTAAGTTGCTTTTCCTCCCTCCCCTTCTACGCAGCAGACTCCAATTCTCCGGCCCTTGCAGAAGTCAAGAATTTTTTAATCCACCACTTTGATAGTCAATTAATCACCTGGGCTTACAGAAAATCCTGTACCCGGTAGAGGTTCCAATGCAGACACTGGGGAAATTTCCTGCAGTTTCAATTTCTTAAGTTTGGGTGGCTTTGATCTTTCTCCAGTTGCTTTATTCTCTGAGGCCCGCATCTGGAATCACCAGCACCTCACTGAGATGAATCACTCCTTTGTGGTTACTACTTTTTTTCCCTTGGTTAAGAACCTGCTGGCCAAGGAACACTTTTGCCCTTGGAGTGGGGGGTGGCTTGGGGTAGGAGAGGCGCTGGTGTTTACCTGGCAGGCGTCATGCAGGTTGTCTTGGTTCCCGCCACTTCGAGTGTCTCCAGCACATAGCATGTTGTTGGTGACGGTTCTGTTAAACAAATACTGTGATGTGCAGCGCCTGGATGGGTACAGCCTGACATGAGCCTCCTTCAGCCGCTCAGAATAGAAAGGAGAAGCTGAAAGAGAGGAGGGAATACGTCCTGTGGTTTTAGATTAAGTTATTTATAAACCTCTTGGAAGGAGAAAGCTGAACTTTCCAATAAGAGCTACCATCTATCAGTCTTTTACACATACTAAGTTGAATTCTATGAAAGTGCCAATATTTTATTCTTTTGACCTACAGAAACAGCAGTTTTGTATTGTCTAACCTAGGGTTTCTCAACAGCAGCACTGTTGACATGTGGGGGCCAGATAATATTTTTGTGGGGGGCTGTCCTGTGCACTGTAGGTGTTTGGCAGCAGCCGTGACTTCTGCTCACTAAATGCCCATGTAAACCTCCATCCTGAGTTGTAACAGTAAAAAAAAAAAAAAAAAAAAAAAAAGCCTGGGGTGATGGTGTTGGGGAGTATAGCTCAATGGTAGAGCGTGTGCTTAGCACACAGGAGGTCCTGGGTTCAATCTCTAATACCTCCATCAAAAATAAATGCCTCCGGACATTGCCAAATGTCTGCTGGGGGAGGTCAGATGCCCCCAGATAAGCCTCACAATTTAAGGAGGTAGCTAGTCCTCTCCATTCTTACCAATGAGGAAACTGAGGCTTGGAGCAAAATTAAAATCCAGGTGGGGATCACACTGCTAGCTAGGATGTGCAGTCAGGGCTACCCAACTGCAGAGTACAAGAATCTCACCCTTAATTAACCGCACCCCACTTCTAATCAGAACCTCCTTGAACTCTTCAGCTCTTAAAGCACTTGTGCTACTCAGACTTCTCTGGACCTGCATGGCCCCCCTGTGAGGGAGGGGGAGCGGACAGTGGGGCCTCACGAGGCAGGGACTTGGCCCCAAGGTCACGGTGCCAGCGCCTGACCCGGGGCTGGACACCCTTGGGACTACTTTTTCCTCTTTCTGCTCAGCCCCCGCGCGCCCCAGGCCGCCCCGCAGACAGACAGGATGCGGCCGCGACTTCCTCCCACTCACAGGCCTCGTGCTTGCCGTAGCCCGACAGCTCGCACTCGGTCCAGTCGGGCAGCTGCAGGTCGGCGTCCGGGAGGCAGACGGTGCGGACGGAGTCGCTCTCCTGGGCGCAAGACAGCGAGTCCGATTTCAGCTGCAGCAGCGCTGGAAGGGAGTGGGAGGAAAAGAGCGAGCTTTAAATCTCGCGGATCTGGACGAAGAGGGTGGAGCTTGTGAGGAGAGGGCGGGACTCAGAAAGTGGGGCGGGGCTTAGTGGCGGGGCAGGGCTTGGTTGAGGGGCGGGGCTTTGAAGGAGGGACGGCTTTGAAGGAGGGACGGGCTAGGAAGGAGGGGCGGGGCTCGGGAGGGGCGGGGCTCAGATGGGGGGCGGGTCTCGAGGGGCGGGACTTGAAAAGGGGAGGTGGGGCTGCGCACGTGCGGGTCATGTGCCATCTGGAGTTCCAACTGCAGCCCGGAGAGTCTGACATCTTACCAATGTCATTGTCGTAAATGTCGTCATCAAATTCCTTGTGGACAATGTATTTTTCTACTTCAAACACCTGCTCCTCCTCTCCAGGGACAAGCCGGTACGTTCTGCCCAAGACCACCTTGAGATGGTGGGGAGGGAACCTGACGGAGAAAAGGCCTTAGGATGCTCTTTCCCACCGAGCCTGCTTCCAAGACCTCAGAGAGGAGGACCGCCTGCTGGGTTCTCATTCCCTACCTCTCCTGGAAGCAGTGGGCGGCGGACAGCACCCAGCATGAGCTGATCAGGATGCCCCCACACAGAAACCTCTCTCCTGGAGACCTCCTGTGCTTGGCGAAGATGGCGGCCTGCCACGGGTGGGAGGTGATGTCGGCAAAGAGGCCTCCTTTGATGCGGAACTGGGGCTGCTTGTACTGTCTCAGGCCACAGGTGTCTGGGCAAGAAAGGGGCAGAACACAGGATTAGACCTGTGCGCCTGGGCTGGGGTCCTGAAACCCATCCTGGCTTCTTGTCTCGAAACCCAGGATGTCTACCGGCCGCTGCACTTTTGCAGGTGGTACAGAGTGCTGGTGCCGCCTCCTGAGCAATAAAACCACAGCCTGCGGGCGGCGGTTTTACACCTGCCACGCACTGTATAGACACTATCTTTAACCCACACGTCACTTGACTTCACAGAGGCTGTGACATTTTTTGCCAAGATCACAGTGGCACCCAGATTAGAACCCAGATCTGCCTGACTCCAAATCCGGGGATCTTTCTGCTTCATTACTAGTCTGTTCCTGCAGCCATTTCCTGGCTTAAGAAATAACGAGGCATCACAGCTTCCTCCTAGGGAATGATTACCCCATTGCTTTCCCATCTACTCAACCTTACCCATCCTTTGAGGCCCAAGTGAAATCCTGCCTCCTCACTGAGCTTTTGGAACACTCTTAGCCCTGCGGCTCCCAGCCAGCCTTCTGATCCTGTTCACTGAGGCCTCACCTTCCCTGATCTTGGTTGTAAGCTACCTGGTAGTTGGTGTCTTACCTGCCCCAGTTAAACACTGTGCCCCCTGAGGAACATTCTGGCTGATCTGTGTGTTCACAGGAACCAAGTAATAGCAATCCCTTCCCAATTTCTAAAGTTTCATTTTCTAGCAAAGTGTGCCAACATGAGGTTCACCCCCTATCGTAACCCCGTCCCACTGTGTTAACTGGCTTCTGGGAGAAGGCGGAAGAGCTCACAGCAGGACAAGTTTTGAAGCCCAGGGACGTGGGATCAGAGTCCAGCTCCACCCCTCGAAGCCCAGCGACCTGGGGCAGGTGACGTGACTCAGAGACAGGAAGATGACCTCCTACCACATTGTTGTGAGAATGTGGAAGCACTTTGCTATCTAGGGAGCCACGTGTGTGTGCTCTCCTCCCCCGTGTAGTCACCACCACCACCATCATCATTCACAAAGGCATCTGGAGAGAAAAGCTGGGAGCCTGATTGATGCCTTCTAGGAGAAACTGGTGTGTTCCGTTCCTTCCTTTCGCCCCTTCCTATCACATGCCCAAGAGTGTGGCCATCCTACTGTTGCTTCCATCGTGGAAACCCTCCTTCCCACCAAGGAAGGCCCGACTCTCCTAAAAATCTGGCAGCTGCGCAGTCTGAACCCCACGGCCCTGAAGACGCAGGAGTGGGCTGAGGAAACAGTCAGGAGTGAGGCTGGGTTGCGGGGGTTGGCCAGGCCGGCCCTTACCACACTGGGGCAGGTCGCAGTACTCCCATGTCAGCTGGTGGTCCTTCAGCACATGGCACCAGGGCTTGGTGTCCCCGTCTGGATTCCTGGTCATCAGGAGTGAAGGTTTCCAATCACATCACAATCCAGGGAAGAGGGGTAGGAGGCTCAGCTGGCAGGGAGGACCCTGAGCTCTGGACTGGCCCCTGACTCCGGAAACAGCTGTCACTTTTTTTTTTTCCTACCATTAACATTACGTTCTCATCTCCCAAGAGTGTCAGATGCCACTGTGAGCTGTGGTGGGAGGAAACTCAGGGTTTGTTGGAATAAAGGTGCCACATGAGGACGAAACAGATGAGGATGGAGGAAGTGGTCACAGGACACCACCTTTAACTTGGGATTTGGGTCGAGAAACTGGAGGACCTTTGTTTTTTTTTTATTATTTAAAAAAATTAATTAATTTATTTTTATTTAAGTGTAATTGGCTTACAATGTGTTAACTTCTGGTGTACAATGTAGTGATTTAGTTATATATTACATATATATTCCTTTTCATATTCATTTTCATTATAGGCTGTTTTAAAATTTTTTATATTATTCTTTTTTAAGCATTTTTTATAATTTCACATTTAAAATTTTATTTTTAAAATTTTTGGGGGGTTAATTAGATTTTTATTTATTTATCTTTATGGAAGGACTGGGGATTGAACCCAGGACCTTATGCATGCTAGGTACACACTCTACTACTAAGCTATACCCTCTCTCACATTATAGGCTATTGCAAGGTATTGAACATAGTTCCGTGTGCTATGTAGTAGGACTCTATTTATTTTATATATAATAGTTAGTATCTGCAAATCTCAAACTCCCAATTTATCCCTCCCCACCCTCTTTCCCCCTTGGTAACGATAAGTTTGTTTTCTATGTCTGTGAGTCTGTTTCTGTTTTGTAAATAAGTTTGTGTCTTTTTTTAAGATTCCACATATAAGTGACACCATATGGTATTTGTCTTTCTTTTTCTGGCTTACTTCACTTAGTATGACAATCTCCAGGTCCATGCATGTTGCTGCAAGTGGCATTATTTCATTCTGTTTTATGGCTGAGTAGTATTCCGTTGTATATATACACTATAACTTCTTTATCTAGTCATCTGTCGATGGACATTTAGGCTGTTTCCACGTCTGGGCTATTGTAAATAGTGCTGCTATGAACATTGGGGTGCATGGAAAGCTTTGCTTTTCACAGTTAGTGCTATTGTAGCAAATGAATAGTTTGGACTAGGTAATATCCATGGTTCCCTCCCACCCACTGGGACTTTGCTGTAACTTTCGATGCGAGACCCTCTCCCACCCCCACGGGCCCTCCGCCCAGCCCCGCCCCGCCCCGTGCTGCATACCGGCAGTGATTGTGTTTGCCCAGGTCCAGAGCCTGCGCGTTGGTCTTCCACGCCGTGTAAACCTTCCCTATCAGGATCATGGAATTCCACGGCAGGCAGGAGGCCCCGGACGTGGTGAGGCTGCGGGTACCGCGGTACGCCAACCCTTTTCCAAAGTAGCAGTCCCCATCGTCCTCTGGAACACAAGAAATCTCGAACTGAAACAAAGCCACTTAAATGCCAAAGCAGGCCAGTGCAGGCTTGCAGCGGGGAAACGGAGCTGCCGGCCTGGGACGTCCAAGACAGCCAGCCTGGCAGCGAAGCGGGGAGGGGGGTGACAGCCGTCCTCCCCTTTTCTCTCCTTCAAGCCCTTTCACGTGGGGTGGCTGGTGGCTTCCATCTAGTGTTTCCCTTCCATCACCGGCTGTGGCTTCCTAGACAGCTGTGTTGAGAGAGACTCTCAAGTGTTCAGGTTAGGGGGGAGCGATGCCACGTTCGGCTAGCGGGGATTGTTTCTGGTGCTGCTTGGAAATTAACTAGGGGTTTCCTTGTTTCTGTGAACCTCGGTGCTTCAAGTGGGGGACACGAGAGGAGGCCCAGTTTTCTCAGATTTGTCTGCCAGGGCGCTGAGGGGTTTGTTGGGCTTGGGGAGGAAGAGAGAGTAGAAACCTTCAAATGCTGCGTATTTTCACCCATTTGCCCCATTTTACCCTCTTTTCTCCCCCTCTGAAACTGACAAAGTATACTACTCTGCACAGATAGCATAATTAGAATGGGCCTTTAAAATCATCTGGACCAGGGAATCCCAGTTTATACCAGATCTGGGAGGGTGGGGAGGATGCTTTGAGTTACTTTAAAGAGTTGTCAAATTCACAGGTCTGTCAGCATCACCTGTAGACTGAAGGCACATTTTTTGTACGTGTATATTTAGAACTTTAAAACATATTTTTAATACTGTTGTGATAACAATTATTTGTGAAACCACCACTGAATTCTCAGTAACTTTTTGTCACTTAGTATTTTTTAAATCTGGGTTTTTTTTTTCTCACATTAAAAGTCTTGAGAGAGAAAAATTTTGAGAAATAGTTCTATTAATCAAAAATGGAGAACTTCCAATCATTCTCAAAAGAGCTGGAAACCACCAGTACAGCCCCCTCTCTGTAGATGAGGAAATTGAGGGTCAGAGGTGCCCTGCGATCAGCATCGGGTCAAACAAACAGCTAGCAGAGGCCAAGCCTGGGTGGGGACCAAAGCCTCTTGACTTTCTCTGACACCAAAGTGGTTAACTACCAGCCCACTCCCACTCTCCTCGTTTGCAGAAGGACCATCAGCCCTGTCCTTCTAGATCCTTCTCCCTGTGAGGCTCCAGGGCCAGGGGGGAGGCTGCACTTACTCTTGGAGCAGGCGGGCGTGCTGCAGAACTCGGAGATGTATTTCCCTGCCTTGAAGACATAGCACCAGGGCTTTGAGTCTTGGTCCGGGTTTCTGAAAATTCAACCAAAGAAGGCCAGGGGAGGTGAAGCATGAATTCTGCCTCTCATATAATATTGGGTGGAGGTGTGACCCTGTACTTGTCTTTATTTGGAGATTAAGCATGGTTTAAGGAGAGGCACATGGGTGCCATGTTGACAAAGGGGTGGTCAGTGATGGGGGGTTTTCAGTGTTAACTTGGCTGGGCTCTTGTGCCCAGTTATTCAATCAAATTCCCAACCAAGGTGGTACTGTGAAGGGATTCTGTAGACGTGGTTCACATCTACAATCAGCTGACTTGAAGTCAAGGAGAAGATCCTTGAGAATGTGGGTGGGCCTCATCTAATCAGGTGAAGGCATGAAGAGCCAAAGCGGGGAAGAAATTCTGTCTCAGGACTGCAGTATCGACTCCAGGCTGAGTTCCCAGTCTTGGGGGTCTGGCTACATTTTCCAGACCTGCCAGCTACCTAAGCATGCATCAAGTCCTTAAAATCTATCTATCTATCTATCTATCTATCTATCTATCTATCTATCTATCTATCTAATGTCCTATTGGTTCCCTGGAGGACCTGAGGGATCTGACACAGGGCCTTCCCCAAGGGTGGCAGCTTCTTCCCAGAGGAAAAACCTCCTCACTGGGGAGGGTGGCCCTCTCACCTGCAGTAGTTGTGATTTCCCAGGCCCAGCTTGATGGCGTCTGGCCTCCGTCCGCTGTAGGGCTTCGAGGCCAGCCCGCTGCTGTTCCAGTTGGCACACTCGGCCCCACTTTCCACTGTGCTCCACGTGCCCCTGTAGGTGACACCCTTGTCCTTGTAGCATGTGGCACTGGCATCTGATTGAAAGCAGGACACATGACACCTCACATGTGAATTCCCCTTTTGCTGAGTTTCCAAAGGGGGCTCCCCTCTGCTCTGTCATCACCCCAGACTGGGGAGGTGGGCTGGCAGCTGCAGCTTCTAGGGGTGCTGGGGGGTCACCCCACTGACAAGGGCAGAGCCAGACTCCAGGTTCCCGCCCAAGGCTCTGCCCGTTGGGCCCAGTGCTTTGGTTTCCTAACCGCCCTTGGGTGATCCTTCCTGCACCACCTAGACCCCACGATCCTTGCCCCCGGCTTCTTTTCCTTTCTGGGTGGGTCTGGGGGGTAGGATTTCACACTGGCGGGTCCCTGTCTCACACCCACCCACCTGCCACTCACCGATTTCACAGCGCTTCCCAATAAACCCTTCAGGGCACTGGCAGACGAACTCTGAGGAATAGAGGGCCTGACGACACGTTCCCCCATTGAAGCACCTTGGTTCGCTGCAGCCTGTCAAGTATAAGTCAGGAAACCCCTGCTTACTGTCCAAGCAGTGCCGACAGTGGACGAGTCAAAATCAAAGGCTGGTCTCTACCTGCAGGTCCGATGCTAAGGACTTTACAAAAACTAACTCACGGACTCCTTGCCGCAAAGTCCGCACTACTATCCTCCCATTTTACAGGTGGGCCAGGTGAGGCACGCCGCCTTTCCTGCTTTCTGCTCAGCACCGTCCCCCTGGCCTGGGGCCGAGCATGCCTGAGTCCCCGGGTGAAGGCTGGACGTGCTGGGGACCATGACAGACAAGGCTTGGACCCTCTGGCTGAGACGGACACATACTTTTTTTTTTCCATTTTCATCTTCTTTTTCACTGTAGCTTACTACAAGGTATAGAATATAGTTAGTTCCCCGTGCTATACAGTAGGTTCTTGTTGTTTATCTATTTTATATATAGTAGTGTGTATCTGCAAATCTCGAATTTCCAATTTATCCCTTCCCACCATACCAGTAACCAGAAGTTTGTTTTCTATGTCTGTGAGTCTGTTTCTGTTTCATAAATAAGTTCATTTGTGTCATTTTTTTTTAAGATTCCACATATGAGTGAAATCATACAGTATTTTTCTTTCTCTTTCTGGTTTACTTCACTTAGCATGATGATCTCCAGGTCCATCCATGTTGCTGCAAATGGCATTATTTCATTCTTTTTTATAGCTGAGTAGTATTCCATTGTGTGTATGTGTGTGTGTATGTGTATGTAGATATATACCACAATTTCTCTACCCAATTCATCTGTTGATGGACATTTAGGTAGTTTCAGTGTCTTGGCTATTGTAAATAGTGCTGCTCTGAACATTGGGGTGCATGTGTCTTTTCTAATTAGAGTTCCCTCTGGTTATATGCCCAGGAGTGGGATGGCTGGCCCACAGAGTAAGTATATTTTTCATTTTTTAAGGATCCTCCATACTGTTCTCCACAATGTCTGCACCAAACTACATTCCCACCCACCGTGTAGGAGGGTGCCCTGTTCTCCACACCCTCCCCAGCATCTATCGCTCGTGGACACGTACTTCTGACGGGCACCGAGTGGCACTGGGGCTGGCCCCCGTTACACCAGCAGTGCTCCACCCGGTTGCCCCTGAGCAGGGGCCGCAGCCACGACTCGTGTTGCTGGTATACCATCTGTGTTTTCTCATCTCTGCAGGTCACTGTAACGAAAAACAGACGGGCCTCTTTAGGGCCGGACTCACCCTAAATTGACGCCAGCCCCTGTCACACCACCCCCCGCCACGGGTCCTGCTCACTTTCAGAATAATCCATTCTTTCTTCCATCTTTGCTTTCAGCCAGAAGACAACAAATATTTTGTCACTGAAGCCTCCTTCTATTGCTTTTCCTCTGATAGGCCCTTGTTTTGAAAGAATTTATCTATCAAAACACATTTAAGTAACACTCTAATTTTTAACTTTCATTCATCAAGCATCTACACATGTATGGGGTTGCCTATCGGAGTTTTTGAGCCACATGAGTCTTCCCCACACTGAGAGAATGCTTTGCTGGCCCAAAACAAAACGAAACGAAACGAAACAAAACAAAAGGACATTTTAGACTGTGCAGAAAATGTGCTGCTTCCATTAGTATTTTTGCTACAACAACAACCATTGAAGTACGCCCATTAACACTCTTTCCCTCTTTCTCTTGGTTTGCAGACCAGAATGCCACCTTTAAAGATCTTGAAATTTAATGAACTGCAGTGACAGATGCTCCCTGCAAACAATAGTGTTGTTTCTTTAGAGGGTCCGGGGGTGGGGGCCAGGGTACGCCTGCAGGAAACGCTGTGCAGGAAACAGCGAGGGCAGAAAGAGGGAAGCCGTGACTCACTCTGAGGAAACTTCCACTTTAAAAGGGGTGTTGCCGAGTCTTCCAGACCCAAAGGAAGTAGGTCATAAGGGAGGAGAGGTGATTTGGGACCTGCAGCTGGGCTTACTGGTTCTTTAAATCAGAGTCTAGACAACCGGGCCATTAGCATTTTTTATCCTTGCGATGGATCGTATAGTGGGAATGTTCCTGGGGTTTCTAGCATCAAATCTAGACGCGGCCTTACAGAGAAAGTCTTCCCACAGCACCTCCATGAGGTAACCCAGGCCAGTTGTCCCTGTGTTACGAACCACAGAAACAGAGACACAGAAATGTTCGCTAACAAGGATGCTGAGTGGCGTCCGGGAGTGCGGGGATCCCAGCCCAGGGAAGGGCCCGGGAGCACCAGGACAGCGCAGGCTGGCGGCTATGTGACCCTGGGCAAGTCACGCAGTCCCTCCGGGCTCTGTTCTCCTCTGAGTAACAGCACTTTGGGCCGCGGAACTCGCAGGCTCCCAGCAGCACGCGACTCCCGGTAGCCTGATCCCTTGAGAGCGAACCTGTTCCCTGTCCTCTCTGAGCCTATGTGAGTGGGGACACGGCGTCTCTGCAGAGTCTCACCTTCAGGGAGGCTGAGTAAGCTGGGAGAAGAAAATCCCTGACAGAGCCTGAAGCACCCTGAACCCCGAGACCGCCCCCTTGGACCCCTCTCCAGCTCAGTGACATCTCACCTCTGGATCTGCTTCCTCTCCTGGGCCGCCTGTGGGATTCCTGCAAAGACACCAGGGGTGGAGGAAGATCAGCGCATGCAGGGTGTCTTAAGAATAAAGGTGTAAAGGTGATCAAACCAGATGACCACCATCAACCCACCAATCAGATGCCATCCGCCCAGAGCCCCCCCCCAATTCAGGTAACTGGCCCAGGCAGAGTGTCCACCACCTTCCTGTCTAATTCTGCCTCCCCTTCTAGACGAGTGGGTCCAGAAGAACGTTCTGCATGATGGACATGTTTAATATCTGTGCCATCCAAGATGGTGGCCACTGGTCACTGGGGCCACTGAGCACTTCACATGGGCTCAGAAGCCAGCCAGCACATGTGATGGAAGTGAATTTTAAGTTTTTAATTTAACTTACTTTAATGTATTTGTTTTTTAATGGAGGGACTGGGGATTGAACCCAGGACCTCATGCATGCTAAGCATGTGCTCTACCACTGAGCTATACCCTCCACTCCACCACTCGTGATTTTTTTAAGTCTTTTTATTAATATAAAAGCTGATAAATATATAAGCTTGCCTGCTTCCATGACTCACAGCACATGCACGTACTGTCTTTTATAAATCCTCTATGGATTCATTCAAACATGTCCTTTAAAAACAGCTCCAAAGAAGGCATTGAGCAGCAGTGTTTCCTCTAGTCCCCATGAGTGCCTAGGGTTCACGCCTGGCTCCCAGCATCCTCCACCAAGGGGAGCATATCCAAGTGCATCACCCCACACCCCTACCTGGCTGGGCAAGGCAAAGACGGCTTCCCAGAGCAGCAGCACACACAAGAGCCCCCTCCTCATGGCGTTCATCATGTCCTCAGTGTGTCTGTGAAATTCTGGAAGAGGAGAGGGAAAAAGCTTAATCGTGTGACGTGAGAGGTCATAGAGGACGTCAAGGTTCAGGAACCTGCTGGTCCCTCCAGCATCAGCTCCCACAGCAGGAGAGGCCACGAAAAGTGTCTGGAAGATGGCGGTTTTAAAATTGTATATATTTTTTATTGTGGTAAAATATATGTAACATAAAATTTACCAGCTTAACCATTTTTAAGTGCCCAGTTCAGTGACATTAAGTTCACACTGTTGTGCAAACATCACCACCATCCATCTCCACACTTTCATCTTCCCAAACTGAAGTTCTGCACCCACTAAACAGTAACTCCCCGTTCCCCTGGCAACCACCATCCTACTTGCTATGAGTTCGACTATCCAGGTACCCATATAGATGGATTTATACAATATCTGTCCCTTTGAGTCTGCCTTATTTTGCTTGGTATGATGCTCTCAAGCTTCATCTATGTTGTAGCGTGTGTCCGAATTTCCTTCCTTTAGGGCTGGGTAACACTGCGTTGTATGGATGTGGGTTGCTGGAAGACGGTTTTGCCCAGACATTTCTGTGGGCTGAAGGCTGAGACCATCTCTGGCACTTCTTGGCAGCCCTGGGACTCAGGGCACTGGCTTAATTTCCCTGGATGTGAACTCCTACCCTGGGGCTGACTAACTGGATGGAGCTGCAGTAATGTCCCGTCTCTGACTTTTTCAGAGGAAACCGTAGGAATTCGGCACATCACAGAGCCAGCCTACCTCAGATTGCCTGAGTCCTCCACTTAACTCCCGTGCCTCCTCTTCCAACAAAGGAAAGTCTCCCTGCTGCTCCATCAGGAAGCCGGCTCTTTTTTAGAGACCAGCCCCTGTGAAGTGCAGATTTGCAGAAAGGAAGGGAGGCATCTGGTTTGGATCACTAGACTCAGATCTTCCTGGACCCACATTCTTTGTTTTGTGTACCTTTGCCCAGAGATCTGGCCCCCAGCAGCTCAAAGTGGGTTAGTTGGTCGGGTGTTATTTTGTGGTTTGGCAGCCCCCTTGCTCCCTCGTCCGCAAGAATTAAATCAGGGCTTTTCTTCCCTTGACTCACTTCCCTTCAGTCACAACAACAACACAAGGTCCCTCCCCCTCATCCCAAGGATGCCAAGGGTCCTGTCGGTTCAGAAACTTCCAGGACTTGCATCCTGGCCTGGCTCCTTTCCTGTTGGGTGTACTGGCCCCTCAAATGGCCACAAGCTCCCTTCAGAGCAAGGACAGAAAATAAAGGGAGGCTGGGCTGGTGGGAATGACCTGTGGAGGGGACAAGAGAGTCTGGTCCCTGAGATGCCCTGGGCTCAGAAGCCAGCCAGCACGCCCCTCTCCCACTGTCCCTGCCCCATCACAAAGGAAACAGAAAGAAGCCAGGATCTGAGCCTTTGCTCCAATCTGGCCGGCCCAAGGCCCCTTCTGGGGCAGGCTGGGGTTGCCACCTCGGGGCCCTTTTCTCACTCAAAGCAGGAAGCTTGCTACTATTCACAGGTGTCAGGCTGTTCCAGAGAAGTAGGGGGTTGAGGCCATCCAAACAGGAGCGCCCAGGGACTCTTCTGATCACAGGGAACCCCTCCAGCTGTCCTCAAATGTCCCCTTTCTCCAAATTTCCCCCAATACCCCTCATTTACCCCTCTGAATTTCATCCCATTACTTAGAACCTTTTAAAATACACCTTCGTCAACACCTTCCTTCCTTCTTCCTGCTGTTAATCATTTTTCACCTGTTTAGAGGGGGACCCATCCTTTATTATGTCAGCCAAGCCTTGGGGACAGGGAGAGCTCTACCCTCTGAGGACTCGAGGGGGAAATGCTGAATGAGACCCTGAACCAGCCCTGAGCACTGAGCACAGGAAACTCGACGCCGCCTCCTCCTCCAGCCTGCTTGCCAGTCCCTCCACTGGGCTCACTCCCCCTCTCACGGGGTGCAGGGGTGGTGGAGTTGGTGGGGGGGACTGGATGCTTGTCCAGTTACTATGTAATTTCAAGAACTCAAGATCTTCTTCAGTGGAATACCCTCCTAGATGTTGGGAAATTGCAAAGTGAGACATAAAGGATTAAGATACTTGCATTCCTTGGACAAATGGGGGGGGGGTGCTCGTGGGCGTGAAGGCACCAACAGCTGCAACTTAATTTTTCTTCTGGTTGGGGGAAGAGGTCATTAGGTTTATGTATTTATTTTTAAGGGAGGGACTGGGGATTGAACCCGGGATGAGGGATGCTGAGCATGCGCTCTACCACTGAGCTGTCCCCTCCCCTCTCCAGCAGCTGCATCTTGTCCAGCCCTTTGGCAACTACAGAATCAGTGCAAAGGGGAGAGGAGCGCGTCTGTCTTCTGCTCCGGGACAGTCGGAGCCTGTCTCTCTTTCTATCAGTCCTTATCTTCCTCTGCCCCCTTTGGCCTTGCTGGGCCGGGAGCTGACCCAGTAACAATGAGTCTCACACAAACCACGTGACGGCTCCATCCTCGCTGCGCAGAGGCAATGGCGGCAGCTGGTCGGGCCTGGTGGGGTGAGGGGATAACAAAGGAATGAGTCAGCCCGCCTGCAGACAGGCAGTGCTGTCCCAAGACCAGGGAGCCAGAGAAAGGGAGGAAAAGTGTGTACTGGTCTTGCCTTTGTGAGAGGGGAGCGTGCAGATCTGGGGGCAGTGCCTGGACAAGAAACGAGTGAACACCATGAACTCGGACTGGACTCGGAGCAGGGGGTCCCCTGCCAGGGTGAACTTCAACCCTGGATCACGGGCTCCCACCAAAGGGAGGGGCCCGAGTGCCCATGTGAGGTCAGTGGGAGGTGAGATTTGAGGAATAAGCTTAAGAAGTCCTTTGAAGGAGGCTCATTTTATAAATGCAAAGACTCGTAATTTTTTTTTCTGTGTTCTCTTCCTTTTGCTCTACTTAATAGTTTCCCAGAATCAAAGAACTGAAAATGCAAGGAAGCAAGAGGAAGGAAAGAATGGAAGGAAAGAAAGAAAAGGAAAAAGAAAACCACCAGGATCGCTGACTTTTATGGGGTTGGAATCCCTGAATCACTGGACGCATCCCTGTATGAAGGGGGCAGCAGGATGGTTATATGGCCTGTGGTCCCCAATATCCCAAGGCCCCACCCCTGGCAGGCCCACCCTGGCCCATAATGTCAATTTTTGCAGACTTGCAAAAGGTACCCTCTCTGTGGATGGAGTTGAGTAGACACAGAGTTTGGCAAGTTGACAAAACAAAACAAAAAATCTACAAATTAGAAACATCAGGACACGTGGCCGAGAAAGCACGGCCTGGATTTCCAGGCTGCCTGGGCGGGCATCCTCGTGCGGGACCAGCCCGCGCGTCTGTTTCCAGGGCGGCACTGATCTGCCTGCCCGGATGCCATGCGGGGTCCTGCTTGGCTGTGGAGACAAAGGACTCTGTTCTCTGGCCTCTAAACAACCGTGAATGATGACTGCTCCGGCGGAGAAAGGAACAATGGTCTGGTAACCAAGGAAGGGGGGTCCATCTCCCAGAGCCATTGTGGGAAACCAGCCACGCTGGCCAGAAGCACAGGGTTTGCGTCTGCAGTGGTGCCATGGGGGTGTTGATGGATGAGCACCAGTTTAACGGCCAGAGTCTGGATGGGGCGAGGCCGTGGGAGAGGACAGCCGGAGGGAGGGCCTGGGGAAACGCAGTGGAAGGTGGCCCCAGGGACTTTTACTGCCCTTTGCCTGACCCGTCCTGTCACTGTCCTCCAAGCTTCTCCACCTGCCCCCAGAAACATCTGCTCCCAGGGAAGGAACCGATACACTAGCTCACCTAAGGTTAATGTGACCGAATACCAGTAAGTGTGCTGTCTTTCCAAAAAGTACCTACATTTTGAGACATAAAATCGGCTCCCAGGGATGCAAAAACCGAGTGGGCTGGGCTCAAGCTTTCCTTCAGGGCTCACCCTCTGTGGTTTCTGTCGTGCTGAGAACAGATGCTGTGACAAGGGTTCCATGCTGTGGGAACGGTGAAACACTTAGAGACGGGGACTGGTATGCAAACAGTAAACTGAGCTGCAATAATGGCCCTGGACGCACGCAGTCAGTCTGACGTCTGTGATTCTAGGGACAAACTGTGCAGTGGCCCCAGATATGAAAGGACTCGAGGACTCTCTTAGTTTTCACGCTTGGCAGCAAGAACAAGGCAGAAATGTAAACAGACCGGAGGAGGATGAAGATTGCAAGGGAAAGAGAAAGGTAAGTTGCTACTAGTATCAAATTTTACACCGTGGGCAAGGGTTGCTAACTTAAGCTGTGGTGAAGGCGATTCTTGGGTTGTTATTGCTTTGCAAAGCTGCTCTCTGGAGATCTGAGTAAGAGAAAGTCAGTCTCCAGCAGCACAAATACCCCAAGATGACTCATGACTTTAAACCAAACAACACTCTTCCTCCATCCCCCACCACCATGCCAGGAAGGATGCCAACAAATTAGAAAAGAAACGGTCAGAATTCCTTGGGACAGCAAAGGCGTGTCACTAAGTCAGGATGAGAGGGGAGGTGAGATGGGGGCGGTGGGGAGAAGCGGGCCTTGGGAAGGGGGTGTAAGCTCCCCCCAGAAAGCGCACCTGTTGTCTGGACCAGCGTCGGAGCCCAGCTCAGAGACACTAATTATCCTGGTAGCTCTGGTCCCACCCCTACAGGTCCCACTTTTTATAGAGGTCATGCACTCAGAATAAAAACCATCTTCACCATAGCCAAAGTTATATGAACTAACTGTATTGCTTTATGCTGTGACCACAAAATATTATACAATGCACCCTTTGTTTTTCATTTCATTAAAGGAAGTTTAATTAAAAAAAATTTTAAGAAATTGGCATCGTGGAAGCAAGTCTTAGCTTTCTGAAAAAGATAGTTTTCTTTGGGCGCACACTTATTTTCTCTTTTCCTGAACGGAAGGGACGCTTTCTAACTAGGGAACAAGACAGGAACATGCTTTTATCTGATGGGATGGAGTCCAATGAGGTGAATAGAGTGGCCTCCTCTCCTGTACCCTGCACACCATCCCCTCCCCGCATCCTCACTCAGTCACTCAGGGCGGAATTCTCGCCAAAGCATCTTCAAAACATAGGCACCTGACCTGTGTCTGAATTTTACACGACGTTAACCTGGCCACTCAGAACAACCTGTGCTGAGCACTGTCTTTGCCTCAACTCTCAGCCCTCTGCCAGGGAGTCCTGATTATCTGCGGGAACTCAAGGAGTGCAGTGGTGGTGGGTCTAGCAAACTAGAAGTCCACCCTGCCTCCTCCTATGGTAAAAACAAAAGACACCCTTTCCTGATGAACTTAGATCCTTGTCAGCTGGCAAAGCTAACACCATCGGTCAGTGCAGCAAGGTGTTATCCCCGGAACCTGAGTCTTAACAAATCTGCAACCTCGTGTTCATCTGATAAAGAGTCCTGCTCAGCCATCAGGTAGTCCCTTCTACTCCCTTAAGCAAACGTCACTACATGTAATTAAATACACCATCATTGGGTCATTCTTCAGTCCCCTTGCAGATTTCAACACACTTGGATTGGGGAAAAATGTTCTGAAGCTTTGAATGCCTCCCTACCTGCGAAATTTGTCCACACGTCAAGAGGCTCACGTGAAAGCTGACGTGATAGCCTATTTTTGAGAAATGTGTGTGAATTAATGTCGCTTACTCATCCGATACGGGAGGGCTTACCACTTGCCAGGCATCCATTGAATCATTTAAGTCAATGTGATTAGCTCATTTTTATGGATCAGAGAATTGAACTTTAAGAAAGTGTAAGGAACTTGCTCCGGGGTGACGTGTCTTGTAAGGGGTGCCATCGGGACTTAAGCCCAGAATACCCAGTTCTGTCAAAAAACCGACAGCCGGTCAGTGACTCTCTCCACAACCCTTACTGATGCTGGACTGTCACGTTTTTCATGTGCTCAGCCTTTGCTGTTGGAGGGGAGTGGCTGGTGGGAATTCAAGGAGGGGGCCCAGCTTCAAACTCCATCCCCTACTTACAGGCTGGGTGTGGTTCCCCATTTTTTCTATTGGGATAATCCTTTCCACCCTGCTGAGTTGTCATGGCAACCAGGGCAGAAGCATGTAACTTGTACTGTCAGGAGTGCCCTTCAGACCAGGGAGTGTCAAAGTTTACAGCTTCTCCCTGGAATGAGGACTAGGACTAGGAGGGAAGCCAATTTCCATGGGGTCATCCTCAAGTTCAAGTGTTAATATCAACTCTGGTATCCAAGATCATCTGGACATCTTGCGATAACCTGTAACTGGATTCCTTACAGTGGGTATCAAGTTTCACATCCTTCATCTCTGTGCACAAATCAGTATTACCAGGGGCCACGATTTCCTGGATTACCAGGTGGCATCTTTTATCTGATTTTTCTTTTTCAGTTTTTTTTTTTTTAATTTGTCTTTCCCAGGCTACTTACAGCAAACAGTCTGGGGCAACTCTGGACTCTCAGAGGAGACCAGAGTTAGTGGCCAAGGTGGCTGGAAGATAAGGCCTGAGATGCTGAGTAAGGGCTCTCTGACGCAGACCACATGGGTGTTTGAAAACTGGCGACATTAGGCAAGAAAAATAAGGAAACTGAAGCTTCTTAGATAAAAATCAAAACAAAAAACCCCACAAATCTTCCCTTTCTCTCTGCAACCCAGGTGGCAGACACTGTTTCTTGCTGCAACGGGGCAAAAAACAAAAACCAAAAAACAAAAAAACCAAGTTCCTGTTTTCTGTGAACGTGATCACAGGTGAAGCCAGCAGAGAGCAAGTGAATGGTGAGCTTTCTGTTTTAGATGAGCCGTAGGAGGTTACTGGTGGCTGCCCACTGAGCCCCCTTCCGCTACCTTCAAAGAAATGCCCCAGCAAAGGTCTCTAACTAAGGGACTTGGGAACTTTCTTGGGCGCCTCCTTCCTGCCTCTATCAGACCCCTCATCCTGTTCATCTCCACCTCATACCCCTAATCATTCTGGTTTCCTCCTTTTAAATTCTCAGGTGATGACTACGTATCACCATCAAACACAAGCACCAACCATGCACCATGCACGGGCTCCCTGGTGGAAAGACACATACTCTGTCCTCAAAACCTCCTCGTTTAGGAAGGAAAGAGACAAGTCACCGTCACAGCCCAGTGCGATCAGTGTAGGGGGCGGTGGCGGTGCTGGGAGGTGGGAACGCAGAGGAAGGGGTCCCCTACTGAAATGCGAGGGACGGGATGCAGCTCATTCTTGCTGGTGAAGGAAGCTGGTCAAGTTCAGCTTTCTGCAATGGATGCTGTATGGACTGTTTATGGAACAAAAGTAGGAGTGAGCCAGGCAGTGGAGGGGAGATACTGACAAAGCACAGCCCCAAGATGGGCCCCCTGTTTGGGGTCCAGGCTCACAGCATCAAGCAGCCAGAACCCCTCAATCTTCAGTGTGAACACTTCTCTTTGTGCAGAGGTATATGAGTCATGCACCCCAGGCTCTCCCTTCAAAAGCGTCCCTAAGAGGAAGTGTGGCTTTGAAAGACCAAGAGTTCTAAGGATGTAGGGACCTTCAGGGGAGGAGTTCACTTTGGATTCCCTAATGTCTGGTTGTAAGCCGAAGGAACATTTGTGACTATGTAATAAACAGAAAAGGCTCTTTATTCAAAGGGCTCCCAGGATCTCGGTTCAGCCTGACCTCCAGGTGGAATCAGGCTTTGTAGGTCAATTCACAAACGAACCTCTCCAACCCACTGTGTATCTGTCAGGAGCATCACACAGTCATCCCGTGCAGCTCCGCTGGCTCTGCTGGCCCCGCTGGCCAAGAGTCACACTCTGGGTCATGGTCATGGGCATAGATGGTGTGGGCAGCTGCTAAAGACACCCAGTTGGATCAGTTCTACAAGAAGAAGCGCTGTTGGCATTTCCTGGGGAATTGTAATCGGCACCAGAATGGGCCTAAGCCATGCCTTCCAAAACTGTCTATGAAATGCCTGCCATGTGCCCAGCACCTAGTTCATTTCCCCTTCCTATTAGGTCTTAACTTTCAGGCGATCAAGAGGTCTATCTGGCCCTCTATGCCCTTCTACAGAAATCCTTTTTCCAGGCAGGATAGTGGAATACAAAATGTACAAAATATCACTAGGACAATCTCCTGTCATTATAGGTAAGTAGACACTTAAGCCAAGATCAGGAGATAATGTGGCTGAACTCGGGGTTGGACCAACGCGGACGATCTTTAAGATTCTTTCTCCCTCAAACTTTCTATGAATCTAAATCATCCTCACTTTTTAAATCTGGTTTACTTTAGGTTTTTTTTAATTTGTTTGTTTTTTGCAAGGGGAGGTAATTTATTTAATTGTTTGTTTTTTTTAATGGAGGTACTGGGGAGGTACTGGGGATTGAACCCAGGACCTTGTGCCTGTTAAGCACGTGCTCTACAACTTGAGCTATACCCTCCCCCTTCAATCTGGTTTAATTTGAGACCCACCACATGGTTTTGTGAGCTGGTTGACTTTAGGATGAGGTTAACCACCTGAAATTATAGACAGAAGTTTCCCTCTGCAAAGCAAATGACCCAGAGAAGGAATGAACAGAATATTCTGGTCACTCATTGTCCATCTTGGCCATCTTATCAGAACAGATCTGAAAATCACTCACAGAAAAGAAAAGTTTTATTCTGAGACTGCCAATGCCAAATAGTCATTGAAACTGAACATTTCAACTCAAAACCCAAATGTTGCCTCCCTTCCAGACACTGGATATTCAGAGAAGCACATGGATTTTGGGTTTTGACTAGAACTAAGTGCACTTTTAATGCTACAAACCACATTGCCACCTTGGCCTCTGATCAGAAAAATCACCTGCCGACACTCCGGAATATTTGGAAGATCTCCAGCCAGCACAGCTCCTTCCAAATAACGATCTAGCCAAAGGGCCACTTATGCCACTGTAAAACCCTAGAACAGGAAGTACTCCTGGAGGCAGATTAGTGACAGGACCCACTTGGATGCTCTGGGTCCCAGCCACCCATTTACAAAAAGCCTTACGTGGTGCTGGTGGTTTCAAGTCACAGCACCAGAGTTGTGGCTGGATGCTGGTAACAGTCGTTTGAAATGTACTGGTCCCCAGCTCTGCTCGCCAACATGCTGATCACAATATAATAACCAGATCACTGCTGTTCCCTCCGAAGCAGGGACCATCTCAGGCCGGTGAGGAAGCGACAGAGAGCAGCATTGTCACTGGGAGAATCTAACACCGGGGCTCACAAAATACACCGAGCGGGTCTTGGAGAGTCTGCACAGAGACCAAGCCTTTTGGGCAGAGAGTAGCTTTCATCGGCTCTTGACGGGAGACAGAGAACATTTTAGGGAGAATAAATTGATGGGTAGGCTGGAGCTATTTCTGCTCCAATATTCACGGCATCTTGGCTGGGGCCTGTCTGCTCTGACCGGCATCTATTGATTTGGGCCAGTCAGTGTCTGGTGTCTCCAGCCCACGGGCCAGAATTACTAGGGAATCCTTTTGAGGCAACTCCACTTACCAGTTGTATCTGAGAATTTCTTCATGGGATCTCTCACACACACACAGAGTTTTTTTTCTGTTTCATCAGACGGCTGCAGGAGACCCCCACGACCATCCACAGAAATCATCATTCCCACATTCTTTTGAGCTTGAGTTTGTCATCAGTTAACCTGAGCACTCCTTCCCTCCCTGCACCTCCCTCCCTCCCTTTGAGGCTAAGAAAATAAAGATAATAGCAGTGAAAACCTAGAGAGCCTTTGGGAAGAGAAGACTTTGCTGTTATTTCCCCCTGTAATTGAAAAGTTCTCAAAGAAGCCATCCCTTTGCACCCGGGCAAAAAGCCAGAGGCCGGGGGGGCAGGGGGGAGGGTATAGCTCAGTGGTAGAGCATCCTGGGTTCAAGCCCCAGTAGCTCCATTAAAAATAAATAAATGAATAGATGAAACCCAATTACCTCCCCCTTAAAAAAAAAAGCCAGAGGACAAAACCAGCTGTGGAGGTGGGGGCTGTGGGGGGGGACCCCAGACACATGTCTCTGACTGTCCCCTCTCCTCTCTCCCAGCACTTCCCACCTGATGACTCTGAGGACAAGTCCCTCTGCCCAGTCCCAGCCTCAGTTTCCCCGTGGGCTCACCAAGGGGGCTGCCCAGCCGAACACCCATGCCAGACGCCCCCAGGCAGCCCTTTGGCATGTGTTGCCCGTTAGTCATGAGGTGCTCCATTGCCTATTCAGGGTGGTTCTGTGTCATTTTGTTCACTTTCCCCTCTGCAAGCGGAGATCCCTTCTCCAGGAAATACACCCGATCTCCCCTCTCTCTTCCCCTGGCCCGCTGGCCCTCCAAACACTTCAAACACTTCAGCCATCCCAATTAGATGCACATTCCGAAAGAAAGCTCCCCCGCTTGCGCATTCTAGCTAACCCTCACTTTTTGCCTGAATTACCAAGTTGGTCCCAAGTTTAGACGTCCCTTCATTGGCTCAGAAAAACTTTTAAGACAAAGAAGAAGAGACAGCAGACAGAGAAGCACAGAATTCAACCCACCTCTGCTGCTGCTGTCGTCTTCTTTCTTTCCCTCCTTCCTCCGAAAGGCTTTCTCTCCAGCTCTGGGCTCTGCAGGACCTCGGCTCCAGTCTCCCCGCTCCGATCTGGCCTCCTTTAAATCTCAAGGCAGGGGGTGGGGTCGGTGGCCCTGGGTGGGCGGGCTTCTCTGCAGCCGGAGGATGCCCAGTGGACCGCCACTAGAGAGCTAAGCCAGGGCGGACCTGTTTTTATAGAGGGGAGGAAGTTCCCCATGGAAGCAGCACAGCCTATCCTGGCTTTGGGCCAGGCTGATTATTCACAGTCCTGATGTCACAGGAATTCGGGAGTTGGACAGGACCTGAAGAATCATCTTTCTTTAGAATCCTGGTCTTAACCACCCAAAGGGACCCCGAGGCTCAGCGGGCTCTAAGCCCCTACCGGAAAAGAGGCATTTACAATTCTAAACAAATACACACAGAGGAGACTAGGGGTGGGGGGTGTTCTTCTGGAGTCTCCAGCAGTAACTCTGCCCCTCTGGACGCAAGAGATTGGAAGGGCTGGATGGGTGGGCCAGCTGCCCTCCGGGCAGAGGAAGCTTCAGGGTTGGAGTACCTGGGAAGAGGGCGGGGGCGGGGCTCACCTGCTCACCCGCAGTGGAAAGTGCCCCAGCCCGGAACCAGCCACACCCCAGCTCTGTCATCTCGGGTGAAATCATTTCTCTTCTCTGTTAAGTGAATCCACAGCGGGTGAGGTCTCCCGAGTTCCCTGATGTGTCGTGGAATACAGGTGGGGGCGCTGAGCCCACGCTCTGCCCTAAACGGGGCCGCTCACGCTGGCAGTTCCATCCCTCACGTCCACCCCTTACCCTAGGGATGTTTTTCAGTGTTCTGGAGTTTGTTTTTGAATGTAAGTATCACTCCACCATCAGACCCGATGGCGGAGAAATGAGAGCCGCTCGGTGTAGGGGAAAGATTGACGCTTGAATCGGCGGTAACAGGAATGAGGGCTGTGACCTCGGTCGAGATTTTCAATTACGCTGAGCTTTCGCAACCGAGGTCATATGAGACAATGCACATAAGTTCCCTGATCCATCACGGGGAGCAGTCAGGGGCATCCATTATTACTGATCGATGCCTAGCCGAGACAAGGCATCGGTGAGGATGAGAGAGAAGTAAGAGAAAGGATGCGGGGAGGGCACACGAGGCTGGCCGAGGAAAGTGTAGGATGACCAGTTAGGTGTCACGCATTCTGATCCTAAACATGCTCACATTTGTCAAGGGATGAGCGCTGATTCAGAGGTTGGAAAATAAGGCAGTGGTGGCCAAGGTCGAACTGTTTCTCTCTGTTTTTATCAAGCCATAGCCCTGCCAGTGGCCACTGCAGAAAAGGGGCAATGGGAGATGGAGTTAGCTACACTGGCGCCTTGGAGCTAGGTAAGCTGCAAATAAGCGTTAGTTGCAGGCAAGCATCAGGTAAATTGCGGCAGGGGTGGCCCCGTCCCAGGAGACAATCTACTTTCCTTACAGGCTTTTTTGGGGGCATTTTGGTTCAGCAGGGGTGGAGCGGTGGTGGTAATCGGACTTTAATTTGAACTCCTGTAGAGGACAAACGATCATATTTAAATGGTTAGAGCACACAGAGACTGCAGTCTGATGGAAAACAAATTTGTGGTTGGTGGAGGGGGCGGTGGAGGGATAAATTGGGAGCTGGGGATTTGCAGATACACTACTGTATATAAAATATACAAACAGCAAGGTCCTACTGCAGAGCACAGGGAACTATATTCAACACCCTGTAATGGCCTATAATGAAAAAGAATATGAAAAGGAATTTTAACTGAATCACTATGCTGTGCTCCAGAAAGTAACACAACATGGTAAATCAACTATATTTTAATTTAAAAAGAGAGAGAGAGAGAAAAAAAGACAAATGAACTTATATATAAAACAGAAACAGACTCACAGACATAGAATACAGACTTGTGGTTGCCAGGGGGAGCAGGGTGGGAGGGGATAAACTGGGAGTTTGAGATTTGCAGATACTGACTGGGGTGTGTGTGTGTGTATATATATATGTGTGTGTATATATATATATATATATATATATATATATATATAAATTTATAGTGTATAGCACAGGAGAATATATTCAATATCTTGTAGTAGCTTATGGTGAAAAAGAATATGAAAATGAATATATATTCTTGTATGATTGAAGCATTGTGCTGTACACCAGAAATTGACACAAAATTGTAAACTGACTATATCGCAATAAAAAAAAAAAACCTGGGGAGAGACTCTATGGGGCGCGGGTAGGGGGCAGAATGTAATTGAAGATGGGGTGAGGGAGGGTCTCCCCAACCCAGGATACCTGCAATTCCACCTTTAGAAAAAAGGTCTCTTCTGTTTTTAGGCCCCCAATTAAGATGCATATTTGATCAATTAACCTTCAAAGTGATCTCCGGTGGGGATGGGCTGTCTACAGGACGTGGGGCAGCCTGGGGTCTTGAGGTGGACAGGGAACAGGGGATTGAAAGCAGAGGGTTATCGGGAGGCCAGCAGGTGCCCCTGAGCTTTGCTGAAATACGACCAAATGACTCAGACCCATTAACATTCTGGTCCTAGGACCGGGCCTTCATGTTCCTACTTAGTGCAAGAGAGCCTTCTCTTTTATGGACTCTGGGGAAGCCTGAGAATGGAAGGTGGGTGTAGAGAGGCTGTCCTGTACCCATGACAATGGGAGCCTTGATTTCAGTCACAAGATTGCTGCGGGGGGCGGGGCGGAAAAGAAGAAATAAAAATAAATCTTGGTGAAATCACATCCTGGGAACATTGTATCAAAAGCCTTGGCTTTCAAAGCAGAGAAATAAAATGCCAGGCCCAGATAACACAGAGACCAAGTGGCCACGGAGAAACTGGAAGGAAATAATCCCTACAGAATTCATACAGGGCTTTCCCCGAAGACGCTGCTCCGGGGTCCTCACCCACAGCGTTGTGAGTCACCAGCCCCTTATCACCAGAGGGGACACAGAGGGGGCCACGAGAACAGGGACTTCACTGAGACCCCTATCAGCTGAGTAAGACATGATGCGATGTCTGGAAACTCAAAGAAAAGAATGATGGATGAGGGACTTGCAACAAGATGGATTGGCACCAGAAGGCAGAAAAGCTGCGTACGATCTAGGAGGGTTTCATTTCAGTAGCCACCTGGGGTAAATATCACAGTGGATCTGAAACAGTGTCATTGGGTGGCCACTCACTTTGGCTAGGTGTCCCAGTGACTTGTCAAACAGGACAAACCCTTAAAAGGGAAGCCCCCCCTCCTTAAGAACCATTCTCCAGGGTGTATTTTTGTATTCCTTGTGCCACTTTTCTGCAAGTTTGAAATTACTTCAAAAGAAATAGGGAAAAGCTGAGTTAGTCTCTTGGAGAAGTAATTCAACTTCTGAATTGTCAGCCCAATGAAATAAAAATTTAAATTCCCATACAAGAAAATGTTAGGTGCAAAACATTATCATGACTATCGAAAAACAGAAAATGATGTATGTCCAAAAATAGGGAAAGAGTCCTGTATTATATGTCAGGATAAGGCAACATTGTGTAGCCATTATGATGATTATATAGAATTATACAGACCATCAAAATCAAGCTTAAATTAACTTACCCAAAAGAAGTAGAAAAATTTGTATATGAACTGTGATATGAACTATATAAACATCACGTATAAACATGCGTGTGGACAAAGACTGGAGAGAAAATCAAGTGTGGAGCACTGTTGTTTTTGGTGTTTTTTTCTTCCCCCAATACTTTGAAATTACTTTAGCAAAAAGAGGCTTCCTTGACATCACACCAGATCCAGGCCGTCAGAAGTTTCTCTTTCTTCTTTTTTTATTTATTTTTATTATTTTTTTAATCTTTATGTGTTTTTTGTTTTCTTTTTTCTTTTTTTGTTTTTTTTTCTTGTTTTTGTTTTTATTTTTTTTCTTTCTTCTTTTTTTAAATTGAAGTATAGTCAGTTTACAATATTGTGTTAAATCTTTTTTTTTTTTTTAAGTGGAGGTACTAGGGGATTGAACCCATGACGTCATGCATGCTAAGCACGCACTCTACCACAGAGCTGTGCCCTCCCCGCCAGCAGTTTCTCTTGTCCAAGACAGTGTGTCAGGAGATTGGGAATTTTCCTGAACCTGTTATGGAAAGTTATGGGGTCATCCACGAGGGTGTTCAAACGCTTCTTGAATATGTCTCATGTTCGGTCAGTTCCTTCCTGGAGGGAAGGAGTCTCTCGGGTTGGCTTCCTGATTTTCTAAAAGAGAACTTTCTGTTCCTGGTCCTAAAACTGTCCCTTTGAGCTCTGAGACATCACCCCTGGTGTCAGCTTTTCAGAAGTCGGCAAATACACACAGCTCCACTGTGCTCCCGCGGGTGATCTGTACCCCCTGTGAGCTGTGCCGTCTAGGGTGAGAGCCTGCAGCTGCAAATTAGGAAATTCACCTTTTTCCTCTGGAATCCTTTACCTAACTGCGGCCACTTTGCCAGTATTCCAGAGAAGAATGATAAACTCGATGATTATTACGTGGCTCAGAGAGGCTAACGTGGGAAGGAGCCCGCTCTTACGCTGACAAACTCTGGATGATTTCATAAGCCGTTTCGTTAAGTTTTTATAGCTTCGTTTGTGCCTTGTGGCTCCCCTCAAACGGAAAGCCCTTTGCAGGGAAAAACCTCTCCCTTTTCTTTCTACTTCAAATTTTCTCAAACTGTCTTCATGGTAATATTAGTGTCACACTTGGGGAAAAAAAATCAGTACCAATGATATTTTTTCTTTTAAAAACATTATCACCACACTAAATGTCAGGAAATAAAGGAGGGAGAGAAGGGTATGTGGGAAAATGCTACGTTCTTCTTATTTATTTTTTCTTTAATTGAAGTATAGTTGATTTACAGTGTTGAGTTAGTTTCTGGTGTACAGCATAGTGATTCAGATATATATATATAATTTTTAAAAAATTTTTGTTGAAGTATAATTGATTTGGGAAACTATTTTCTGCTCAGTTTTTCTGTAACCTAAAACTTCTCTAAAAACTGTCTATTAATTTTAAAAATATTGACTTATAATGCAAAATATGGCCATTTCTGATCTAAAACAGAGAATATTATATTTATGCATCCATATTCTACCTAAGAACTCAGTTCCTATGGAGTTTTGGCAGAGATGAGTTGTTTTCTGAAACCATCCAGTACTGTCTACTTATTTCCAGGCAGATCCTCCTACCTAATCAATACCTATAAGGATTCTGTCAGCATTTTAAGGACATCTGTGGTCCACTAAATTCAGGTAAATTGCACTATTCTGGGCCCTTAACTTTATTATTTTTTTAAATTTTTAATTGAAGTGTAGTTCATTTACAATGTTAATTTCAGGTGTACAGCAAAGTGATTCAGTTATACATACACATACATATGTATACACTTTCTTTTCAGATTCTTTTCCATTATATATTATTACAAGAAATGGAATAGAGTTCCCTGTGCTCTACAGTAGGTCTTTGTTGTTTGTCTATTTTATATATAGTCACGTGTGTCTGTTCATCCCCAACCCCTGATTTATCTCTCCCTGCCTTTTCCCCTTTGGTAACCATAGTTTGTTTTCTATGTCTGTGAGTCTGTTTCTGTTTTGTAAGTAAGTTCATTTGTGTCATATTTTAGATTCCACATATAAGTGATATCATTTGATATTTGTCTCTCTCTGTCTGACATACTTCACTCAATATGATCATCTCTAGTTCTGTCCATATTGCTAACATTAGTTTATTCTTTTTTATGGCTGAGTAATATTCCATCACACACACACACACACACACACACACACACACACACACACACCCCCCACATCTTTATCCAGTCATCTCCTGATGGACATTTAGGTTGCTTCCATGTCTTGGCTATTGTATATAGTGCTGCTATGAACATTGGGGTGCGTATGTCTTTTTGAATTAGACGTTTCTCCAGATCTATGCCCAGGAGTGGGATTGCTGGATTATATGGTAACTCTGTTTTTAGTTTTTTAAGGAACATCCATACTGGTCTCCATAGTGGCTGCACCAAGTTACATTCCCACCAACAGTGTAGGAGGGTTCCCCTTTCCCCACACCCTCTCCAGCATTTATTATTTGTAGACTTTTTAATGATGGCCGTTCTGACTGGTGTGAGGTTATACCTCATTGTCATTCTGATTTGCATTTCTCTAATGATTAGCAATATGGAGCACCTTTTCAAGTGCCTGTTGGTCCAGACCCTTTACTTTAAACCTAAGGACACTCAGAAGTGGCTGGTGGGAGTCACCACGTAGGTGCCACTGGGTGGTACCTTGTCCTCCTCTATCCAGTGCCACCAAACCTGGCGGCCCTCACTGGAAGTTGGTACTTGATTTGTTTGCTTTCAGCCTTTCTGGTCATTTCCTTTTTGTTTTAAAAATAACAGCAGCAGCTATAACCCAAACTAAGTGGACACTTCTCTGTTCCCGAGCTGACCCCAATGTGTCAGGTCCTTGCTGTTCCTGGGACCTACTTCCTGGAGAGAGTCCAACCCCTCCCACCTCCCATGGGATCACCCCGGCACAGTTACACTGGCGAGACTCTCCCGCCTCCGTTCTGGTCACTGATGGGGAAACTGTGTGTGTCTAGGGGAACAGGAACACACCATTTCCACAGGACTTACTCCCACTGCAGCATCACAAGACCCCCTGTCTGGTGGCCCCCTCTTCCGGAGCCAGACATTTTTGCCCAGTGAATAGGGCTGTGGTGTGGCTTTCCGCAGCTCCCCTCTCCTCCACCCCAGGGAAGTGATGCATCTTTTATGAGATGCTCTTTTCACTCATCCTGACTGAATTGTACATTTTTTTCCTCTGTGAGGGGTTTGTACCAATCCGAATAAGAGGTCAGATTTTTTTTTTCCCTAGCTGCCCTTTATCTGTGGGGCACAGGGTTTCCTGTTTGATTTTTAGATTGATGGCTTTAATCACATTCCAAAAGTCACTTGTCTTATCTGTGTGGTTCAGGAATGGCTCAGTCCAGTTTTTATCAGAAATTGAGGGAAACTTCCAGAACGCAGATCCCTGAACACACACTTGTTGATCTGAATAATGTGACCTTCCTCCGGTTTGAAAGGAAGACCTCTGTAAGCACCGACCCACCTACCTGTCCCAACCATCACGACTGTAACAGGTCAAGGGTACAGATCCATCCATTCTCAAGTTAGCGTTTGAGGGTTTTGGGCTAAGAGGGAAATTGCTTTGGAAAGTGAAGACATAATTAGATGACCAAATATTTTGGTGCCAACCTTTAAAAAACACACACTTCCCCGAGGGTTAATAGCATAGGAGCAATTATAACTGAAGACTTGGATGACAACGGCTCCAAGATAGTATTTGAAACCAAGGGAGTGGGTGAGCCCCTCAGGAGAGAGTGTTGAGAGGGGCGGGTCTAAGCTTGGATTTAGAACCAGAGTGTAAGGGTTTCTAGCATGTTCAAGGATGCTGTGGGGATGCGCTGCTGGGTCCAGGGATCAGGGGTGGGGCAGGGTGAAACTGGAGGGCAGAGGAGATCTGAGGCCCTGGAGACAGGGAACTGGGCTGGCTCTGGGGCAGCATGTAGCCGGGAAGAAAGATGTCTCACTGGGGAATGAAAGGTCACCTGAGTCACCAAGGAAGGGAGAAGCTGCCCCTGCAGGGTGGTGCTGGCGGGGTGGTCCCCGTGTCACATTCCCGCAGCGGCAATTCCCAGGGGTTGCTGAGACTTTGCAGAGGAAATAGAGAAGGAGATTTCAAACAAGGAGATGCCAGATGCTTCCAGGGTGAGTCCACCTGGCAGACACCACGTGATGCTGGTCATCGCTAGTTTTATGCAGGGCTCTGTCTTTTACAGGCTCTTCCACAGACTTGATCACATCTATGCTTCACAAATGTGATCACCTAGGAGTGGGACTGAGACAGTGTCACCCGATTCACAGAGCCAGAGGCAGACAACGGGCCTGTGGCCCCAGAATTGCTCCCTGGAATAGGCGGGAGCCCAGCGAGGTCAAGTGAAATAACATCGGGGCTCAGCCGGGACAGCGCACAGCAGAGGGGCTCCGGGCACCTGTCAGTGGGCAGGGAGCGGTCCCACCGCAGCCTCTCCTAGGCGGCAATTCGAATGAGGATTAATTCTGTTGATGTTTTCGTCTGTCTGGCTCCCAGCAGAACCCACACCACATCAGAAGCAGACTTTCACGGTGTGTTGGCCAGAAAGGATGCTGTTGTGGTGGGTTTGCCTGCCAAGAGGCTTCCGGTAGCACACACCACCCCGTGCTCCCCGTGGCCCCAAGGCAGAGCCACCTAGCGGGCTCTTGTCACCACAGAGCAGTCCTGTGACAGGGAGTTTATTTTCTCCTGCCTGTCTCCCGCACTGGGGGCATTAGAAGACCCCTTCCTCGAGGCTGCAGCCAAAGTGGGCCCTCCCACTGGGCCAGGAGCCCCTTGTGACTGTAGGTCGTCAGCCAGCCCAGGATGTGGAAGGCAGAGGATGTTGTGGGGTCGGGGGTCAGGGGTGCAGCAGGAGGCAGGTGGGAGGGATTCACATTCTGAACACATCTGCCCAAAGGTTCCCCAACTGTCTGTATTAGCGCTAACATGGTCTAGAAGTCAAGCTAGGTCCCAGGCCATTCGCCGGGTGCCTCCAAAGCTCTCAGATCAGTTTGCTCATCTGTAAAATGGGAATGAAATCTGACACTGGGCCTTCAGAGAGGTTTTGGAGGCTTGAATGCTCAAGGGTGAGACATTGCTAAGCAAGAATCAGTTAAGTTATGACTCCCTATGAAGAACCTTTATCGAGGGTAGGGTGGGGACAGGGCAGGCGGGGAAGTGAGTTACCTCTACACGCTCCATCCAGCAACTCTGCTTCTGGGATTTTGCTCAGGCCACCCTGGGACCATCCAGCTGTGCGGGATGGGGGCTGACTCTCTGGGGAATGGACGGTTCAGGGAGCAGGGGGGCTGGAGAGATTGACCACATCATTTCTCTTAAGCACCCTGCCTGTCCTAAACAGGAAACGTGCCCAAGTACCGAATCCTAGAAATGATTCAAGGTAAAGCAATAAACAAAAACATATCTGAAGTGGTCCAGTCCAGCTGGGGGATGAACAAAAAGCTAAACACCCTTGTGGATGCCAAATCAAGGAGGGATTTCAATCAAGAGTCTAAACTTCCTCATTTGCAACAGAGACAGCAGAGGACCGTGACCCCCATCAGCACACAGCAGTACACCCCACTGGCCAGCACATCTCAGCAGCCCGGAAACCAGCATTTTTACTTCCAGCCACGTGAGCTGGTTCACAGAGACACAGTTCTGTGCTTCTGCATCAATCTGCGGGCATCCCACCCTGACCCGATGACATGGGGAGGAACATGGCCCCTGGGGTCCTACGACTTGCTGGGGCACGGGTGTCAGTGGCCACTATTGGCCCCAGCAAGTGGACCTCGAAGCAGCCTTGGACAGGGCTCTTTCTAGAACACCATGAAATAAACCTTATCTCTCCAAAGAAATGACTGAGATGAAGATAAATATGGCCACAGGGTAAGGATGCTGCCTGTCTGAAGACAGGCTCAGCCATGACCCTCCACGAAAATAGATCTAGAAAGCCCTGGGCAATTTCGTGCTCGAAGCCATCACCACTTCGTGACACACCAATTTGATCCCTGGTTTTCTTTCTTTACAAAATCTGTGTACCCTTCCTGGGACAGAAGCAGGTGCACACAGCTTCTCTGCTGCCCTCTGATCTGTGAACTCTGTTTTGCGGTCCCAGGGCATCCTGGTGGCATCCTTAGAAGCACCTGGCAGAGACCAAAGCTTTTCATCATCCAGAGAAGCTACTTTCTGTCACCATTTCATTCTGATGTGCTTCTGGGATCCGGGAGACCTTGTCTCAATCAAACAATTCCCATACCTCTACATTCAAGCCACATGGCGGGTCCCCACTCTATGCAGGGATAGGAAAACTGACGAAATGTGCCTTCCTTTATTTATGGGTTTATTCTTTCACCTCTCAAATGTTGGCTGGATTCCTGCTATGTGCCCAGCAGGGTGGGACCTGCTGGGGACTTTGAGGCGGATGACCTCTGCTCTCAGGCAGCTGACAGTCCAGAGAGGGGAGACAAGAATGTCCAAGAGAAGATGCTGGCAAATTCTCTGTGCATTGCAAATGGTACAGGGCCAGTGGGGTCTTGGTCGTGATGACACAACCCTGTCACTGCAGCATGAGGACAGCTGTGCGTGTCAGCTGGGGAGTGGGGCCATGTTCTGATTCAGCCTGATTCACTGAGTAGGGTGGCGAGGTGGGTTTGGCCCATAAGCTGCAGTTTGGGGGCCGGCACTTAGGATGGAATAGGCCTGGTGGGGGAGGCCTCGCTGTGCTGAGCTGATCAAGGAATCTGAATGTGCCGTGTGGGCTGGGCCAGGGGCAGCACGGCTGGAAAGGAAGGCACATGGCAGAGCAAAGGCCCTGTGGTCAGTATCGCATGGGACCTTCAGGAGCCACAACCCAGTGGTGTGACTAGACCGGGGGAAATGGGAGCCAGATAGGAGGCTAGAGAAGGGGAGAGCCCTCAGGAAGGCTCAGAGCCCCACCAAAGACTTGATCTTGGTCCTCAGGGCAAAAGGGAAGAGGAGCAGACAGGCACGAGGCGTCTGCATTCAGCACTATTTCAGATAGTTAACATAGGCAATCTCAGTTTAATTCTCACAAAATACGTGAGGTTGGCGTTATTAATCCCATTTGGTGGTGCAAACACTTGCTCAAAGGTCACCGCTTCCCTTAAGTGGCAGACGTGTTTGGTGCCAGGACCCTAGCCCGCTCTCCGCTGCCTGTCATGGGACCTGAGCCCTGAAGACCCCTCCTTCCCTTCTCTCACGCCTTGGCCTCCCCTGCCAGCAGGAAAGGGTTAAAGAATGCCAGGATTTCTGAGTTGGAAGAAAGTTAAACCATGGCTGGTTGGGGGTGGGTGGGAAGGGGTGCTGACTGGTCACCCATTGGTCAGGCAGGGGAATCCTACACAGCTGGCTGGGAGCCTGGTACCCTGCGGGGAGGGCGTGTCCCTGTGCCCTTCCGAGCCCGCAGGGCCTGGGGTCTGAAGTGAGAGGAATTCCAGGGGTTCCTGCGTGAAGTCATCCCCCGACCCAGCTCCTCCTGGGGCCTCATTTCCATGGTTGCTTTGTTGGCGAACATTTGGGTTCTCTGTGTCCACGCTGTGAAAGCGAGCGTGATTGGCATTTGGTGGGCACTCAACCATGGTTGCATTTAATAATGAACATCAAAGTGTATCATTTATACAAATGCCTTTTATTTGGTTCTTCACGTTGGCTCCACACCAAGACCTACAGAGATTTGCCCTTTACAGAGATCTGGCTCCTGGCTGCTCCAGGCATGGACTTAGCAACAGGAGAGTTTCCAGCTCCTCCCAAGACCTGCTAAATCAGAATCTTAATTCTAATAAGATCTCTAGGTGATTCATACGCCCTTTTAGGTTTAAGAAACACTGGGAATATGATTTTGCAACCGTACCCAGAAATGGTCACTAATTCCATTTCAATTCTTAAGTCACCTTTAAAGCGCTGGTCTTTATACGTTATGAATCCAGCTTTATTCTGATTCTTGAAAACATTATCTGCCCCACCCCCACCTCTCCCCCTTGTTCTTTTCCCAGCAAGTACCTGCCCTGCACCTGCTTCTAGGGGCCATGGTGGTTGGGTGGGTGGACTTCAAACAGTGATAGTGGTTGGGTGGGTAAGAAGGAAGTAAGAGCAGAAAAATTGTAAAGTGACACATTTGAGAGTCAGAGCCAAATGCCTCAGCCCTGATTTCCCATCTTACGTACAGTATGTATATCGTGTGTCCTACTTCTCCATTCTTTTGCCATTAGAGGTTTAGAGCGAGGGTAAGGTTTCTCTTCCAAGGCCACACGGCTAGTCACGTGGCGAGGGATGGGACAAGGGTCCCCTGGTGGTAGCACTGTCCCTGGAAAGACAGCAGAAACCCCACTGCCCTGAGCCCTGGGCCCTGGGCCCAGCCAGTGCTCTCCCTCGCACAGAAGGTGAGCTTCTCCCTTGCTGGCAGTGGCGCCTTCTGCATGGCTGCTGCCTGGAGCGGAGGAAAGCCGACCAGCTTCAGTCAATGTGCTTGTTTTGAATCTTAGTTCCATAATTCGCCAGTAGTGTGGCCTTGGGTGAGATATACACTCTCTGAGCCTGTTCCTTGTTTGTAAAACCGGGGCAATATTCACTCTGCAGACCATGAGTCGCCATTCTATTGTCGCCTTGCTCAAGAACCTTCATTGGCTCCCTACTACCGATGGAAGAAAGTGCAGACTCTTTAGAAAGGGCCTCTCCTGTCTAGTCCTCACTTCGCCTTTCCAGTCTTGTGTCCTAAGTATCCTTTAAGTGAAGGTGTGCTAAGAAATCTGATTTTCTTATTTCTAACTTATATGAGTATTACTTCTTCTAACATATGTAGAGTAGTTCAATGATTTGTTCAGAGTGCTAGTTGATTAGAGGAATTAAGCCACTTAAATTGATGCCTTCTCTGATGCTGACTATGAATTTTTGTTATTTTTATCTATTAACAAAGAATATTTCCTATTTCAAAAATATACTTCCTTTTTCTATTAAAATAACCTTGAGGTTATTATTGCTAAAAGTGTATTTATAGTTTAATCTAAATTTGATTTCCCTTAACTGACTGTCCAGGTGGAGTTGGCCTCTCTCCCTTCCTAACAAATCTTCTCACGATATTGCAACATAGATGACTTCATTCTTTTAATTGTTCGTGGAATTGTTGGTCTAGTTACGGAATTTTAAACTGATAAGATTTAGTCGTCTCATTCTGGTTAATTTCTGATGCCAAAAGATGTAAGTTTCGATCTTTGCTAACTTTTACAGTTACTTTGATTGTTTGCCATTTTCTTAAAACACATTCTTAAAATCCCCAGTATTTTTTCACTTCTTTAAGTGAACATGAATGTTTGAGGAAATGTTAGCATAGTTTAATTAGACGTAGGAAAGGACTAGGGTGAGTTCAGGGTAATCAGGTGTCCCCCAAACCACCCCCAAGTCACCTGGGGGCTTGGACTGAGTTACAACTGATTCATGCAACTTACAGTCTTACAGTCTGTTCCCGTGTTCTGACCCACCTCCTGTAAAAGTTCCAATAAAATACATCAGATTCTAAATGGTGGGTTTTTCATTGAGGTTGTGTATGATTGCTTTATAGATTGCTTTTTGGTAATAGATTGTTTTTATTAAATATCAAATCCTCCTTTGGACTATTTAACCATGGAGACATTCATAGACCACATACGCTGAATGAGAGAATGTAGCTCCTTTGTTCTCAACTCAAACACTGCACTGTTTTCCTGACAGTTTTATGATTAATCTTGTACTTACTTTTGTACTCAGCCAAGACTTTGCTGATGTAAAGGTAACTAAGCTAAGGTTTATCGGACAATCAATTATAGGACAGATTCTCAGAGAGAGTCAACAACCGCACATTCTTTGAGTTTTAAGCCATTACTAAAAAATGCTTTGTCTGTGTTAGTCTAGAGTGAAGCATTGTGAAGTCTCTAATTCTCATCAGGGTCTTGACTTGGTCTCTAAAAATCAATTTCATAAATCACCAATTTGCAAGCCCAGAGGTTATAATTTATTCTGTCGGTAGATACTAAAAACATTAGGACAAAGATTGTGAGTGAACAGCATATGTTCGTGACACCATCCACAAATTAATTATGAATTGCAAAGAGAAAATGTATCTTTATATTGGAGATATCTGATGGTCCCCACTTTAATCAGATGATGAAAATTAACTAGTCACAAATAGTTGGACAACCTGACTGTATGAGCCTCTTAATGGGATGGGAAAAGCATACAACGGCCCTCATGAAGTCTTGTCCAAAATGGCTGACCTGGGGGAGGGTAGAGCTCAGTGGCAGAGCACTGGGTTAGCATGCACAAGGTCCCAGGTTCAGTCCCCGGTACCTCCATTAAATAAGTACATAAACCTAATGACCTTCTCCCTCCAGAAAAAACAAACAAACAAAATGTCTGACCTGAGTCTACCAAGGCTGTAAACCTAACTTCCTATTCACGGGAAGCACGGGGGAGAAGGGGGAACAAGTTAAATGACAGTAAGAGACCAGTTAGACAAATCTAGGCGGATCACACTGTGGAACTTTCCACAAGACAAGTGCCCTGGACTCATCAAGAAGTCAAGGTCGTTCAGGCAAAAAAAGGGGGTGAGGAGACTGCTGGTCTGGAAAAGACTGAAGCATATGTAAAGAGCAATGACAAGGCAATAAAAGCCATAAATACATTCTGGGCACAATTACAAGGAAATTTGAAGATGGAGTGTGTATAGATGCTCTTAAGGAGTGATTGTTCATCTTTTCAGGTGTGATAACAGTACTGTGAGAATATGAAAACGAATATATGTATGTTTACGTGTGACTGGGACATTGTGCTGTACACCAGAAATGGACACATTGTAACTGACTATACTTCAATAAAAATTTAAAAAAAACAAAACAGTACTGTAGTTACACAGGAGGTTGTCCTTGTTCTTAGAAGACTCATGCTGGATTATTTAGGGATGACTTGCTCTCCTGTCATAATGTCTGCAAGTGACTTTCTAATGACAAAGCAAAACAGAAACAGAAATTATACAACCGTACATACATCTATTGATCCATCGACTGATCCATCCATCTGTCTGTCTATCCTTCTAGAGAAACAAGAGAGATTGAGGGAGGGAGAGAGTGCACAAATATGCTGAAATGTTAACAGTTGTTTAATCTGGGTGGCAGGTATAAGGATTTTCACTGTACCATTCTTTCACCTTTTCTGTGTGTTTGAAATCTACTCTACCCACCCCCTGCAAAAAAAAAGGGAAAAATACTGAAGTATCTTCATGTTTATTTCAGCTGGAGCTAGCCACAATTCAGCTAAATTTTAACTGCACTTTTTAATTCTTAGACGTTTTAATTCTTTGCAGTGGGGAAGGCTGGTTGGTTGGGGTTGACTCTATGAACCCAGTTGCTGGATGAAATTTACCATTCTAAGGACAGCTTGGTCAAACCGTCATGTATTGTTTGATCATTTTTAATTATTTGTGGATAAATCTGATTCCACGGGAACGTGGTCAAACAAGATGCGGCGAGCTGCCTTATGGTGTCCTCGGCGCTGGGACTTTCAGATTTCGTGTGTCAGAACCCCTTCTTCTTGGTGGGCAGATGCTTGAACACGCGATTCTGCTGACAACTGACGACAAAGCCAGGCCTGGCCTTTAGGTTTGTGGGTCTGTAAAAAGCCTGTGTGGGCATTTCCATTGCCAGGATTCTATTAAGCAAGGCCAACTCAGGGAGATTTTGTGTGCTGTTGTCTCTTCAAAGCATAAAATCAGTTATTTTAATTTAATGTAAAATTACATAGGGATAGCTCAGTCAATGATCAATAGATGTGCAGTTGTATGATTTATGTTTCTCTTTTGCTCCATCATTTGAAAGTCAGTTGCAGACATTATGACAGGAGGACAGGTCATCCCTAATTTAATGTAAAAAATTACATTACGTAGTTTTACGTATATGTAAAACCAAGGTAAAGATTCTAAAGGATACGTTAGTAATTTTAACATTATTTATACCTAAAATGTAGTCTTTTAATATAGGGTAATAGCTTTTGCTGTTGTATGTAATAAGATTACTTTAGAGGTATAGCAAGATACTTAAAGTAATAGGGCTAGGAAATTCAAGGAGGGTGTTTCAGGAGGGTTTTCAGCCAACTAACCTAATTTTTTTTTGCTTGTTTTGTTTGTTTTTTATGAGCAGGAGGTAATTAGGTTTGTTCATTTATTTATTTTTAGAGGAGGTACTCTAAAGGATTGGACCCAGGACCTCATATATGCTAAGCATGCGCTCTACCACTTGAGCTGTACCTTCCCCCCTAATTAATTTTATGTTTATTTTCTGTTTATGCTTAATTAACTCATGTACATTTGCGGCCATGTACATATCTTTATTAGCCATTGCTTCTGATAAAATGAAGATTTATTTTATGTCTCAAAAACAGTAAGAAAATAGCATTTGTAGATCACATGCTGCAAGTTCTTAGCCTATACTTAGGTTTTTATAGCCACATCTGGATTACAGCATCTCCTTCAATAAGATCCCACGTGATCTGAGTGATGTCAAGCTGCAGCCTCACAATTTATGTACTTCTCTGCATGGGTGTTAAGGTTACATGAAAACAAAATAAAACAAAGCCATCCAGCTGATGAAACCACAGTTCTGCGTGACTGTGGACCAGTGAGTCATGAGTTCACTGTCATGATGTTTTAATTAAGAGGGATCAAGGGCAGTTTTAGGTTCCAAGATCTCGAAGGAAGGACCAGATACCATCTGGCCATGGTTCAGCTTAGAAACTGCTTTGAGCAACGGTTCAGGGCCAGGAAGGATCTTCGTGGACAGGGTTGCTGGTTTCTCATGAGTTTGCTGATCAAGGAAAGAATGGGGGTGATAATGTGTATGGTAAAAAGGTTACAAACAGTATGCGATATGGCAGGTAAAAGGCACCTTGTCATTTAAAAAGGTTAATAAAGCGAGCATGGTAAAATGTTAACATCTATTTTTAAATTAATGGTAGATGTGTGGTTGTCGCATTCTTGGCTTTCCTGAAGGTTGAAATATTTCACAATTTATATTTTTTAAAAAATATAAGAACAAGCATTCAACTAAAGTGAGGCTAGCAGCTGCTAAAGATACCAGCTGTAAAAAGGAAAGCTGAGAACAGACTGTCTGTTCAACCTTAAAGCTGGAATTCATAAAGCCATGAATAAAACTGCTTTGAACAAAGCGCACATTTAGTGGTAAAGGATTTTTAAGTATATTGGCTTAATTCCAGTTGGCATGTTATTACTCCTAATAGGCAGAACATTGAAAAAGCAAGAGTTTTTAAAATGTTTAAAAACAGACTTTATTTTTAGAACACTTTTAGGTTCAGAGCAAAACTAAGTGGAAGATATGGTAAGTTCCCATATACCGCAAGTCCCCACAGTAGCGCAGCCTCCCTGCCCCTGTCACCATCCCCCCTAAAGTGGTCCATTTGGTTCAGTTGATGAGCCTACATGGACCCATCATCATTGTTGCCCATTGTTGCTTCTTTTTAAGTAGGTTTGATTAATTTCAGTTGGTGTTGTTATCACTCTTAGTAGGTCAAAGATTGAAAAGCAACCATTTTATTTTTATTTGTTATTTAAGTATAGTCGGTTTACAATGTCATGTCAGTTTCTGGTGTACAGCATCCTGTTTCAGTCATACATGCACATATATAGATTCCTTTTTGTATTCCTTTTCATTATAGGTTATTAAAAGGTATTGAATATAATTCCCTATGCTATACAGTAGGTCCTTGTTTATCTATTTTATATATAGTGATTAGTGTCTTCAAATCTTTTTTTTTTTTTGGTGAAGGCAGGTAATTAGATTTTTATTTATTTTAATGGAGGTACTAAGATCTCATGCATGCTAGGCATGTGCTCTACCACTGAGCTACACCCTCCCCCAGTATATGCAAATCTTGAACTCTCTATTTATCTCTCCCTACCCACTCTTCTCATGGTAACCACGAGTGTGTTTTCTATGTGAGTCTGTTTCTGTTTTGTAAATAAGCTTATTTGTGTCTTTTTTTTTAGATTCCACATATAAGTGATATCATATGGTATTTTTCCTTCTGATTTACTTCACTTAGAATGACGATCTCCAGGTCCATCCATGTTGCTGCAAATGGCATTATTTTATCCTTTTTTGTGGCTGAGTAGTATTCCACTGTATATATACACTACATCTTCCTTATTCATTCATCTGTCAATGGACATTTAGGTTGTTTCCATGTCTTGGCTATTGTGAATAGTGCTGCTATGAACACTGGGGTGCATGTATCTTTTCAAATTGGAGTTTTCTCCAGATATATGCCCAGGGGTAGATTGGAAAAGCAATCATTTTAAAATATAATTTTTTCATGGAGCTTAGATTGCCATCTGGGCTTATTAACAGATGTTTCATTTTGTTTTATTTTCTCTAGGAAATGTTAGACTCAGATTCCTGTAAACCAATCCTGTTCGCACTCTTGTCTTGGAATGAGCTGTTAGTGGTGGGAGACTTGTGCTGTAGGAGACAGTAATGACCAGAAGCCAAACCGGGGTGATTTCTCAGGAAGCCTAAAATGGGTAGCCAAGTAGAGCTGACTATAAAAATTACTTAAAAGCTTATTAAGTAGAGTTAATTATAAATATTTCAGAACCTGATTCAAAGCTGAACTTTCAATACAATGACAGAGAACTGGAGAGGACACTGTGTTTGCTACTGTTTGACCACATTGTTAACCAGTTAATGACATACATGACTTCTATGCTTCTTACCCAATAAAAAGTTTGAAAATATTATTAGGGGTAATTGTTATAGTGATTATAAATGAGGGTGACTTTTTGGAGTAATTGATTAATATTTGAGTAAATATCTACTCATTTTTGAAAATTTCAGAACTGACCATGTACTTAAAAGGCAGTAGGAATAAAGTTTCTCAAACAAAATCAAATTTAACGTTTTTGATTAGCCTAAATATTTGCACTGTTGGTCAGTGCGGGTTTGCGGTGGTACTCACCTGACCTGCATTAATAAATGGGGGACCAGGGGAAGGGAGTGGGAAGGGATAAATTGGGAGTTTGAGATTTGCAGATACTAACTACTATATATATAAAATAGATAAACAATAAGTTTATACTGTACAGCACAGGGAACTATGTTCAATATCTTGTAGTAACTTATGGTTAAAAAGAATATGAAAACAAATATATGTATGTTCCTATATGACTGAAGTATGGTGCTGTACACCAGATATTGACACAACATTGTAAACTGACTAGACTTCAGTAAAAATATATTAAAAGATAAAAAAATAGTTTAAAAAAATAAATAAATGTAGGACCAGGAAGAAGACCAGTTATGAAGGCATGTGGCAAGCTATTTGAATATAATCTGATAATCTGAATATTGCTATAATTTATGCAAGTATGTGGATAATGTAGGAAAAGTGATCAACAGGTTTCTAATTGAAGGATTAAATTTATTAATACTTTTAAATTTGGAGTATTACCCAGTTTTTGGCTCCTGAAACCAAAAATCAAAAACCATTATTTAAAATCTAAGAAAAACACTGTTACATAAGGTAACCGGAATTAGAAATTCTTAAAATTTTTCTTAGTAAGTAGGAAGTAATGAGCTTCTCTTCCCAGAATCAAAGTCCGAAGTTTGATTTAAATTGTATTTACAGGACTTGAACCAAAGAATAACTTTAGGATTAAGTTATAGTAGAAGATAGATTACATATAAATTCATGTGGTCACGTTTATGTACAAAAGACGGTTTAGTGTAATTAAAATGGTATATACACATGCTACATTCTTTTATGATGACTGTGTAATTAGAAAGGGCTGTAATTACTAAATCTGAACCTATTAATAAAGGAGTAATGCTTAATTAAAAGAAAAAAGTATTAGTTACAAGTTTGTCCCAATTAGATGAATAGGAGGAAAAAGTTTATTAATGTCAGCTGACAGTAATGTTTATAATCCTCACACAGGTAAATAGCACTGCTATAAATCTCCTTACAATTTAAATTACCAAATGAATAATATAGATGTTAAATCATGAGTGAGTATAAGAGATTCAGCCCCTGAAACCTTCAATGCTTGAATTAGTGTTGCTGCTACTACTTACGAATGCAGAAGCCACTTGTGGTTTTTAAAAAATATTTTATTTTATTTTTTTATTATCGTATTCGTTATTATTTTATTTTGGCAGGGGTGGGTAATTAGGTTTACTTATTTTTGGTGGAGGGATTAGGGATTGAACTCAGGACCTCGTGCATGCTAAGCATGTGCTCTGCCACTGAGCTATGCCATCCCTGACATCAACCTGTGATTTTTTTTTAAGTCTTTTTATAAATATATCCCAGGTAGGCAATATTAAAAGTGGATAGAGTCTCTGCTTCTGGGAAGATGGAGTAAATGTGCTTTTCCTTATTCCTCCTGCTGAGTACAACCCAGGACATCGCTTATACAACAAACTTAAGAAGACTGGAAGGTGGAGAGAAGGCAGGGATCTGTCCAGGGATCGCGAGACCCAGAGAAAGACACGGAGGTGAGCTCTCTGGGTTTTCTTCTTGCCTCACCTATTTCCCAGACTTGGGGTTGGAAGAGAGCCACCTGGGAACACCAGTGGGTGCAAAAAAAAAAAAAATCCCTCCAGAAAAGCCTGTTCTTTCTACCAAAGGAGCAGGGGAGGGGCAGCCTAGTAAGACAAAAACTTGTAGCCAACACCTCTACCCTAAGCCAAACATTGCAGAAAACTGAACACACAGCCACCTACATCAGCAAAGGTCGAGGGGGAGCCTGGACCTCCACCCTCTTCTGGCTGCAACGAGGTGCTCCCATCTCCCTCCTGGGGGCTGTCAGAGGAGCACTGGGGAGAACAAGGGCTTTCTCTACCACCCAGTGGTAACAAGGTCACCCCCTCCCCACATGGGTGTCGTGGGGAACCAGAACGCCCACCCAACCCAACAGTAATGACCCCACCCTCGGGGATCAACACTGGCTTCTTCCCCTCCTGGCTCTAATGAGGCAACACCTCCTCCCCATCTTCCCTGCCAGAATGGTGTCAGAGGCAGTATACTAAAACACAAGGCTTAGGAAAGTTCCCGAGCCTCATAATATGATACCCCAAATGTCCAGATTTCAACCCCAAATCACTCATCATTACCAAGAACCAGGAAGATCTCAAACCAAGTGAAAAAAGACAACCAATAGATGCCAAGACTAGCGGGGAGGGTATAGCTCAGTGGTAGGATGCGTGCTCAGCATGCATGAGGTCCTGAGTTCAATCCCCAATACCCCTATTTAAGTAAGTAAATAAGCCTAATTACCTCCCCTCCAAAAAAAAAAACAAAAAAAAAATTTTAAATCGATGCCAAGACTGAGCAGAGATGTCAGAATTATCTGATGATGATTTTAAAGCAGCTGTCATAAAAATGCTTCAGTGAGTGACTGCCAACACGCTTGAAACAAATGAAAAAAGAAATAGAACGCCATTGCTGTTTGTAGAATTAATATGGAAATTTAAGCTTGCGTGCTTATAGGTAGTAGTGGTAAAAGCCAAGCTGTTAATACTGTAGGAGGAGAGAAAGGGCCCTGGTGGAATTGGTGGAAGTGTGTGGAATTCGAGCTCAGATCAGATGGTTTCCTTATATCGCAGTACAGAACCTCATTAATATGGTCAAGCAGAGAGCATCCTTTTAAAGCAGGGATGGTTTAGAGCACCAGCCCTGTCGTTGGGATAAAATTTTCCAGCATTGAAAAATAGCTGGGATTTTGAATAGAACCATATTGCAGATGTTAGATGCTGTTACTAGCAAGCCTCATTTCACAGCATCTCTGTGCACTGAAAACAGTAGAAGACTTAGAGAACTTAGGGTAGATATTGTCAAGGTGATGGATAAAGGAGGCAGGACCCCGATAAGAAATAATAAAGGTGTAATGAAAACTCTCTGGTTGGGGTTGGTCCGTGAATTATGGCTGAGTTCTGCAGGGGCTTGGGGAGCACGCTGGTCCTGTGCTGCTTTCTGTCACCATCCACAAAGACGTCAAGCCATTCTGCCTGGTCATTGGTCATTGTCCTCCTTCTTTGCAGAATCTGCTGCTGCTGCCCGCGGTCCTTCCGTAGCCTCTGGCTTATAAAGCCAGTGCCCCATCTGGGAATGGTGTCCCCGCATCCCTGCCGAGCACTAGTCACTCCTGGTGCCCTCCGGGAGGGCTGAGACACGAGGTCTGGACACACCTAGTCCCCATTTCCATGTGACTGCTGGGGAACCAGGCTTGCAGATAACAGGCTGGCCATTCTGGACATGGGCACGGGGCTTCCGTGTTCTCAGAGCCCCAAGCATCTCTGGGGTCTTCTGGCCCACCACGGCCCTGAGTTGTGGTCATGATGAATAATAATAACAAAAAAAGATTGATTAACGTGATCGACAGCAGAATGACAGCTAGTGTGTGAAATGCTTTTTTTAATTAAATTTATTTTAAAAAATTTTAATTGAAGTATAGTCACTTTACAATGTTGTGTTAATTTCTGGTAGACAGCATAGTGGTTCAGTTATACATATCCATCTATTCCTTTTCATATTCTTCTTCCTTATAGGCATTACAAGGTATTGAATATAGGTCCCTGTGCTGTACAGTAGGACCTTGTTGTTTAATCTATTTTGTATATAGCAGTTAGTATCTGCAAATCCCAAACTCCCAGTTTATCTCTCCACCCCCTCTTCCCTTACTAGTAACCATGTTTGTTTTCTATGTCTGTGAGTCCGTTTCTATTTTTGTAATTAAGTTCATTTGTGTCATTGTTTTAGATTCCACATATAAACAATATCATATGATATTTTTCTTTCTCTTTCTGGCTTATTTCACTTAGTATGACAATCTCCAGGTCCATTCATGTTGCTGCAAATGGCATTATTTTATTCTTTTTTATGGCTGAGTAGTATTCCATTCTCTAAATATATTATGACTTTATCCAGTCACCTGTTGATGGACATTTACATTGCTTCCATGACTTGGCTATTGTAAATAGTGCTACTATGAACATTGGGGTGCATGTATCTTTTTGAATTAGAGTTTCCTCTGGATATATGCCCAGGAGTGAGATTGCTGGATCATAGAGTAAGTCTATTTGTAGTTTTTAAAGGAATCTCCATACTGTTTTCCATGATGGCTGCACCAAACTACATTCCCACCAACAGTGTAGGAGGGTTCCTTTTCTCCACACTCTCTCCAGCATAGCACTTAAAATTGTTTGTGCTGCTGCTCACAGACCTGCCTAAGGCCTTGAGGTTCAAGGTTGATTGAGGTCACAGCACTGAGTTCCAGTGCAGCAGATGATATTGAGAGGAATCCCAGGTTTGTAACTTCAGGTGAGCTCAGTGATGGACTGGTGTTTGGAACATTAAAATAAGAGTGAACAGTCCTGGTCTTTTGGTTAATAATTTTAAGAGCATCTATATTTGGACACATAATCCTTGAGCTTTTAGAATTGCAGGTGGTCTAGAATTTTATTCATACTTGAAAAATCAAAATATAGACAGAAACTTGGTTGAACTCAGATGCAAGACTTTAATCACTGAGTGCTTCTGGCTTTCTTATCAGTTACCCCACGAGGGGATCTGACTTCAAGGCTGGATACCCCTTGTCTATATAAACTCCAAAACAAGGGTCCTATTTTGGCGGGGTGGGTAACTACTTCTGAACACTTTCATAAAATGTATTCATTATTTTATTGGGGAATTTTGTCATGCTTTGAGGTCTTCCAACCAAAATGTGAAGATCCAGATCAATGCATGGGTCCTGTCAGGAATGGATTAATTAACTAACCTAACTAATTAACTAACTAAATGGGTCCTTCATTGGAATGGATTAATTAACTAAAACCGTCACAGTTTTCTAGTCTGACCTGCTCTTGGCACCAGGTGGTTAATTACTCTGTTTAGGGGAAGAAGCAAGTAAAACAGAGTCCACTCTGTTTCCTGTTTAGAAAATGAGGGGGAACGTGTCCTTGGCTGTCCCTGGGCTGTGGCTACTAGACATGTAACTGAACAAGCAGGGTCTTGAACACACACGATGCTACAGATTATGTTCTGAGGAAATAGACCAGATTTAATTGTGCCAAGTTCCTTTTGCTTCTTTTAATCTTCTTGACTATCCTCTGTGTTGGAATAACAATGATTCGAGAAGTAATTTATACTTAATTTTATAAGATAAATTGTCAGCTATCAATGGACTATCCAGTGACCCTGGATTGCTCCTGTAATTGGACCAGGATTGGAAGGCAGTAACCAGACCGAGGAAATGCAGAGTGGACTGTTTTCTAAAGTGTACCAGGATGGACTGGCATCACTTATGCTCCTGTGATCTATTTTATATCATATGGAGGAAGATCTTCTGATGCATTCAGGAGGCTAACCTGAGAATGTGTTGTTGCCAAAATGATTTACTTTCAAAATGCCGAGATAATGGTAACTTATATTGACATATGACTTTAGAGCAGAGTTTGTATGTGTTTCTCATTTCATCCTCACACCAGCCTAATGAGGCAGTTGCAGTGCCCCACTTTACCAGTTATGTCAGAACCAGGCCTGACACAGCTGTGTAGGGGGCCCCAGCTGTAAGGCCATATCCTGAGCCTCCAGGGAGGCTGGTGCAGGTGAGGAGCTGGCTACTCACAGACCACGCCCCTGCATCAAAAGCAAGGTGATGTCATGTGTCGTTCTGTTTTCCAAGTCTGAGCCCTCACTTTCTCTGGGCAGAGAGGTGTGCGTGAGAAAGCAGTTATGTCCTAGCTGGCCACTTGGTTGTAGGGAAGTGGTTCTCAAACTGGTGGGCTTAGGTACCATCTGAACTCATCCAAGGGCCAATCCCTGGGTTCTTTGTCCTGGAGTCCGATTGATTCCATAGGTTGGGGGTGAGGTCCAGGAGTCCAAACTTTTAAGAAACTGATGGCCCACAAGGCACTCTTTTGAGCAACAATGTAGATCCAACATTGGAGGAGAACTAGAATGCACTTGTAAAAAAAAAAAAAAAGGTTTAATTGTGGTAAAATCCACATATATTGAAATTTACCATCTTAACCATTTTTAAATGTACAGTTCAGTGGCATTAAGTATATTCACACTGCTGTGTAATCATCACCATATGTCTCCAGGACTCCTGTCATCTTGCAGAACTCAAACTCTGTACCCACTAAACAATATAAGTATCGTTAAACAATTCTTCCACACTCACCTCTCCCCCAGCCCCTGGTAACCTCTAATCTACCTTCTGTCTCTATGAGTTTAACTCTTCCAAGTACCTCATATAAATGGACTCAAACAATATGTATTCTTTTGTGCCTGGCTTGTTTTGCTTGGCGTAATGTTCTCAAAGTTCATCTCTGTTGTAGCATGTGCCAGAATTTTCTTCCTTTTTAAGGATGAATAATATTCCAAAGTCCTTTATTTCAATTATTTTGTGTTTGTACCCAGAAGTGGGATTTCTAGATCATATGGCAGTTCTATTTTTAATTTTTTGAGGATCCATCATACTGTTTTCCCCAGTGGCTCCAACATTGTGCATTCTCACCAACAATGTACAAGCATTCCAGTTTCCCCACATCCTCGCCAACACTGGTTATTTCTGGGTTTTGGTTATTTTTGTTGTTTTTTGATAATGGCTATCCTAATGGATGTGAGCTGGTATCTCATTGTTCTTTTGATTTGGGTTTCCTTAATGATTAGTGATGTTGAGCATATTTTTCATGTGCTCATTGGCCATTGGTGTATCTTCTTTGGAAAAATGTCTATTCAAGTCCTTTGCTCATTTTTAAACTGGAGTCCTTGGGGCTTTGTTTTGTTTATTTTTTGCTGTTGAGTTGTGTATAACCCTTTGTTAGTTAATTTTTGTAACATATGGTGTAAGGTAAAGGTCCGCGTTCCGTCCTCCTCACGTAGCTATCCAATTTTCCCAACACCAGCTGTTGAGAAGACTGTCCTGGGAGGTGGGGGGCATAACTCGTGCTTGGCATGCATGAGGTTCTGGGTTCAATCCCCAGTACCTCCGCTAAGGGAAAAATAAATAAATAAATATTTTTTAAAAAGAAAAGACCATCCTTTCCCTAGACAGGCTTTTGAATCAGGAAGACTCAGTTTCAGATACTGATTCCCTCACTGACTAGCTCAGAAATAGATGTGCGATTCTAAAGAAAACCTCCAGCAAGTGCATTTCCCCTCTGAGTGGAAGTCAGTGGGATTCGGAGGCCGTGGTTTATCTGTTGCTCCTCAGTCAGCTGTGCCAAGGTCTGTGTGTCCCTCCCCAGACAGAGGGCACATTTGCAGTGAAGGGCGAGATCACAGGACGTCTGGATAGATCTGAACTAAAGGGGTTTTCGGGTCCCTTGTTTAGAAACCACGCTTTGACAACTGTACATATTAGGGGTACCTCTTCCTTTCCCATCTGGACCCCCAAAGCCGTGGGAGTTTTGGGAGTGGATGACATCATGGGTCTGCAACTTCTGATCAGAGGGAAGCAATAGAACAGATCAGGACACTTCATCCCCTCAGTACAGCAGACGGATTGTACACACAAAGGCTTAGTGACAGGTCACCGGCCATCTGTCAGCTGAGCTCAGAGGTGTCCCCAGCTCTGGCCGGAGAAGCCTTTGGCTGGTTGAGTATCACATGGGCAGGCGGAAAGCAGTGATGGTTCATCTGGACACCATTCAGCCCGCATGTGACAGCAAGATAAAGGGAGAGTCAGCCCTTGCCTCCAGGAGCCGGTAGTTTCATCTTATTGTGACCACAATCAAGGACTCTCTGACTCAGAGGGGAAAGGCAGCTCTTGGTTCACCAGACACAGAGCCCTCATTTGGAAAATGCCTATAAAACATACACATTTTGGAGATCAGTTTGGCAAAGACTATCCCAATATTTACATCTGCAGACTTTCTGATTCCACTTCTAGGAATTTCTATGATATTCTTGACATATGTGCAGAGATACACGTACAAGGATGTTTATTACAACACCATCATGGTGGCCAAAACTTGGAACAACCATCAGCGGGGAAATGGTTAAAAAGTGCCACATCCATCCAATGGAATATGAAACTGCTGTTAAAAAGAACAAGAACTGACACAGACTTTCAAGACAAAGTATGAAGTGGAAAAAAATTGCAGAAGAGTTTCTTTCTGTGAAAGTTTCTCTTGTGAGAGTTTCACTTTCTGTACTATACTTTCACTTCCTGTCTAAGGAAGATGAACTGGCTTCTGAGACCATTGATAGCATCTTTCATCTTGCAGGTCATTTCTCCCAGACAACTGCTGAGTGATTTTAGATACTGGTAAAGAAGAAGGATGTTCTCCAGGAAGCTCTGATCTTCACCTCGGAGTCCAATCTTCTCTCCTTTCACCATTCCCTCTGGTTCACGCACACTGGCCACATGCAGTTGGACTCTAACAGGGTGGGTAGGTCTCTCTCTCCGAGGTCCAGATATCCGCTCCAAATTTGAATCACAAAAGAAATCAGCGAAGGAGGAAATTTTACAATCATAAGAGGACTCTGTTTTGCTAGATCTCTGAAGAGTTCTTTCAACAGAGACCCTCTCTACTTCAATTGAAAAAGGATTACTTTATAGAAATAGGTATAGACAGCCTTTCAGAAACATCTATTTCATGCAGCAAGGAATATGGCTGTTAACTGGGACTAAGATTGACTGTAAGAGCTTTGATTGTCCCGGGAAAAACCCAAGGACTCTTCCGCCTTCTGATAGGACATCAGAACCTACTAAACCCTGCCCTGCTGTGAGGCACACTTTCACGATCGCCCCAGAGAGCAATGGAGAAGGTGGTATGGGTCCTGGCATTCTACAAACTTTTCTGCAGCCTGGAGCAAGCTGTGCCCTCTTTTCCATTTTCTCAAGAGCAATGATTAGAGAGGCATTTTTCTCGCTGAGTTGATTTTGATATTTAAATGAGATCATGTATCATTTTCCAGCTTTGAAGACACAGCAGGAAGCTACAATAATTAAAATAGCCACCCCCCCAACCCTGGAGAATAAAAGAGCGCTGAATTAAACAAAATAGAGCTCAGAAATAGATTCAAAACAAGTGAGGATGAAGTTTCTGATAAAGGTGGACTTCAAAGCAGTGAGAAAAAAGATGGATATTTCAGTAAATGGCTGGAACAATAAGTTAGCCTTTTGAGGGGAAAATAGTGCTGAATCCTTACCTCACTCCTCACACAAAAGGAAACTCTAAATGGATCAGTAAACCAAAGAAAAGAAACCACAAAAGTACAAGTTAAAATCTGAGTGGAGTTTATTGATAATTTTGTAGTAGGGAAAGCCTGTCTAATCAGAGTATAAAGCCTCAGAGCCACAAAATATCAATTAATCGGCTATCAGAAGTGTTTTTTTTAAATCACAGGAAGCAGCATCAGAATATAAATTGGGGAAAATTTGTCAAAAGGCTGGTGCTTTCATTTACAAGGCAGGTGTATATTAATAAGAATATGTTTATTTATGAGAAAAGGATTCCACCAGGCAGTGTGAAATATAAATGGCCAATAAACCAATGAAAGATATTCAGTATCACATGTAACGCAAGAAATCCATTTAAAACCATCATCAAATTGACAAAATTTTCAGTTGTAGGTAACACTTAGAATTAGCAAGCTTCTAGTTAATTGATTCTCCCATACACGTTAACCAGAATCTTAATGAGCATATATGTGAGTCAGCCCATTCTTTCTAATCTTTTCCAGGGAATAACTGAAAACACCTAGCGTATTTTTGAATGCATAAACCTGAGCCAGCATTTCATTGCTAGGAATTCGCTGTGCAGGTGTGTTCCCAAGAGTAAGCTGAGATGTATGTGTAAGATTATTCACGGTAGCAAACTTCTGTAATAGCTAAAAACTGATAATACTGCAAATGCTTATAATAGGTGACTGGTTATAAGTCATATTACATATGTACAATAGTACCCCCTGATCCATCAGTTGGGCGAAGATGTGTGTGCCGTCAGCCCCCTGAGCTTGGTTTCCAAATACCGTTCTCTACTGAAAGGAACCAGGACTCACTGGAGAAAAGGATGATTCCAGGACTGCAGCATAGAAAGTCTAAGAAGATTCTGGAACATCTTGTTGCCAGGATGTTCCAGAATGTAAGGAAGGGCTCAAAGAGTAATGGGGCCACATCAAAAGGACACAAGTACCAACCTGAAGGGGATTTCACTGGCCATCTGAGACACATGGAGCATTAACATTAATGTTAATTAATTTTAATGATTAATTATGAAAATAATAGCATTGTATTACAACTCATTTAGAATCTCAGGGTTTATACTAATATAAATAAAAACAAAAATAAATGGTGGAGAAAGGAAGACTTTTTTTTTAATGTTCTTTTCATGGAGTTGGGGAGGTAATT